>NC_057862.1:188164061-188844686 GCF_019393635.1 Dromiciops gliroides
TCTATCTCCCAGGGGAGCCTGCGACCTTGTTCCCACACTTGCCCTATAGGATTGCTGTATTGGCACTTCCTGGGAGTGGGTGTGTGTGCTTCCCAAGCCTGTATGTCCCCCAGGGACACCGTGAGAACCGACATATCCTCTTCCTCTGTCTGTGGGCGATTTCTTCCCAAAATCTCACCCTTCTTGGAGTTTTGAATTCCACTGTCCTTTGTTTATATTTCTTAACCTGGTAACAGAATAAACATCCCATTCTACATAGCATATTGTTTAGTAATATCTCCAATTCAATTTGATTCAATTCAATTTAATTCAATATGTATTAAATGCCTACTATGTACAAGATACTGTGCTAGAAATTGGGGATACAAGACCAAACTGGTCCCTGCCTTCAAAGGAGTTTAAATTCTATTGAAGAATATAATACACATAAGATAATCTATGTGAATAAATACAAAATAATAAAAGTAATTTCAAGAGGGAGAGAGTCTCAATAATTGGGGGAACATAGTAATAACTTCTCTAATTAGAAGATCCATGGTATTGCATTTAAAGTGCTGTACTTGATATCAGGAAGACTTGGGTTCAAATGCAGCCTATGATATTTACTAGCCCTGTGGACCACAAGCAAGTCATTACATCTTTGAGTCTTCTCAGTTTGTTCATCCATGAAATAGAAGGAATAAAATCTATATAATTGTTCTAAGGATAAAATGAGACAGCATGCTTAAAGTATTTGGCAAACCCTAAAGTGCTATGTAAATGCCAGATATTATTACTTATGAACTTAACATGTTGAGTATTATAGGTATCTGTGTTAGTGGCAGCCAAGTGGCACAGTGGATAAAGCATTGTGCTTGCAATCAGGAAGACTCATTTTTATGAGTTCAAATCCAGCTTCACTTACTAGCTGGGTGGTCCTGAGTAAGTCACTTAACCCTGTTTGCCTCAGTTTTCTTATCTGTAAAATGAGCTGGAGAAGGAAATGGCAAACCCCACCAGTATCTTTACCAAGAAAACCCTTAAAAGGGGTCATGGAAGAGTAGGACATGACTAAAACAACTGAACAACAACATCTGTTATTGTCTTATCTCCCCTTACTAAACTGTAAGTTTCTGTTTGTTTGTTTGTTTGTTTTTGCAGGGCAATGAGCATGAAGTGACTTGCCCAGGGTTACACAGCTAGTAAGTATCAGAGGCTGGATTTGAACTCAGATGCTCCTGAATCCAGGGCCAGTGCTTTATCCACTGCACCACCTAGCTGTCCCCTAGACTGTAAGTTTCATGAAGGCAGAGACTGCCTGTGTCTACATGTGTAAGTACTTAATACACTGAATATTTGTCTAGCGAATTCTACCATCACCTCTTTGCCTTCTGTAATGAGGCCTATGTCTAATTCCTTGACTGTTTCATTCTGCCCTCTCCTTTTCTGCACAAGTCCTGATGGGTTTGTAAAAACTGTCACCCGCCCTTTGAGGTGGGCTTGTTGATCTTCCACCACTTACAGGAAAGTACTGTTTGCCGCCTTTGACAATTTCACTCTGCCTTTAATAAGCACCACCCTTCCATATGCAACATTAATTACCACCCACAAGCTCATTCAGGTGCCACTTCATAATAAGTAATAACAGTAATAATAATAACTACCATTTATATGGCTCTTTAAAGTTTGCAAAGCACTTTATACATTTTATCTCATTTGATCCTTACATCAGACTTGTAAGGCAGGTGCCATTGTTATCCTCATTTTGCAGATAAGGAAACAGAGAATGAGAGAGGTTAAGTCACAAACTAGGAAAAATCTGAAGTAGACTTCAAACTCAGAACTTCCTATCTCCAAGTCTGGCACACTATCCATTATGCCTTCCACTTCTTCATTACCCAATCTTTCCCACTCTCAGTCTCTGTAATTTCCCACTGACAGACATGCATTTGCCTTTAGGTGTGGAGAGCTAAGCATCAGTAGACTTTAAGATTTAAACAATGGTCCTGCCCTCTTCAAGTGCCCAATTGGCACTTGTCTATGTTAGGTTCCTCCCTAATTGTCCTTGTGATAAAGTTTCCTAGTGAGCATAGAGTTAGTTATTAGCCAATCCTTGTATAAACCAGACTTATCTATTGCATTTGATAAACTTCCCATTGAAAACTTCCAGTGTATCTCTTAGTTTTGTGACACCAGTTCCACCTAAACACTCTGGTCTTTTCTGTAGAATCCCTCCCAGGGAAGGAAGGTCACAGGCCAGTGATTAAGTAAACTGAATGTGGGGCAAATGCAATTTCCTCTTGGGAAAAGAAGTAAAATCAGAATTCGGATCCTTATAAGTGAAACCCAAAAGTCCAGGCCAGGTTGCTAGGATTTCTTCAGGGTGCCAAATTCTAAGGAGCTGAGACAAATGGGAAAACTAATTATTAAAGAATGAGACATAGGTTCTCAGATATGACCAGTGTGTTGATTTTTGCTTGAACATATGTACTTGTTACAAAGGAACAAGGGAGGGGGTGGGTTAGTAGGCAGAGGTGAGAAACGAGTATGTACTAGGCCTGTGGAATGGTGAGGAGGCAAGAGATGGGATGATGGGTATGAGAAACAGCAAATAGACTAGTCTGGTTTGACCCATAGAGTGCATAAAAGAGGATACTGTGTAATATTGTACAAAGTGCTTTCCTCACAAAACATTTTGAGATAGGAAGAAAAACTATTCCCTACTCACGAGAAAGGATTTTTCATTTGTTTTTGGCTTGGTTTTGGGTTTTTTTGAGGGGGGGGGCTGAGCATGTTTATAATCAGAGGGAAAAGGGTATATAGAGCAGGAACAATTAAACATTCAAGGATGAAAGTGGATAATGTAAGGAACAAGTTTTCAGGAAGATGGGGAAGGATGGGGTTAAGATCACAGATATATATATATAGGTGTTAACCTTTTACAACTATGATTAGGGGAGAATTTATATATAAAGAAGATGGCAAATGACAAAATAATTTCAATTGTACAAAACATTTGTTGTTGTTGTTGTTTTTAACCAGACCTGTGACTTAATTGTTAATCTCTCAGTGAATTTTAGCACAGTTCTGTAATTTATAGTTAGTTGCCTGGAACAGTGAGGGGTTTAGTGACTTGCCTGGGGTCATTCAGATGGTATATGTCAGAAGTGGGACTTGAACTCCATTCTTGCTTTTTCCAAGGCCAGCTTTCTATCTGCTGCACCAAGCTGCATTGCCTCTCCCTTAAAAACTTTTGCAGGACAAACATTGATACAGTAAGAATCAGAAGAGAATATAACAGACTGTTGCTTGCTGCCACCTCTTCTCCAAATAGAACATATACATAGGCTCTAATTTCCCTTCCTGGGGCAGTGAGGTGGCGCAGTGGATAGAGTGTTGGGCCTGAGTTCAAATCTGGATTCAGACACTTGCTAGCTATGTGATCCTGGGAAAGTCACTTAACCCTGTTTGTCTCAGTTTCCTCATCTGTAAAATGAGCTGAAGAATGAAGTGATAAACCACTTCAGTATCTTTGCCGAGAAAACCCCAAATAGGGTCACCAAAGATTCGAACATGACTGAAATTATGGAACACACAAGAATAATTTTCCTTCTTACAAGGGCAACCAGGTAGCACAGTAGATGACGTGATGGTCCTGAAGTCATATTCCTGAGGTCAAATCTGGCCTCAAATACTAGTTGCGTGACCCTGGGTAAGTCACTTAACCCTGTTTGTCCTAGTTTCCTCATCTGTAAAATAAGCTAGAGAAGAAAATGGTAAACTACCTCAGTATCTTGGCTAAGAAAACCTCCAGTGGGATCACAAAGAACTGGGTGACAACAACACAAGTGATACCTTCACTTTCTGGAATGCTGCTCATTCCCCACATGAAAGAATATTGAATAAATATCAGCAGGCCTAGGTTCTAGCCTCAGCTATATCATCAAGTAGGCCTCACTGTGAGCAAGGGGACCAACTTGTCACTCTATACCTTAGTATTCTCTTCTATAAAATGGGGGAAACAAATTGATCTCTAATGCTCTTTCTAATGCTCAAATTCTAATGCTCAAATTTAACAATTTGGCAATTCAGTATCCAGTGTATCTCCTCTAGAGCATCGCACTATTTCCTTTCAGCTATTTTAACAAGGCAGAAGGGCCTCATCACTGTAATTAATAGTGCCAAATTCTATTTCAGTGGATCAAGAAAATATACTCATTGAAAATCTGTAACAAATGGCACTGAAAAGAACAGAAGAAGGAAACACTTGGAAGTCAATTACACAACAACATTTTCTCTTTTTGATGATCACATTATGAGTCTTGTTTTGATAGATCATTTCATTTCCAACTGTGCTAAATCTGATTCTAATACAATGAACTTTTCTTAGTATGCACTTTCAGATGACATGAAAATTACTTGGTTCCTAAAAACAGCTTTCTAGTGATGATTCACTCCAGCAAGGAGTCCTTTGAGTCGTGTCTTTTGGGGACACTTTAAACAAAATTTTTATTTTTAAAAAACATCTAGCTCATCCTAGAGAGCAATGAAAACTTTGGACTCTGGATTAGATGAGTTTGACTTTCTAGGTCTTGGTGGGTTTCCCCCCTTTTTCTAGTTTAATATTATAATTGAATATATCTTGTCAATTTGAATCAAGTACATTTAATCATTAGTGAGTAGCGCTTATAGTTAGAACCCAATCTTTTGAGAAAACAAATGTGTATTTTATTAAAATGGAAAGAACTATAAACCATGCCATATGAAATGGGGTAAATTCTTTTATTTCTTTGAAGCTCAGACTCTTCATCTGTAAAGTGAAGCAATACTTGTACCATCTAGCTCACTGGATAGGTATAAGGAAAACATTTCATAAGCCTCAAAGTGCTTTGCCAGGAGTTCTCAGACTTTTTGATCTCAGGATCTCTTTCTACTCTTAAAATGATGATGATTCCCCCAAGGAGCTTTTGTTTATGTGGGTTAGATTTCTTGATATTTGCCATATTAGAAATTAAAATGTCTTATTATTGTTTTTAAAAATAATTCTGATCTTATGGACCCCCTGAAAAAATCAAGGGGACCCACATTGTTCCTTAGACCACACTCAGGGAATTGTTGTGTAATGCAAATGAATTATCATAATTCTGAGATTAGAATGCTTAAATCTGACCTAAGAGTTAATAAGGAGTCAATATTAGAACAAAAGTACTCCAATTTTTGACTAGCATACTTCTCTATTCAACTGTTTGTATTTTTATAGATCACATTTTAATAAAATGTGCAGGGGTCCTGTCTCTTTTGTTAGAGTAGAGGCCAGTTCTGTTGACCTCTTCCACATACATAGGTCCCTGCATTAAAATAAAGCCAGACTTTGTTCTCCAGAGGCAGAGTGATGGAAGAGCACTTCATATATCAGTAGTACAGGTAGCATGCCCATTTTAGGTAGATTAAGATGAAGAAAAAGTCAAGGAAAAAGTGTTTTGTTTTGTTTTTGGAATATGTATTTATATAGTGAGAAAGGAGCCAGTGGAGAGGGAACATTTAATATGTAGGAGAGGGGGGATTATAACTAACAGAGCAAAGGAAAGGCAGGAGAAAATAGGATCAAGGTTATAGGCCTTGGCACTCTAGACTAGAATGTGGTAATAAGAGTCATTTAAGGTTTGGAGTTAGTGAGCTAGTTAGTGAGGTAGAAAGTCAAGTGGTTGAGGGATTCCAGGATGGACAAGAATGTATCTTTAAAATATCTGACCATTGAATAATGACTGGTCAGGGAGGAAAGTAAAGTTAGAATAGTATTGATGTGGATAAATTGAGAAGAGTTTAAAAAAAAAACAAGGTCATCATGGTGAGGCTGAAAAGCAGAAAAAATATATTTCAGAGTTCAAGATCTTGGAGATGGAATAAGCTTTGTATGCTGGTCAAGTTTTAGATGTGAACAGCTTGGTTGGTAGCTGAAGAAGAATGGGGATGGAGGTCAAAGGTTTATAAATTATACTAGAGATGTCATGAAAGGCATGTCTTAGCAACTGGACGCTACCAGCCATATGGCCTGGAAAAATAGACACGACTGGGGATCAAGCACTGAGAGGGCTCACTACCCTATCTGAAGAATTGGGTAGAAATTCAGGAGTGGATACAAGTACTTGGACAAGTTGGTTAGACTCTTTGTTTTCTGGTCCTTGATCTAGAGTGATCTCCACAGTGATGGTAATTTTTTGGTCCTTCTCATACTTCCCTGTTTAGTCCCTTGCTTTATAGGCTTGATACAGTGTACAATCCAACAGATGCAGCTGACAGTAACCCAGCAGTTCACGGAGAAAGGAGAAAAGACCCTGATCCTGAAACTTCAGAAAGGAGAGACCAATGATAATCTGGACTTAGACCAGCAGGCTGACAATTGCTGGGAGAAGAAAACGAGCCAGTGACTCAAGTCCAGTGTGTGCTCTCGGAGCAAAAGAAAAAGTGGTGATTGTGTGGGACTTGAGTCAGTTTAGACTCTGAGGCTGGGGTCTGGAAAGTCTCCAGCCTCCAGTCCCTGTTATTGTTAGACCATTCTGTCCATATTCCATCCCATTGCTAAAACACACCTCTCCCTCCCTCCCCCCTTGTTCTGTGGCCAAGCAGGAGAGCTATCTCCTGTTAGTGTAGACCCACCTCGATGATACCTCTCCCTTTTTGCATTCCTAAGCCCTAGCTCCTGGTACCAGCTCCTAGTACCATCTCTCCCTTCTTCCCCCTTGTCCCCTCCTTACACTGGTGGAGGGGTTTAAACTTTTCCCCCTCCCCTTCCCCCCAGTTCTTGAACCTAGCTGAGCATGCCTCCATACCCTGATCATGAGCTAATCACACAAATTTGGGTGAGACAGAATTGGATGTTAGATTGTGAGCTTACCCTGTGCACGAGGGGACTGTCCCCTCAAACTTCCATAAAAACCCAACTCATGAGCCCATCAGAATGCTCCTTATTCCTTGCATGAGGTTGCCCATTCTCATGAGAATGAAATAAATCTGTTTCAGCTTGACTTGGTGGTCTCAGATTATTTGGGTAAACTGAGGCAATTGTCCCATACATTTTCCTTTATAATACATAGATGGGTCATTATAGCATGTTAGGAAGCTGCCTCCTGTTTTTTTTTAAATGTAAAATGGAGTTTGAGTATTTAGAGGATAAAGAGTTAATGTTTAATATGAATGATTGAGTTGAAATGGACAGTGGTGGTGTGAGTGAGAGGATGAAGAAAAATATAGCCAATTGTAAATGAGGGCAGGGATTTTCATTTGTATTTAGCAAAGAAATTTGATGGTATGTTTCAATCTTCAGTTTGTGGCCCACTGGAAATTTCAGGATTTCATGAGGGGAAACCTTGATTGCTTCTTTTTTTTATTATTATTTTTAGTGAGGCAATTGGGGTTAAGTGACTTGCCCAGGTTCACATAGCTAGTAAGTGTTAAGTGTCTGAGGCCAGATTTGAACTCAGGTCCTCCTGACTCCAGGGCCAGTGCTCTATCCACTGAGCCACCTAGCCACCCCTCCTTGATTGCTTCTTTATGAGGAGAATGAAAAATAAGGCAGTCTGTGTTGGCAGAGCTGTGAAGTGGCCCAACCATTCTGGAAAACAATTTGAAACTATGTTCCAAAAGCTGTTAAGCTGTGCATACTCTTGGACCCAATGATATAGGACTGAGACAAAGGTACCTACAGATGAACAATACATATACAGTTAAACAAATATGTAGTTAAGCAATTTTGCTAAGAGGACAACTTGAAAGTGAGATAGATTGAGATAAATATCAGTAAATGTAAACATTCAATAAAAGAGTCTTTTAAATACACATAAAGTAAGCCTAATCATTGTGCCTATCCTACTCTTATTAGGCTAGCTTTGACTTCAGCTCCATGAAGGGAGGGTGTGTGTGCCTTGAAAGAGCTGAGAAAGCCTTATGTAGATTTTGCCCTTGAACCTTTCTTTGTAATAGAAATATCAGTATGATGGAGGAGGCTAAAAGGGTTAACAAATAACCTAAGACTTGATCAATAGTAGCTAAAATGGTTAACAGAGAAACTAAGGTTGGAGATCTTATCAACAGTACAGTAACCAGAGGGTTTGAGTCCCTATCAACCAACACTATCAACAGAAGCCTAAGGAGACAGTAACCAGGGACCATTAACCATTAATAGCCATTAATATTCCTAGATGACAGGAAACAGAAACTGCACCTAGAAACCAGATCTTAAAGTAGAGCAATATCCTAAACAGAGAGACCCTTGGGTTCTGACAAGTTTGAACATGTTTTAGGAACATGTGCAGAAAGATCAGATGTGTCTTTAAGCTCACCTTATGACATTTAAATGCCAAAAACATACACCTAGTGAGAAAGGTACCTGCCTTGGGAGACGTCTTAGCACCCTAAGAATTCCAAAATAGGATGTGAACCTCCTACAAGGAGGAGACTAAGATAATGAGGAAGTAACCTACATTTTTTTACTATAAATATAAGCATAAATATATATATATATATATATAACCATTTGTATCTCCCTATTTGAGATACCTTTCTCCTTTGGGTGATTCACAGTCCTCTAATAAAACTTAGGAAACTGAGTCACTGAGTCTTGTAATTCTTTGGGACACCTGATGATCAATTTGATCAACTAAATCCATGCCCACTTCAAGCCCATTTGTCAGATCCACTTCTACTATAGGAATGGGTCCAATGTCTTCAGGCCAATGTATTCAAGAGTGGTTAGCAGGGTCCAAGAGAGAGAAAAATTTTCTTGAGGGGAAAGTACATGGACTAAGTTGTAAACTGTGAGATTTAAAATTGGTTACTAGAGCATTAATTTCCCCTCTTTAACCTTTCCCTTAATTTATCTCCCAGACTAGTAAATGGAAGAAACTTCTGGTCTCTAGTTAGAGCTTTTATTGTGTGGTAGTTGCCAGGTGATGTTGATTAGAGGGATAGGAAAGTAGAAATACAAAACAAATAGTCTTAAGTCTAAGCTTAGTCTATATTCCATATAAAACTCACCAAAAGCCCAAGGCCACCTTTGGAGAGAGAGAGAGACCGAGTCAAGCACGTGCTGCTAGGCGAGCCGGGCCGCATCCAACTCCAGTCCGCGTCTGTCTGTGTGTCTCGCCAGTCATTGGACCAGGAGAGCAGGCAAGAGATCCCACTTCTGTTCTCTCCTTGCCTTTTAAGCTCGCACCCCGGAAGTGGAGTGCTTAACAGCCGGGCTGGCCGTCGGGTCTCCTCCCCGAAAGGGTGGTCCTTTAAAAAACTGGTGTCTTTCCGTATTCACTAACTGACTGATAGGAAACTTTTTACCACAAGTCCAAGAGGGTAAACTGTGAGTCAAATTGGAGTTTACAGGGGTAGATGAGTCCAAAGGGCTAAGCAGGAATCCTGATGGAGTTTGTAGCCATTGCTCAAAATTGAGAGTGAGGAAAGGAGAATTATGCATAGAGTATGTGTCAGGGAAAGCTCCACAAAAGGGAGAAACATGAAGTGTGCACAAAATGATCATTTGTATCATACAGGTGCTCCCTTTACAAGACAGTGTTCTTTTGCAGCAACTACTCACTAGCCCTGCCCCATGCTGTTTTAGCTTCACCACGGACCTGAACCTGCCTACAAATGGCTATGAGAAGCATAGAATCACAGCACTGAAGGTGGCCTTAGAGGTCATTTAAGCCCACCTATGTCTTACTCAACATACTCAAGATACCTGACATGTGGCCTTTGTTAAAAGATATTCAGTGCATAGAATAGTTTGCCTCTCGGATCTATGGATAAGGGGAGAATTTAATGACTAAACAAGAGATAGAGAGCTTTATTAGATGTAAAATATATAGTTTAATTATGCCAAATGAAAAAGGATTTGCATGTCAAAAAAACCCAATATAGTCAAGATTAGAAGGAAAGCAGAAAATTGGAGAAAAACTCTTTACAGCAAGGTTTTCAAATAAAAGCTTCATTTCTTAAATATATAGAGAACTAAGTTAAATTTATAAGAATACATGTCATTTCCAAATTGACAAATGGCCAAATGATATGAACAGGCAATTTTCATTTTGGATGAAGAAATCAAAGCTATCTATAATCATATTAAAAAAATGTTCTAAATCACCATTGATTAGAGACATACAAATGAAAATAACTCCGATAATGGCAATTCATGTGTATCAGGTTGGCTAATATGACAGAAAGGGAAAATGGCAAATGTTGGAGGGGATGTGGGAAAATTGGGACACATGTACTATTGGTGTAATTGTGGACTGATCCAACCATTCTGGAAAGCAGTTTGGAACTATGCCCAAAGGGCTATAAAACATTGACCCAGAAATACCATTACTAGGTTTGTATCCCAAAGAGATTAAAGAGGAAAGAAAAGGACATATATGTACAGAGATATAGCAGCTTTTTGTGGTGGCAAAGAACTGAAAATGAAGGGATATCCATCAATTGGCAAATGGCTGAATAAGTTGTGGTATATGATTGTGATGGAATATTATTGTGATATAAGTGATGATGAGCAAGGATGCTTTCAGAAAAACCTGGAAAGACTTACATGAACTGATGAAGAATGAAGGGAGCAGAACTAGGAGAACATTGTACACAGTAACATCTATATTATATGACGATCAACTATTTTCAGCAATACAATGATCTAAGATAATTACAAGGACTCATGAAAAATGCTGTCCATATCCAGAGAAAGAACTGATGAAGTCTGAATGTAGACTGAAGCATATTTTTTTTAAAGATATTCAGTGAGGATCAACCCATCACCTCCTGAGCTAGCCCATCTTACTTTTGTATAGCTCTAATTGTTATGGGTTTTTTCCTTACCTGAAGTCTAAATCTGACTCTTTTCCCCTTCTACCCACTACCCCTAATTCTACCAACTAGGGCCTAGCAGGGGAAAAAAATGAAATCAATCTTCCTGGTGATAGCTTTTCAGATGCTTGAAGATAGAAATAATGTCTTTAGGTAGAGTCTCCATAGCTTAGGAGTTAGAGCACTAGCCTTGTTAACTAGTGAGAGAAATGATCGTTAATAACCAATGATTTGAGGAGATCCAGAGTTCCCCCTTTTTTTACAGTCCTCATTTAAAAGTCTCTGAAGGGGGCAGCTAAGTGGCGCAGTGGATAGAGCACTGGCCCTGGATTCAGGAGGACCTGAGTTCAAATCTGGCCTCAGACACTTAACACTTACTAGCTGTGTGACCCTGGGCAAGTCACTTAACCCCAATTGCCTCACTAAAAAATAAAAAATTAAAAAAAAAAAGTCTCTGGAGGACATTACTGATAATGAGATTGAATTAACTCTCCTCAACCTTGTTTAGACCCACCCAACCTTACAAGGAATTTAATCTAAGGTGGGGAAGCCTATCACAATAGGTTTGGATGGGGATAAATTATTTGATTAGATTGCTTAAAGCTGGAAAATTTAGAACATGCCCTAGCTCTTCATTAGAATGGGTCCACCTCTGATTGTAATATTCATTCTTCTCATTAATTGTTAACTAATCAGAGTTGATTGGTACCCTCAGGAACACCCTCTTTCAAGGGCTTATAAACTGTGAGCCCACTACCATGATACTTCTTTGGTCCAAGAGAAAGATGGCCAAATGATTATTCCTTTTATTAATAAACCCAAATTGTAACAATACTTAAAAGGGAATTAATGGATATACAAAAGAATGTAATAGTCCTGGAAAATAAAGAAGTTGGAACCCAGATTAATTGAGATCTCTGATGCTATTACCAAAGCTAAATAAATAAATAAATAAAGTTATGAATCTAGAATCAGGGAATTAATTGGACAAAAATTGCCAAAGTAGACAGGAATAGGCAGATAGCCTTGTTAATTTTTATATTTGCTATTCATTGATTGTTTAAAAAGTTTTATTGGTGCCTCATATTTTTATATCACAGTCATTTCAGCCAACATTCATCATTTTCCTCTCTCTAGACTGATCCCTTTCATTTAGCAAAGAAAAAGAAGCAAAAACACCTGATAAGCTGACAATGTATATGACATTCTGCCCTAATAGTCCCCTGCCTCCCTGCCATAAGGAGGGAGGTATATGTTTCATTTCTTCTTCACATGGACCATTAATAGTTTTTCAGTGCTCAGGAGTTAACTGCCTTTTAGTAAGCTTTTCATAATATCATTGTAAATACTGTTCTTTTGGTCCTGTTTATTTCACTCTGTATCAGTTTATACAAATTTTCTCATGTTTCTCTGAATTCCTCATATTCGTCATTTCTTCTGATATAATTATACTTGATTACATTCATATTCCAGTTTTTTCCCCAGACATTCCACAATTGATCAGCATCTACTTTGTTTCTAGTTCTTTACTTTCACAAGGAATGCAAGAATAAATATTTTGCTATATATTGGACACTTTTTTTCTATCTTTATTTGCTTAGGAGTATAGGTCCAGGAGTAGAATTGCTTGGTTCAAAAGCTATGAATATTTTTCCTTTGATCTTCAAAAGAGCAATTATTCCACTAAAAACTGACATTTTTAGTTCTTCTATATTATTTTGCTTTTTTGTTAGTTGGTGTTTTTTTATCTCCTGCACTTTTTTTTTTTTGGAGGGAATGGGAGGAGATGGATTAAAGTCTTTTAAAGTTCATTTATTTATCAATTTTATTTTAACCACTTGTATTTCTTGCATCTTCTTTAGGGATATTTCATCATGCATTTCTGAAGATACTTTATCCTTTAGATGTTTTTTTATACTGCAAAATTTTTTTGTTGTGCCCTAGTTTTTCTTTGATGTTTTCATAATCTGTTGAATAGGATTGTTTCCTCTTGTTTTAATTAATTAATTAATTGGTGAGGTAATTGGTGTTAAGTGACTTGCCCAGGGTCACACAGCTAGTGTTAAGTGTCTGAGGCCAGATTTGAACCCAGGTCCTCCTGAATCCAGGGCCTATCCACTATCCTCTATCCACTGCACCACCTAGCTGCCCCCCTCGCTTTTATTTCCAAGGAACACTATGAAGCACTGAAGGTCTACTTTTAAAGAGATGATTATTGAATTAAATTGGGTTGCTATTTCTACAAATCTTTGCCTCTAGGTTTTAAAAAAATTAATTCCTACTTGTCACTTCTTTTACTCTGTTTTTGTTGTCATTTCTCTTCCCTCCCAGAATAATCAGGATAGTATTGCTGATTCTTCCTATATACTTTAGCAAATTCTCCCCTTTGCTTTTTTTTTTTTTAACCTATCCTACTTTATCTCCCTTCAGGGATGTTGGTGGTAGTAGGAACAGATTTTGAAGTTGGGAACTGCAGCTAGCTAAATGCACAAAGGTGAATGTTACTTTTGGCAGGATAGTGTAAGTCTTTTATCTTCACAGATATCACAAATCTCACTGGGTCTTTGCTATGAGAATTGCTCAGCTGGGTTCCCAGAATCTGCTTCTATCTGCAGCCAGCTCTCTTCTATGCTGCCAGGGGTCATATTCCTTGAAGCTGCTTGCTTTCTCAAGTGATTGCCTCTATGTACAAGTGTTTATCTAGAATTTATCTCTGCTCCTTGATGGATACAATGTCTCCTACTAGTCAGTAGCCCTGTTTCAAAGCAATATAGCCAATAAGGAGTTAAGGGAGTGAATATGAGAGAGAAAACCTGTCTTCTACCCAAGAGCTATTCCTTTTTCAGGGGTCAGTTTTTCCTTCACTTCTGGTTCTTGGCTTAGAAAGGTCTACAAAACTAGGAACTCAGTTTTTTAATGGCCCTCAGAGGTATAACCAGTTTTCTGCCCAACCAATCATATTACTCCTTCTGATTCACTCAAAGGTTTTATTCATATTTCATAATAGTATACCTGCAACTTTACAGTAGTTTAATGCTTTGTTAACACATTGAAACTTCATTGTCTATGACTAAATCTTGTGACTATAGCAACTCAGTTTGGGGGGTGGGGTGGGGAAGAGAGTTCACATATCACCTCCCTTACAGAAATAAGTCTGGAATAGTTCCAAAGCCTTGGGGAGAAGTGAGTTTACTGAACAAGAGAGCTGCTTCTGTCTGTCCCCCCACCCCTTTCATTATTAGTAAAACTGTTTTCTTCCCTTCTGTCCCCTCCCCTTCTCCTTTCCTTCCCTTCCCTTCCCTTCCTTCATTCTTTTTTTTGGGGGGGGGGGCAAATCTTGCTGTTTTTATGAGGGAGAGAATCTTTAGAGAGAGATGCATAAAAAATAAAATGTTCCTGGTGTTATACCATATTCTTAGTGTAGAAAAGAAGGAAGAGGGAAAAGACTTAGATGTTTCAGTGGTAGGAAGGTAGGATAAAGGTCAACAGCCTATCAGAAATTCTCTAATGCTTAGCCTCTTAAACTGTGGGTCGAGACCCCATATGGGGTCAAGTAAAAAAAATCTGCAACAGTAAAAGGTTATGCATACTTATTTTATGTACCTATATACTCAGGGTCATGTAAAAATGTATTGGGTGAAAAGGGGTTGAGAGTGGAAAAAGTTTAAGAAACCCTGTTCTAACCAGATAAGCAGTTGATATATGCATATGTTATGGCCTCATAGCACCCTAGAAGTTCTCTGGGGTACATCAAAGAACCTTCTCCTTGAGAAACTAAACCAGAGGATAGACACGCCTAGAGAGATAAGTGGAACCAAATCAGACTGAGCTAGCTCTGGGACCCCCACCCTTCATTCTAGTCTCCCTCAACCCTGGGGCGATAAGATTATGTGAGGCCACTTCCTTTGTGTCCTGAGGAGATGGCTTGAGAGGTCTGCAGCTACCCCTCACCCAATTCCTCCAGCCACCACCAGTGGGGGATGGTCCTCCCTCACTAAAGGAACTTTTCACAGTCAGATGGTCACCCCTATCAGTCGTCTATAAAAGTACCTGCCAGGGGGCAGCTAGGTGGCACAGTGGATAGAGTGCCAGCCCTGGAGTCAGGAGGACCTGAGTTCAAATCTGGCCTCAAACACTTAATACTTACTAGCTGTGTGACCCTGGGCAAGTAACTTAACCCCAATTGCCTCACCAAAAAAAAGAAAAAGTACCTGCCAGTCTCCTGCTCGAGGAGATTGGTATCTCAGAGCCACACTCTGCCATGCCTTTCTCCCCATGAGAAATCCAAAGATTTCTTTTATGGTTTCCCCTCCCTTCCTCTAAATAAATCACTATCTTATTCTAACTGCTTTTGTGTGCAAGAGGGTGTAATTCTTTAAGAGGAATTTCTAAGGACCCCAAACCCCCAACCCCTTTCCCAGATCCCTATCCCCTTCCCAAACCTCCTACCCTATTTTTCCCCATGACACATAAAACAGAGGGACTGCTGGGATAAATTCAAAAGTTTCTCTACCTTAATGTCTCTCAATTCCTTTCAGTTTCAGAAAACAGAGGCCTGGTGAGATTTTCCTCAGTCAGGGGGTATGATAAGACCTAAAATTAAAATTGGTTTTTGACTGTTAGGTGACAGTTGAACTGAGAACCCCAAATACAAAAGTAAGTTACTTGAGGAACATATATTCTAATAATGGAATGCAACCCAAATAGTGCCTGGCACATATTAAGCACTTAATTGTTGTTGTTTGGATTCATGAGAGAGATGTCTTGGGCATGACTTGGATATGAAGTGGGTAGAGCTGTGCAAGTCATCAGCCTTCCTTTCTCCTCCAAATTATCAAAGTCTAGTAAGAAGACAAAGGTCAAGAAGACTGGCAATGGCCCAGGATGCAGTGAGTGACCTGGCTTTCTAAATTAAGGACTTTCCCAGGTCTCAGTTTGTCTGAGGCCACTCCCATTCAGTAACTGAGGGCTGGGTTAAGAGCTACCAAAGTAGCTTAATTTACATCACAAAAATATCAGTCTGAGAGGGAAGACCCTCAGAATTTCTGGCCAGAATAGAAAACAATTACTATTTACACTCATTCTAAGCCATGGAAAACCTAAAAAATGAGTCACAGAAGTTTGGTTTGGAACTATTATTGGCTATTCAATGAAAGTCAGAGTGATCTGGGTTTTAAAATGGAGTGGAAGTAGCTCCATTTAAAATATTATATTTCCAGAAATCAAAAATGAAAACCACACAGGACAAAAGTAAATTGTCCCAGCTTCTTGGGGAAAAAAATTAATAAAATAAATAAAAAGGAAAAGGAGGGAAGGGAGAACACCAGAGGGGCAGTGACTACTACTCTCAGATACATGGTAAAGACAGTTTAATACAAAATGTTCTCCTAAGAACCTAGTTTGCTTCTTCCACAAATACAGCTTCTGTGGGAGGAGTAAGCTTAAATTTAGGTCACCATAAGTGTAGATGAGGCCCAGGTTCATTGGCAGATGGTTGGAAGATGATGTGAATGATCAGGGGGCCAACTAGGTATAATGGATTAAATGAGATTTCGCTTACTCATTCACTCACCATTTACAACAACTCAGTGTCAAGGAAGAGTCCTATACCTGAATGAATTAATTCTCTAGGGAAGGGGGTTAGGGGTGGGGGAATAGTCTCTCTCCTGGTGGAGAGAAGAGGGCATATGATAGTCAGGGGAAGAGCAGATGGCATGCTTCGCAGAAACCACAGGAGGGAAAGGAATCAAGGTCACAAGTGAAACTCCTGTCATTTGCAAGGAAAAGGGCCTTCCTCTGAAACTAGAGCAAAGGAGGAGAGAGTGTGGAGGGGATGATTTTAGGGGATTTGTTTTGGAGTATAGAATTGAGAGGAAGAACTCTTATCATTTACTTTATTTTATACTGCTATTGTTAACGATTGGAATGACACCACTGCTGGAGACTTACTGTAGAAAAGCTCCGCCACGATGTGAAGGTCTTTGAGGCAAGACCAGGAGTCTTTTCTTTGGCGTCAGAAAGTGATGTTTGCTTGTGGGAGGGAGAAGGGGAGAGCCTGGTGCTCTGACTTGGGCTCTTTCCTGTGGACTCTGATGGAGAAGGAAGCTAGAATACACCCTCCCTTTAATAGATAGATGAATGTAGGCCTTTCTCTCTCTCTTTACCAAATCTTATTCTCACTTAACAAATGCTTAAAAGTCTAACTCTTGCTAAAGCCTTATAATTTATTGGCGACCACTCATTAGATATTTTAGACAGACTAGCTAGAATTTTAGCCCTTAACACTATTTAATTAAAATGTCTTTGTTAGAGATAAGCATACCCTATAGTTGACTAGTGAAAGTAAAACACATGGATGGGCACTTGTGAAAAAGGATCCAAAGAGGATTCTGATCCACAAGCAGTTAGAGCCTAGGGTAGCTAAGTAGGGGACTAAATTGAATGGGGTCAGGGGCAGCTAGGTGGTACAGTGGATAAAGTACCAGCCCTGGAGTCAGGAGAATTTGAGTTCAAATGTGGCCCTCAGATACTTAACACTTATTAGCTGTGTGACCTGGGCAAGTCACTTAACCCCAATTGCTCACCAAAAAAAAAATTACACCCTACCACACACATACAATTAGAATAAAATAATCTTTTATTTAGGTGCTAGAGAAAGGAGACCAAGAGATGAGATGCTATGGGCCACAGCTGGGCTGGATACTGAAGTGGTCACTCTTCCTATCTGGTAAGGTAAGGGACAATGTTGGCCTTCCCAACATGGCTAGAGACCCTGAGTAGGAAGATAGAGGCCATCAATTCCCCTGCTAGGTTGGAGGTTGGAGTTGTTGAAATAGGGAGTTGAGGGAAGGCACAGGGATGTGCTGGAGCCAGCTCCAGTGGGGTGAGCTGATTGTAATTTTTCTGTGCGAGCATGTACACTTCAGAAATTGGCAAACACTGAAAGCTTGATATATTGTCACTGATTTTTTTTTACGATCTAGATTTAAAGTTATGGAGGAAAATGTTATCAATGTAGATTAACACTAAAAGTGTGTTGTGCATAGTTTTTTTTCTTTTTTAAGAGCTGGTTATTAAACAATTACTAGCATGACCCGGAAGGGGAAACCATATCTGCTACCTAGAATTCAGGTTATTGAATTCAGGTGGGCAGGTAGCCTAGTTGGCCTAGGAATACCAATGTGGGAAAGGAGGGATCCTTTTTTCTTGGATTCATCCCTGGATGATGCAGCTCTTAGAAGGAGCCCATCTCTCATACCTGAGAAATATAGCAGAAATTTTGGGTCATCTGAATATTTATACCCACACCAAATTGGAAGAGCCCTAGTAAAATGATTCTGTCAAAGGGTTGAGTTAAACTCCTACCAACTCCAATTGGGAATTTACAAAAGTGAAGGTCAGGGTCTGTAGAATAATCTGAGACCTGACACTGGCTTTTTGTTGTAAGGGGCTACAATGCCTTTTCATTTCGGGACAAGTCTGCCTCGTTCTTAATAAAGCACTGATTAAGGAAAAGGAGAAAGACCAATCTGTCAGCCACTCTGCCAGTTTATGTCAGCAATCTCTGGGCAGCCAGAGAAGACTTGTGATGATTCTCAGGATGGGGCCAGATAATGAGTGGTTTCAGGCCCTGATTAAGCAGGAAAACAAAAGGAGAGCCATAACCAGATTCCAACATTGATTAAGCAAGAGGAATTGATGCGGGCACCCGGGGTGTACTTACAGCATCTGCTCATACTGAGAAAATATTCAGGGAGGTTTCACGGAGCATACTCCCTTGGGAAAATTAGCTTCTGTGTCTTTGTCAGAGCAACAGTTTCAATAGCCATCGTCCAAAGTCTGAAAGAACAGTGAAAGGCCTTCAAGTTGTGAGTGTAAAGCAAGCATGCTTTCAAAAAACTCAAAAGTAAAAGTTACAGGCATTATTTTCACCAAGATAACCACATTTTTTTCCTTCTGAGACAAGGGGTTCAATCAGATACTAATAATTCTGAGAGTTTCTTTTGTTTTTTAATGCATGTTAGGATTGCTAATAAGATAGACACATTTTTATCAAAGGGCCTAAAGGGGACAACAGTTATACAATTTTGCATGAGTGAATTTTCTATTACCGGAAAAAATGCAAGGAATAACAATATTGAAGGAAAGCAGAAATAGGCTTGTGGTCATAATAATACATTGTATGCTAAGTAGCACCAAATATACCAAAGCACTTAGTAAATAGCAAATAGCAATAAGCAGTTTCTGTATGAGTGAGGACCAGGGTAAAGGATCAGAGAATTCAGAAGCAGAAAAATGGTGATGCTAGTGTTCATGGACTATGTGGATGGTTTTAGATGTTTGGTACCTTATTTGGAGTCTGTAAACCACAATAAATTTTGACTAATGGAAATAAAAAGGATCAAAGAAACGGTTGTTGAAGGGTAAACTGGATCAAAATGAGCAATTTCTTGTTGTATCTGACTCTTTGTAACCTGTGGAACATGCATGCCATTACTGTCCATGGGGTTTTTCTTGGCAAAGATATTGAAGTGGTTTACCATTACTTCTTCAGTGGATAGGTAAACAGTGGTCAAATGAGTTGCCAGTGTCACCCAGCTAGTAAGTGTCTGAGAGCTATTTGAACTCGGGTTTTTCTGACTCCAGGCCTGGTGCTCTATCCAATTAATCGCCTGGATTGGGAGTAGTCTCAGAGGTAAGGAATTAAGATTAATGATTAGTAAAGGCTTCTGATGAAGGTGAAAATTTAGATGAGAATTGAAGGAAGCTAGGAGGCAGAGATGATGAGGAAAAGAGTTCTAGGTAAGAGGGACAGTGATTGAAAAAAGCTTGGAGTCTGGAGATGGAATGTTTTATGTAAGAAACAGCAAGAAGTCCAGTATTACGAGATTGCTTGATTTGAGATTCATTTTCACCAGCATTGGCCTTTCCTCTTAATTTGATCAACTGAGACTGATTTCTTGGTTCCCACAAATGAATGAGTGAGTGAAAATGAATGAATGAATGAATGAATGAACGAATGGAAAGATAGTGTCCCTCATCTCCACTGCCATCAAGATCAAAGTCCTCTCTTTCTCCTTGTCAGGGGAAAATTTTAATACTTTCCCGAAACTTATGAGAAAGGAACCACCTCCAAAGGAAAATCATCAGAAGTACTGGAGCTAAGGAGAGAGAGGCATGCTATCAAGAACAAATTTGCTATTTATTGTATTTTCTTCTGGCCAGAATCACATCTAGAGTATTTTATTTCTGGGGCCCACATATTAGAAAGGACATTGATTAGTTGGAAGCATTCAAGAGAAGTGAGATGGTGAAAGACTTCAAGTTCATGCCATCAGCTGAAAGACTTAGGGAAATTTAGACTGTAAAAGAGTATACTTGGGAGAAGTGTGTCTTCTGTTACCTGGAAGTGATCTGACATGTTGTTTGACCCTAGAGTATAGAAATATGAGCAGGGGGTTAGAAATTGTAAAGACATAAATGTAGGCTTGATATGAGAAAAACTTTATAAGGATTATCCAAATGTGGGATAGGCTGCATTAGAATACAGGAGGATTGGGAGCTGGTAGGTGGTACAGTGGATAAAGCACTGGATTCAGGAGGACCTGAGTTCAAATCTGGACTCAGATACTTAACACTTAATAGCTGTGTGACCCTGGGCAAGTCACTTAACCCTCATTGTCCCGCTCCCCCTCCCCCCCCAAAAGAATATAGTAGGTTCCCCCTCAGTGTAAGCCTTCAAACAAAAGGTTAAATGTCTATTTATTGAGGTTGTTGTAAACGATGGCCTAGGATTTCTCTTCCAACTCTGAGATTCTACGATTCTATGATATGTAACCCTAGGTTTAGGCTGGGAGCATTTATGTAAGATTCTTCTCTTGGTGGAGAGAATGATTCAATACTGTGCCTGTGTGAGAGGCAGAGTTGACTCAAGAGCTTGGGAGGAAAGAACTTCCTTTCTCTTTTGAGAAAGGACAAACATAGTTCTAGATCCTTTTCAGGGAGAAACCAGGAAAGAAAGATTAAAAAGACATGTAAAGGACTCAGTGCCTTAACTAGTTCCTGATTTCCAACTTGCCTCCTTTTAGGAGCTGGCCTGACTCATTCCCATACCAGCTTTGATACTGATATGGAATGAGTTAACTTGTAGGTCATTGAAGTTGTTTTTTTTTCCTTTTTTGAAAAAGGTTTACTTAGTGCTAACATAGTAAAGGATATTCAAACAAGGATAATTGGCACTTAGCTCAGGTAGAACATCTCCATTTGGAAATGCATCTAGTCAGCAAGGCATAGTGTGGTGACTCTTGTGGCCTTGGGATATCCTTCAAGTCCTGAAAGGCCCTCACCCCACAAGAGTGGACCTTTTATATCTTTAGGTGATCAGGAAGCCAATCAATATGGCCAGAGGCTACCCAAGAAGCTGCATTAAGGGAAATACCAGCTTGAGCTTTTTCCTCACCCCCAAAGCCAATCAAATCCAACTTTGCCTTTTAGGGAAAAACCAGCCTAACCCCACTGTGAGGGGAAGAGAGAACCCTGGCAGTTATTAGTCCTATCATACTTCCAACAGAGATTTTGGAGATTTCTTGTTGGGGTGGATTAGGGATTCTGTCTCCATGTTGAACTGAAATGTCCCATTCTCACTTGTTAGATCATTCACACTATTTGTTTGTATGGTATATTATAATCTGTATAACTTCTCTGATTTTTGTTTGCTATCTGCTTGGATGAATAGTTTTACTAATTATTAATTATCTGTGTCTTTTGCATAACAAGTATTTTGTTGAGAAGGAACCTAGTCCAATAGCCGTGTCCATTCCATTACTTAAGCTCACTAACAATAAAAATTATCAGCTACATAAAACATCATTTGGACTATGGATAGAGAGAATCGTTACCACCATTCAGGCCTGGGAAAAGAAAACCTTATGTTCATATTGAACTCTGGTCCCCTGACTCCAGGGCCAGTGCTCTATTCATTTCACCACCCAGCTGCCCCTACAAAAAAATATACCTCGATATAAATTCATCTACTTGCCCCGATACCTGAATTTCCTACCATTCTTTTGGGTTGTTGTACTGTCTTCAGCAAGGCCATACTCAAAAACTTTGTATGATCCATGATTCATGGGTGTGAGTAGTCCCTAGACAGATTGAAAGCCCTGTTTACTAGTTGTGACCATGGGCTTTTTCTCAGCCTGTTTCCTCATTTGTAAAATGAGGGGAATAAGAGAAGTCCTTTCCTGCTTTAAACCCAAAAGTTTGTGGAGTTCGAACAGATTGCAATCATTTGACGTGCTTTGAACTTACAGCGTCACTAAGACAAGACAAGTCCTTTCACGATTATTGTTGTAGTGTGGAGGGAATCATGTACAGCGTCCAGGCGCGTTAAGGAATACTTCAAATCCTTAGCCAGAGTAGCGTCTTCCTTAGCGATCACTCTGAGGACTGTGGGATGGGCCGGAACCCGGAACCCGGAACCCGAGAGTGCAGTCGCCGGCTCCGGCCGGGCCTTTCAGAACGGTGCACCGACCGGAGCCGGCGGGACCATGAGAAGGCCGGAGCCAGGCCGGAGCTGAGCATGGAGGGGGATGTGCTGGATACGCTTGAGGCCTGGGGTGAGTGTGTTTGGGGAACTTTCCCCTCGGGGAAAAGCTCGCATGCCTTTTTCTCCGGGTCTTTGCAGGGAGCTTTTTGTCTGAACCGCTGCCGGGGGTTGAACGCTGCGGACCTGAGCGGGAAACAGCGTCGACGGGGGTTTTAAATGGGGAGGGGGGAGGGGTCCCGGCGGCCCCCCCGGGGTCCAGAGTGAGGCTGAGGCCGAGACCGAGGCTGGGAGGAGCATTGTTGTGTGTACGGGGGTGTGTTTCTTCTTTTGAGGGGAGGGGGGCAGATCCCGAACGCCTCTGACACCCCTCCTCCCCGGGTCTCCCGCTTTTCTCGTCCGTCCTTCTTTACGACCCCATTGTCCGGCCGCCGCGAGCAGCCGCCTTGTCCAACGGGGACGATAGGGTCATACCGGGAGCCCGCGGCCTAGCGGCCCCCTCTGCGCAAGGGCGGAGTGGGCAGCAGGAACGCCTCCCGCCGGAGACTTTCCGGTGGGCGGTGGGGGGGATTTGCGGGAGGTCAGGGTTTTGCGGAATAACCCGCTACGCTTTCCCCCTCCTCTGGGCCCTGCGAAGGACGGTCCAGTGGAAACTTTCCCGAGGCCGCTAGGTGGCGCCAGCGGATAAAGCGCTGGGCCTGGAGTCCCCAAGACTCGAGTTCGAACCCAGCCTCAGAGCTACAAGCTGAGGGACCTGGTCGGGTCCCTTCACCTGGGTCACAGAGGATGCACTCGTTTGGGAAGTAGTAGAAGATGAACAATTTAGTACATAGCTGCAGGAGCAAATGGTTGAAATTTTAGGGAGGCCTTTAGTTTACTTGAGGAGGGTTTGAGCCTGTAATTTCATTGGTATAGGAAGGTTAGATGAGGAAACTCCTTGTACCAATGTTTTTTTTTGTTAACGTAAAGACATGCTGTACGTTACATAGAAGTTGGGACTTCATCCCCAAGTCTTCCAGAACAGTATGCCAGCCCTCCATCTACAATTCCAAAAAAGACTCAACCAATAATAACAATAATGGTAATAACTGACACTTAGCACCTTTGATCCTATGCCTTTTGGCTTCTTTAGAAATTGTCTCTACTGTCTTCTCCACTCATATTCAAACATTCCTATCTACTGGGTTTTCCCCTGCTGCCCTACAAACATATCATGTCTCCCCCTTCCTTAAAAAAAACCCCTGGTTTTAACCACCTCTAGCTATCTTTTCTTTTTTCTTTTTTTTTTGGTGGGGGCAATGAGGGTTTAAGTGACTTGCCCAGGGTCACACAGCTAGTAAGTGTCAAGTGTCTGAGGCCGGATTTGTGCTTTAACACTTTGCCATCTAGCTGCCCCCATCCATTATCTCTTAATTGCCAAGTCTAATTGCCCTTTCTCAGTCCTCATCCTTCTTGACCCTGGTCTTCAACTTTTGATGCTCTCGATTACTTTTATCTTTTGTACATTCTTTCCTCCCAAGGTTTGGTGACAGTATTCATACCTGCTTCTCCTGTTGGTTCTCTTCCTACTATCTGGCACCCCTTTACAGTTTCCTTAATTTGTTTTCTTCCTGTTAGAATGTAAGCTTCTTGGGGGCAGCTAGGTGGCACAGTGGTGTTTGGGAACTTTCCCCTTGGGGAAAAGCTCTGCTTTGCCTTTTTCTCTCTGGGTCTTTGCAGGGAGCCTTTTGTCGACCTGAACCGCTGGCTGGGGATTCACAAGCCCTGGATTCAGGAGGACCTGAGTTCAAATCTGGCCTCAGACACTTGACATGTACTAGCTGTTGTGACCCTGGGCCAAGTCACTACCCTCATTTGCTTCCCCCCCCCCCCCCAAAAAAAAGTACCTTCTTGAAGGCAAGAACTGTCTTGTTTGCTTATGTTTGTATTCCCCAGCTATGTACGCATCCTGGTACAGTGTAAAGCCTTGATAAATGCTCTCTCAATCCTTCTATCAGTACACTAGGTGTGGGAATATATTTGTAACTGAAATAAGGCCATTAATAAGAAACCAGGCCTAACCGTACCTGATTCCTCAAGTTATGCTGAATGCAGACTTGTAAGAAAAGTCAAGGCAAGTATTAATCACACAGAATGATGTTGCTCTAGTTTTTACTTTTTTTTATTCTTTTATTTCAGGTACGATGGTCCTCTCTTAGAAGAACAAGCACTTAGCAAAGCAGTAGAAGTGGCCTATCCTCACCTGAATTTTCAGAGCTCTGCATTTGGTTAGGATCTAGATAAAACCATTATGTGACTTAGAAGAAAGCATCCTTCAACAGCTGGTATTTCCATTGAACTTCATTTACCTTTATGTTCAATTGTAATATGTAGTTAAAACCTTTTAAAAAATTGTTTCCTTAGCTTTATTCTTGATATATCAAGAAGTCATTATTTAATATTTTTAGCATTTGGGTGATTTGGAATAAATTTAGTTGATTGGAAAATGTGAAGAAGCTTAACTATTGATTATGATGGTGTTTTGGTTTTAAAAAATTACATCAAAATTATGTTAATCTAATTTAAATTTATCCAAAATTCATTATAGTTTATAATTCAAAGTAATGTTTTTCAGATATCTTAGATGTCATTTTTGATCTTTAATTTTTTAAAAGGGACATGATCTGAACATGTTAATTCAAAGTCTTTTTTTTCCCTAGTCCCTTTTTAATAATTTTTAATTTTTTTTTTTTTGTGGGGCACTGGGGGTTAAGTGATTGGCCCAGAGTCACACAGCTAGTAAACATCAAGTGTCTGAGGCCAAATTTGAACTCAGGTACTCCTGAATCCAGGGGCTGGCGCTTTATCCACCTGTGCCACTAGCTGCCCCTTCCCTAATCCTTTTTAAAAAATTTGATTGGTTTGGAATCTCTAAATTTTAGACAATATAAAATGAAAATTTTGTAACATTTTTGACACTTTGGCCAGTCTTTCCCAGGGATCAGATTGCTAGCTTGTTTGAACTTTTTATACTTCATTGCCTCTTGAACTCATGTGTTCAGTAAAGTTCCAAGTTTCAGTGACAGTGGGAACAGCATCTACCATGGCTCTGTATATATCATGTTTAATAGAAGGACTGTTTGTATATAGAATTGAATCACATGTCTAGAGAGTCTATTCTCTTGATTACATGTAGAAAGCTTTCTGAATCAACCTTGAATTTAAAGTACTACTGGCAGCAAAACAGTCTGCTATCATATAACCACAGGATAAAAGCTATTTGACAAGAATTGTTCCCAACTGAATATACACACAGATAGGATGGAAGTGTTAATTTGTTGTAAAGTCCAGTGAATAGGTGATGGCAGTCATGCCTGGTTTTATGTAACATGGTGACAGACAAAATTTTCAAATCATCTTTTATACAGAAAAGTTTGCTGCATGTTTAAAAAAATTAGTGATTTAATTATCAAAAATGTTCATTAGCTTTGACATATCAAATTAATGTCCTTTGTTTAAATTGTCTCAAGATAAGTGGCTAGTCATTTTTTTTTTTTTTGGTGAGTCAGTTGGGGTTAAGTAACTTGCCCAGGTTAGTAGGGCTAGTCATTTTTAAAAAGAGATAAAAAACTTTAAAATTTTCAGTTGCTTTTACCTAATCTTGGGTGGCATATATAATAGGTATGTATGCTGTATATATATATATATATATATATAGATATATATATATGTATGTATGTATTTACACATACATACATGCACATGAGGATATAACTGAAAACGGGGGAAAAAATGCAAGTTAATAATTTGGAATTAAATATGAGGCTTCTTTCAGGACTCACAGAATTTGAGACTTGGGAGACACTCCAGCAGCCATCTAGAGTCTAGTTCTTAAAATTGTGGATAACTGAATGTGGGGGTCTTGAAAAATTTGGCAACAGTAAAAGAATATGTATACCTGTTTTATATACATGTATACCTGGTAAAAATTTCTCAGGTAAAAAAGGGGGTTGTGAGTGGAAAAAGTTTAAGAGACCTGCTCTAGACTGACCCCATCCCCAAATCTTCACTATAAGAAGCAAAGGCACATGGTCATCTGGCTTCTGCCTGGAGACCTCCAAGGAGGGAGGGAACGCATCATCCTTTGAAGCAATCTATTCTGTTTTTGGACTGCTTTAATTAGTTTAGCAGGTATGTAGGTGTCATGGTAGATAAAGCACTGGACCTGGATTCAGGAAGACCTGAGTTCAAATATGGCCTCAGGAACTAGCTGTGTGGACCCTGGGCAATTCACTCAACCCTGTTTGCCTTAGTTTCCTCAACTGTAAATGAGCTGGAGAAGGAAATGGCCAAACCACTGTAGTATCTGCCAAGAAAACCCCAAAAAGGGTCACAAAAAGTCAGACATGACTGTAATGACACAAAAAATTAGTAATCTTTTCCTGGCATCACAGCCTAATCTTGATTGTTGTGACCTTCTTACCTATTGCTCTATATTTTTCCCTCTGGAGTCAAACAGAATAATCTAATTCCTCCTGTACAGTACAGCCCTTCAGATTATTGGAAACCTGCTATCATGTTCTTCCTTGAGTCTTCTCTTAGCTAAAAAGCCCCAGTTTCTCAAGGCCCTTCAACTATGCTGGTTGTCTTCTTCTGGATACACTCCAGCTAATCCTGAATTGGAAAATACCCCAGTTAAAGTCTGACAGGACAGGGTACAGGAAAACTATCATCTTTCTTCATTGCTTCTCTTATTGCAGCCCAAGATTGAGTTAGCTCTTTTGGCTGCTCCATAACATTGCTGACTTACTGAGTCTGTGGTACACCAAGACTCCCACATCTTTTTCAGAAAAACTGTTATCTAATCATGCCTCCTCATTCTTATGCTTGTTAACTGGATTTTTTTTTTTTTTTGGTACTTAAGTGCAATACTTTATATTTATTCCTTTGAATTTCATTTTTTTAGATTCAGCCTAATGCCTGTCCCTTACTCTGTCATGCAGTATGTTAGCTACGCCTTCCCTGCTTAGTGTTGTTTGAAGATTTTGTGAGCGTAGGTCATCTATACATTTTCCCAAATCATAGATAAAAATGTTCAACAGCAGAAGACCAAGCCCAGATCCCTGGAGTTCTCCACTGGAGTCCTCCTGCCAAGTTGATGTTCAAACATTAAAAGCTCCTCTTTGACCATTCAATCAATCCTGAATGTATTTCCCTGTATTATTGTTTGATCTATATCTTTCTACAAGATAGGTAGGTAGGTAGGTAGGTAGGTAGGTAGGTAGATAGATAGATAGATAGATAGATAGATAGATAGATAGATAGATAGATAGATAGATAGATGGATGGATGATAGATATCTACAAGAATAATATGAGATATTTATCAAAAGCTGTGGTAAAAAAACGGAAGTTTGAGGCTTCTTTTTCTTAGTGGTCTGGGAGATATATAAGGGGAAAGTTAAAGGGGGAGTTTAATGCTCGTATATCAATTTTAAATCTCACAAAGCTTTTTAAAAAATCTCGGTAAACTATCTTGAACAGCATTCCCTTCTGCTAATTTAGTAATCCTGTCTTAAAGGAACTAAGTTAAGTTTGGCATTACTAGTTTTGGTGAACCTTTCTTTCCTCTTAGTAATCACTACTTCCCTATATTTACTAACCATCCCTTTAATGATCCCTTCTCGAATTTTCCAGGAATCAGTCATGCTTAATGGCCTATAGTTTGCAGGCTGTTCTCTTTCCACTTTTTGGAAATTAGAACTTCTCCAATCTATGGTACCATTTCTGTGTCTGTGATGAGTTAGCTATCACTTACAGTGGCTCAGCAGTCATGTTTGCCACCTCTTTTTGGACCTGAGAATGTAGTTCATCTGCGCCAAATGACTTGAATTTAATCATGGATAGCTAGGTGCTCTCTTACTATGTCCTTACTCATCTTGGGTATCAGCTCTCTCAGTCATTTTTGTAATGCCCTTTTCAGTATGAGTCATTTTTTTGCCTAAGAAACAAAGTAAATATTCAGCATCTCTTTTTTTTCCCCCTGTGTCCACCCTAAGCAAAGGACCTAACCCCTTCTTTGACTTCATTTTTCTTCCAGGTTTTCTTTAAGTTGCTTCCCTTCTCAACCTCAAACTCTTTTTGAGCTAAGCATTCTGACACTATCTTTACATTTCATAGGTAATAGCTGCCTTATGTTTATGAAAAATTTTCAGGAATTTGAAGGGAACTAAGTCTAGTCCATTCCCAGTCTGAAAGGAATTCCCTTTTTAGTATCCCTGACACAGGGATCATATCCAACTCTCATCTTGAAGACCTCGGGAGATGGGGAACTCCCTCTCTTAGGCAGTGTATTTACTTCTTGGACATTTGTTTCTATAGCTTCTGCCCTTCATTGTACCTGGTTTTGTCCTCAGGAGTGAAACTGAAAGCAGTCTGATCTCTTATCCACATGATAACCTTTCAAATACATGAAAATAGCTGGGCATCAGTAGATCTTTTCTGCTCCTGGGGAAACAGCCACTAGTAGCTTCAGCTCATTCTCATGATGTGCTTCTAAACCCCTAGTTGTCTTCTGAACATGTTCGTGTCTGTCAGTGATTCTCAAAAATGAACACAATATTTAGATGTGGTATTACTGGGCCTGGATTATGGTGGGACTTCTCACTTAAAAAAATTTTTTTTTAAGTTATACTACTTTTATTCATTATCATAGAATGTTAGAGCTGGTAGAAACTTAAAACTTATCTAGCCCAACCTTTTCTTTTTACAGATGATGAAACTCAGGCTAGAGAGGCCTGCCTGATTTGCCCTTGGTTACAAAGTGAGTTAGTTGTAGAATAGAATCTGGAACAGGTCTCCTAGTTCCCAGTTCAGTGTTCTTTCTAAGTTACATTATTGACAAAAGAATTTACTAGTAGAATGAAATGCTGCATTACTGCAGTTCTTACTTCCAAATGTTTTAAATTTTCAGCACAAAAAGCCAAGAGACCTGCCACACCCTTGGGGGTAAAGCCTACCTGGGGAACCCATTTGCAGTATATGAAGCAGGCAGTATGTTATGTGTTTGTCTTTTGGCTCCCAGGTCATTCTCCTTCCTGTTTCAACCAGCCAAAAAATATTTATTAAACATTGTATATGTGTCAGGAACCAAGTATTCCCTGACAGAAGCAAAGTAGTCGAGTACTTGCCTCGCTGTTTTCTCCACCTCAACCCTTTTTTCTTGTTTACATGCATCAAAATTCTTGTTCTTAGAGTAGAATACTTGTGTTTGGTGAGTCCTAGGGCCAAGTTCATCAGTTTCTTAATACCATAATCCTGTCTTTTATTCATCCTCACCCCACATGAGTAGCCATGTCCTTGAATGCTATACCATCTGCAGGATAGTTCCGTTTCCATGGCCAAGAATCCAAAATCCTTTATCCGGTCATAATCCCCTGCCGTACTCCTAAATCTTTGTATACTTTTTATGGTATCAAGTCCCTCCAGCCCTTAGTATCTCTCCAGAACATTTTTCATCCTTGTTCCTGCTTCACTTACCTTTCCTCCCAAACTTGACACTACAGTTAACCAGTTCAACTGTAAAGTAGTCCACTATTTTTGAATTACTTATCTTAGCCCCTCTTATCTCTTGTCAGGTCTTAATATTAGATTATTCCCACTGTCTAATTCTTCTGCTTCTACTTTTATGGTATTGCTGAAAGATTTTACAGGAAATCATGTTTAAAACTGTCTTGTCCAGGTGTACTACATATTGGTTATCTAATCTCAGCTGGTACCTTGGTGCAGTGAGCCAATACTTTTACATCTACTCCCAACAGCAGCTATTCTAAACCTTCTTTTTTTTCTTCAAGCTTCCCACACTGCCTCTTCCCCAGCCCTCTCAGCAGAGGTCCTTGTTTTATCCTTTACTGAGAAAATAGAGGTCTTTTTAAAGCTCTCTTTTCCCTCTAAATCTCAAAACCTCTCGATAATCATCTTATTCCATTGTCCTTTATTTCAGTGTATGATAAAGAGATGGCTTTGAAAGAAAATAAAGACTGAACTCCCTGCTTCAACCCTGATCTCCTCCCACACTCCCCCACAACAATTTTCAATGTCCCTGCCTTCAAAAAACATATGAAGTCTCTCTCAAAAAAACCTCAGAGGCCCCATTACTATGTCCTCCAGCTATCTCCATAGCCCTTACCTTGTACCTCCATAGTTACCCAGTGATCTCTTAATTGCCAAGTATAATGGATCATTTCCCAATCCTTTGCTGACTTCCCTGTAGCATTTGACATTAACTACTTGGTCTTCCTAGATAGTTTCTCCCTTTCTAGGTTTTTCTGACACTGTTCTTTGCTGGTTCTCTTCCTTAACTCCTCTTTAGTCTCCTTTGCTAGCCTCATCATCCATGTCATTACCTGTAATTGTGTATCTCCCCTAGGTTCTGTCCTGGGCCCCTTTCTCTCTATAGAGTGACTGTGGCTCCTATGGATTTAACCTTCATCTCTATTCAAATGTCTCCCCTGATTTCTTTATCCAGCCCTTGCTCTCTCTTGAGCTTGAGCCCTGTATCACCAGCTACCTGTTAATCATTTCAAACTGGATGTCCCATACATATCTGAAAGTCACATGTGCAAAACAGTTCCCTAACCCACAGATCTTATGAACTTGCCTATTTTACTCAAGGGTACCACTGCTCTTTTAGTTGCTAAGGTCTGTAACTCAAGTCTTCCTTGACTCAACTCTCCCTCATACTTTCCCAATATATGATTAACAAGTCTTACATTTCTTGTGTCTGACCTCTTCTTTCTGTTCAAACAGCTACTACTTTAGTCCAGTCTCTCATCTGATCTTTTGCTTAGATTATTGGTCTTCTTCCCTCATTTCTCCCTTCTCCATTCTATCTTCCACATACGCATCTGCCACATACATTTTCTTAAAGTATGTGTCTGAGCATGTCAGTCCTCTTGCTTAAATAAAGAGCAGTGGTTCTCTGTGTTTGATGAATTGTTTTTATATCCTTTTTTTTTTCTTTAAAGGAAGTGAAGATATAGAGAGCTTCCAGCTTGAGATAAGTGGTTTTCTGAAAGAATTGTCCTGTCCCTATTCAACACTGATCTCAGGAGACATTAAAGATCGTTTAAAAAAGAAAGATGATTGTTTGAAACTCTTATGTAAGTTATATCTTGCTTGATGTATTTGATCAATCTGTATTGTTTTTAACCTATTAATTATATGTGTACATGCATTTTTTGTGTCTTTTCACTTACAGACATATGTTAAGTGGTATAGAAGTGATTGTATTTCTTAAAGGGTTTACAGGAGGGCATTTGAGTACAGGCCAGAGATGGACTTACTGTATGTTGTCCAAGGATAGAGTTTAAGCCAAAAGGTGAACTACCAAATGGTGAAAGTTATAGAAGAGTTGTGGTCTGTTTTGGTGGAAAACATTACCCCCACAGATGATATCATAGATCCTTAAAACATTTATGGATATATGTATGTGTTGGTATCACTGCAAGTCAGGATATCACTTCTCAATGTAATGGTCCTCTTCAAGAATGAAGGACAAACAACAACAACAATATAATAGCAATAATTTCATTTCAAAATTTTATGTCTTAAATAAGTTACTCTGTTTCCAAAGTAGTCAAATGTCTTTGGGATTACTCTTTGATCCCCTTGAGAAAATTTTCCACCTCAAGTAAAATATTTTTAAGGAACAGAAAGTTCACATTTTTATGTTTTCCTTTTAGTATTTTTGAGTACAGAACTTCAAGCTTTAAGGATTTTGCAGAAGAAGAAGCTCAAAGGTTCACAATTGGACAAAAACAATGAAATTTACCAGGAAGTACAAGCTATCTGTGATACCCTGTGCTTACCAAAATCAACCACTTCTGACATTCCTGTTGTGCTAAGTCATGTGGAATCAAAGGTATTAATTTTAAGTAGTTCTCTTAAGTTTTTAGGGGGGCAAATCCAACTATTTATATTTAAAATTTCATTTTATATAGTTTGATAAGAGATTTACCGATAGAGATCTCATCTCTGTTGATTTCTTTCTTAATAATCATTTCTTCTACTGTGACTATGGAATTTTCAAACCAGTATTTTTTTCCCCTACATTACTTTCCCTGTAAGTTTATACAAATTCATTTAGATAGATAACTTAATGAGTATTTATAAAGTATTTACTATGTGTCAGGTATTGTGCAAAGCACTAGAATTACAAATGTATGCACAAAATATAGTTCTCATTCTCAAGGAGCTTACATTCTAACGTGGGAAGACAACACATAAAAGATATATAGAGAATACATAGAAAATAATCTTAGAGGGAAAGGCACTAACAGCTGGGAGAAATGGGTTTAATCCAAGTCTTGAAAGCTAAAAGGCCTCTGAAGATGGAAGAAGAGCATTCTAGGCACGAGAGACAGCCAATACAAAGCCATGGAGAAAGGAGATAAGAGAACAGCAAGCAGTCCAATGTCCTTGGTTTGTAGAGTGTATAAAGAGGAGTAAAGTGTAAGAAGGATGTAAAGGTGGGAAGGAGCTTGGGAATGAATGAAGGGATTTAAATGTCAAAACAGAGGGCTTTCTATTTACCGTCCCTGTAGTGATAGAGGAGAGAGTGGGGGAGTATGTCTGAGTGATGTGAAACAATGAAAAGGAGAGCTTTCAGTGAAGTAGGAAACAAGGTTCTCAGTTTAAAGGGTGGAGGAAGAAGGTGCCGTGGGAGGCTTGGGGAGGAATGAAAAGTTTTGGAAAAGTCACTGGGATGAATGGGACAATCCGTTAATGGGAGAGGAATAGAATGACTGCCTTGCTATAATGGAGACTTTCCTGATTTCTTCCAGCTCTGTTCAACAGTACATAAATAGGAGCCAAGGAGATAGATGTAATCCATGATTGGGCTTTGACTAAGTATGATTAGCAGTAGGACAAGGGGGCAGGTGATCCAAGAGCACGGGATAGTGTAGACTGGACATGGTGTTCCCTAAAGGGTCCATATAGGGAGGAGAGAAGAGTGTAGCTCAGTGCAGGGAAGCCAGAAAATAACTAAGGGAGATGAGGTCATAATGAGGTTGAAGAAAAGTTGTAGGAGCATAAGGTAGAGGGAAAGATTGTGATTAGAGGAAAGAATTTTGGAGTTCATGGCTATGGAAGTAAAAGACTTGTGGGTGATGGCAAGATCAAGGGTATGACCATCTCTGTGTAGCTGAGGTGGTGTTGAGGAGTGGGTCATGGGAATTAAATTGACTCAGGGACTGGGAAATTAGAGTATTTGAAAGAGCATCAATACATATATTGAAGTGCCTGAGTATAAGGGCATAAACTGGAGGATGAGAGGAAGAAGAAAATTCTGGGGCTCCAATAGAAAATTGAATCAGAGTAGGAATTGGGTAAACAGTGTGGATAGTGTGAACCTCAGATGGGGAGAAGCTGCTGAGCAGTTGTGGTAGAGGGAGAAGCTGGAAATGGCAGTAGGGAACAAAGATTATTTCAGTTCCCCCATTATTTCTTGATGGGCCAGGGAGTAAGATAGATAGTCCTGGAAAGGATGGCCAGGGATGCAGTGTCATCAGAGGGAGCCAACTTGCACAGAAGATGGAGAGAGTGAAAAAGGAAGAGGGTTAAGAGGAAAGGAACTTTGTCATTTATAAAGCAGTCATTCCAGAAGGTGCAGTGGAAGGGGCAAACAGATTAGGAGTAGGACAGTGTGGAGGTAGGGAGGAAGAGGATGTATAGTTGGGATGGGGAATGACTTTGGTATATATCAGCAGTGGGAATGAGGGGGTTCAAAATCACTAGGATGAAAAGATACAGGCATTTGAATACACTAACCATACAAGAGTGAACCCAAGAAGTTTATTCCTGATTGGAGAAAGGTCATTGAGACACATGTGTGGTTATATTGTTTGAAGTCTAGCTTCATGGCAGATGGCGATGTGCCCTGTGAAACCTCAGGAGGACTGTCTCACTGCAGGCAGGAAGAGGAATCCATACAGAAGGCAGAGGGATCTTGTCCTGGGACAGACTGGCAATGGAGAAAGCTTCTGAGGCCAGGAAGTGAGAGGTGGGTGGTGTTGCTTGGACCAGGTACCGGAGGTGGCCCCAGGGCAATGCCTAAAGATGGTTATAACCATATGACTTGGTATTTTTCAGCTCTTGAAAAACACTGATGTTCCCTCATTGAGTGCTTCCCTCTGGCCCTCCAATTTAAGTCAAATCAACAAGCATTTACTAAATGCTTACCAAGAGCCAGATGTTATGCTAACTCTAGGGACAGGCAGAATCCTTGCCTTTCAAGGAGCTCACATTCTGATGGGGGAGACTACATGCAAATAGCCATGTACATTAAAATATTTGTTCAGGCAGTGAGGACAGCCAGTGAAAAGGAATAGTCTGCAGATGGAGTGTCTTGGGAGAACCAACAGTAAGGAGACAAGTGTTGCTGGATTGTGGAGAAGTGGGGAGAAGGGGTAATAAAATCAGAAAGTAAGAGGCGAGGTCATGAGGAACTTTCAGTGCCAAACATAAGATTTTATATTTGGTCCTCAAAGTGCCATGGAACCATTTGAATTTGCTGGGGGGCACAAAGGTTGATGTACTATGATCTGACCTGCACTTTAGGAAGATCAATTTGGCAGCTGAGCAGAGCATGGATTGGTATAGAGAGAGACTTGAGCAGCAAGACTAAATAGAAGCCCATGAAAAATAATTGAGACAGGAAATGATAATGTACTCAGGGTGGGGGCTATGTCAGGAGCAGGGCCTGTGGTGCAGTGGATTGAACATAGACCTGAGTTCATATCCTGCCTTAGGTTATACAGCTAGTAAATGTCAAGTGTCTGAAGCTGGATTTGAACTCGGGTCCTCCTGAATCCAGGGCCAGTGCTTTATTCACTGCACCACCTAGCTGCCCTGACTTCTTATGCTTTTTCACTTTCTATATCCAATCACTTGTCGAGTCCTGTCAGTTCTGCCTTAGCAACATCTCATCTGCCCCTTTCTCTCTGACACTGCCACCATCTTGGTACAGACTCTCATCACCTCAGGCCGGGGCAATTGCAATAGTGTGCTGGTGGCACTCTCTAGAGTGCTTCTCTAGAGACCTCCATTCCAGTGTGTCCTTTACTTAGCTGTCAAATTGATCATCCTTAATCGCAAACCTTACCGTGTTACCTCCTCCCCTTTCATTAAGTCATTGTAGCTTGCAATTGCCTCTTGGATAAAATACGAAATCCTCTGCTTAGCTTCTAAAACCCTTCCTAGCCTGGGTCCTTTTTTACTTTGCTAGTCTTCTTATCTTACATCTTGTTCCTCACCACATACTCTGAGATCTCCTGGGCTGTTCTTCATATAAAATTCTCCATCTTCTAGCCCTGGGCTTCTGCACTGACTCTGCTTTATGCCTGGAACTCTTTCCCTCCTCAGCTCCTCCTCTTGGCTTTCTTCAAATCTCAAGTCCCACCTTCTAGAAGAAGCTTTTCCTGAATCTTTGTGCCTTCCCATGGAAACTGCTCCCAATTTATCCTGCCTGTATGTTTGTATGTAGTTCTTTTCATGTTGTCTCTCTCTCTCTCTCCTCAGAGACAGTGAGCGACTCAAGAGCATGTCTTTTGCCTTTTGTGTTCCCAAAAGTCAGCTTAGGGCCTGGCACATAGTAGGCACTTAATGAATGACTGTTGACTTGACTTGAACAAGGAAAGAGGAGGGCCATGAAAACCTAGAGGGGAAAAGAGTCAAGAAGAGGGTGATGACAGTGTCAGACAGTGTGCAGAGATCAGAAAAGGAGAGCTGAGAGATGGCTGTTGGATCCGGCCGTTAAAAGCACCTCTGTCATGGGGAAGAGCCGGTTCAGTAGAGGTCAGACTGCAGAGAATAAGAGGAGTACAGTTTAGCCACCAATGGTGGGATGACCTCCAAAGGAATTTAGTCTTAAAGGGGAAGAGAAATAGAGGACAGTGGCTGGTTGCGTGGGGATGGTTGGACCAAGCAAGGGCTTTTTCAGGATGGGGAACATGCATGTGTTTGTAGGCAATAGGGAAGCAGCCAGTAGATACTGAGATTGAAAATTAGTGACAGAGTGGGGGTGATTGAGAGGAACAATTTGTTGAAAAGCCAAGATGAAATGGGATTGAGGTCTCATGTAAAAGGGTTACCATAGTGGGGTTTTTTTTGTATTTGTTTTGTTTTTGACGGGGCAATGGGGGTTAAGTGACTTGCCCAGGGTCACACAGCTAGTAAGTGTCAAGTGTCTGAGGCCTGATTTGAACTCAGGTCCTCCTGAATCCAGGGCCAGTGCTTTATCCACTGCGCCACCTAGCTGCCCCCAAAAGGTTACCATTGGCACAGGAAAAAGGCCACCTCTTCCTTTGGGACAGGAAATAAGGAAATCATCTGATTAATGTAAGATGAGGGGGACAGAGAAGCGAGAGATCTCATCAAATGGCCTCAATTTGTTCAGTGAACCTTCTGTTAGGGCTGTTTAGCTTGTCCTTGTTCCCGAAGAGGACCATGGACATCGGGGTTAGATGTCATGGTTTGCACTGAATTGGATTTAAGTGAGGGAGGGCTGTGAAGGTCACTAACCTCACTGTCTCCTCCGGAGCCATCTGGGTCCAGTGGCAAGATATATATCAGGATGACTGGAGATGGCCCCACATGTTTAAGGCAATTGGGGTTAAGTGAATTGTCCAGGCTCATAGAGCTAGTAAGTGTCTGAGGTGAGATTTGAACTCAGATTCTACCAACTTCAGGGGCAGTGCTCTATCCACTGCACTACCTAATTGCCCCTCTGTTAAAGCCACCTTTCACATGAAGCTGTTGCTGATCTCCTTGACTGCTAGTGACTTACAAAATCACCTTGGATTCAAACAATTGATTCATTAATAATTAATCAGCTTTATACACACATATGTGTATATACACACATACATATATACATATGTGGTTTCTAGAATGTAAGCTTCTTGAGGGCAGGAACTTTTTCACTTTTGTCATTGTTGCCCATGTACCCAGTGCCTGGCATATGTAGATGCTTAATATAGGTTTGTTAATTGATATGAAGAGTGGTCATAAACTATAGCCTTTATATCTGAATATTAATAGAATGGTCTTTCTTATACCACAATTGCTTCTTCTCTTGTAATAAACAGAAACTACAGTACTTTACAACATTGAACCAAATAGAGATCTAAATGTATGTTAATTGGAAGTCATAACTGAGTTCTTGAGGAGAACCAAAACCCAATGTGTTACTTATAGGAAAATAAGTAGGTGTGCTGCAGTCCCCCTTCCATTTAACATTTTTAGTCAGCTGTGATATTATGAGATAAGAATGGGAGGTAGTTTTCCCTCCTCAAAGAGTAGGAGTAGCTTTACAAAATGGGAAGCTAAGCACAGAGGATAGCGTTCATTCATTCCAGTGATAATTTGATAATTGGACCACTTTCTTCTCTAGTATCCTTGCAAACTGGGTACACTAACTGGCTGTAAACATTTCTTGCAGCTTTGGAAACACTGGTTTCCCTTAGATGTTCAAAGTCTACAATTAAAAGGAGGGGGAGCCCCTGCAGAGGCTGTCATTTGTCAATGCCATGTTTCTTTATGTGAATTATGATTGCTATGCGCATCCCCTAGTGTTGCTAAAGGAAAATGAGTGCCTAATTTCCTGTTTTGCCAAACTGAAAATGCACCCATAGTTTGAATCAGTGGCTATAAGACCTCTTTGGCGTTTTATAGTTTCGAAAACAAAATTCTAACATGTATTCAGTGACCCCAGGCAAAAACAACTAACATATAGGCCGAAAGACTACAGTCAATATGCAGGGCTCCCCCATGTGGTTAAAATTCTATATTCCTTTTATTGAAATGTGAAAGCTGAATGTTTGATGTATATGATTATGTTTAGTGAGGGAGGAAAGGTTACTTGTCAGAAGTTTCTGTAAACACTTGGGATTCAAGTATTATGTAAAGTATATGATTTTAAAAACTTAAAAAATCCAAAATAATGATCTTAATTAATGACCCTTATAAACTCTATAATTTTATACATTGCCATCGTCTGTTCCCTCAGGTGTTTCTATAGTTGTATATATAAATGATCTCTTTTTATATAGAGGAGATGACAGCCTGTAGTCTTAAAATAAATTAGCATTTCTTTGAAGGAAGCACATTATATTACAGTGATAAGTTTTCATAAAATTTAAAAGCACCCTTTTAATGTTCCTCTAGTTAAGCAGACTTTTAATTTACATTTTATTAAACTTGTCTAATTTCAGAAGAAGACCATGAAATAAGAACAAAATCATTATGAATTGTAAGGACTTATTTTTCACAATGAACTTGTTTTTGTATATTTCAGATGAAGGATATTCTCTCAAAGTTCAAAATAACCACATAGGAAACCATTGCTGAAAGCGGATTTAAGTCCAGAACAAGGCGGTAAGTCCCTTTCCTCTTGGGTTTATGCAAATTAAATAAGTACATATAGTGTAATTTTCCAAATAGTCAACCAAATTTTAAAGTGTTACATGTTTATATGACTTTGGTGAGTAAAAATTAAATCGAGAGACTTCAAGTAGTGGATTTTATTCATGAGGTCAATTGTTAGTTAAAACACCTTGTCCTTGAAGCATTTTTATAGTTCCTAAAGTTATAGTACTGGTATTACACTATATGAACACAAACAAAAAAAAATGCCTTTGCTTTCGCTCTTTCTGTAGATTACATAGGAAGCCAGTTTTTGCATGCCTTAAGACCTTTGACCAAAGATAGATTTAACACCAGTGAAAAGAAATAGTTTGCACAGTCCTTAGGTTATAGGATCATAAATCTAGACCTGGAGGGACCTCAGGGCTATCTAATCTTAATCTCATTTTACAAATGAGGAGTGTGAGACCCCGGGAGGATAAGGGACACTCATGGTTATACAGGCAGTCTGCATGAGTGATGGGATCTGAGCCCAAGTCCTGTGACCCCAAAGCCAGGATGCTTTATATACAACTTAGTTAAGTGATTTATCTTCAAGGCTTATTTGATGGCATTAGAGAAGGGCATTAAGCAGGACATAAAGTGAGGTGAATCAGTCCAGAATTGTTTCTTACAATTTCTTACTTATTCCCATTTAAAACTTGTCATTTTTATAATTAAATATTTTAGGAACGATTGGAAAGTATCAATGCTGCTCTCTGCCGTGAATATGAATGCCGGCGGCGGATGTTAATGAAGCGATTAGATGTGACAGTTCAGTCCTTTGGATGGTCTGATAGAGCCAAGGTAACAATGTTTTCTCAAAGTACCCTGTATGGTGGCAACCTGTAACAGTTCTCTAAGCAGTCACATGTAAGGTCTATGTGTAATTTCATTGAAAGGCTAACAAAATTGGCTTGTATTCACCAGCTGGCCAGACTCTTAAATCCTATGATGATTGCCTTTTATTTTTGTTTTTGACTGTTTTTTTTGTTTTGTTTTTTGTTTTTTTGTGGGGCAATGAAGGTTAAGTGGCTTGCCCAGGGTCCCACAGCTAGTAAGTATCAAGTGTCTGAGGCTGGATTGAACTCAGGTCCTCCTGAATCCAGGGCAGTGCCTTATTACTGTGCCACCTAGCTACCCCCCAGAGGATTGTGTTTTGAAGTAGTTGTTTTCTTCACCCTGCTCAAAAACAAAAACCTAATTACAAAAAAAAAATTCTAAAAGGTGAGATGAATATATGTAAGATAGAATAACTAAAGATGAATTCATATATTAAAGATGCTTCTATGATTGTAGAAGAGTTAAGTGACTTGGCCATGGCCATGGCCATAATGTACTATTGGCAGAGCCAGGATCCACACCTAATTCCTTTGATTCAAATCCAGCATTCTTTTCACTGCACCCCTCTGCCTCCCCAACCCTGTACAAGGTAATTTGGAATAACACAAAATAACTTTGGAGAACAAATTCTTAAGAGATTGTATTTCCCCTCCCTCTCCCCCTCAAACGTACTTTGTTTTCCATATCTAGACAGTACAAACAGTCTCATAGGCTGTGCTAAAAGGTCCAGCTGTGGAAGTTTCTCCCAGTCATCCCATACAGTTACTTCACCTGGAACCATCCTTTACTCCGCCAGAGGTGGCAGACACTGGTTCTGTTCAACCACCACAAAGGAAAGGTAGAGTAATTAGATAAGGACAGAAGATGTAGACAGCCAGCATTGGGGGCACTCAGCTAGAGGGGAAAAGAGAACCTATTGCTGAGGGAAGGAAGGAACATTACAATATTGCCAATGTCAATTTATAATTTTAATGCTGTACAAAATAAGACTATTAAATGGATGCTTTACAGATCTTGATAAAATGATATCATTTGGAGAAAACAAAAGATCTAGAATATCAAGGGAATATTGAAAAAGTAGGGAATGAAAGTTGAACAGGAATCTAGATAATAAACTAAGTTATAAAGTAGCAGTCATCAGACCATTTGTTGTTGATTTAAAAATAGAAGATATGGGGAATAGACTAGACAAGGGAAAATCAGAAATGGACTAGCAGGAAATATGTTCATTCTCTCCCCTACAACTACTTCAAAAAGATCTAGAAAACACATTTGGCCAACTCCTGATTAGGAAATCAGAAAGAAAAAAAATCATGCTGAGTTCTTTTTTCCAACTTGGGTCATCTTAAGGAAAACAGACATATCTGCAGACATTGGGAATGGGGTCTAGCTAGGAGTGGCATGCAGAGAGCCTACCAGTACAGAAACCAAAAGATGATAGAGCTTGTACATGAGGTCAAGAAGAGGTCTCAGACCCAAACATGGGTTCCTGACTATTTAGGGTACAAGAACAGGTACCAATTGGCAGCTTAATTGCTCATCCCTACTTCTGGATCACAGATGCAGGGTGGGCTGAGGAGAGGAGACCTGTACCTCAGCAGTAGAGTTCTACAATGAAGAATTGTCATGAGCACTAGGCTGTGTACAGAGCAGATTTAGACACAAGCAATAGCTGTGTGACTGACTTTAGGAACAGAGTATGATCTCAGTTCCAGTTTCTAGTCTAGTTTGAAACCTACAGCAGAATAACCAAGACAGGAATCCCAGAACAAAGGGGAGCCTATAGTTTTATCACTCTGAATCTGATAGTGGCTGAGTCCAGAAACAATTTTAACGGAGCTCTAACAGAGAAGAGGTCACAAATGTGTTGTTCAGACCTCAATCCAGGTCAGGAACTTGCAGACATCAGACCTAGAGGGCTACAATCAGACCTTTTTGCCCCAGATTAGATCATTTTGGGCACACTTAAAGCTTGCAGGTTACCAGTTTGTGTTGTCCCTGAGATTCTGGAATAACAACACTCAGTGTCCCAAGAAAGCAGCATCAGGATTCAAGATTAAACAAGTTTAACCCAGATGTTCCCTCCAAAAGTCCACACAGCCTGGCCCTGGCATAAAGTCCAGAGTAAGGAAGTAGACTGGAAGAATGAGGAAATAAAAAAATAATTACACCATAAAGAGCCATTATGGTAACAGGAACACTGAAGACAAATCCAGAAGAAAATGACTCCAAAGTATCTTTAAAGAATGTCTCAAAACAAACAGATTGAGCACAAATTCAGTTACAAATCCTGGGAGAGATGAAACAAGAATTAAAAAGTTTTTTTAAATGTTTGTATAAGTGAAATAGAGAGTGCTAGAAAAAATTGGTAAAGAAATCAGTGCTATGGAAGAAAGGCTAGGATAGAGCTTTAAAAGAGATATGTGACTATTAGAGTATAAAAGCTAGACCATAAAAGAATTAGAAGAGAAACAAGAACAACTACATTTCATAATTATGGCTAGAGAGAGAATTCTTAACCAAGTATGAAGAACATCATCATAAAGCATAAAATAATTTGTTATATGAAATTGAATAGCTTTTCCATAAAGTTAGGGCAGCTGGAATAAGATAGGAAATCAATTGGGGAAAAAACAACTTGGTGTCAGATGTCTTGTAATAGTCTGATATCCAAAATATATGGGGAATTAAAATAAAGCTTCATTTCACTTAAAATGCAATTCTCTGGACCTTCCTTCTTGGATAGCTTCCTTCCCCCATTCAGACTGCCTTCTCCCCCTTCACTGCCATATGTATTTCTTTTACTTAGCACACTATCTGGCACATAGTAAATACTTCTTTTTTTTTTTTTTTTTTTTTTTTTTTGGTGAGGCAATTGGGGTTAAGTGACTTGCCCAGGGTCACACAGCTAGTAAGTGTCAAGTGTCTGAGGCCAGATTTGAACTCAGGTCCTCCTGAATCCAGGGCCAGTGCTGTATCCACTGAGCCACCTAGCTGCCCCGTAAATACTTCTTAATAAATGCTCTATCAGATCTGAATGTTAAGAGAATTTGATGGCATTTGAAATTTACTTTTTAATTCTGTAACATATAGTTAAAAACATGAAAATTCTATTTTTACTGAACAAATGCATCAAAACTTTACCTGTAAATAATTACCAAAAATAATAGTAGAACTGGTGTAAATTAAAATAATCTAATGACCATGATCTTGTATTTGGAAAAAGAAAAAAGATAGCTTGGTTCCCACATCCTTCATACTTTTTGTATCTTACGTATAACTTGTTTCACTTTTTTTTTTTTAAGTGAGGCAATTGGGGTTAAGTGACTTGCCCAGGGTCACACAGCTAGTAAGTGTTAAGTGTCTGAAGCCGGATTTGAACTCAGATACTCCTGACTCTAGGGCCGGTGCTCTATCCACTGCGCCACCTAGCTGTCCCACTTGTTTCACTTTTTAAAAGTAGAATCAGTTTCCAAATAACTCTCAGGTTTAAGAGCTTCTATCAAAATTGCACAAAATTTGGAAATTCTTTCAGCTCTGTGGAATTTACTTACTAATGCTTGGCTGTGTGCCAGAGGTAGAACTGAGGCTTCTGAATGTGCCTGGCACATAGTGGTCACTTAATAAATATTAACGATCTGCTCAGCAATTCAGGTGAAGGAATTGTTGAGGGATGTTCAAGCCTAGCTTGAATGAAGGGCAAACAACAACAGCAGCAGCAGAAAGCTCTGGGTGGAGTCAGGAAGCATCAGTTATAATCCTAAGATCTGACATTTACTAACTGTGCTGTTTATTGGACTAAGTCTCTTAATCATGCTGATCTTCAGATTTCTCCTTTGTAAGCCCATAGTTGTCCTACCTGCCTCATAGGGTTGTTAGGAGAAAATTGCTTTGCAAATGGTAAAGTTCTTTGGAAATTAGATCGTTTATTTTGGTTGTGTGTGTGTGTGGTTTTTTTTTTTTTCCTTTAGCACCTCTTAATTTATCTCAGATTTAGTTGTTCCCAAGCATTTTTCTACTTTTTTTTCCATTTCCTTTAATATAAATTTTCTTATTTGATAATTGTATTATTTTGATTTGGTTGACATTTTTTTTTCTAACATTTGTCATTTAGGTAAAAACAGATGATATAGCAAGAATATACCAGCCTAAGCGTTATGCATTGTCACCCAAAACAACAATTACACTGGCTCATCTTCTTGCTGCTCGTGAAGATCTGTCTAAGATTATACGAACAAGCAGTGGTTCTACCCGGGAGAAGACCACATGCGCTATCAATAAGGTTTGCTTTTCAGTTGAGATTTGCTGAATGTAGACTCTAGACTGCAGGTGTTTGAGGGAAGTTTTTGTCCTTTTGTTATGTTCACAAATTTTCTTCTTTATTCAAAGCCCACTTTTGACTCCGGAAAAGAAAGTGCTTCATCACATCTATGCTTGGATAGAAATGTTTTCTGATCAGTTGTGTGTCACTAAAGAGTTGCTGATACTTTTCCAGTTATGGCCTTCTCTCTCTCCCTAAGAGATTGAGTAGTGGTGGCAGAAGCAGATGGAACTTCAGTGATCTTTTCCATTCTTTTGGCATTATGGTCAAGAAAACAATTATTTTTATAATAGCTTAGCATTTATTGAATTGTCTCATGATTAAGAATTCATAGATATTGTGATAAACATAATTAATGAGCATTCCTTAATGCATTCACAATGGAGATTTTATTCCTTTTTAAAAGCTATTGATATAGGAAAATGGTTAAGAAATTACTACTTTTTTGTTGTGTTAATGATACTTTAATGCATAAGTTTTAGAGTAACTTAAAATAATTTTGAAATTAATTTAATTTTAAATAATTTATTTTACTTTACCCTTATGGCTAAATCAGAAATAAAATTATTATAATTTGTTTTTCTTTAATGTTTCTTAATGTTGATGATATGCTTTTTATCTTAGTGGAAAAGGAATTCGTCTAAATTTATTCCTTCTTTTCTGATTCAGACTTTTTAAAAATAAATTTTTATGGTTAGAATTTTTTTATTTTTCAACAAATATTTTTATATTTGCCATGTATAAGGCATGTAAGACACTGTTAAGAATTGTGGGAGATACAAAGGCTTACAAGACAGGGGCCTTGCCCTCAATGAACTTAAAGTCTAGGAGAAAGCAAGGTAAATACACATTAAAAAGATAATTAACACATACAGGCAGTGTACTTTAGGTAGCAAATGTTTCAGATATTAGGCTGGTCAAGGGAGTATTCACAGAGAAAATAGAACTTCAGATTGGTTTTCAAATTGGTATACAAAGATGTATACACCTTATATGGGGGAAAGGAGGAGAGAATTTATTCCAGATTCAGGGAAAGGTTTAAGCAAAGGCAAAGAGGCAGGCGTGTAGGTGTTCATGGTCACTATTCTTGTTTTTCTGATCTGTTATATCCACAAGCATCAGGAACTATTCTGTAATAACAGAATGGGTCTTCTGTTTGTTTTTAGTGATCTAGGACTTTGTCTCATTTCCACCTGCTAGACCATAAAGATAGGAATCTCATCTAAATTTTGTATGTCTCCATCAGTTCTTAGAGTGCTCTGTGTATAGAGTTAATAAATATCTTGAATTGAATTCATTACCATGGTTCATCCAAAGTTAACTACTTAAAATAATCTAGAATTCTTTTATGTAATTTCAGTATTTGGGTTTTTTTTTGTTTTTTTTTAGTGAGGCAGTTGGGGTTAAGTGACTTGCCCAGGGTCACACAGCTAGTAAGTGTTAAGTGTCTGAGGCTGGATTTGAACTCAGGTACTCCTGACTCCAGGGCCGGTGCTCTATCTACTGCGCCACCTAGCTGCCCCCAATTTCAGTATTTGTTAAGCCAAGCCTCTATGCTATTGGCTAGAAATACAGTGGTAAATATGACAAAATAAGGAGATTATAATATGATAGAAGAGATAATGTACGTAAATAAAGGTGATACAGTGAATGGTGTGAAGTCATTTGTCATGTACTAGACACCATACAATGAGGATTTGTTGTAATTGGGAATATTTAGCTTGAGGAAGAAGACTTGAGGGCCATATAACCACTATAGAGAGGCAAATTTAGGTTGTTTTTGTTTGTTTGTTTAAAGGTAAAACTTTCTAACAATCAGAGCTGGTGAAAAATAGAATGGGCTGTGACAGGGTCTGGTGGACTCTTCAAGTTGAGGATAGTTGACAACTTATGTATATTATAAAGAGAATTCTTTGTTAGGAATATGGTACATTTAGATACTTTCTGAGGTTCCTTCCAACTCAGAGATCCTTAGTCTTTCACCCAGGACTAAATTGGGATTATTAGGAAAGTCATTGCAGAAGAGGTGGTACCTCATCTGAGCTTTGAAGGAAGGAAAGGACTTTAGTAGATGGAGTTGGAAGAGAGACTGTTATAGGATGTGCAATATTAGTAAAAAACGTGGAGGTAGAAGAGGACAGGATAGGAATGGGACAGAGATTGATACTGACTTGCTGTAATATGGTATAAAGGAGAGTGTGAGATATGCCTGGCTAGTGCAGCCTGGCCGGGGGAATGTGGGCACAGATGGGGACATGGAGGGATGGCATGGGCTGCTCAGCCGCTCTGCTCCCCCGGTGCCTCGGGCTCTGGCTCTGGTTTGGTCTCGGCCGGCCTCAGGCTCCACCCCTGACCTGCTATTTCTAATTATTGTTCTGATTATGTCACTCTTCTACTTATAAACTTCATTGGCTTCTGACTAATGCCTCGATGTGACATTCAAGGCCCACTACAATGTGCACTGGAACCCGGCAGCTGGCTTTTTGGCCCTGGGCAGCCCCCTCACGACGTCCACGAAGATGAAGAAGCGCAAGGAGCTGAATGCCTGGGCCCTGGTGATGGGCGCAGCTGCAGCTGCCGGGCCTGGAATGGTGCCATGGGCTGCCAGCTGCTGTGCACCAAGCTGTCCAGCTCGGAGGACAAAGATGACAACGACGAAGATGAGGAAGAGCAGGCAGCAGTGGCTGGGGAGGCACCCGCAGGCTTTGCCAGAGGAGACTACTTCTGCTGCTGCAAGGTCTACTACTACCCCGTGTGCATTTGCGATTCTGGCCAAGTGTGTGGTGGCCTGCATGGGCCTGATGTGAATGCAGGGTATGCCCTCAAGGAGCAGTTCAGGATCCTGGATTCTAATCAGAAAAGTTCATTCCAAGAGATCCCCAAACTAAATGAAGAATTCCTCTGCAAACAAAAGCAGCTGGAGAAGATTGAATCTGGAGACCTGGGCTTGAGCAAAATCTGGATAAACATCACAGAAATGGCCAAACAGATTGCTTTGTTGACTTCCATGGTGAACCACCTCAAAGCCAACCTCAGATTGGCTTCGGATTTGATCAGCCTGCCTGCATCCGTTGAGGGTCTTGAGAAGAGCGTAGCCTCCATCAGGAGCACCTTAAACAATATCTGTCTTGGTGTGGAGGCTGTGCGAAAACAGTTGATGAACACAAGAAAACCATCAAGACCCTCCCGTAGTGACATGAAAGAAAACAGCCAAGACTCTCAGGACTCCCAGCTGAGGGAGAAACTCTAACTGATCACTGTTCTCACAGGCAAGCCTGAGGCCAACAGGCTGCCTGAGGAGGCCTCCAAGGAAGAGAAAAGACAGAGTGCCCAGCCAAAGCCATCCATGCACCCCAAATTTTCCTGACAGTCTCTTGGAAACCAGGTGGAGACAGCTGCCCATCTGAGACCTGTCTCCATCCCAGAGATTTCCATCCCAGCAGATCTCCTTGATTTGTGCCAAAGGATGGGCCAGGGGCCCGAGGGGAACCTGATCTACCAGGATCTCTGGGACCTGCTCGACTCTGCTGCCCCGTTTGCCCAGAGTATGGCAGAGTTTGACACAAAGATGGGAGATACTCCCTCCCAGAGTTGAGATTGACTTTAGGCCTTGAGCATATGGAGCAGAATTACAATTGGAAGCCCTGTCCAGGCATCCAGCCAGCTACCCACCACTGACCATGTCACCCCTCCCTCAGCCCAGCACTCCCCATGTCTTCAGAGCTGCATAGCCCCTCTCATTTGAAGAATCTAGATAAAGGGGTTTTTTTTGTTTTTTTTTTTTTAAAGAGGGGGAAAAAAGAAATAGCACTGTAACACTATTAGGTATTAGAGAGGGGGATTAGGATAGAGGCAGAAAGACTAATTAGGAGGCTTTTATTTTGGTTTAAGCAAGAAATAAAGCCTAACCTTAACTAGGAAATGAAAAAGAGGGACAGATTCAAGAGACAGGATCATCAAGATTTGGCAGCTAATTGAATGTTATAGTAAGGGATAATGAAGAGTAAAAGTTGACTCAAAGGTTATGAGTACTTGTGACTGAAAGAATGGTGTTTCCATGATAGAGAAGTTAAGGGGAAAGACATCTTTTGGGGAAAAGATATAGTAGCACATTCTAGGCGGAGATAGCTGGCAGGTCATTGGAAATATAGAAACAGCTCTGGAAAAGTTTGCAGTCTGGAAATGAGCGTTTGAACTTTAATGCATAAAGGTGATAATTGAAGACATCATAGATGAGATCAACAAAGGGAGACTAGACACAAAGAGAAGAGGTTCCACCCAAGGGTAGGAATTTGAAGGACAACTATCAACTATCCAAAAGGCTCTTTTTATTTTATTATTTTAATAGATTTGTTCTCATCCATGTGAGCACTCCCTTCCATGATGCAGATCATAACTTATCCATGTGTTCTTATTCTATGCAGTTCAAATCCATGTCTTCTCATAAATTCTCATTATAGAATCTACCCCGCACATCTGGGGATCTTCTATCATTCTCCATACTGAGGCAGCTAGGTAGCCTGGGGCATAGAGTGCTGGACTTGGAGTCATAAAGACCTGAGTTCAGGTCTCACCTTTGACACTTACTAGTTGGGTGACTAGGAAAGTCACTTAACCTGTCTGCCTCATCAATAAAGTGAAGATAATAGCACCTATCTCCTAGGGTTGTTGTGAGGATAAAATAAGATGCTTGTAAAGCACTTTGTAAATCCTGTGCTTAGCACAGTGCCTGACACATAGTAGGTACTTAATAAATGTTCATTGACTATGACTATTCTGTTTTGTTAGGGAAGCACTAGAACTATCCCTGTCCATCTGTCATCCTTCATTCTTATTTTATGACTTGCCCTCTTTTCCAATCATACATTTCTTGGGTGATAAATCTTACTAATCATTTAACAAGCACCTACTATGTTCCAGGCACATATCAGGTCTTTTGTTCAAGTTATCATTGTCATTATGCTGCAGCTCATCTTAATTCTGTGGTTGTTTGGGGTCACCTGAAGTTTTTATTCATGGATTAACAGCTGTAGATTGTCAGAAAGATTGGCTTCTTTGTCAGGAGAGTAGCTTGGAATTGTTGAAAACTCATTTGTGAAATTTCCTAAGTGCAATCCAGCCAGCTTTTTTTCCTTTTTTCTGGTTCTTGATGCAGTTCATTATCGTTTTGTAGTTCTGTCTAAGATATATGTCTGATGGACTGTTTCAGTAGGCTACCCCTCCAACTTGGGTATCGTAGACCTGGACAATAGGCATTCTTTGTTGATTTTTTTTTCTGTATGGATTATTAGGCTGATCTTTTGTGAATGGATGTGGATATCATTGAGGAGTTTCTGTAGTATTTTGAAGTCTAATCACTATACCATGCCTTCTGCAAACAGGAGCCTCTGGAGAACCTGTTTTTCTATAAAGGATCCTTTTTTCATTTGTATTCTTCATGTGAAATCCTTCTTACAGACTTTGTGACACAAATCTCCTTGTCTTATGCGTTGCTTGATATTAATAGAAGATCATTGAACAGAATTATCTTTGTGATTGTATCTATCAAGACATCTTCATGTAGGGTCCTGACATATGCATGGGGGACACTTGTTGAGGGAACCACCATTCAGGATTCATTTCTTCTTCTGAATCAAACTTTTTATTAAACAATAACAAAAAAGTGGGCTTCCACACTTTTAATTCAGTTGTGCATCTTTAAAATTGTGGTCTGCTTTTAAAAATCATTTATAGGGGCAGCTGGGTGGCACAGTGGATAGAGCACCGGCCCTGGGTTCAGGAGGCCCTGAGTTCAAATATGGCCTCAGACACTTGACACCAAAAAAAAAATCATTTATAAAAACCTTTCTGTACCTTCTCTTATCTTTATGTGTATAAACCTTGTTACCTATACAGGTATTCTTGAATGTGTATAGATTATCTTCAAAGCTTTTATAGATATGACAAAGTAGTCATATAGATCTGTAGTTAACGAAGTCCTCTTGGTCACCTTTTTTGGGAGAGTAATACTGTGGATTTTTTTCCTAATTGATATCTTTGCCTCTTTCGATGTCTTGAAAATTCATCCTTCTCAGTGCTTTCAGAATTGTCATCTCCAGCATGCATTTCTACTCTTTTTCTTTTATCTAATCTAGCTGGTTTTTAGTGTTTTTAATTTCATTTCCAATTTTTCATATATAGCATGCTGGTTATAGATTGGTGTTTGAATCACCTTTGGATGGTTCCACTGTCACTAATCATTAGTTTCTTAGTGTTGACTTTGACCTTTGTTTTAATGAACTGTTGGTCAGACAGATAGTTGATTAGCAAATAACTCTTGCACTTATAAAACGTGATTTCTTGTCTGCTAAGATAGAGTCCTCTTCATTTTTTGTAGTGATGTTCATTACTAACCAAGTTCTGTACCTTTAGACTTTATTCTTAAAGTTTTCATGATACAAGGTATGAGGCTTTCAAGTAGTTTATAAACATTTGGTCTCTTGTTTCTTAATCTTGAAGCATATTTTCCACCAATTTTCATCAACCTCTTTTGTGCCCATCTTTGTGTTAAAGTCACAGAGTATTGATCTATCTGTTTACTTGGTCCCTCTTAGGAGTTCTCTTCTACCTCTTTATTCTCTATCATAGATGTTGGCCCATAAGCTGCATTTATCTTCATAGTTATATTTTTGCTTGTGCTTTTCATAGTTTTTGTTTATGATAACCAATAACCCAAAGTCCCATGAAATGTTTTTTTTCTTGCTTTTGGTTGCATAATGAAATCAATTCCAACTCCCTTACTTGAGGGACTATATAAGAATATTCATTTTTGAGAGACAGTAAAAAAATGGGAAATGAAAAGGAAATAAGTAGAGTATCTTAAATAATGGAGACATTTTTCCCAATTATTCTGTTTGACAATTTAGAAATAAAGGTGGCACAGTGGATAAAGCACCTGCCCTGGAGTCAGGAGTACCTGAGTTCAAATCCAGCCTCAGACACTTGACACTTATTAGCTGTGTGACCCTGGGCAAGTCACTTAACCTCCATTGCCCTACAAAAAAAAATAATAATTAAGTGACAATTTAGAAATAAAACTGTACTGAGATTTATGAAGTCATATTTGTGTGTTTAATAGTGTTAATTTATATTGCTTCAAGTTTCAGCATAATCTACATATTCTTAAATATTTGCCTTTTATTTCTGTGTCATTAAAACTGAAAACTTCCAGAATATTTGAATACTTAAGAAGTTTAATTTTTTTTTCCTTTTTTTTCATCATAAATTGCATGCAGGTGCTGATGGGAAGGGTTCCAGACAGAGGAGGAAGGCCAACTGAAATTGAACCACCGCCTCCTGAAATGCCTCCTTGGCAGAAGAGACAAGAAGGCGGAGGGAGGGGTGGCTGGGGTGGAGGTGGAGGTGGAAGAGGAGGTGGGGGTGGGGGTGGCCGGGGTGGTTGGGGAGGAGGTGGAGGTGGAAGAGGAGGTGGGGGTGGGGGTGGGGGCTGGGGAGCCAGTGGTGGGGGTGGAGGAGGAGGAGGTGGGGGTTGGGGAGGTGGTGGGAGTGGGGGTAGAGGTGGAGGTTTTCAAGGGAGGGGAGATTATGGTGGCAGAGGGGATTATGGTGGCAGAGGGGGCTATGGTGGCAGAGGGGGTTATGGTGGCAGAGGGGGTTATGGAGATCCATATGGAGGAGGAGGGGGAGGTGGGGGTGGATATAGGAGATATTAAAAATTCCATTATAGATAAATTAGATGATGCCTGTTTTCTAGTAGAAGGATGTGTTCGGTACTTTTAGGCATAGTATTTTAAATAACAGATTTGAATATGCTCTATGAAGTATACACACTTTAGACCACCTGATAGCATCACTATTGAATCTGGTTAATATATAAGAGCATTGTTTTTATATTGGATTTTGATCTCTTAGGGGAAGTGGTCCCTATACTCCATGTATCTTTGAGCATGTTGGAGCTTTTTTTCAAAAAAAAAACAAAAAACGATGAGAAAATACAACAAAAATCTTTTTAAAAATGTAAATATTTATTACCACTAATCTTAGAACATGGGAAGAGGGAAGCATTGTAGTATTTTCCTGATAAGAGTTTAGACTCCTATATTTTATTTAAGTTTGTTTCATAGAACTGACCCCACTTCCCATGAAGCTATAGATTGTTGGCTTCATTAGTATTTTTTGTACATCCTTTGTATTTGTTAATTCCCCCCCCCCCTTTTTTGGCCTAGGAATAAGTAGTCAAGGGGTCCAAAATGCGTTTGTCTAGTTTTGCTTCTTTACAGGAGGGACTCCATTCATCTATATTTTTGCTAGGGTTCCTTCTCTATAGTCCAAACTTTGTACATATGAAAAAAATAGGTTTTTTTCTCTCCATAAAATTCCTCTAGCATTTTAAAATCATTTTCTGATTTGAGTTTAAAAGCTTTGGAATCTTCTTATCTCACTAACAAAACAAAGTTGAAGATTCAAGTGAAAATCATCTTAAATCCACAAAAGTTTACATGTACTGTCTGCATAAAAGTATGAAATATCTTTCTTTGGGAGAAAGGGAACAAGCCTTTGAAGAAAATAATCATTTTTTGCCCCACTGTTAGCCTTAGAATATATATAAAGACAAGCCAAGCTGTCCCTCACATTTTAAAGTTAAGACATTGGGCTGGGCCTCTAGGCCAAATTACTGTTATCTGTTGATAAATAAGCTAAAAATTAGATTTACCAATCGGTAGATTCACCACAAATGGACTGCTTTGGTTTCATGGGTAGTGTCACTTCCTGAAGGAACGATCTCGCTTGACTGTTTTCTGTAGTGTTTGGGTGCTGTAGCAAGTTGGAATGGCTAACCAGGGTGCTAGCGTGGCACCTCTGGATTGATGGTTAAAACAATGGCCTGGGAATTCCGAATCCAGAATCCAGAGTTCTAATCTTGGCACTATTTACTGGAGGGTGTGAGGGGGTAGAGCAAATGCTCCATATGTTAGAAAGAAATCTCCCATGTATCATATGGGGATGATAACACCATGCTACTTGCTTCAAAATATGTGAACATTAGTAAAATAATGTAAATTCTTCTGGCACAATTCTAGAAGATGAGCAATGGTGAATGATAAATCACTCCTTAGAAATGTGGTTGGGCTACACAAGTTTTTCTCAGGCAGGTTGTAGAACTCGTGTCCTAGCATATGCAGAACAACTTTAAAGTCTCTAATTCAATAGATGCATAAACATGTATTGTTAACCAGAGAAGTGATGTGATTGCTTGTTGAACGATTTTTCAAAAAAAGCAATGGGGTAGGAAATGTAATAACATCCAAAAGGGGATAATTCTGTATGCTGCAGTCTTGAAAATATATTTTCAAGCCAACCCTCTAAGACAAGATACTTTCCAGAGGAAAGGGAAACATAGAATTTTTTTGATTGTTATTTGTGAGCATTTGTTTAGTGTATTTTTTGTATGTTTACATTTAATGGACAAAACCGCTTAAGTTCTCATTTGTGACAATAGAAAAAATCCTTTCCATATTTAAGAAAACCTCTTCTAGCACAGCTGTGAATACTGAATAAAATACTGTTTTAAGTTTCGCTTGTGTTATTTTTATAGAATCTGACAAATTCCTCTGTACCAAATGGTTGTCACCTACCCTGAGTAAAACAGAAAGGACCACTTGAAAAAAAATAAAAATAACTTAAAAAAAATCAGTTACTTTGATCACTAAATAATATCCTCAGCCCCACCCCCTCAAATAGTTTTAAAACACCTTCTTTCTGAGGTTTGTCTGGGAGAGTGTAAAATTGTGTTGAGCCTAATTTAGATCTTCGTATCAAAAGCCTGCCTGGGGTAAGGAAGCATGGAGAGTGAATGACATGGGTGCTGTGGTACTTAGCTTGCTTACTAGTGTGAACAAATCACTCACTCCTTTGAGACTCAGGTTTCTTTATCTGTGAAATGACAAACTTGGATTAGATAATCTCCTATGGTCCCTTCCAGCTCTTTAATGGATTTTACAGGTGTAAAATTTCCAGTTTATTAAGTGTGTCTGTTCAGAGTAAGTATAAATATGAGTGATCGAGATAACCTCTGCCATTCTCTTACCAGTGTAGTTAAACTGCGGTTGGAATAGGATTGGAAGGAAAAGGGAAATTGATGTCATTAGCTATTCTTGATCAATCACTTCATTAAACAGCTATTATGTCTAAAGTGCTATGCTGGGGACACAAAACCAAAAGGAAGTTGTTTCTTTAACCGCTAACATGCCCAAATCCTGGAAAAGTTTTTTCCCCCATTTATATCTTTCCCTCGACCTCTTCAAACCCTTGTTAATAAGTATAATACCCTAGCTTCAGGGCATTAAAGGTATATAAAATTATAACTCCACTAAAGCCTTATTCTGGTGACATTTTTGTCATCTGTGTCCCTTTCCCCCTAAAACAGCATCCTCCAGACCTGACCTAAAGACTATACTGCTAATTCACCCAATTTTGAAGGTCTACTCTGAGGCTGAGCTGTCTTAAAATTTGAGGGTGAACTAAATAACTAGCTAGTACCAAACTTGCTTCACATCCCATCCAGTCATTGATCTAACATGTCTTGTCCTCCCTCCATCCTCCTGAATCAGCATCCTCTGGATCAAACCTCTGGAGACATGCCTTTTCTGGCTTACCTCTTCCACCCCTGCAGGTTAATGGACTCAATTTTGGAGTGAATTATTAACTTCATTCATTGAGTAATACTGGATGCTCTAAGTCCAAACTTTGGTCCAGCCTAACTACAGACAGATTTCAAATATGGGCCTGGATTGGTGATTCAGTGTCTTTTGACATTAACAGACTAGCTAAATCAAGAGAGGTTCATCACTGTTGATGGCAAGGAATTAACTTAGCACATCAATTTCTAAAGACTACTTCCTAATTTTAGATATTGATTGTGACCTGTTCACGTTTAGCACAGTTCCTGGCACATAGTAGATAAAAGCTTGTTGATTGGAGGGGGTACCCATGCTGTCAAAATTACAGAAGGTAGTACTAATGAATGTTTTAGCATGACTTTTCAGTTTCTCAAATTGGTTGTGAATTAGTGAATCGATGTGCTTGAATACTTTGCCGTTTCTTTGGACTATATACTGGTTTTTTGTGTGTGTTTTGTTTTGGTTTTTTAGTGGGGCAGTGAAGGTTAAGTGACTTGCCCAGGATCACACAACTAGTTAGTGTCAAGTGTCTGGGGTCAGATTTGAACTCAGGCCCTCCTGAATCCAGAGCCGGTGCTTTATCCACTGCACCACCTAGCTGCCCCTTACTTTGCCGTTTCTTAAAAGCCATAGGTCAACATCCCAGTATTTTTCAGGCAGTTAAAAGGTCTAAAGCAAAGCTTTTCTGATTATCATTAGTTAGAAGAAATCACACATGATGATGGTCCTAATATATTTTATCATATAAATATTAAACAAAGGAAGCTCACATTAGGTATCAAAAAGACTTTACAATCTGTACATTTGATTTTTCTGTCAGTTCTTTTACATTATACAACTTTGGACAGGTTTACAAATGACAACAAGGGAGGGTGCATCACAGTTACACGTACCAGTGAAAAATGAGACTGTCTACTAACAGTAACACTTCTGAGAATAGACATCTACTGTAAGCACACAAGACCAGAGGTGGTTAAATTGTGGTAAAGCAGGTATTAACAAAATTGTTGCTCCACTTCAATCCTGTAACTTCCACAACTTCATAAGAGTTCATGTAAAAAGCCTGCCAAGCTCTGTTCATTCTTTGTATAGTGGTTCTTACCTTGGGGTCTGTGAACTTGGTTTTTTAAATGAATATTTTGCTTGACTATTCTGATTTAGTAATTTTACATATTTCATTTTATTCATTTTAAAACATTATTCCAAGAATGGGTCTTTTGATTTAGCCAGACTACTAAAGGGGTATGGATTCATGACAAAAAAAAAAAGAAAAATTTATATATATATAAACAAGCCCCTGTGGGCTTAGTGGTTCTGGGAAAATTTGTGGCAAATTAGCCACCTCTCTTCTGATGAACTTAACGGTACCTAAGTAAATGTTTGGGGTCATCTGGGAATGTTTCTTCTGGTTAGTGAGGATGGCTTTGGGAAAGCTGACCATTCAGAATTTAAAAGTGAAAGCCATCCCAAGATAAAAGATGAAGCCAAATTCTCATTTGGTAGAGTGAAAGGGAACCAAAACAAAAGTTGGCAAATCCGACAATTTCAGACAAACCAGGCTAATTAAGTTAAATGATGCATAATTCCACGATGGTGGACAAGGTAATTAACTCAAATTGTGTTACAATTGACTAATAAAAATTTACCATACCATACTTTGCATGTAACAAATGACAATATAGTGTAAATCCGTGTGCAAGATATTTTACTATTTTCTAATTTCAGACTACCTTGGTGTGTTTGGAATTAACATAGGAATGTCCAAAAATTGTACATATTTCACATTCACATTTTTTACACAGGAAAGAAAAACCTCAGCCTACATGCAGACACGATATTTTCTATACACAATGTATACATATTTACAATGTCAGCTATTATCGAAACTACTCGTCTAATTAGCTTATACCTCAGACAGTTTTACTAAGAAGAGAGGGTATAATCTTTCTCCAAAACACATACATTGAAACAAAAAGAAAAGAATTTTGTCATGACCAGCTGAACTTTCAAAGGTTTCCCGGAATTAAGAATTAATTGCAGAATAAACAGAAGGGGTTAAGAAAAAAAGGAACTCTTTCTAGCTACAGTACAATGTAAATGCATGTACCAATGTGTTAGTTGGCTGTGTCACACATCTTTAATGCATGCTCATCAAATACAAAAATACATGTTTGGAGATAATGTATGTGTTTTTCTCAGCTACCACTGATGCTTAAGCCATATGATAGGGTAATAGATTCCCAGGGACTTAATTTGATGGCAGTGGACTTAGGAGTTACAGTATCTGGCCCTGCCATTTTACTAGGCATATAATCTTAAAACAAGTCACTTCTGAGATTTCATTTTTTCATAAATAAAATGGAGGTGATAACTCATATGCTACCTATCCTGCAGAGTTGTCTTCACCATTTATAAGCCAGGTAATCCTGAAAAAACACCCATTTCTTTATCTGAGCCTTGTTTTCTTTTCCTTTGAAAAAGGACTGGAAAAGATAGTCTTTTAGGTTCTGCTAGCTTTAACATTTCTACTCTAAAAGAAATGATAAACGTGCTTTGCTTGTATTGTGTATGGTGCTTTATAAATGTTAAAAGCACCAAATAAATGGGCAGTCATGAAGTTTGAAGACAGGATCTTTGTTCTGATTATGATCATCATATAGACCAGATAGTTGAGATGAGAAGATAACCTCCCAATTGCACATAGTGATATTTTGTTAGGCTCTTTAAATGAGGACAAATGAGTTCACTTTCAGGTAGAAATGTCTAGGGATAGAGGAAGGAGAAGTGAGATTTGGAAGAGTGAGAGAAAAGGACAATGGCCACCCTACTGGGAAACCTAGGGACACCCAAAAGACAGAATAACTGGCCAGTCTTCTTCAAAAACATGGGATAATGGTGTTGAGATGATCCATAATGCCTCACTGAGATTAAAGGTGCCAGGATTGGAGGAGGGAGATGTAAACTAGTCTACTGACAGACTAACATTCTCTTCCTCAACTCTGATGGGAAGAGGATACTGTTGCAGACTTGAAGCAAATTGAATGGGTGGGACAAAATGAATTCTGTCCTCTCGGGTAAAGTAGCTTCTGTCCCACAGGACAGGTTTCTTAGGGCTGAGTTTAGAATTTAGTCTGAAGTACATAGAGATCATTTGAGGTTATAAAAGCGGGATTTCAAAAAAAGTTGGGAGCCTTGTCAAGGTCTTTCAACTCCCTGAGAGCTGGGGGAGGAAGGTCGTGTTGGAAGGAGATGTCTATTGCATGGAATGACATGTATTGTCTAGCTCCTCCCCCTCCCCCCCCCCCAGCTAGGAGAAGAATGGGGAGAACATCTCTGGAGAACACCCCATTGAGAACATACTTCTTCCTCAAATGAATGGGAAAAGGAATGAGGGTGTGTGTTTTTCCATGAACATTTTTTGGGGGGGAGTTGAAAAGAAGGTGTATATTTTAAACAGAGTACTACCTCTCTCTAAATCCCAATATCCTGGCTTTTCCCTATTCCTTTGTGTTTGATAGTTCTGGAGAAAGTTGAGGTCTACATGACTCCTACATTCTCCCAGCTTCAGGGCTAGGAGCAATCTTGATGTTCACTACGGCTCAGGACATGGTTGTTGCTTCTTTCAAGCCGGAGAGACTCAATCTTCTTCTGAGCAAACCTTAGTTCAGTCCTTAGAACTTCGTTGTCTGCCTTCAGAGTATTTATTTCCTGAGGAGAAAGAATGAAGAGAATGTTTTAAGAGTCGCAGTGAAAAGCAAATCCAGTTTGGTGATGTTCCAGTACGCTGTCTTTGATTGGCATATCCCATTCACTGTAGGGCAAATTAAAAGTGATTTTCAAGATGGTCGGTTTTTTTTTTCTCTGTGTAGAAAATAACATCTTAAATATCAAACCAGCATGTGCAAAGAACAATTAGTTCTTGGTTTCATAACTCAAGAATGCATTTGGCTCCCAGGTATGTTAACCCATTATAGTTGGAAACTGGGATCCCCTAGACCCATCTGTTTCGGTGCATAAGCTCCCAAGTTAGCAGGTTGGAGGGTAGCAAAAACACCAGACAGTCAAGTCAGCAGGGGCCTCAAGTGATCACTATTAGATCTTTGGTAAGAGACATGTAATAAGAGATTTTTCAGAATTTAATTGGGAGAAGGAAACCGGCTCTGGTCAGGCAAAGTGAAGAGAAAACCAGGGATGGGGGATTGGGCTACAGCAAAGAAACACGGGAGGGTTGACAGTTGTGGCAGTTTTTCACTCCATCCCACTCCCTTAACCTCTGTAACAATCCATGTGGTTCAACACATTTCACATCTCACTTCTACCCACTGCTTCTTTTCATCTAGAAGCATCTGCCAAAACCGAGTTTTTCCTGCTAGTGAGAAGCAGACAAAACTCTTGAAGATCACTTGAAGCTCCACTCCAGATGCTGAGTGGATTTGCCATATCTGCATTTCCAACATTCTCCTTTCCACAGGGCTCCTCATTCCCAGAATTGCTTTTTGATGTTTTGACATTTACCCCCCTAAAAAAGTCCATTACCCAAATCTCTATTTTGTTGCTTTCTGAAATGACAGTGTTCGTGGAGCATTTCTCCCTTCCCTTATTTCAGGCAAAAGAATTCCTTTCCTTTCCATTAACACCAAGAGACTAGCCCCTTTCTCCAGCTTCATTCAGTTCAATTTCTGAGTGCCAAGCTTTGATGAAGGCCTGCAGGGCTGAAGGGTGAGTTCCATAACTATAAGGCAGACACATCAGAGAAAGACAGCATGGTATAGTGGACAAGGCATTGGGCTTGAAGTCAGGAAGATGTGGATTCCAATCTCACCTCAGACACTAGCTTTGTCACCTGGGCAAAGAATTTAACCTCTGAGTCCTAGTTTCCTCATCTGTAAAATGAGGGGATTGGACTTGATTTCCAAGTTCCATTCCAACTCTAAAACTATGATCCAGTAAAGTTGTGAACCTTATTTCTTATTTGCAATGCCTGGTTTCTGAAAAGCCCTTCCAACCTCAGTGCTGTGGGAAAAGAGGCAGGTTCAACCAGGATTTCCCTCAGATTTGAAATCCTGGCTAATGAGGATGTTCAGACCCTTGATTCCTTGTCCTGAAAAGGTGGGAGGTGATTGAGAAATGAAAGGTTAGCAGGTAATATTGTAGCAAGGGTATCTATTGAATGAAGTAAGTCATCCCCTAGCTCACCTGAGCACCCACACACAAAGAACTCACTGAAAACCTGCCAAGTCTGACACCTTTTTTTTTTTGTTACTGGTTGAAGGAATGCCATTGCCAGCTTTGCCTGTTTTTCCCAGCACCTGCTTAACTGTTCTCTTTCCTTGAACTACCCCACCCCTAACTCAATCTCTGTTAAACTCCCTGCCTGCTTTCCCTCCTAATTCTCCACCTCTAACGGGCACACACTCCAAACTGACCCACCCACTTTCTTGCCAGAGGGAGGCCTAGGTATCTAGGAAGGATCAGCGATTTCAAGCTGAAAGGAACTACAAAGGACTGGTCTATTCTGGTCTACTTAGTGGGAGGCAGTAGGGTATAGTAGAAAGAGCACTGATTCTGGAGTTAGGATTCAAATCCTGTCTCTAAAGTTTGCTGCCTGTGTGACTTTGGGCAAATCCTGAGCCTTGGTTCTCTTTTTTGAAAATAAGTGGGTTGGGATGGAGCCAAGATGGTGGAGGAAAGGCAGTGAGTTCCTGAACTCATGACACGATCGCTCCAAAAATCACCCAAATAATGCCATAGGAAAATCCCTGGAGCAGCAAAACTCACAGAAGAATGTGCTGAAATCATCTTCTAACCAAGAACGGCTTGAAAAGTCAGAAGGAGGGAGCTGCTGTGCTGATACAGGAGTCGAGCCCAACCCCACAGTCACCCTGACACAGATCCAATCCCAGGAAGGCCTCACCAGAGAAGCAGACCCCCAGAGCCTCTGAATCAGCTGAAGCACCAGTGTTGTCTGGAACTAAGCTCACAGTCTGGTGAGTGGGCTGAGCCCTGGACAGGGGGGAGACTACAGGGGTCTATGCTGGTGCTAAGGCAGAACTTGGATTTTACACCCCTGCTGAGAACCAGGAGGTAGGCTCAAGAAGCAGTGGCCCAGGTCGGGATGGGGCTCAGGCTCATCGGAGCTAACAACCACAACACACAAAGCTGGTTGATTAGCAAGTTGGTCTGGGGTCATCTAAAGACCAGGGAACAGGCCTGGTGAATGAAGAACCTGATCCTCCTTAAATCATACCACTTGGGACTTCTTAAGCTTGGGATACTGCAGCCTGGAAACAGTGCCCCACTTTAAGGAGCTAAAAGTCTAGTAAAAGAAAGGCAAGATGAGCCGACAGAGAAAGGGGAGGACCATAGAAAGTTTCTTCAGTAACAAGGAAGACCAAGGGGCACCCTCAGAGGAAGATGTCAACATCAGGGCCCCTATATCTAAAGCTTCCAAGAAAAATACGAATTGGTCTCAGGCCATAGAGGTGCTCAAAAAGGACTTTAAAGATAAAGTTAGAGAGGTAGAGGAAAAAATGGAAAGAGAAATGAGGGTGATGCAGGAAAGACATGAGAAAAAAGTCAACAGCTTGAAAAGAAAATAAGTGGGTTGGACTACATGGTCTCTGAAATCCTTTCCAATGCTAATATGGTTCTGGCCCAAACCCTTCCAACTTAGAGATAAGAAATTTGAGGCTCAGAGGGGTTAAATAAATTTTTTTTTTTTGTGGGGCTATGGGGGTTAAGTGACTTGCCCAGGGTCACACAGCTAGTAAGTGTTAAGTGTCTGAGACCGGATTTGAACTCAGGTACTCCTGAATCCAAGGCTGGTGCTCTATCCACTGCGCCACCTAGCTGCCCCAGGTATTATCTTCATTCTACAAATGAGGAAACAGGATTAAGAAGGTTATGTGGGGGCAGCTAGGTGGCGCAGTGGATAGAGCACCAGCCCTGGATTCAGGAGTACCTGAGTTCAAATCCAGCCTCAGACACTTAACACTTACTAGCTGTATGACCCTGGGCAAGTCACTTAACCCCAACTGCCTCACTAAAAAAAAAAAAAAAAAAAAGGTTATGTGACTTGCACTGGGTCAACTTGCACAAGTGACTGCGATGGGATTCAAATCCAGGTCTTCTGAGTCTAAACCCAGTGTTCTTTTTATGTACCAAAGGTAGTTCCATTCCCTCACTTTACCATATCTGTCCAGTGACTGACTGGTTTCAGATCCCTAATGAGGCATGATTCCTGGGCTTTCTGACTTCAGCTTTCCCCCCTGTCTTCTTCATTAGGAAAAAGGGGAAGGGATAGGAGATGGGGAGAGGAGTACCTGCTCCAGATCCTGGTAGGTGGGGAGTCTGAGGTGTCGGAGGTCCTCCTTTGATTTTGTGATGGATTCCTTGTTCTCCCACTTCACAAAGGCCCGCTTACGGACCAAGACTGGGCTGGGACAGGGAGACATGGAGCTGGGCAGTAGATAAAGAGTGTCCTGGGCTCCCTTTCTTGGAGAAGACATCAAGAACGATCCGCTAGAGCCTTCATGGCCAACCCAAGTGATTGCCTCAGTCTGTGTGCCCTTGTGGGCCATGGCCCGCTTGAGCCGGACAGAAATCTTCTGAGCTGAGACACCCATCAGCATTATTGTCCGATCTTTGCTCTCCTCGTTGTGTTCCATTGCCTCCCCATTCACTAGGAAAGGTCCTTCCTCCGATCCTAAGGGTAGACATACAATATTTCAGCCAAGACACCCTTGAAGAGTTATAACAAGCAATTTTCACAACTGGGGCAGCAGAAAACATACCCCAGAAGAAGTGACACAAAATGGACCCTCAAATCAAAAAAAGGTGAATAATGCTGGAAAAAGTCAACTACTTCACAACTTTAATTTGCTGCTTTGAAATAAAGGCTATACACCAAATCAAATCAATTTTTAAAGACATTCATTTGAGGGAATAGGTGAAAAGAGACCCTAGGACACTTCTCATAGTGGGGAGACAGAGACTCTGAGACACCTCAGAGAGGAAGCTCAGCCATAAATAACTAAATATAACTAATACAAATAATTATTCTTGCTAACTAGGGGCCAAGCCCAGACAGACAATTCTAAACTGAAAGACTGCAAGTGTTAGCAACCTCTAAATTTCAGTGCATAGGGGCCAATGGTCCAACTACCCTACCCTAGTTATGACCCATGACTCAAGGTTCTTGGATGAGATTGTACCCATAGTGGGAGGTGCTTGATAGGACCTTGCCTGTCCTTCCTGCCCCATTCCATCTCCTATTCCCCAGATCTCAAGATAGCAGCTCCAAGTCCCACACACTTACCATGTAGTGGATCTTTGACTCCTAGTGGGCAGAGGGTAGATGCCAGCCCAGCAGAGGTGCTGTTCTCCGCAGGCAAAGCTGGGCTCTTGGATCTCTTCTTGCACTCAAACACAACCAGATCCTTGCATTGTTTGTGGCAATTCATCCCACAATCTGTAGACAAAAGTCCTAGTCAGTGATTCAGTTTCCTTTCCTTTCATCCAATTTAAATTAATAATTATTAAGAACCTTCTATGTGTGTGGTGCTGTGTTAGGTTCTGGTGACATAAAGACAAAAGTGAAATAGTTCCTGCCCTCAAAGAGTTTATATTCTATCAGCAATAAATCTGTATACATATTGTACGCAATGTGTACACAAAATGACATAATACATGGTACTGAGGAAGAGAATACCAATGAGAGGAGAAGGGTGGAGGTGATAGAATCAGTGATGGCTTCATGGAGGAGAGAGAACCTAAATTGAGACTTCAAAGAAGTCAGCTTTTCTGAGGTAGACATGAGGAAGTGCATTCCAGGCACGAGGAAAGGCCTGTACAAATAAATACAAGGAAGCAGGAAGAGTGTGAAGTTCAGGGACCAGCCCGTACCACAAGCAGGAATGAGGACTAGATAAATCCTGATTGGCACTAAGCTTTTCCAAGCTCCCTTTGCAGTTCTTTCTGAAGCTAGGAAACTAGATAATCTCTTCACTTGGAAAATTTGGAACCTTTGGAACCTTTTGACCTCATTGGAATAAGTAGCAAGGGTCATTCTTTTTTTTTTTTTTTTAGTGAGGCAATTGGGGTTAAGTGACTTGCCCAGGGTCACACAGCTAGTAAGTGTTAGGTGTCTGAGGCCGGATTTGAACTCAGGTACTCCTGACTCCAGGGCCGGTGCTCTATCCACTGCACCACCTAACTGCCCCAAGGGTCATTCTTAATGAGCTAATCTATCAAACAGGTATTTTGTGTCTCCAAATCAAAGGTTATTTTGTCTTCTCTCAAGGTTAGGAGATTAGAGGCAAGCTGTGAGGGAAGTGCCCAAGGCAAATAGATGGTCTCCCTGGGAGATTCCCGCCAACCATCTCTTGCTCCTCACTTCTGAATACCTTGATACCTGGATTCAGGATTCTGTCTTGGGGTATGCTGAATGGAGACATGCTAACCAGAGTTTTGGGCCATCACTTAGAATCACAGAGTCTGCATACATCCTGACAAGGATTCATTCCGCCTACCTGAAAAAACAGCCCATTCCATTTCCATACACCTCTAATTGTATTAGACCATTCTTCCATGCACTCAGCTGAAACCTGCCTTCCTAGAATTTGTCCTGCTCATGGGTTAAAGTGCTGTCTTTTGGGGTCAGGCAGATTCAATCTAATGCCTCTGACACATTATAATCTTTCCATCATATGAAGATAACACCACATTTTAGGAGAGACATCAGCCAACTGGGGCCAATTCAAAGGAGGGCAACTGTGATGGTGAGGGGACTTGAAACCATGCATTTGATGATGGGTTGAAGGAAGTGATGCTATTTAACCTAAGACTTGAAGTGAACATGATTTCTGTCTTAGGTCACTTAGTGACCTATATAGTCCCTTCCAATTCTGAGAGTCTGTAATTCTAAGTGATGGCCCCCAAACCATATAGTCTAAGTGGTGCCCAGAACTGAACTGAGTATACTCCCATAAGCATACTCCAGCACAGACTTTGAGGAGACTATATCTCCTCTTTTTATATATACTAGGTTTCTAGTAATGCACACAAACATTGGGCTAGCTTTTCTTTTTTTTTCTCTTTTTTAAAAATGTATTTATTATTTTGGGCTAGCTTTTCAAAGCAATAACCATTTGTCCCATAGGTGTGGCTCTTCCACTGGGACTGAAGGGCTTCTCTATGCTGGCTACAAGAGAAGCAGAGACCAAGATCTTTTCCTATGCCCATAGCATAGGTAGGGAAGAGATCTCTACCTTTACCTTTACCTCTACCTCTGCCTCTGCCTCTACCTCTCTGTCTATACATACATGGATACATACACACACACAAACACACACGTGTATATAGATACCAGCATACACATACACATATATGTACATATGCACACACATACACAAGTATAACATGTATATCTATGTATATGCATATATATATATACCCTTACATGCACACATACATGTGTATTATATATACATATACATACACAGTTATCCCTTCCACATCACGACTTTCTCTGTTGATGTTTCATTATATTGTTGTTTTTTTTAAGTGAGGCAATTGGGGTTAAGTGACTTGCCCAGGGTCACACAGCTAGTAAGTGTCCAGTGTCTGAGGCCGCATTTGAACTCAGGTACTCCTGACTCCAGGGCCAGTGCTCTATCCACTGTGCCATTTAGTTGCCCCTGTTTCATTATATTATGGTTCAGCATAAGAAATTAAATAGGAATTTTGGGGGTTTTACAGAAGCTGCAGACAACATGCAAAGGCTAGCAGAAGACACAGAAAAAGTTTAGAAACTCAGAAGTATATAAAATATATGCATAATATTGTATAATATTAATATATTTTATCTTTTAATACTGTAAACACCCTGTAAAAGAAAAAGAAAAAATTCAGACTTCTCTGGTATGAAGGGAAGGCCAAAAAATTTTATGTGGATTTTCCAGATTGCAGGGGTGTTGTACTCCTAACCCCTGTGATATATGGAAGGGATAACTATGCATATATTTGTGTATACACACCTATACACAAATATATGTATGTATAAACATTTGATATAGATGTAGATATAACTGGTCATCAGAACATGGTGATTATCACCCCCAGAGGGGGTGGATTAGAGAAACTAGTTTGGAAATGAATTTGAAAGCTGTAGAATGAATGGGTGATGGCCAAGAGGATTTTCTTCCTTTGAAGAAGGCATGAAGAGCTTATAAGTTGACTCCACCTAATATTTCTAAAAGTCACTAAGTCATTGGTCAGCATACAAAACAACACAGAAGCCTGGAATTTACCTTTGCACCGATAACCTTGCTTTATCACTCCCCAGAGCTATAAGGCAAACATGAGACATGTTAGAAAACCTCCTTCCACAATGGTGGTCCACTTCATCCATCTTGTTTGATTCCCAATGTTTTGAGACCTGATATTTCTCCTCCCTGATCCTATTTCCCCCTCTTTGTATATTTGTCTTCTGGGTTGCCACAGCCAAAGAATTTGTCATCAAGTGGTCAGTCTACTGTTGACAAGACTCTCCAAGCTTAGCTAGGTTAATCTTTGGAAAGCAGATATGGTCTACCGCCTGGACCACGTTTAAAGCCTTCCCTTTTTTTTGGGGGGGGGGAGGGGCAGGGCAATGAGGGTTAAGTGACTTGCCCAGGATCACACAGCTAGTGTCAAGTGTCTGAGGTTGGATTTGAACTCAGGTCCTCCTGAATCTAGGGCCAGGGCTTTATCCCCTGTGCTACCTAGCTGCCCCCTAAAGCCTTCCTAACATGGGTAGAACCTGCCAGAGATCAGGATATGTGAAAGTAGCCCTAGACAATCACAGGTCCTCTCCATGGAGGAAAGAGTGTCCGATTAGGATTTATGGAGATGACTTTAGGGAGAGAGTCACCATCTCCCCTATGTCTTATCCCTTATGTCCCTGAATGGTCAACAAGGAAGCTTATGCTAGTTCAGAGACTAAAGTGCTCAGAGAAAGTCAGCAGTGGGGCAATAGTCCTTTTTTAGCCTCAAGGTACTAAAAGTCCTAGAACAGACTGCTTTAGCCTTTCAGATAGTCAGGGGCTGGGTGAGACAGAGCCCACTCAGTTCTTCTTTCATGTGGGCTCCTTTTAGCTCAGATTTCATTGCTTTCCCATTTCATCTTGTATCTGAACACTTTTTATTTATTTTTGTCTGCTATCAAAGCACCTGCCCACCGCATTTCCCTAAGGCTTCATGCCTCAGAAGGGGAAAACAAACCATTTTAGGGGCAAATGCTTTGGGGAGGATAGTAAGGTATAGCAGGAGACACAATCGGAAATGAGAATCCGATGTCAGTCTATTCACAGGATCCTAAGATTTAGAGCGGGAGGGGACCCATGGTCTAGCCTCTTCACTTGGCAGATGAGAAGACTTGATTGATAGGGAGGGTAAGCCAAATTGTAATCTATGTCAGTGTTCAAATTTGAGTCTCGTTCCTCTGATTTCAGAGTGAGTGAGTGTTCATTCCACTGAGATACACTGCGCTGTGGCTACTTTTTAGGTTCCTGGGCTAAGGTAAGAATTCAGACACTTGCTAGTTGTGTAGCTGTAAGCAAGTCACTTAAACTCCGTCAGCCTCAGTTTCCTCATTTACAAAGGGGAAAATAATGGTACCAACCTCACAGGGTGCTGTGAGGATCAAATGAGATAGCCTGTAAATTTTTTTGTAAGCCTTTAAAGTTCTATATTATGTAAATATTTGACACAATTGCCCATGTGTAACCTCTATCTGATTGATTAGTGTCTCAGGAAGGGGGGTGGGGGGGGAGTAAGGGAGGGAAGGATAGAATATGGAACTCAAGCTTTAAAAAAGTTTAAAAATGTTTTAGCTTGTAATGGGAAATAAAATATATATTAAAATCAAATAAAATGAATCATAAAAAGTTCTATATTAATTGTAGCTGTTGTTATTGTCATTATTATTGCTTTTGTTGATAAGGGCAGCTAGGTGCACAGTGATAGAGCGCTGGCTGGGGAGTCAGAGAGACTGAGTTCAAATCCAGCCCCAAATACTTACTAGCTATGTGACCCTGGGCAAGTCACTTAACCCTGTTTGCCTCAGTTTCCTCATCTGTAAAACAAGCTGGAGAAGGAAATGGCAAACCACTCTAGTACCTTTGCCAAGAAAATACCCAATGGGGTCATGGAGAGTCAGTCATACAAGACTGAACAAAAACAACTATTGTTGTTATTAGGTTCTTGGAGTCAATGCCTATGTTGTGGTGAGTATATGAGTAATAACTGGCCACCCTTTTCTTCTCTCCTTCCACACCTCCCCTGTCCCCACCCTTCATACCTTTATCTCCCCTCTCCAGTCCCAAAGGTACAGAAAGGAAACTCACAAATCCAGCACAGTTGTCACAGAAGGTGGGCTTTAGGTAAGTTGTTTCCTGGAAATTATGAGGAAAGCCAAGGCCCAGCTTGGAATAGATTGAACTGGCCCTCATGAAGTAGGCCGTGATTTCATCCCGACTGATCAAGCCTTCCCTGTTGGCAGACCAAAGAAGGAAAGGGATGAATATGTGGGTGTGGAGTCTGATGGATTGGTTGTGAAGGGATGATGAGCACAGCTGTTACCCAGAAACTCCCTTCCCCACTGGACCTGGGCATTTCCATGTTGTTTCTCCCCCTATGGTTTTTCATCTTTTTGTATGTCCTGGACCCCTTGGGCAGCCTGGTGAAGCCTATGGAGCCCTCCTCAGAATAACATCTTCAAAATCATAAAATAAAAATAGGGGTACAGAGGAAACCAAATCTATTAAAGTTATCAAAACATTAAGGAAACAAGTCCATGGACCCTAGGTTAAGAACTTTTGCTCTAGTGGCAAAACCCATATTCCTTAGAGTTAGACTCATTTTATGTCCATGAACTCATTCATTGAAGAGGACTCAGTTATCAGGACAATGGGACACAGGCATGGTTGGAAGAGAGACACTTCCAACTTCCATGGCATTAGAAAGCTTTGTGAATCTGGAGCTGCTTCTCTCTGTCTCTCTGTCTCTGTCTCCTTGTCTCTCTCTGTCTCTGTCTCTGTCTCTCTCTCTCTCACACACACACACACACATACACACACACAGTTTGCATCTGATACCCTCTAGACAATATTTCCTCCAGTAGAGAAAGCAGGAAAACTGTCATCCACCTGCAGCCCATTCTTCGAGCGAGACCCTGGTCCCACAAATTGTCTTCCCCATCCTCCCATCCCAGAATTATTTAACTAGAAGAGCAGATGGAGAAGGAGCCAAGGTATGAGGGGATATTAAGTACTAGCTTTCCCCCTTATCTCCTAGGTAGAAATGGGGATATGTTACAGTATGAGAAACATAAATTGGATATAAGGAAGAATTTCTTTTCTTTGGAATGTGGGTTACTAAAGTAGATGATGGGGTCCTTTCCTGAGTTTGTTTGCCTGTTTGTTTGTCTGCGGGGCAAGGAGGGTTAACTGACCTGTCCAGGGTCACACAGCTAGTAAGTGTCAAGTGTCTGAATACGGATTTGAACTCAGGTCCGGTGCTTTATCCACTGCACCACCTAGCGGCCCCTCTGAGGTTTAAAATGACATGCTTTCCTCCAAATCTAGCATAGTCTTGATGGAATCCTGCCTGAAAGCACTATCAAGGATGTAGTAAGGAGTCTTAAAAAAATTTCAGGGGCAGCTAGGTGGCTCAGTGGATAGAGCACTGGCCCTGGAGTCAGGAGGACCTGAGTTCAAATCCAGCCTCAGACACTTGACACTAGCTGTGTGACCCTGGGCAAGTCACTTAACCCCAACTGCCTCACCAAAAAAAAAAGTTTTCATTGATATCATCTGTTTCTTACATTATCCTAGTTATCCCAAGTATCTCTCCCTTTCCAAAGAGCTATCCATAGAAAAAATAGTCATTTTTATGTGAAGATCGGCTGATCTAAATACATTAAAAAAAGTCTGAAAACATATGCATTATCTAATATACCTTCCACCTCCACAAAGACATGTCCTCTCATATGTTTTTATTCAAGACTTGCTTTGCTTTTGCTTTTGTTGTTGTGTCATTGTTATTTCCATTTCTATTGTTATAATTTACTGTATGTTTTGTTTGCTTGGCTCTATTTATTTCACCTTTCATCAATTCATATAGATCTTCCCATGCTTCCCAATATTAATCACACACATCATTTCTTATAGCACATAATATTCCATTACGTTCATGTACCATCATTTGTTTAACCATTTTCTAAGCAATGGGCGTTTACTTCATTTCCAATTCTTTCCTATCATAAAAAGTGCCACTATAAATATTTTGGAGTATATGGGGGCTCTTTTCTTATCAATGACTTTGTTGGGGGTAATAAGCCCAGCAGTACAGTCTCTGCTTCAAAGGGTAGACATTTTAGCAATTTCCTTTCCATGATTCCAAATTGCTTTCCACAATGTATTATTTCATTGCTCCACCAACAATGTATTAGTGTGTATATCATTCCACAATCACTCCAACATTGACTATTGCCATTTTTCAAAAAATTTGGCTAATTTGCAAGATGTGAGGTGAAACCTCAGGTTTGGTTTGATTTTTCATTTCTCTAATTATTAGGGATTTGGACAGTCTTTGAATATTATGTAAAAGAAAATGATAACGCAACACACCAAAATTTCTGGGCTATAGCTAAAGCAGTCCTCAGGGGAGAAATTATATTCTTACAAATATACATAAACAAAATAGGAAAAAGAAGGATTAATGAACTGAATATGTATTTTTTAAAATTAGAAAGCCAACAAATACACAAACCTAAAATAACACAAAAGAGATATTAAAATTAAATAAAAACAATCAATGTAATTAATCATATAAAAAACCAAAAACACCCCCAAATCACAGGACCATCTTAATAGATGCAGAAGAAGCTTTTGACAAAGTACAACACTTCTTTATGCTAAAAATATCCTACAAAGTATAGGCACAGAGTGACCTCTTAATTTTAATATGATAAAAAGCATTTATCTAAAACCACAAGCAAGTATCATATGCAATTGGGGATACACTAGAACTTTTTTTCAATAAATACAGGAATGAAGCAAGGATATCCTCTCTCCCTACTATTATTTGATATAGTTCTGGAAATGGCAGCAACAGCAATAAGACTAGAGAAAGAAATTAAAGGCATAAACTCCCTTTACAGACCATCTCTCTTCACCCATAGGAACATTCATCAGTGGAAACCCCTCTCACCAGCCAATCACGGTGTCCTTCTTTTCTCACTCTTTTAAATCTTTCTCCCCCCCTCTCCCCCTTTGCAGGCCACTCTTTTTCTGATACCACAGGGGTCAGCTTCCCCTCATTGCTAGCCCTTGATTCGACCCTAGCACATCACACATTCTTCTCTATCTTCCTGTCTTCCCACTCCCCTCTTTTATGTACCCCTCCATGTTGTAAAGTAGTCCAACAGCAACAACAACAACATGCAACAACATTCACCTGTAGCAGGTTGTTTCCAGGTTTTGTCCATAATGCCCCAGGCCCTCCTCTTTACTGTTATCTCTAACAGACTTTTGCCTTTACCCTTGTCTCATTGTGTACATTTAGAAAGGAGTTTTTAACTAGTCTATTGCTATTGCTGTCCTTGCTTGATGCATTTATTCGCTCTTTCACATTCATTCTCTCTTTATTGTCTGTTGTTTTGGTGTATTCTAGAAGCAAATAGTCTCTTAGGTTTTGATTTTCTTCCTAAAAACATTTCAAATGCCTTTTTAGCATCCATCTTTTTTCCATGTATGGTTGATTTTGTATGTATTTATTTCCATTTTTTTATTTTGAGGGCAGGTCATCGTGGGCTGTATCCTGAGATCCATTTCTCTCAGAACACATGATTCCATTCCCATCCTTTGTCTTCTGGTAGGTACAGAATAGTTGTATATTATTTGAATTTCTTTTTCTTTGTATTTAAGGTTTGCAGAACTTGTTTTTGAATGAATTGTTAAATTTAACCACTATGTGTCTTGGAGTGTGCAGCCTTAGGTTTGTTTTTGTTTTGCTTGTTTTTTTTTCTTTTCTTCTTCTTCCTGGAGCTGATCTATGAATTCTTTCAATTGCCTATTTTATTTCTTTGTTCAGAAGTTCCTGGAGAGTTCTCTTCTCTCTGTTTTCCTGCTTTGTGATGTTAGGGTTTTTTTTTTTTTTTTGTCCTATAGTATTTTTTTTTTTTTTGGTGGGGCAATGAGGGTTAAGTGACTTGCCCAGGGTCACACAGCTAGTAAGTGTCAAGTATCTGAGGGCGGATTTGAACTCAGGTCCTCCTGAATCCAGGGCTGGTGCTTCTATCCACTGCACCAACCTAGTTGCCCTATACTATTTTTTCTAGGAGACATATATTAGGTTGTCTGTACAAATCTTGTCATCAAGATCTGTATGTTCTGCTTACATAGTGGTTATTTTCCTTTTAATATTACTGGATTATTTTTGTTGTTGTTGTTTCTCTTCTTCTAGATGGTCTTTATTGCATTCTCAATCTACTGTTCCTCTTTTGTTTGTTTCATGAGACTTGCTTTCACAAATCCCAGTTTTTCTATTCTGCCCATTATTTTTGCTGTATAGGATATAAATTCTGCTTTCATAATTCTCATTTGTCTTGTGAACCTCTCAGGAACAGCGTGTTGTGGTTCCATGTTCTCTTCACATTCCACAGGGTCCTCTGTCTCATCAAGTGTGGCATTATTTTCCTTGGTTTTGCAGTTTTTATTCATGGATGCCTGAACGCATTGACTAGCTCTGAAAGCCATATTTCCTTCTGTTGTTAATGTTTTCCCTGTTGATTTATCTGCTTATGTTCAAGGTCTTTCAGTTTTCTTCTTCCTGAGATCTTTGGTAATTTCAGTGTCTCCCTACCTTTCCCTCCCCCCCAATTTTCCCCCATTCATTTTCTGATTGTTCCTTCCGATGTTTCCTTTGGGGCTGAATTTCAGTGTCTCAACCTCCTCCCAGGTGAGCAATTCATGGTTCACCAGCCTAGATCTCTGCCCCAAGTGACTTTTGGGTAGTCAGAACCTGCTCCATCTGGACGCTGTACTCTTTCCCTTGGCTTAGTGGAGTATTCACAGCCCCACCTTTACATAAGGTGGTTTTTCCTTGTGACCTTTCCCACTTCCTCTGTTTCCTTAGGTCTCTGCCTGGCTGGGCCAGTTCAGAGAGCTGCCCCACTGATGCTATGGGGCCGTCCACCCCCAGCTCCATCAACTGACAGCTTTGTAGCAATGGCACTATAGGGTTGTGGCCAATGTCTATTTGTTGTGGCCTGGGCAAAGTTCCACAGCCTGGGGATGGGACCTCTATGCCACTGAAAGAAGAGAGGAAGGACTGGGGTGTTGGGATGGGTTGTACAGTAAGCCTGTGTTGGGTTCTTAGGTCTACTATTGCAACCTTGCTGTTGGCAGCATGGGTGGTAGGGAAGGGGTGCTGAATGAGCCTAGGGTCACTAAGTATCAATTCTAGGCCTTTTCTGACCTTCTTTTGGATTCTGGATGTCTTAGAGACAGCTGAAGTTGCTCTATCTTTGGCACATAATTTCTGTTTTGGAGAAGTCTGAAATGTAGTCAGGATCTGAGAAAATGTCTAGTCATCTATCTTGTTCCTATGACCTAGCAGAGAGTCTTAGCTGAAGGGAAGGGAATTGACTAGAGGTCCCATCTAGCCCTGTATTCAGTGTAAGACCATGGTAGTATGCCCTTGTGTGGACATATTCCCCTTGTAACACTGTTTTCATCCACAGAGACTCCCATCTATGTACGATGCACACACACCCAAGGCCTCACCTGTCTTTATCCATCACACAAAAGGAGAAGGGAAGCTGGCAGCAATCTTTTCAAAACTCTTCCTGGGAAATATATCCATCGTTGGTCATGATCATAGTTCTTGAAACAGACGTGGAATAAAGAGTAGAAAAGAGAATTTTCTGATGACTCCCAAAGAACCATTGATGATTTTTCATGTTAACTAAGAAACCAATGATCAGGAAGACCTAGATGAAAGCCACTTATTACCCTAGTAGGGGAATATTGAACCTTGCTCCTCAATCATCAACAAAGTACGATGTGTAAGTTACTCCTACATCCTTTGTCATTTCCATTATCTGGAGACTGAAATGTGCTCCCAATGCCACTAACACATCCAATATATGATTAACCTCTGGTTACCCAGCCCTCTTTGCTCATCAGAGATGGGAAAGCCCTCTTTCTCCCTCCCTCCTGCCTAGCCAAGCCCCAACCATCCTTCAAAACGTAACTCAAATGCCAACATCCTTACCATACTAGCCCACTAGGGGATCTCTTCTACCACTGAACTCCAAGTGCACTTCTCTCCTTACTGTCTCTTTTCATTCAGTGCCTTCATATTGTAACTTTTGGGGCTGGGTGGGATGAGTCTATGTATCTTTGTATCTATGTATCTATCTATCATCTACCTATCTATCTATTACCAGTCTGTCTGTCCATCAGTCTGCCTACCTGTCCATCTATCGTTCCATCTGTCCATCTACCAACCTACCTACCCATCTAGCATCCATCTATCCATCCATCCATCCATCTATCTATCTATCTATCTATCTGTCTGTCTGTCTGTCTGTCTGTCTATCTATCTATCGTCATCTATATATCTTTCTATCATCTGTCTGTCCATTCATCCATCTACCTATCTGCCTGTTTGTCTGCCTGCCTGCCAGTCCATCTGTCTGTCCTTCCATTTGTCTACCTACTTACCCACCTCTCTGTCTGTCTAGAGATCTATCTGTTTATTCTTTGCAAGTCTTATTACAAACTTCTGGAAGAAAGGGGCCATCTTACCCTTCTTTATATCCCCTTCAATATCAAGACAAGCACCTTGAACTTAGCAGGTAAACAATCAGTATGTATTGATTCCTGTGCCCCAATTACTTTGTATTGATTTAGTAACTAGCATTTATTAAATACCCACTAAGTACAAGACATTGTTCAAAATGGTCAATTTAAGTTGTTCTGTCTATCTCTTTTTTGCCTTCTTTTATTATCTGTACCCCTGTTCCCCAGGAAAAAAAAATTCCTCAAATAACTAAGAACCCTTAAGATAATTGGGATATTCCCTTGCCTGTATTTGTTACCTTGAGGTGCTGTCTATCTGGTGCAGGTTTGAGAGAGATGTATCTCTTTGCACTCAGGGGCTAAAGCATACTGTAGTGAACTGTTAGGAAACATAGCTCTTGCAGTTCAGAGTCATTCCCTCCATTCATTCTCATTCCTGCTTCAGAGGACAGCTCTCTATCTATGCCTTCCATATGTGTGGAAAGTGTTTCATACACATTATTAAGATTTCAAACTCTCTCCTGTTAAATCTTTTCTTTTTTAAATTTTTATTTTTTTTACCTTCTGTTAAATCTTTTATCAGAACCATCAATGAGGAGTAAATAAGGACTGCTCTGAGGTTCCTAACCCTTCTGTTCAATTTTTTAAAATTGGGGAACACTAACAAGGAGGAAAATGGCCCAAGGCGAGAGAAGAAACAGAAGTATGTTAATTCTAATTTAAAACTTAAGGGGTCAGCTAGGTGATGCAGTGGGATAAAGCACCCTCGCCCTGGATTCAGGAGTAACCTGAATTCAAATGTGACCTTAGAGACATGTGACACTTACTAGCTGTGTGACCTTGGGCAGGTCATTTAACCCTCATTGCCTCACAAAAAAAACAAAAAATCTCCCAAACCCCCTTAAAAACACGTAAATTCTTTTTTTTCTTCCCCTCTCCCCCCACCTCTGTCCTAGAGATGACTATCATTAGACACAAATATGTGTATATCATCTTTTTTTTTTTTTGTGGGGCAATGAGGGTTAAGTGACTGCCCAGTGTCACACAGCTAGTAAGTGTCAAGTGTCTGAGTCTGGATTTGAACTCAGGTCCTCCTGAATCCAGGGCCAATGCTCTATCCACTGCGCCACCTAGCTGCCCCGTATATCAGCTTTTAAAAATTATGCTATGTTATGGAAATGCTTGTTTTATTCCACTAACTCATTCTCATGAGTTCCAAAATCACCACCACATCTTTTCCCTCCTCTCCCCCATGGCTAACAATGTCCTTGCTTCAGGATCTCCCCTGTAGGAGCAGTTTTGTACTTACATCCACCATCCTCTGCACGTGTTTGCTGATGGTCTTTGGATCAGGTTTGGGAGATATTCCCGACGCCCAGTCTACTACAACTGGAGGCTTTGAAGGAGTTAGAGGCTGGGAGAAAAACATTCAGAGAGAATAACACTGTTACTATTACATGAAGTTGTAACTAGCAGCTCTCCCCAACCCTGACCCTACACAGAGGTTGATAGAGATTCATAGCTCTTAATTATCTGCAGTGTGAGAATACAACCAGAGGTTGGTAAGTTATTGCCCATTTTTGAATAGCCCAGGAGCTAAGAACAGTGTTTACTTTTCTAAATTAAATTTTGTTGTATTTTAAAATGTATGGCAGCTAGGTGGCACACCTAGCTTTAGAGTCAGGAGGATCTGAGTTCAAATGTGACCTCAGACACATACTAGCTGTTAGCCCTGGGCCAAGTCACTTAACCCCCAATTGCCTCTACATTAAAAAAAAAAAAAGTAAAAACTATGCTTAATTCTCACTAGTACAATAGTAGGCAGAGGGCCAGACAGCCCTTGAACCAAAGTTAGAAACCCTTGGTATAGAGAGTACAGAGACATACATGTCTTAAGTAAACTAAGGGCTATACATTATTTGGGTATAGCAAGGCAGAATTAAAAAAAACACTGGCCTTGAAATCAGAACCCCTGGGTCATAATTTAGATTTTCCATTACTAACTGTATAACTTCAAGAAAGTCAATTGACCTTTCTTGGCTTCATAGTTTTCTCATCAGGGCTGTTGTGAGGAAAGGATGTGGATTGGACCTGTGATTTCATCAACATAGGAAATTCCTGCATGTGGAGACTACCTCTGGAGATGCAAGTTGTTGGCACCTTCTCTGCAACTCAACCATTTTAGAGAGTTGTCTAGAGCACTGACACGTTAAGGGACTTGCCCAAAGTCACACAGTCAGTCTACAGCAGAGGCTGGACCTGAACACAGATCTTCCTCGTTCTGAGGATAGCTATCTATTGCCTTTGACTGTGAGGAAAATGTTTCATTGATGTTATTATCATTTCAACCAATCTCCTGTTGGATCTCTTATCAGAACCATCAACAAGGAGTAATAAGGGCTGGTTTGAGTTTCCCACCCTTCTGTTCATTTTTTTAAAAATTGGGAAACACGAAGAAAGAAATAGCTCAAGGCAGAAGAGAAACAGAAGTATGTTGATTCTAATTTAAACATGTAAATTTCTTTTTTTTTCTTTCCTCCCCCCAAGATGGCTACCATTAGATATGAATATGAATACACCATCTTTTTAAAAATTATACTCTGCTAGGGACATGCTTGTTTTATTCCATAAATTAAAAATAAAAAAATTTAAAACTTAAATTAAAAACAACAAAACCCATAAAAACATGTAAAATTATACTATGTTGTGGAAATGCTTTTTCATTCCATAAATTCAAATAAATAAAAAAATATAAAAAACCTCACTATTTTGAAAAAAAAACCCTTAAAAACAAAAACAAGGGGAACATTCTTTTAAATGTCCTTCCAGCAAAGTCCCCGCACCAACTTGCATACTTTTGAGGTGTGAGATTTTGAAGGTGCCTTTTTCTTAAGTGGACATCCTCTTCCTGTCCAACAGGAATGATAAACTTGCTCTCTCTTTATACAGAGGAAATGAAATTCAACACTCCAAGGTAGTTATCTTGGGCTTCACATGGTAGCACTCTCTTTACTCAACTTGCATTCATTGACTCTGGTCTAAGATCCTTCCCAAAGGAATGAGACCCACCCCCACCATTACACAAAGTTCCCTGCACATAGCAGTTATCCCACAAGGACTCGATAAAGACTTGTAAACTGGACTGCATTAGCATCCAAAGTTTGGTCTTTACAATGACCATTTCCAGACCTGCCTGCCTGTGTTGCATGAGGACACATGAATGGGGAGTGGGGGAGTCAGGATATGAAAAACTCTTACAGGGGCTTTGTGATTTCTTGGTCTCGGGCATAGGAAAGCTCATAGATTTCATCTTCAGTGTAGTAGAGATCCAGGGATAACTGCAGATCAAAAAAAGTCAGGTTAGTCTCTCAGATGGTTTGTCTTTTCCCTGCAGAATTGACGTAACTTTTCTGTTCTTAGTCTACTCTCCCTTCTGGGGCTGGTTGCCACAGCGAAGTCGATTTTTAACAACTCTGACTAAACATGTGAAATGATCCAATCTGGTGGTGTTCATTCATCCAAGCAAATAGTTGCTATTATGCAAAGGGTGGGGATTAGCTTCGGATCAGCGTTTGCGTATTGGGAACTTAATTTTTTTAGGAACTTTAAAAATAGCAATATGTTCACTTTCTCATTTGAGTGCAGGTCAGACTTGGATTGGGCCTTAGAGAACACTGAGTCCAATCTTACAGATAAGGAAAGTGGCAGAGCAAAGAATAGGACGAAGGCCTTCTGATACCCAGCCTGGGGTTTTCTCTACTATGCCCTTAAGTACTCAGCAAGAAAGGGATCTTACGAGGCCATCCAGCTCAACTTCCCAACTTTTTTTACAGATGAAGAAACTGAGTCCCAGAAGAGAGGTTGTGACCTGCCCAAAGTCAAACAGAGAGCAGAGGCAGGTTTTGAACCCAGGACCTCTGACTCCATTAGATTGTAAGCTCTTTGAGGGCAGGTGCTCTCTTTTTGCGCTCTTTTTGTATCGCCAGTGCTTATCACAGTACGTGGGTACTTGATAAATATTATTGATTGACTAATTCCTAACCTGGAGTTCTTTCTATTTCACCATGTGGGGAGGCTATGATGATCACGCTCATTTTATAAATGGATAAATGAAAGTACAGATATTTTAATTCATTCAGGACTGTAAAGGTCCTTTGTTGTTATGCAGATGTGTCTAACTCTCTGTGGCCCCATTGGAATTTTCTTGCAGAGATATTAGAGTGCTTTGCCAATTTCTTCTCCAGTTCATTATACGGATGAGGAAACTGAGGCAAACAGGGGTAAACTGATTTTCCCTAGGGTCACACAACTAGTAAGTATCTGCAGTCAAATTTGAACTCAGGTCTTCCTGACTCCAGGCCAAATGCTCAATCCTACTGAGTCACCCAGTTTGCCCTTGTAAGGGTCCTTAGAGATTATCTAATCAGATATGCTCATTTTTATATATGAGTTATAAGGCTGTAATGTGCCCAAGGAAGGAAGGAAATAAGCATCAATTAAAAGTCTATGGGGGCAGCTAGGTGGCACAGTGGATAAAGCACTGGCCCTGGGTTCAAAAGGACCTGAGTTCAAATCTAGCATCAGACACTAGACACTTACTAGCGTGTGACCGTGGGCAAGTCACTTAACCCTCATTGCCCCACCAAAAACAAACAAACCAAAAACAAAAACAAACAAAAGTCTACTATGTGCCAGGCACTATGCAAAATTTAATATTTTAAAAAATATTATCTTATCTGATTTTCACAATAACTTTGTGAGGTAGGTGCTATTATCTTTCTTTTACAGTTGAGGAAACTGAGGCAAGTTAATGATTTGTCCATAGTCATACAATAATTACGATAATGATGACAATAATAACTAACCTTTATAGAGTGCTTACTATGCACCTGTCACTGCGCTAAGAGCTTTACAAATATTATCTCATCTATTCCTCACAACAACCCTGGGAAGTAGGTGCTGTTATAGTCCCTTTTCACGGTAGAGCAAACTGAGGCAGACAGAGGTTAAATGACTCTCCCAGAGTCACCTGGTTAGGAAGTATCTAAGGCCAGATTTGAACTTAGGTCTTTCTGACTCCAGGCTCGCTACCATCCTCTGTACTTCCTGGGTACCTCTGCCACAGAATACATTAGTGTCAGAAAGGGACTTTGGCGGGGAAACTAGGTGGCACAGTGGATAAAGCGCTCAGGAGGACCTGAGTTCTAATATGGCCTCAGACACTTGACATTTATTAGCCGTGTGACCCTGGGCAAGTCACTTAACCCTCATTGCCCCCCCCCCCAAAAAAAGAAAGGGACTTTAGAACTCAGGTCTCACAAAAGGAATCTTGTCCTAATCATTCTTTTTTTTATTTTTAAAATTTTTTTAATTAAATTTTTTTATTTGGTGAGGCAATTGGGGTTAAGTGACTTGCCCAGGGTCACACAGCTAGTAAGTGTTAAGTGTCTGAAGCCGGATTTGAACTCAGCTACTCCTGAATCCAGGGCCGGTGCTCTATTCACTGCGCCACTTAACTGCCCCTTGTCCTTATCATTCTAATGGCTAGTGTCCTCTCTCCAAAACTTGCACTGCATTTATATATGCACATGTTGCCTCCCTGAGGCCAGAGACAGTTCCTTATCTGTGTTATTCTTTACGAGAGGACACATTGGCTGGATCATAGTAGAACCTTAATAAACATTCACTGACCGACCAGACCACACTGCCATCCATTCTCTGCCCTGGTTTGTCACCTGGTTGTTTCCTAAGGTTCTTGGGCTTTCTCAGGTATATGGGGAACATTCCCTATGTTTGTTCTCACCCTATCCCTTCTTGGAGGCAGCTAAGGTGGCTCAGTGGATAAAGCACTGGACATGGACTCAGAAAGTCCTGAGTTCAAATCTGGCCTCAGACTCTTACTAGCTGTATGCCCACGGGCAAGTCGCTTAACCCCCATCTGCCTTAGTTTTCCCATCTTTATAATGGGGATAATAACAGCAAATCTTTATGATGATAAATGAGATTATATTTACAAAGAACTTTGCAAATTTTATAGAACTATATAAACATCAGCCGTGGATTATTGTAATGATGGTGATTGGGCAGCCTCACCGTCAGCAAGTGCACCAAGTCCTTATTGGCCTCAAGGGGCGGTGCTACCTCCTGTAGTTGGACCAGCTCGTTGATGTGGTTGTAGAGGGCAGCAGCTTGTGGAAATTCACTTTCCGTCTTCCAGGTAGTCAGGCATGGCCTCATGCAGGGAGATCAGATCCTTGAGGTGTACACCGAGGATGGGAATCTTGAAGTGGGGTACACTCCCCATAGGCTCGACCGGTAGTGTCATAGTTTCTACAGGAGGACAGTAGCTCAGTCATTTCATGAAGAACCTGGGAGAGACGAACAACAAATCTGGTCACAGGGAGAGGGACAAGTTTTTTTTTGTTTTTTTGGTTTTGATGAGGCAATTGGGGTTAAGTGACTTGCCCAGGGTCACACAGCTAGTAAGTGTCAAGTGTCTGAGGCCGGATTTGAACTCAGGTCCTCCTGAATCCAGGGCCGATGCTCCATCCACTGCACCACCTAGCTGCCCCTGGGACAGGTTTTTTTTTTAAGGTTACCACTATTTACCACAATTTCCTTCCCATCAGTAATCCATGGGATGAGGGCAAAGGGAAGAGAGGGAACCCAGCAAAAACACTGAGGCTCTACATATTTCAAGGAAGAAAGTACATATGTGTGATGTGGCAGACACAGTGCTGGACTTGGGAGTCAGGAAGATCTGAATTCAAATACTGAGTCAGACATCACTAACTCTGTGACTTTGGGCAAATCACTTAACTTCCCCCAGCCTCAGTTTCTTCATCTGTAAAAATGGACATAATAGTACCTACCTCACAGGATTTTAGGGAGGTTCAAAGGAGATACTAAAACATGTCAAGTGCTTTGCTAAACCTTAAGAGATTCCCCCTTTCCCCTCTCTTGTCTCCCTCCCTCCTTCCCTTCCTTCCCTCCCTCCTTCCTTCCTTCCTCATCACATCTTCTATACAGACCTTTCTCAGTCCCACCAGTGACTACCACCTTTCCTCTGAGATTACCTATGATTTCCAATATTAATAAGGAGGAGGGTTAAAGAGGGAAAAGTAAAGGGAGGGAGACTTAGAATGTGAGCTCTTTTAAGGCAAGGACCCTGTTTTTGCCCTTTTTTGGTATATCAGTACTTAGCACAATGCCTGGAATACAGCAAGTGCTTAATAGATGCTTATTGACTGACTTTACCCTGTTATCACATGGCTTCCTTTATGTTTACATGCCCTATGTAAATAGGGGTCCTTATCCCACTCCTGGGCTGGCATGGGGAACCCAAATCTGTCACCAATGTAAGAAAGCTCTGGGCAGTTTTCTGTCCTGGGCCTCCTGCCAGGCACCCATGGGATGAAGAGGATGATACTGACCTTGCTGATCTCATGGGGAACATAAGAACTTGTCTCCTTCAGCCTGGAGATGGAGCTGTGACACAATCCTCCGATCACGGCCATCAAAGTGTTAAAGTTCTGCAGCTGATGGAGTTTCTGTGTTACAATCCCAATAGAACAAGTGGTGGTTAGCGGCACATATCCATCCATCACCCAGGGTGAGAAGAGCCTGCCTTTCTCTTTCCCTCTAACTTCCACCATTGGTTGCTGCACAAAATGGAAGACTAAGAATCTATTTCCAAACCTCTCTGTATTTCCCTCCTCAAATCTCATTTGAGACTCTGGGATATGAGACTGAGGCTAGATTTCCAAATCGTAATGCTTGAATTTGCAGTGGCAGCTGGTTTTATGGGGTCAACTTAGGCTTGTTATTCTTTGTTGTTGTTGTTGTTTTTGTGGGGCAATGGGGGTTAAGTGACTTGCCCAGGGTCACACAGCTAGTAAGTGTTAAGTGTCTGAGTCCGGATTTGAACTCAGGTACTCCTGACTCCAGGGCCAGTGCTCTATCCACTGCACCACCTAGCTGTCCCCCACTTAGTATCTTAAAACCTTGCCAGGTAAGCTCCTTGAGGATGACTATGGCATTTTTTTTGGTGGGGCAATGGGGGTTAAGTGACTTGTCCAGGGTCACACAGCTAGTAAGTGTCAAGTGTCTGTGGCCACATTTGAACTCAGGTCCTCCTGAATCCAGGGCCGGTGCTCTATCCACCGCGCCACCTAGCTGCCCCAACTATGGCATTTAAAAAAAATCTTTGAATACCCAGAAATATGACAAATGAAAAATCACCTCAAAAAGCCAGGGAGGGGGCAGCTAGATGGCGCAGCGGATAGAGAACCGGCCCTGGAGTCAGGAGTACCTGAGTTCAAATCCGGCCTCAGACACTTAACACTTACTAGCTGTGTGACCTTGGGCAAGTCACTTAACCCCAGTTGCCTCACTAAAAAACAAAAACAAAAACAAAAAGCCAGGGAGACCAGGTTCCCACCATTGACAGATACTGGCTATGTGACCCTAAGCAAGTTCCCTAATGCACTAGACAACTATCTAAAGCTGGAGACTGTAGAGATGGGTGCCAACTGCTATTCTTCTGGGAGTTTCTTAATCCAATGAAATCCTAGGTCAAGCAATTTAGTACAGTGCCTGGCACATAGTAGGCCCTCAAAAAAGACTTACTGTGTTGGGTTTATTGAACAAAAATGAGCAGAGTTTCAAGGCCCTGAAATAAACTAGGACCATCTTTCCCTGGTGTTTTCCTTAAGAGATCAGAAGAACAAGGATGCAGGAGCTGGAAGGGTATGAGAAATCATCTAATAAAGCATTGGGGAGAACCCTGTAGGCTGATATTCGTCTTTGGGGGGGAACATTTTTAATTGGCTGAAAATCTGTCTTGAGCCTTGTCCTGAGAATTGAGGTAGGTTGTTCAGTAGCACTGAGGGATTGCTTGGGCAGGAGCACAGAAGTCACTCTAACGATCTATTGAATAGGGTAGGGTTCATTAGCATCAAAATAATGATCAAAATGGCAGCGAGGTGGCACGGAGGGTAGAGGGCCAGGCATACAGTCAGGAAGACTCATTTTCTTGAGTTCAAATCCGGCCTCGAACACTTTTTAGCTGTGTGACACTGGGCTAGTCACTTAATTCTGCTTCTGGAAAATGTCAGTATCTTTGCCGAGAAAACCCAAATGGGGTCACAAAGAGTCGGACCATGACTGAAAACAACTAAACAACAACTGTTATCAAAGTCTTGGAGCTTTACAAGTTTTGATGATGCGGTTTATTTTTCACACCACATCCATGCCCCAATTTACCTGTCCCTTCCCCTTGTAACAAAGGGAAACAGTGAAGCAAAAGTAACCCACAATCAACTGCATTTAAATGTGTCAATAATATTCAGCATCCACAGTGGAAGAAGGAAGTATACTTCATTTTGTTTTCCTGGGACTTCTTCATGAATACAATATCCTGCTCCTCCCCACCACACCCCAAACTTTCCCAGAAAAGTACATTTTGGGAGAAACCTTAGAGGACTGACATGTTAGAGACCAAGGTCAAGGATTTGAATCAAGTTACTCACCTGAGCCACCTTAATGAACTTGATGAAGACTTCAGCCCGGAGTTGTGGAGTGGGACGACTGAGCACCATCAGTTGCACCCACTGGGAGATGCCATTGCATAAGGCAATGGACCGTTCCATGGTGGATTCTCTTTCACACAGCTATTCACAATGTAATTTTGATAATCAGAGAACTGACAAAAAAATAGAGGAATCATCAGGAGGGCTCTGCTCTATTTTTGGGGAAACCAACTGTGTTGCATTTGACACCGGGGTGGACAGAATCTGCCAATAACCAGATTTATGGAGTACTTTATAGTTAGCAAAGACCTTTCCTCATCATGCCTATGGGAGGTGGAATGAGTAACGCATTTATCATTCATCCAACTTAGAGATGGGGAGACTGAAGTTGATCAACTTGCCCAAAGTCACATCACCATAAGAGGCAGAGCTGGCCCTCGGATCCAAGACTGACACCAAGTCCTTTCAAATATCTAGCTAAGTGGTACAGTGAATAGAACACTGGATTTGGAGTCAGGATGACCCAAGTTCAAATCCTGCCTCAGATAGTTACTACAAGTTGTGTAATCCTGGGTAAGTCACTTGATCACTCTTAACCTCAGTTTCCTCATCTGCAACATGGAGATCATAATAACTTCAACATCACAGGGTTGTTGTGAGGATCAAATGAGATATGCGAAAAGTACTTTGCAAACTTTTAGCCCTTTATCAATACTAGTTGCTATTATTCCTTAATTATGTACCATAGGAACAATACCCACTTCTCTTTGACTCCATGTTCATAATAATAGCTCACTTTTATGCAGAGTTTTTAAAATGTTTACAATGGGCTTTCCCTCACATCACCCCTTTGAAGTAGGTAGTGTTAACATCAATGCTCCCATTTTGCAAAGGGACTTTAGGAAATGAAATGAGTCATTCTTGTTCACACAGTTATTAAATGTCTGGAGGATAGGAACCTGGTCTCCTGACTCTAAGGCCAGTGAGCTTACCAGTGTGCTGACACTCCCAGCTCTTACCACTATACCATACTGCCTCCCATAGGAACAGAAATGACACGCTCCTAGTAGGAAGGGACTTAAGAGGCCCTGATCCAATTCATAATGAAGTAAGGATCTATCCTGAAAAGAGATCATCCAGGCTAGGGATGACTGTCAATCCTGTGAATATGAGCTATGGAAAGTGTGACAGATCCCTCCTCTAGGCTCTTCCTGGTTCCCCCGGGTATTAGTGATCCCCCAAATTACTTTATACATATGTACATAACATATACACATATATCCAGTTACATACTTATATACTTGTATATACTTATATACATAATGTATATACTTTTATACACTTGTATATACTTATATATGTGTATATACTTATATACACTTGTAAATACTTATATACACAATGTATATACTTATATACACTTGTATATACGTATATACACAATGTATACACTTGTATACATTTATATACATTTGTATATACTTATATATACAATGTATATACTTATATACACTTGTATATACTTATATACACAATGTATATACTTATATACACTTGTATATACTTATATACACAATGTATATACTTATATACACTTGTATATACTTATATACACAACACACATATGTGTGTATATATATCATTTGTGTGTATATGTATGTATAAATATAAATATAAACAAAAAATGTCACATTAAGTATTTGAGGCCTAAATGTACATCCCAGTTGCTATGGGACCCCTTAACACAAATGTGCCCCTGCTAAATCAGCACCACCAATAGGAGGCAGGTTTTTTTTTTTCTGTCTCCAGCATAACCCATAACCTCTAAAAGGTGGTCACGTATTACATAGGCAGTATTTCAAATTATTGCTATTGCTAGTATGCGACCAGAGGCAGTGAAGCATTGTATTTTAGGTAAAGATTTCACAGGTAAAGGTAAAAAAATGTCATAAGAAAAAGGCCCCCAGGATTCATGTATGGGTAATGGCTACTGGATCTGGACCCCTGCAAATATGAGGCTTTCAGAAGAACCTGCTTCTTTAGGATTTCAACGCATCATTTCTCAGCATCTTTCTCTCTTATATGTATACATTCTTTATTTCCTTTTCCCTCTTAATGAGGGAAATGAAGGAAACATTAAATACCACTATCTATTTCCAATAGGAGTATAGAGAACATGACCTCTTGCATCCTTCCTCCATCCACCCTTATAGGCAAGATGATATTTTTAAAAGTGCCTAGATAAATACAGGCATCCTTTGAGAAATGTGCTATGAAGGGGCCAATTTCCAGGGCAGGGACTGGCTGCTTCTCATTTTTAAAAATTTTTCTTTGTATCTCCACTTCCTGGAACAGTGCCTGACACATAGTAGGAGTCTAATAAATGCTTGTTGAAGGAATGAATGAAAAGGAGTTATCAACAGAGTATGCCAAGGAAAATACCAACTATGAGTGCTCACTTTTGCAATGATTTCTCACTTCCCCCACAATTTATGTGACCACTGGCATCAAGTAGTTCTTCAGTAGGTCTGATTGGGAAGGCACTCCCAGGGTAGATTTCCAGGGGTGATAAACTACCCTCTTTAGTTCTGCTCTAATGTGATTGGTTGGAGGACCTGCTCCCTGATGGCAAGTGACATTGGCAAACCCAGTAGGGTGTCATTTGTTTGAGGCAGCTCCTTCTGTTTTGGGGTAAGGGTGGGTGGGTAAAGAGATCAGGGTTTAGGAGAGTGGCACATTTGGGAGAGTGATTTACCAAGTGGCTGTGGGGACAGAGGTTCTTGACAGATGAAGGAAGCTGCCTAGCAGTGGGGCTTCTTTTGCTTTGCTATGATTACAAAGGAGGAAAAGGCCTTTCTTAAGCTGCACTACCATCCTCCAGTGGCAGCACAGTACGAGCAGTTCCTCTGGCTCCACGTGCAGTGGTATTCCCATTGCCCTATGCTATTTGCCTGGGTTACAGTCTTTCAATGTAGTGCAATGGAAGGAGAGGTAGAGTCAGGACCCAAGAACCTGGGTTCAAATCCTGCTTCTGCCACTTTCGACATCTTCTGACCCAGTAGCTTTACCTTTTCTGGGTCTTAGTTTACTTATAGATAAAATAGGATGAAGAAAGAATTGGATTAGATGACCTTTTGGGTCCCTTCATGATCCTGGAATCCCTGATATCTTATAAGCACTACAAAGTGTTGGGTGGTGGCAATGTTTGGAGGGTGGGTGGTTTGTCCTGATAGTGAAGGTCACTGAGTAAAACTGGGAAGAGGGGCCTGCTGCCATGCTGGGGTCCTAGAAAGCTAAGGAGAGGCTGAGTCAAGGTCATGGTCAGAGGTGGGTGGCATGGCGGTGGCAGACGGATCACCCAAGTCTTTGAGATGTACTGGCGGAGAGTGTTCTGTTGGAGAACACTAGGCCAAGACTCAGGAATCCTTCAGGGTTAGAGGGATCTTAGATGCAGAGCCAGAAGGAACCCCCAAGACCATCCAGGACAACCCCTTCATTGTACAGATGATGAACCTGAGGTCCGGGGAGGCTGAGTCATTTGTCCAAGTTTACACAGACTCTAACTGCGAAAAGCAGGATTTAGACCGAGGTCCCTTGACTATAGAGCCAGAACCCTTTTCACTTCACCCTGAGTGAAGGTCAACAGGCATATCTGCACACCCCTTGTTCCTTGCTGGTTTATGCCCTGCCTCTTCTTCTTGAGTCCCAGCATGCATAGATCCTGTTGCTCAGGTAGGTGTTTTTCTCAGAGGCCCCAAAGCATTCATCAGAGTCCCGGAAACATACCGATATCCTGCGGAAGGACTTGAATTCAAGATAAGTAAGGTGCTCAGACAGCTCTCAGGCTCCAAATGATCAAAGAGAAGTGAGACTTTCCTCTTTTTACTGGTGTTGGGCTTTATCCTTTGAGTAAGCTTTCTAGACCAGTCTCGAGCATTGCTTTTGTTGTGGGAGTTCAAGACAGATAAAAACAGGAGATGGGGAAGGGGAGGGGGGAGAGAGAGAGAGAAATAAAGTTGCTTTAAAAAAAAACCAACTCCATTAACATTTCCCACAAGAATATAGATAACATTTCTTTGTCTAAAACAAGATGTTCTCAGAGTTTCCCCAAATCATTTTTAAAGATGACTGCAACCAAGAAATCTTGTTGGTTCTCAATAAGCTCTTCAAATATGCTCCAGGGTAAAATGAGTTTACTTCAAGTTAGTGGAAGAGCTTAATCACAAGCACTGGTCACAGACTCAGTTCCCTAATATTAGTTCTTTTGTCGAAGTATGTTGTATCACCTGCTCTCCTTGCTCCTCCAAAGTGTTCCCCATCTTAATTAATGGCTTCTATGACACTGGGTCTGATTCTGAAACTTAGATGTAATGAAGAGATGTATATAGATAAGAACAATGAGATAGCATCTTTACCTGACATTTTTTTTAAAATCCCCATTCACTGGTACAGTATATCCCCCAAATTTCACTAATCAAATACCTTAGGAAATGCAATATATTGATGGAACTCAAATGCTAGTCTAGGGTAAGAACACCCTCCCCCCAAATGGAAAGAAATAAGAAATCAAGTTGCCATTCCTAATGAAAACTTGGCACACATAAGTATTTTTGACAAACGCAGAAGTTTCTATTTAACACTTAAAAAGGAAAATATTGCTAGCATCAAGGGTTTCTTTGAGCATCCGTATTCCCATCACATGCAATGCCAGAGCTCTGTGGGATACACATGCTGTCCTAGGTAAATGTACAGAAGGCTGCTTTGGCATACAATACAATGATGTGGAAATTCCCTTGCATTCCTTAAGACAGCCAAGGGTGTTGGACTGGCCCAGGCTTCTTGTTATTCATTCATCCAGTTGTGTCCAATTCTCCATGACCTCATTTTGGGGTTTTTTTAGTTTGCCATTTCCTTCTCCAGTTCATTGTACAGATGAGGAACTGAGGCAAACAGGGTTAAATGACTTTCCCAGGGTCACAAGGCTAGGAAAGTGTCTGAGGCCAGATTTGAACTCAGGAAGAATCATCTTCCTGATTTCAAGCTTAGTGATCTATCCACCGCCGACTCATTCTGTTTACTCTTCCTCTTATTTGTTCACTGTATGTATTCTATTCTTTTAGCCTTGCTTTTTTCCCCTTTGTATGTTTCATAAAGGTCTTTGCAGATTTCTTTATATTACTTAGAATTGCAAGGGATCTGAGTGACCAACTTCTTAATTTTACAGGTGAGAAGCTGAGATGGAGAGAAATTAGGTAGCTTGCCTAAGGGTTACATAGGTAAAATGTAGCAGAACCTGTATTTGAAACTAGGTCTAGTGTCTCCAGATCCTACACTCTTTCCACTGTAACACACTATTATTGAATTTTTTTTTTTTAGTGAGGCAAGTGACTTGCCAGGGTCACACAGCTAGTAAGTGTTAAGTGTCTGAGGCCGGATTTGAACTCAGGTACTCCCGACTCCAGGGCTGGTGCTCTATCCTCTGCGCCACCTAGCTGCCCCTATTATTAACTTAAAAAAATCATACTATTGGGGCAGCTAGATGGCGCAGTGGATAGAGCACCGGCCTTGCATTCAGGAGTACCTGAGTTCAAATCCGGCCTCAGACACTTAACACTTACTAGCTGTGTGACCCTGGGCAAGTCACTTAACCCCCATTGCCTCACTAAAAAAAAAAAATCATACTATTTCTTTACATTAATGTATAGCAATTTATATAACCTTTCTTGAATTGCTGGAAATTTAGGTCACTTTCAGCTTTTTGCAATTATTCATGATTCTACCATGAAAATCTTTGAAAAGATAATTTTGGAAAAAATAAAAACAAAAACAAAAATCAGAGGGTATTTTCAGCAATGGAATTATCCAGTTAGATAGTTTAGTTCTTTTTCTAACTTTTTCTATGAACTGCCAAATTGTTCTCCAAAACAGTTTTACAAATCTGCTATCTGGAAAACTATTAATGAAGGCACCTGTTCCACCACAACCACTCCAACATTCAGTTTCATCAATTTAAGTTATTTTCTTACTTTTGGATGGGTACTTTAAGGTTGGTACTTTAAGGTTGTGTTAATTGCATCTCTTTGAATGATGAGGTTCAAGACATTTTTCACTATTTGTGTTTTAAAAATTGTCTATTCTCATCTTTTGAACACATTTATCTATAATGGAATGAGAATTCACTTTGCAGATTTTTTAACAGTTCCTTATAAATTTTAGATGCCAAGTTTTTAATTTATCACATTTGTCATGAGTGTTTTCCCAATCTGTCATTTTTCTTTGATTATATATTTTTTACAGTTTTTTTATTTTAATGTAGTTGAGCACACCTGTCTTGTCCCTAATAATTCTTTCTCTTTGTTGAATTAAAAAAGGGCATTTCTCCTCCACAATTAAAATAAGTGCATTATTCCTCTGTCTTCCATATTTCATTTTTAGTACTTGTTTTTATGTTTACCTGTCATCTAGGTAGAATTTGTTGTATTATATGGTGTGAAATATGGATTTGAATCAGTTTTCCACCAACTTGCTATCCAAGTTCCTCAAGTACATTTTTTTAAATCATGAAACCTTTCCTTAATTTTTATTTTCAATGTCAAGCACTAGTCTTTTGTCTATATTTGCTTGGGTATCTGTTACTCTAACTCAACTTATCTATTTTTTGGTCCAGTACCAGATCATTTTTTTTTTTTTGCAGGGCAATGAGGGTTAAGTGACTTGCCCAGGGTCACACAGCTAGTAAGTGTCAAGTGTCTGAGGCCAGATTTGAACGCAGGTCCTCCTGAATCCAAGGCCAGTGCTCTATCTACTGCACCACCTAGCTGCCCCCAGATCATTTTTGGTTTTTGTTTGTTTATTTTGTTTTTTGGTGGGGCAATGAGGGTTAAGTGACTTGCCCAAGGTCACACAGCTAGTAAGTATCAAGTGTCTGAGGCCGGATTTGAACTCAGGTGCTCCTGAATCCAGGGCCAGTGCTTTATCCACTGCACCACCTAGCTGCCCCCCAACTCTTAATATTTTATGAATGTCAGTCTTCAACAACATGTTGTACTTTATTACATAATATATACTCCCTTGGAGTAGGGCCAACTAGATGGCTCAGTGGGTAGAGCATTGGGCTTGGAGTCAGGAGGACCCAAGTTCAGATCTTAGCTCTTCTCCTTATTTCCTTTATGGCTTTGGACAAGTCATTTCACTTTTCTAGTCGATCCTCTGAAAAATTGTAGGGATTGGGGCAACTAGGTGGTACAGTGGATAAGAATACCAGTCCTGGAGTCAGGAGGACCTGACTTCAAATCTGGCCTCAGATATTTGACATCTTACTTGCTGTGTGACCCTGGGCAAGTTACAAAAAAACAAAACCAAACAAAATGAAGGGATTGGACCAAATGACCTTTAAGGTCCCTAGGTCCTTTCTAGCTCTAAAGCGAAACCCTGTGATGTGTTCATCAAATTAGACAAAGCATTTAGCACTGTGCTTGGAACTCAGTAGACACTTAATAAATGCTTGTCATTCCCCAACCCACACTGCCTCATCAAATTTTTACCAGCTCTTTCTGCAGTAGTCATGGCTGACAACACCATCACCACCACCACTGTCATGATAAGTAAAAATTTTAGAGCATATTTTACATTTTGCAAAAAAAAAAAAAAAGATTTACATGTTATCTTCATCTGATACAACAAACTCATGAAGTATGTAGTATATTAATTATACCCATTCTATAGATGAGCAAACTGAGGCTTGAAGACGTTAAATGGCTTGCCCAGAGTTACACTTTCAATATTAAAATCAATGGGGGCAGCTAGGTGGCGTAGTGGATAAAGCACCGGCCCTGGATTCAGGAGGACCTGAGTTCAAGTTTGGCATCAGACATTTGACACTAGCTGTGTGACCCTGGGCAAGTCACTTAACCCTCATTGCCCTGGAAAAAAACAAAACAAACAAATATTAATATCAATGAAGAGTCATTATCCCTCAGCCTACTTTTTTTTTTTTTAAACTAGGATCAATTTCTCTCTGGCCCAGGGATCCATCTCCAGCTACAGTGTCAGTATATTTTTGTTCTTTACTTCCTGGTTAAAGAATCAGGCTTTTCCCAAAGCAAAAACTTTTCCTAAAGTAACGTGAGTCATCCTGACAGACAGGAAGGCTTCTCTGAGCTTCTCTGCTCACAGCGGTTAGCAGCAGTTGCCTCTGTTGTGGCAGCCCTGCTATGACTGTATTACAGAAGCAATGTGACTTTGAAAGGTTACTCCAAACCTTGACACTCACATTTGAGTTGTGTCAATTAGGCGGCAGTGTAACTCCTCACCGTTAGCTTTCACCAATTCCTGAAACTCCTCCATAGTGTTTGTCAAGCTGGCGTCCAATTTAAACATGACCCAGAATTCTGTTATCCAATATCTACAAGGAGGAGATTAAAAAAAAAAGAGTCAGTTCAGAGTGTAAGAAAGAAAGGACTTTTTCCCTTGGGTAGATGCCCCCAAATCATGGTAGCAGGTCTGTGGCTTAATAAAGAGGCCTTAGGGGCAAAAAAAGGAAGAGTCTGGTTTTTATCCATTTTTTAATTTTAGTAGCTTAAAAGAAAATGTAGTCATTGGCGTCCGCTTGGCTTTAAGCACAAAAACACATGAAATTCAGATGAATGTGTGTTAAAATTGATGGGAGCCTTCATCATCTTTTGACATTTCCACTTATACTCTCAGTCAAACAGTTAAGAGGATTCAGGGATGAATTTGCATACTTTCTTGTGGTTAAAAGCATCGGAGTTAATGAGCTCAGTCACATGGACGTAGAAATTAGTATGGATTTCCAGAGTAAACATTCTGTCATTTACATTCCAATTCTGGGAGATACATGCAAGGAATGAGAGGAAAAAGGTGGAGGCATCCTGAGAAAGAAAATGGATATCACTGTCTCTCCCATACCCCCTATACTGACTTCCTATCTCCCAGCTCTGGAAAATGACTGACCAAACAGAAACCTTACCTTACAAAATAGCAGATCTTCAGACAAAGGTTGGGTGAATGCTTGGCCAAAGCATCCTTATATGTAGGGACTAGGTTAAGGAAAAAGGAAGCTCGCGCTCACCACATGAACATAAAACACGTCTTCTCCTTATTGGGAGGCACAAGTCCTTACAAAATACCTTTTCCTAGTACCCAAGCACCAGATATCATTATCTTCCCCACCTACTTCCCCTGCCTCCCTATTTTAGGATGCAAGCACTGAGAAGTATTCTCTTTACGTCATAGAATGGTGATTGGTTTTCTGTCTAATCCAGAGTTTGTTGTTCAGTCATCTCAGCTGTGTCTGACTCTCCGTCCCTAGTTGGGGTTTTCTTGGCAAAGATACTGGAATAGTTTGCCATTTTTCCTTCTTCAGTGTTTCGTGACCCAGCTAGAAAGTGTCTGAAGCCAGATTTGAACTTAGGAAGATGAGTTTTCCTGACTCCAGACCCAGCACGTTATCCACTGTGCCACCTAACCCATAGAAGCTATACTCAAAAAAGAGTGTTCTAACTTAAATGAGTTACAAGGAAAGTTGGTGACATCTTCAGATCAAAGGACCATAAATCTTTGTGGTCATATATTCTAGGCCTATTTTTTCAGATGAGGAATCTGAGGCTCAGGGAGACTCATAGGTCATCTAGTCCGAACCCCCTCATTTTACAGATGGGGAAACAGAGGCAAACAGGTTAAGTCACTTGTCCAAGGTCTCACAAGTGCCAACAGGTAGGATTTGAACTTATTTCTTCTGTCCATTTCAGATTCCTGAAAGTCAATTCTGGCAAGGCCCTGTGCTAGGGGATGTGGAGGGTCATGGCAACATGAGGATGAATAAGACATGGTCCCTTCATGGAGAATAGAACATGATGGGGGAAATAAAATAGGTAGACATCAGTATCACAGGATTAGAAAGAAATAAGGGTCATAAGAGGCACAAAAGAAGCAGTGTGGCACAATGGAGAGCCAGACTCAGTTAGGAAGCCTTGGGTTCAAATCCAGCCTCAGACACTTGACACTTACTAGTTGTGTGACCCTGGGCAAGTCATTTAACCCTGATTGCCTGGAAGAAGAAGAAGAAGAAGAAGAAGAAGAAGAAGAAGAAGAAGAAGAAGAAGAAGAAGAAGAAGAAGAAGAAGAAGAAGAAGAAGAAGAAGAAGAAAAAGAGAAAAAAGGCCACTGGATTTGTGATTAGGAAGTAACTGGTGGTGACTCTTCAGATAGAAGTTTCAGTGGAATGCTTGGGGCAGAAAACAAACTGTAAGGAGTTGAATCAGTCTGTCAATCAACATTTATTAAGTGCCCATGGACACGACTGAACAACAACAAAATGTGCCAGGCACTGTGCTAAAAGCTAGGGATACAAAAAGTGGCAAAACATAGTTAAGGAGCTCACAATCAAATGGGAGTTAAGCCCAAATAGGAGATGAGGAAGCAGATATAACAAATCCTCCTGGGTGAAGTTTAACAGTAAAGAGGAGAGAGATATACTAGTTATTTAAGTGGTTACTAGGGAAGAGGAACAAAGGAAGGAAGGAAACAAACATTTATTTATTTGTTTGTTTGCTTTTTTTTTTTTTTTGGTGAGGCAATTGGGATTAAGTGACTTGCCCAGGGTCACACTGCTAGTAAGTGTCAAGTGTCTGAGGCCAGATTTGAACTCAGGTCCTCCTGACTCCAGGGCAGGTACTCTATCCACTGTGCCATTTACTTGCCCCAGAAACAAACATTTATTAAGCACCTATTATGTTCCGGGCACTGTGCTAAGCATCTTACAAATATTATCTCATTTGATTTGATGTTCACAACAACCCTGTGAAATATGTGCCCTTGTTATCTCCATTTTACAGTTAAGGAAACTGAAGCAGACACTAGTTAAGTGATTTGCTTAGGGTCATACACCTAGTAAAAGATGAAAGACAAGAAAACTATGGCATAATTCTGTAAGAACAGTGTCAGGAGTGAGCTGAGGCTGCCAAGTAAAGCTTAAGATAAAGAAAAATATTTTGAAAAAATCTATATCCAGGGAAAGGAATAGGATGAGAGAAGGGGTAGGGCTGTCGCTCAGGGTGAAGGGGAAGATGATAATGGATGCCAGAGAGAAGTCCAAGCTGCTCAGCTCCGATTTTTGTTTGTTTGTTTTGTTTTGTTTTTTTCTGCCAAGGAGAAAATGATATTTGAATTGTGAAAGAACAGAGCAAAAATGGCTAATGGGGAGTTGAACCCCAGATAAGTAGGGAGATAAAGCACCTAACTTTCCTTTAAGAAATCAAGTCAGGGGCGGCTAGGTGGCGCAGTGGATAAAGCACCGGCCCTGGAGTCAGGAGTACCTGAGTTCAAATCCGGCCTCAGACACTTAACACTCACTAGCTGTGTGACCCTGGGCAAGTCACTTAACCCCAATTGCCTCACAAAAAAAAAAAAAAAAAAAAAAGAAATCAAGTCATTAGATGCCTATGTATTACATCCTCTGTTACTAAAAGAACTGGAAGATAAGATTTCTGAGACATTTTCAATGGTCTCAAAGAGTTCATGGAGAGCAGGAGAGAAGGCCCAGGACTGGACAGAAGGGCAGATATTGTTCTCATTTTGAAAAGGGGAAAGAAGGAATTGAGGAAACAATGGGCCAGTGAGCTTATCTCTGACTCCTGGCAGAAGCATGAAAAGTGATGGTTAGGGAACATCTAGTAAAAAAACGTGGTGGCGGTCACAAAGACCCAGCATAGCTTGCTCAGGAACAATGTGGATTGTTCCAGGCAGGAATCACTTCATTTTTCTTTCATGACTGAGAGAATACTGTAGATCTAGTTTACTTAGATTTCAACAAAGCATTTGACCATATCTCTCGTGCCATTCTTGTGGAAAATATGTGGGTTGGATAATACAGTTGGGTGAATTTGAAACTATGATAATGACTGGACCAAAAATATAGCTACACATGGTTTAATGCCAACTTTAAGTGAGCTCTCTAGGCAGCATGAACTTAGTCCTGTGTAAATGTTTTCCATCAGAAGCCCAGGTAAAGTCATAGACAGCATGCTCATCAAACTACAGAAGACACAAATGTGCTTAGAATAGGTAATATTTCAGATGACAGGCAGGAGCCCCAAAGGTTAAAATACTTGGGGAAAGTTCAATGAGATGGAATTTAATGAGGGTGAGTAGAAAGTCTTATGCCTGGGTTCAAAAAATCAACTCCCTAAGTACAAGATGGCAGCAGTATGACTATACAGCATTTCCTTTATTAAAAAAGAAAGAAAGATCTGAGGGTTTGTGTACCAAAAGCTCAATATAGGTTAATAGTTTGATATGACAGTCATAAAAATCTAATTCAATTTTAGACTGTATTGAGAAATCTAGTTTCCAGACAACCAAGGAGGTGATAAGCCCCATTGGATTCTGTCCTAGTAAGACTATACTAGAATACTAAGTTCAGTTCTCAGTGCCACGTTTTAGAGGGACATTGATAAACTAGAGAGAATTCAGGAAGGGAAGGAGGGAGAGAAGGGAAAAGCATTCCTTCTATATGCCACGCATGGTACATGGCACAGGGGGATACAAAGAAAGGCAAAAGGCAGCTCTTGCTATCAAATGGGGCCTCAGAGTTTAATGGGAGAGACAACATGCAAATTATGTAAAACAAGATATACAGGGGATAAACTGGAGATGATCAACAGAGAGTAGGCACTAGAATTAAGGAGGCTTGGGAAAAGCTTTTTGTAGAAAGTAGGAATTTAGCTGAGACTTAAAGAAGGCCAGGGAAGCCAGGGGGGAGAGAATCCCAGGCATGGGGCAAACTGAGAAAGCCTCCAAAGCTGAGAGATGTAGGGCATTGTATGAGGAACAACATGGAGGCCAGTCACTGGGTATCAGAGAACGTGGGGGGATATAAGGAGTAAAAAGACTAGAAAAGTGGATGTGTGTGTGTTGGTAGTGGTGGGGTCTTTATACAAAGATTAGTGGACCACTTGTCATATACATTGTAGGAGAGATTCTTGTTCGTGTAGATTAGTAGAGTTGGCTTATGATATTCTGTGATTCCATACTTTGAAATTTTGAGAATTCTGAACATTTCCTTTAAAACATCTCCCTTGAAATATCATAAAATAGATTTGTATTATGCAGGAGAGTATAATTTTTAGTATTAAAATATATGGATTTATAGAGTATAATTTTTAGTATTAAAATATATGGATTTATAAAAACTAATATTTAAAAGTATCCTTCTATTTGGTGTACTCTGGGTGACTGTTTACCTTGCCCACCTTAGTCTCAGCTCTCTAAAAGGGCACAGGTACCAAAATCAACTCTCTTACTGCTTGTGTGAACTTGGGCAAATTCTTTTGTAGTTGGGTTTTTGTTTTTTTTTTTTGAGTAGGGCAATTAGGATTAAGTGACTTGCCCAGGGTCACATAGCAAGTAAGTGTCAAGTGTCTGAGGCCAGATTTGAACTCAGGTCCTCCTGAATCCAGGGCCAGTGCTTTATCTACTGCACCACCTACCTGCCCCGACATTTTCATTTTTAATACAATAAATATCTAAAGATTATACACATAAAAGCTCTTGTGGTGGGGGGTTTCAACAATTTTTTTCTTTCTTTTTGCAGGGCAATGAGCATTAAGTGACTTGTCCAGGGTCACACAGCTAGTAAGTGTCAAGTATCTGAAGTTGGATTTGAACTCAAGTCCTCCTGAATCCAGGGCTGGTGCTTTATCCACTGTGCCACCTAGATGCCCCCATCAACAACTTTTAAGAGTGTAAAAGGGATGGGGCAGCTAGGTGGCACAGTGGATAAAGCAAAAGGCCCTGGATTCAGGAGGACCAGAGTTCAGGTCTGGCCTCAGACACTTGACACTTATTAGCTCTGTGACCCTGGGCAAGTCACTTAACCCTCATTGCCCCACCAAAAAAACAAACCAAAACCAAAACCAAAACCAAACAAACAAACAAAAACCACCCAAGAGTGTAAAAGGAACAAGAGACCAAAACCTTTGAGAACTGCTAGCTTAGCTGATCTCCTGAAGTCACAACCTCATTGGGTCCCCAGCCAGAGCAAAACAAAACAAAACCCCAAGAAGTGAGGGAATATCTCTTTTCAGCTGCTTGAGTCAGCTTGGGGGCATTGTGTAGTCACAGGGCATATGAAGAAATGAATATTTACAAGAGGAGTGACAGCATAGGGAAGCTCGGAGCCCCTGACTCCCTGTTTTCTGCAGCTCAGAGACCTTACTTTTCCTAAGCTCCACCCCTGCCTCCACTTCTTCCCATTGAATGCTCTTAGGTGAGTTTCCAAATGTTCCACCTGGAGTTTTCAGGCATTTGAACTATGTGAGGTCTGAATTTTTTTTTAATGGAAAAATGCAAAACAGACTAGACTGAGTGAAAAATTCTTATATTTCTGAGCAAGGGCTGAATTCGGAAACATCCTACATCAAGGGCAAAGGATTTTCTTGCTTGTAAATCTTGTTTATTTCTGGGTGGCAGGTGTGACCCATCCCTCTTCCAAGGGATGATGCCATGATGAAAACTGGCATTCTAGAACATGATAGGCTAGAACACAAAACAAGAAATGGCATTCATACAGTATTTTTAGGTGTGCAGAACACTTTCCACATATCTTGGTTGAGTCTTACAAAAACCCTATGATGTAGGTACTCAATATAGCAAGGCTACTTTTTTTTTTTTGGCAGGGCAATGGGGGTTAAGTGACTTGCCCAGGGTCACACAGCCAGTAAATGTCAAGTGTCTGAGGCCAGATTTGAACTCAGGTACTCCTGAATCCAGGGCCGGTGCTCTATCCACTACACCACCTAGCTGCCCCCACAATGCTACTTTGCAGGCGAGGAAGCTGAGGGACAGGAGAGGTTAAGTGATCTTCCCATGGTCTCCCTGACTCCAAATTAAGCACTCACTACATGGGGGAAATCCCAAGGGACTTCTCTCTATCAAAACATTTGGAGGGGCAGCTAGGTGGCACAGTGGATAAAGCACTGGCCCTGGATTCAGGAGTACCTGAGTTCAAATTCGGCCTCAGACACTTGATACTTAACTAGCTGTGTGACCCTGGGCAAGTCACTTAACCCTCATTGCCCTGCAAAAAAGAAAAAAAAGTGAAAAAAACCACATTTGGGGTTCATTCTTGGCTATTGAGTCACTCCCTGGTTCCCTCAGATTTCGGGGCAGCTGTCTCAAGACACCAGCTTTTATCTTTTTCAGGGACCACCTCTTGCAAATGAAGCACCCTTGTTTGGGTGGGGGATGGAGATAGGGAATGGGGATAGATGGACTAGAGGAAGATCTCCTATCTCTACTAGTTTTGCACCCGAAAAAAAAGAGGTAGAGAAACAAACAAGACCATCTTGGCCACTTGCCAGCCTTCCTGCGTGTGCTTGCATGATACAAGCTGTTGCTTCTAAAGCTTGTGACATCTGTAAGCTTTCTTCAGAGTCTCAGCCTTCCTAAATAAATGGGAAAATTGAGGACAAGACAGGCATGCTACAGGAATCCACCATCTGAGAAATGGAAATATCTCTTACATACCAGCTTCCCACATCTCCCTGTCTCCTTCCTTGGGGTGTGTAAGAATTTTGGCCGAGTTAGTAGAAAAAAAATCTTTTGTTTCACTTAGGATCTGTGTGCATGAGAAGGTCTGGAAGATGTCTGCAGCAACATTTTCTCAAATAACAATTACCAGTGAGAGTTTCTACCACCTTCCAAGATGAAGGTACACACTCCAAAGTGGACAAGGATTTTAAGTATCCTCAAAGAAATTTTCAATGAGATGTGCTTGAGCATCTTGTTGCTCACGAGATTCCTCTCAAATCTAGTATTCTGCGTGTCTCATTGTAATTACCCTCCTTGGTCTACTGGGAAGCAATAATGATCAGAAATGGATCCATGATGACATCATTGTTGCCATCCTCACCACTGTCATCACCATTGATCAGTCAGTCAACAATGATTTATTAAGGGCCTACCATGTTCTAGGCACTCTGCTAAGAGTTAGATCATAGCTCAAGAGGTAGAAGGAATCTCAGAGGCCATCTAGTGCCCCCCTTCATTTTACTGATGAAGACGCTGAGGGAGGAGAAATGATTTGCCCAAGGTCACACAGGTAGTGAACATCAGAGGTGAAATCTGAACCCAGGTCTTCTGACTCCAGAGTCACTCTTCTTTCCATTGAACCAAAAACTTCTGAATGAACAGGAAGAAATAGAAAGGTACAGTAGAAAAGATACTAGCTCTGGAGTTAGAGGACCTAATACTACCCCTGACACTGCCTACCTCTGTGACTTTGGGCAAATCCCTAAACTCCTCTGGGTCTCAGTGTTCTCATCTGTAAAATGAGGTCATTAGATGGAGTTAAATGCTATGAACTTCTGAGTCTACAAACAGGGGTGATGTCATTTTCTCTGTATGTACTTCCTCAGGCAAAGCAGAGAGCAGTAGTTTATTCATCTTACCCTTCGGGTCATAGACAAAATCACCTAGCACACTTTGGACATGTACTTCAGCTAATCTTTCTCTCTCTTTTTTTGGTGTGAGGCAATTGGGGTTAAGTGACTTGCCCAGGGTCACACAGCTAGTAAGTGTTAAGTGTCTGAGGTTGGATTTGAACTCAGGTCCTCCTGAATCCAGGGCCAGTGTTCTATCCACCGTGTCACCTAGCTGCCCCTTCAGCTAATCTCATTACAAATTCCCCTTGTGTTCTCAAAAGCTGATCTTCAGCTTGTGGGGAGTCTCAGGACCCTCTGGTGCTCCTAAGTGACTTCCTGGGAAGGAAGACTAAAGAACATTGAGTCAGTAGGCCCAATTCCTTGGACACAGAGAAGTCACATACATCTTCTCTGGTTTGTGTCCTACAACACATCACATCATTATTGCCTCCTGCAGTAATATTTGCAAAGTTTTTAGCATAGTGCCTGGTACATAGTAGGGTCTTCTTGTTGTTCAGTTATTTTAGTTGCATCTGACCTTTTGTGACCCCATTTGGGGTTTTCTTGGCAAAAACACTGGAGTGCCTTGCCATTTCCTTCTCCAGTGAATCCATTCACTGTCAGGCAATCAGAGGTTCAATGACTTGCCCAGGGTCACACAGCTAGGAAGTATCTGAAGTTGGATTTGAACTCAGGTCTTTCTGATTCCAGGCTCAGTGCTCTCTATCTACTGAGCCACCAACTGCCTCTATAGTAGGCACTACATAAATGTTTATACCCTTCTGTCTCCCCCCATTTCCCCTTTCTGCCCAGCTTGAAAACAAGTTACGGTGTTAAAGGATATAGTGAGATGAGCTTTTGGAGCAAGTCGGTAGAGGAGATGAGAAGACGGTGCATGGTTAGCATTACTTGTAGCAGCTGGTTACTCCGACACAGGTTTCCATCTGTATCTAGAAAAGTAAATTGAAGCATATGTATTAGGCATGGGCAGAAGAGTGGTAACCCAACAGAAACACAAGCCAGCTATAAGGGAGTGATTTTTTTCAAGTTTTTCATTTATTTGGAAACTCTTTGTGCCTCCCTGCCTTTCCCTTTTCTTTTCTTGCCTCTTCTCCATGCCTGTTCCTTAGCCTTTGTAACTCCCATCATTTAGAGCATTTCACTGCTTATTAAAATCTCCTTCTGAAGGTGACAAGAGGCAGGGAGAAGAGGGAAACTCTCATCAATCCATTTTTGGCCTTCGTCACCAGATGGCTGGGGAGGGAGGAGGCTGAGGCTGATGGTAAATGTGGGAGCTGGGGGTTATTTGTGGAATCCGCTAACCTATGGTCTGTCAAATCTCCAACAGCATACGCAGCAGAGGACTGATGGCATCCGTTTCAGCATTCCTAGTCCAACCTGGGACTGTATTCTGCACTAGAATTCTGCATACTGATTTTGGAAAAAAGCGGCTGAATTTGCTGAGCGGCCAGTATGGAGTATAGAAACACAATTATAATTGAGAATTCAAAGTTACTGGGTAAAGAGCCTGATGTTTCCTTTCTGGACCTCATTCAAAGTCATAGGGGAAGTAAAGCAAGCATCATTTTCTGAATTTTACCAAGTGATCAAAGACTCAGTACATTACCTGGGCTTAGGACCTAGGAGCTTAGGTTCAACTTAATAACTGGCAGATCTTTGTTTTCATCACCAGCTTTTTTATTAAGGTCTTGAACAATTTGTGGCTTGTGTAGCTTCGATTGGTTAATATGCCTATTTTAATCTCCCTGTGTTGTTCTTTTAAAATGCCAAATATGACTTTATTTTTCTCGAGTATTCATGTGGAATAAATTATGTTTTTTTTTACTAAAACCTTCATTAATTATTTTGAACCACAGAGATATAGTAGTATCGTTAAATAAATTTCAATTTGATTCAAAATCTCTTCCTATGTGCAGATTACCATATGAGGTCATAGGATCATAGATTTTGTTCTTTTTTGTTGTTGTTGTTGAGGCAATTTGGGGTTAAGTGACTTGCCCAGGGTCACACAGCTAATAAGTGTCAAGTGTCTGAGGTCCAATTTGAACTCAGGTCCTCCTGATTCCAGGGCCAGTGCTCTATCTACTGCACCACCTAGCTGCCCCTAGGATCATAGATTTAGAGATGAAATGAACTTTAGAGGTTATTAAGTACAGCCCCTGCATTTTATGGTGAAGAAACTGAGGCACAGAAAAGTTAAGTGATTTGCCAGAGTAACTTATTAAGTACTTGAGATAGGATTTGAACTCAGTTCTTCCTGACTCCAGGTTCAGTGTTCTATTCACTATGATGCCTAGCCACTTAGGTACTGGGGGAGATTTCCTATTTAGATAAGATATTGTCTGTCTCTGACTTCATGGAACATATATTTCTTTTTTTTCCATAAAAGTATTTTATTCTTTTCCAATTACACGTAGAGATAGTTTGCAACATTTGTTTTTATAAGATTTCTAGTTTCAATTTTTTCTCCCTCCCTCCCCCCTCCCTAAGACAGCAAGCAATCTGATATAGGTTATATATGTACAATCACATTAAACATATTTCTGCATTAGTCATGCTGTGCAAGAAGAATCAGAGCAAAAAGGAAAAACCTCAAAAAAGAAGAACAAAACAAAAAAAATAGAGATAATATGGTTCAATCTGCATCTAGATTCCATAGTTCTTTTTCTTTTTCTTTTCTGGATTTGGAAAGCATTTCACAACATGAGTCCTTTGGAACTATCTTGGACTACTGCATTACTGAGAAGAGTCAAGTCTATCACAATTGATCAACACACAATGTTGTTGATACTGTGTACAATGTTCTCCTGGTTCTGCATGGAACATATATTTCAGGACAACAAGGGAAGGATGATTGAAATCTGAAGGAAGGGGACAGCTAGGTGGCACAGTGAATAGAGCACTGGCCCTGGATTCAGGAGGACCAGAGTTCAAATCCGGCCTCAGACACTTGACACTTACTAGCTGTGGGACCCTGGGCAAGTCACTTAACCCCAATTGCCCTGTGCAAAAAAAAAAAAAATTCTGAAGGAAAACATCCACCGGTAATGCCCCGAAGTACCATTGGCACTAGGTATGCTCTCCTCATCCTTTTCTACTCTGACCTCCAGCCAGACTCAAAGAGGACTAAAGTAGAAAATGCTGAGGAATGGAGACCCCGGCTACATGTAGCCTGGGACTACAGGCTATTATCAGCTGCATCTGGATGCAGAATCTCTAGAAACAACAAGCACTTGGTTCTCCTTCACCATACAATTTTCCTGGTCACCACTAACACTGTCCCTTATATTCCTTATTTCAGCCAATGGAAAGGACTCTACCTAGGAAACTTTTTTTTTTTTTGGTGAGGCAATTGGGGTTAAGTGACTTGCCCAGCGTCACACAACTAGTAAGTGTCAAGTGTCTGAGGCCACATTTGAACTCAGGTCCTCCTGAATCCAGGGCTGGTGCTTTATCCACTGCGCCACCTAGCTGCCCCCTACCTAGGAGACCTTTACACTAGAATTCTTTTTTTTTTAAGGCAGGGCAATGAGGGTTAAGTGACTTGCCCCAGGTCACACAGCTAGTAGAGTATCAAGTGTCAGAGGTCATATTTGAACTCAGGTCCTCCTGAATCCAGGGCAGGTGCTTTATCCACTGCACCACCTAGCTGCCCCTACACTAGAATTCTAATTGGGATCTAGGCCCCAATTTAGTCTACAGGTTCCTCCATACTTTCTTTTGTCTTTGTCCTCTCACTCCTGCAATCTGTCTAGGTACTCTCATCCCTATCTGGTCTGCCCATATCCTTCCCTGGTCCTTCCCCATTTTTTTCTTCCTTTTCCTCTGGGACCCCATCTTATTGTTAACAAATTTCCCTTCATCCTATAAAAGTACCTTGCTATGTAAATGTAATTATTATTGTTGTTCCTCTCACACTCTTTTTACCTTCTAATGCCCACCGAAACCTGATCTTTTTATAAAAACATCTGATGTCTTACCATCCTCTCCATTGGTTACTGTCCCTTGGATACACTGGGCTAGGAGTAGGCATACCTCTTACCCTCCACTACAACTCACAGAACTTTCATTTTCAATGATCCAGCCACCTCTCTTCCTTTGAAGTCCACTCTATCCATCTTTATTTCCTTGTCAAGATCCTTGGTGTTAGCAATTACTGACCTCCATGTCACTCTCCCGCTTTTGTCACTGGCTCACAGTCTTCCTCTCTCCAATCCATTCAGCTTGGTATTACTTTGAACGCCCTGATTTCCAAGTTTATCAGCCTTTTTTCAACTCCCAATACTCTCACAGAGCAGTGGCCTCAAGCCCATTGGCCCTACTTCTAGATGGGGCCCCATGGCCATCATTAAGGGGAAACAGTCACTTTGGAAAAAGAGGCCAAGAGCTCCCAGAGAGTCAGATCCACCTTCCCCTGACCCCTAGCCTGCCCAGACATCTATAACCATCATCCTGGGACAGTACCGTTGTGGAGACTGGACCCAGCAGCAAAATGTGGCTTCTGCAGTCACAGCTACTGAAGGCTCAGAAAGAAAAGTTTTCATTGCCAGAAATCTTGGCACAATCAAAGGGTTCAATATCAGAAATGGATATGATTTTTATTAGTGGTGATAACACGAAAGAAGATGCATTACCTTCTGCTTTGCTGCTGTACCCCAAAGAGAACCTTTCTATCTGACTTGCAACTGAAAACCTCTTGTATGTGCCAACCCCCTCTTTAGAATGTGGGACTCCCCTTTGAGAACAGGAACTGTCTCCACTTTTCTATTTGTAGACCCCCAGGGCTTTACACATAGTAAGCACTTAAAAATGCTCATTTGGGCCAGCTAGGTAGTGTAGTGGATAAAGCACCAGCCCTGGATTCAGGAGGACCTGAGTTCAAATGTGGACTGATGTCCTCAGACACTTGACATTACTAGCTGAGTGACCCTGGGCAAGTCACTTAACCCTCACTGCCTCACAAAAACCAAAACAAACAAAAAATGCTCATTCATTCATTTCCACTCCATCACAGTAACTCATGTGGGTGGTCATATCTTAGATTTGACCACTGGGGCAACTAGGTGGTATAGTGGATAGAGCACTGGCCCTGGAGTCAGGAGGACCTGAGTTCAAATCTTGTTCTCAGATACTTTGCACTTACTAGCTGTGTGACCCTGGGCAAGTCAATTAAGCCCAATTGCCTCACCAGCCCCCCCCCAAAAAAAGAAAGAAAGAAAAAATGATTTGACCATTATCTGAAACTATTTTATCTTAAATGATCTTAAAAAATTTCCCTCACTAACCATAATTCCCTCCCTTTCCACTTCTCTCCTTGCTTTGTTAACTATCACATTCCCAAGAGTCCTAATTTTCAATTTTTTTCTCCACAAGCCTTCCATTCCATCTTCATACTCCCTCTCTATTAGCAGATGAACTTATGTATTTTTACTGAGAAAATGAATTCTTTCTCACCTATTTTATCTAATTTCTTCTATCAACTAGAGGCAGCTAGATGATGCAGTGAATAGAGCACTGGGCCTGGAATCAGGAACACTTGAATTCAAATCTGTCCTCAGAACTAGACTGGGAAAATCCCTTAATTTCTGTCTGTCTCAGTTTCTTCACTTGTAAGATAGGAACAGTAACAGACTTACTTTTCAGGTTTGTTGAGAGGATCAAATGAGATAATATTCGTAAAGCATTCAGAACAGTACCTGGCACAGAAGAGGCACTTCATAAATGCCTATTTCCTTTTATTCCACAACTCAAAAACCTCTATTTTCATCCATTCTCTCCTGTTTTGCTTCATTCTTAGGATGGGGTGGCCCTTCTTTCAAACAAGGCCAAATTCCTATTTGTGCCCTTAATCCCCATCACCTTTGGGAGCAATCTCTTTCATCTTCAATCCTTTCCTATTGCTTACAAACATATCCAGTTCTCTCCATTCTTAAAGAAGACCTTCCCAAAATGTGGCCCTGTTGTCCTCTCAAACTATTGTCCCACATCTTTTACTTCTAGACTCATAGAAAGAGTAGTCTACCCTTGCCTCTTCACTTCTCACCATCCACCCTCTCCTCAAGCCCTTCTAACCCCACCTTTCGAATGAAAATATTCTTTCAAAGATTAATCATTATTATCTATTTCCCATGTGTGGGTCTCTCATTCATGATCTCTATGGAGGTTCACTCTCCATACTGATGTATATATGTACACACACACACACACACACACACACATATATATATATACATATACACACATACATATAAATACAATCTATCCATCCATCCTTCGATCCATCCATCCTTCGATCCACCAATCCATTGATCCATCGATCCATCGATCCATCAATCCATCCATCCATCCATCTATCTATCTATCTATCTATCTATCTATCTATCTATCTATCTATCTATCTATCTATCTATGTTGCCTTACATTATGGGAGGGGAAGGTTCCATTGCAAAAAATTTTTGCATTATTTTAATTTTGTTAAATGCCTTTTCTTTGAAATGATTAAGTCTTCTGGTTAACTAGAGAAAAAGTAAACACATTTGAAAGTACTCCAGAAGCTAAGTCCAGGGTGAGCACGACTAAATTTATTTTTTTTTTAAACTTTTACCTTAACACGTTTCCTTCCAGAGTTTCAACACAACTCATCTTGTGAATCCTCACACCTTCTTTGTGGGGGTGAGGTGGTATTAAATGGCTAAGCACTGAGAAATGGGTTACTCATAGAAGGAGAGGGGAAAGAGGGAAAAGAGGGAAAGAGAGAGGAGAAGACTTAACTCTTCAGATTTCCAATTCAGACTCCTTGCCAATTTGTCTCTGCCTTCCCACCCCACTATTTTCCAACATAGGATCAAAAAATCACAGACACCAGAGCTGAAAGGAATCTGAAAAAGTTACTTACTCCAATTCTTTCATTTTAAAGAGATAGCCTTTTATCAGTTGGTAGTGAAATTAAAGAAGATGCATGACCATCACTTGGCTGATGCTTCTGAAAGACCATGGGACCCCTCTACCCGACTTCCAACAAAATCACATGTGTTATCTCCTACCATCAGAATGTGAGCTCTTTGATCGTGGGGACTGCTTTTTTACCGTATGCCCAGAACCTAACACAGTGCTTTGCACATAGTAAGCACTTAGTAAATCTTTTTTTCATTCATGAAGAAATGGTCTCAGAAGTTCAATGTCTTGCCCAAAGTCATACAGGTCATAACAAATGGCAGATCTGGGTTTCAAACACAGGTCTTCTGACTCCAAATCCAGTGTCCTTTTCACTGTACCATGTTATTTTCCATCTGGGAAGGTTTTGTGTTTTAGAATGGATAATGTTTCAATGGAGATAAAACCAGTAAATGAGAAGAGAATAAAAATGAGACAGAGTGATCCTGAAGGAGATGAGAGCATATGGTACTAAGGGCACAGATAAAGAAGTTTAGCCTTGTTAGAGAAGGGCTACCCCATTCCATTGACTTTTAAGAAGCCTAGCTTCTGTTCTTGGGTCTTCTGTGTATGTCACGCCTATAAGACTGGAGCAGAGCTGTACTACCGCTCTGTCAGGCAACCAGGTGGCACAGTAGATAGAGCCCTGGGCCTGGACTCAGACTGATCTGAGTGCAAATTCAGTCCCAGACACTTACTGGCTGTGTGACTCGGGGCAAGTCCCTTAACCTCAGTTTTTTCAACTATAAAATGGGAATAATGGAACAGCTAGGTGGCGCAGTGGATAGAGCACCAGCCCTGGATTCAGGAGAACCTGAGTTCAAATCTGGCCTCAGACACTTGACACTTACCAGCTGTGTGACCCTGGGCAAGTCACTTAACCCCAACTGCCTCACCAAAAAAAAAAAAAAAAAAGGGAATAATAACAGCACCTACCTTCTAGGGTCATTATGAGGATCAAATGAAATAATATTTGTAAAGCTCTTAGCGCAGTGACTGACACATTAAACAGGTGCTTAATACATGGCTGTTTCCTTCTTCCATCATCATCATCCCACAAAGTTTATGCTCTTTGAAAGAAAACACTAAGTTTTCAAATAGGCTTATTGAGGGAGTGGCTTTAGGAGAAACATTGTCCAAACTGCTCATTTTTATTTGGATATGCTGTTATTACTGCCACCAAATGATTTAAGTATTTCAGCGAATAATTATAATTTTTTGTATCCTCAGGTTTATTATAACGTAGGATATCATATTAAAGATCTAATAAATAAAATGTGTAATAGCAAAGTGTGCTTGCCTGTCTGCATTACCACATAGTCCCTGCCACCTTCCATAAAAAGAATTATTTTTAAAAAGTGTTTGAAGGTCAGTGAATCATAGAAATGTCCTATTCTCATACTCTAGCCCTTTACTTCATGTTCCTAGAGAAGCATTTCAGGCAAGAATCCTTGCTTGAAATCCAGCTAGAGAGGAAGGACATTTCACATAAAAGGATCACTCCTTTATGATACCAGACAGTGACCAGGAAGGGCCAAAGACAGGACATTAAGTCCAAAGGATCAGTTTCCTCATCTGTAAAATAATTAAGTTGGATAAAAGTCCTTGGAGGTCTTTTCTAGCTCTGAATCCATGATTTTTTTTTTTTTGCAGGGCAATGGGGGTTAAGTGACTTGCCCAGGGTCACACAGCTAGTAAGTGTCAAGTGTCTGAGGCCGGATTTGAACTCAGGTACTCCTGAATCCAGGGCCGGTGCTTTTTCCACTGCGCCACCTAGCCGCCCCCTGAATCCATGATTGATAATAGTTAGTGTTTATATCATGCTTTAAAGTTTGCAAACAACTTCAAAAACATTATCTCATTTGATCCTCCCCCAAAACCCTGAGAGGCAGGTGCTATCATTACCCCATTTTACAGATGAGGAAACTAAGGCAGATAGAGGTTAAGTGACTTATTCAGGGTCAAAGAGCTAGTAAGTGTCTGAGGATGGATTTGAACTCAAGTTTTCCTTTCTACAGATACAACCCCATTCACTATTACCATTTGGATTGGTCAGACAACAGGATGTGAAGGTTGAACTGAACCATTGTTAACCAGTGAAAACCACTCTGATTAGTCCCAGTCTTGAGGGATCCATCTATGCTAAGAATAATAAACCCCAGAGACCAGGCATTACTCTTCTCCCACCCACTCCCAGCCTCTTGCTGGATGGTACAGTTAGACTTTCTGGGTTAGACTCTTCCTTCCTCTCTACTCCTCATTTCTTATGAGGCAGTTTAGAAATACCCTTATTTTCCCAGCCCCAACCATTCCATCCTCTGGATGACAGGGCAATCTCCTATTTGTACCAGTTGGTTCTTTGTCCAAAACTCTATCTTAGCTTGAGCCCTGAGGTACTCTGGGCCTTCTCCTGGTATTCAAAAGCTATTGAATGGCTTTATGTCTGGAAGTCAATACACCGTTGCTACCCTCAGATAAGGGAAATGGGGACCACCCAATGAAACTGTTCCTTGTTGGCATCTGCTCTCTCTCCCTCTCTCTCTCTCTTTGACAGCAATAATCAAGTCTCTTTAATGGCCACCCCTGTGTGGCTCTGCTGCTCTTCGTCCAAACTCTCCTGCACGGCCCTCATTTTCTGCTTCCCCATTTGTCCAGCTCATGAGAGCACACTTAGAACCTGAGATGCCTAGTTACCCTCCACCTCTAAACAGGCTTTCTAGTCACTTCCTCATTTGGCTGAATCCTGACAGAGCTGTTCCCTTCCATCTGCTCAGAAACACTTCCTGCCAATCAGGGCCCCATGGGAATAAGATGAAGATGGGCTGAGCTCCAAGACTCTTGGGTTCCTCACAATATGTAGCTGCTTTTCTTCCTCCTTATTCAACAAGAGATATGTGTGATCAACTCCTTTATTTTCCCATAGGAAGAGATGTAGCTAGTCAAGGGACCCAGGATTCCTATGTCACCATTAAATGCATTGGATTTGTTTGGGGTCTTTGTACTCTCCATTTGTTGTCCTGGTCAGAAAGTCTGGTACCTCCTTCTAAATGTTTCTTAGGAAGTTGAATCTTTAACAGATACACAGAATTTAGCACATATACAAGTCCATAATTTTCCTACCGTTTAATAATCATCCATGCTTCCTCTTCTTCATCCTGTGTTTTGCAACTTACTACCCATATAACCTTTGACAAGTCACTTATGAACTTCTTTGGGCCTCAGTTTCCTTTACTGTAAAATGAAGGGATTGGACTAAATAACCTTGACAATCCCTTCCATCTCTAAAGCTGTAATTCCATGATCTGAGGAAGATTGAAAACTACCAGTTGTAACGCACACATGAAAATACATGCATGCCCACCTGAGAGAAACCTGGAAACTTAGTATTCTCTGTCTCTTCCTTCCCTTTTGGTTTGGTTTCCATGGAAACCTGTGGGGATGTGTGGGATGATGCTTAGGTTCTCTAGGGCGATAGGGGAGCAGGAGAAAGGAATGGTGAGGAAGGAATAAAGTACCATCTGACAATGGGATCGTTGCTAAGTTTCCTTTGGAATCCTGCTAAGTTTCCTGGTATTTTACCTGGTACAGGTTTTTCTCATGAGAAAAGAAGTTCATTGGGGGCAGCTAGATGGTGCAGTGGATAAAGCACCGACCCTGGAGTCAGGAGGACCTGAGTTCAAATCTGAACTTCGATACTTAACACTTTTTTTTTTGACACTTAACACTTACTAGCTGTGTGACCCCGGGCAAGTCACTTAATCCCAATTGCCTCACCAAAAAAAAAAAAAGTACTTGATGCTTATAAAATGCTTTATATACTTTATGCCATTTAATTCACACAACAATCCCATGAGGTAGGTAGGAGGTTCAAGTATTATTAGTCCCATTTACAGACAGGGAAACTGAAGTTCTGGGGAGTCTAACTGACTTGCACAAGGTCACAGAACTAACAATGTATCCAGAAATGGAATCCAGGTCTTCTGACTCCAAGTCTGGGGCTCTTCACAGCATATCACCCTGTCATCTCCAGCATGTTCCAAACTGACAAATTCTGGCTGAAACCAGGGCCAAAATATGACAGCCAGATCTTACTTGAGAAGTGTGGGGAAAAAATGGTGAATTGAAAATAAACCCTTAGCTTATGGTAGCTGTGGCTGGGTCAGGAAAGATAAGTAAAGAAAAGCTTTGGGAGAATGCTTTGGACTCATATAGCTTCTTCCAGGATATCTGCTTGAGACATTTTGACTAGCATTATCTTAGTCATCCTATAAGGACACCTCCAGGACCTTGGAAAGGGGAAAACCATATTCATCCCATTTGACAGATGGAGAAAATCATGGTCAGAAAAATATAAAGTAAAAGCAGAAAAAGGAATCCGTGTGTAGTGGAAAGAGGACCCATCTTGGCAGTGGATGGAGACAAGAAGACAGGAAGTGTCCCTCAGACACTTAGCATTCATATGACTGAGCAGTCACTTAACCTCTGCCTGTCTCTGTTTCCTCATCAGTGAAATGGGGGTAACAATAGCACCTACCCTCCAGGGTTATTGTGAAGATAAAATGAGACATTTGTAAAGCACGGTGCTAAACTTAAAGGGCTATATAAATGATGGCTTAGAAACAACTGATTTCAGAAGAGGCAAATCACTGTCTCCCTCTAAGTCTCAGTTTCCTTATCTTTAAGATCAGAACAAAAATACTTGAACCAAATCTCTGGAAAAATCATGGTGGGGCACCTAGGTGGTGCAGTGGATAGAGCACCGGCCCTGGAGTCAGGAGTACCTGAGTTCAATTCTGGCCTCAGACACTTGACACTTACTAGCTGAGTGACCCTGGGCAAGTCACTTAACCCCAATTGCCTCACTAAAAAATAAATAAATAAATAAATAAATAAATCATGGTAAGGGAAACACTTTGTAAACTGGAAAATTCTGGATTATTGTTAGTGGTAATGATTATTTGGCATGGGTTAGACAGTGCAGCACAGTGGAAAGAGCATGAGATCTGGCCTCTGAGGACCTGTTCCACTTATTCCTGCTACTTCTCTGGGCCTCAGTTCCTCATCCGTAAGGCAAGGGGGTTGGAGCTAATGATCTCTGAGGTCCCTCCCAGCTCTAAAATAAGATCTAGTTTCCAAATTACTGAAATTCCAATGGCTGGTCTTATTCAGGCAAGATCGTTGGGCCTGACCTGACCCCACCTCTCCTCTGGCTTCTCTGCCCCTGGGGCATCCAGGACTCTTGCATTTACTCAGGCAGCCCCCACTTTCTTGATTTATCCTGGCTTTCCCTTGGCCAGTTTCATTTCCTCAGGACCTGCTAGAGATGACTAGTTAGCTAAACTGATGGACTAATTCTCCCCTCAGGTATTAATGGCCCATAATAACTGGAATGTGTTACCCCCCTCAGGAGGGTCAGTGATTCCATCCAACAAACATTTTAGGTGTCTTCTCTAAACCATCTGCACTGTGCTTGGGACTGAGAACATGGACTGAAAAATAACGTGTTCTTGCCCCCAGGGAGCTTAAATTTTAGGGGAGATAAAACATCTACTCAGGCAAGGATCTTACAAAGATGGAAGATGGGAAGATGGTAGTAGTGATGACGCTCCCTTCTGGGAGACTCAAAGTACTCTGGGTCAGTGATATCAAAGTCAGGAAGAAATTGAGGGCCACTGAACCACATTTAAGGATCTCTGCAGGCCACAAATTGACTTAGAAAACCACATATTACCATTATCTATGTTCTATTGAATTTATATAGTTTTTGTTAAATGTTTCTCAGTTCCATTTTCATTTGGTTCAGGCAGCCCTGGGGGTGTTGCAATGGTATGTGTCCCAGGTCTGCTTGACATCTCTGCTGTAGGCCATGGGCTCGCTCTTTCTTTCCACCTTCCTTCCTTCCTTCTTTCCTTCCTTTCTTTCTTTTGAACTGTAGCCCTAAACTCCAGGGTTGGTGCTCTTTCTGCATCACCAAGCTGCCCCTGGCCATGGGTTCTTAATTGGTTTTGTGTCATGGATTACTTCTGCCATCTGGATCCCTTCTCAGAATAGTGTTTTTAGATGCAAAAATAAAATACATAGAATTACAAGGGAAGTGATTATATTAAATGACCATTATAGAAAGAGAAAAAACAAAGAAACTTGTTCACAGCAGACCTCAGGTAAAGAGTCCCTCTCTAGGGGAATGTTGAGGAGGAAGTGAACGCCTTTCAGCTGGGGGGATTGGTGGCAGCTAAGTAGGTGGTATAAAGGATAAAGTACTGGTTCTGGAGTCAGGAAGACCTGAATTCAAATCTAGCTTCCCACACTTAGTAGCTGTGTGATTCAAAACCACTTAACCTTGTTTGCCTCCGTTTCCTCATCTAATCTGTAAAAGGAGTTGGAGGAGGAAATGGAAAACCACTCCACTCTCTTTGCCAAGAAAACCTTACATGGGGTCATGAAGAGTTGACATGACTGAATAACAACAACCCAAAGGAGTCTGTACTTGAGTTGAGCCTTGAAGGAAGAAGATTCTCAACATAAATAAGGAGAAAGTATTTGAATTTTCCAGGGGTGGGCCTGGGAGATAGTCTTGTGAAGGATGGAGCCTGGAGGTGGAGATCCTGTTAAGGTAATTCCTGATAGTTTGGTTTAATTGGAGACTTTGTAAGGGAAGAAAACATGAAATGAGGCTGGCCAGGTAGCCCATAATTGCATCCAGAAAGAGAACGGATAAATAGAAGAATGTATAGACTAATTTACATATATACATATGTATATTACATATATGTGTACATATAATATATCTTTTCTATCTATCTATCTATACCTATTTGTATCTAGTGGTAGCCATCTCTGGGGCGGGGAGGGGGGGCGGGAAGGAAGACAAAAAGGAAATTTACCTGACAACTTTGTTGTCTATTTAAAAGGAATAGCAAGTTGTACATAGTAGATTTGCAGTTTCATGTGCAATCATCTTTTTTTATTTATTGTTATGGAAATACTTGTTTTATTCCATAAATTAAAAGGAATAACAATTAAATGAAAAAAAGAAAAGTAAAAAAAAAAATATGGCTGGCCGGGTAGGCTGGAGCCAGATTGTAGAGGGCTTGAGATGTTAAAAGATGAGTTTATATCATCCCAGAGGTGATAGGAAGCTGGTGAAGGCTTGACTGTCATCATCACAATAAGAAGCATTTATACAGAGCTTTAAGCTTTGCAAAGGGTTTTAACCCAAAAGACTGAATTTCTAATTGTAGGGATGGCAAACCAGGGCAGGAGATGGTTTGGGGCTGGGAACCTTTCAGCAACACCCACCTCCATCTGAGGCTGGCCTTGCTCTTTGCACCGTATCACCTCTCTTGGCAAACCAGGATATCTAAATATAGAAAGGAGAATTGGGAAGCCGACTGCTTTGGTGATGAGGGCACGTACCCAGGCAGAACGTTTTTCTGATTCTATTTATTTGTGGCAAATAGGGACACAGTGTCACAGATCAACTCTACACCTCAATTTAACCATTAGCTATAAATCCAACTTTCTCCTCAACATGAAGTTTAAGTAGGTCTACTAGTAAGGAAGGAAATGGCCTGATTTGGGTTTCATCTTGTCATATCTCAAAGAAGCTGGGAGGGCTCTTTAGAGATCATCTGAGAAATAACCTGCCCAAAGTCACACATTGAGTTAATGGCAGACCCAGGCCGAACACTCAAGTCTAATTTTCTACTGAATTTTCTACTACCCCATGCCTCAATCTTCTCTTGGTTCCTACCAAATCTTTGGTATATAGAAAACAAAAAGCAATTTTGTGTTACACCCCTATAAAATCCATCCTGGGAAGCCCATGCTTTTGATAGGTCAGGCTGGCCAAACCCTGAGGCAACTTAGCAGACCAAGATTCTTACCATTCATAGACTTTAGAGTTATATAAGGTTGTTAGCTAGTTGAACCTCTTTATTTTATAGATGGGGAAACACAGTCAGAGCGTTCACCCTGGTAGTGAATGGGAGGGCCGGAATTCAAATTCAGAGCTTCTGATGCCTCATCACATGCTCTTCCTACTTCACTAGGTTTCGGTGCCTCCTCGCCTCTCTGGTGGCCTGGTTAGCAGCAGTGGGGAAACAGTGCCTCTCTGCCTGAAGATAGCTTTCAGTCATCTATGCTGCCCAGCAACAATATGACCTCTGGCAGAATAAGTCTCTGTTCCCTATAACCTCTCTCCCCTACCCTGAGACAGATAACCAAGTCCACTAAATTCCGCTTCAATCCAAAGATTCTTATAACGACTGTTGCGAATATGGCCAAGAGTTATGCCTCCTTCAACTCGACAACTCCCTATGATACTTTTCACACACACACACACACACACACACACACACACACACACACACACACACACACACACCACCTTCCCCCTGAAAGCTTAGATCACTTAATAGACACGGTCTTGTTCTTCTCTCTTAACAATATCATAGGGAGATGAGAAAAGGCTAGAAACTCTTAGCCCCTCTTTCATGCTGGGGTCAACTGAAGTCCAGGAAGGTTCCTTTATAAGATGAGTCATTAGTGCAACCAGGTATGGCATTAATGCCAATTCCCCTGAAGCCTGAGCACCCTTCCACATTGGCCCAGGCCTTCCTCCTTCTACTAGATTTTCCATTTTTGTGAATCCCATTCCTTTACTTAGCAGTGCCAGACACATGGGTGAGCGTATGTGCACATACACACACGTGCACATACATGCACGTGCACACACGCGCACACACACTTATCTCTGGGCATGATTTTTCTTATGAAGCGTGGAGCTCTATGTAAAGAATGACCTAGTTTTGTTTTTTGAGGTTTTTTTTTTTTGGATGAAAGATCATAATCTATAAATGTCTAACTGAGAACACAAGCTCCTGCTGAGAAAAAGGGCTTTTAGCTGCATTACCTCTACTGAGCAAGGTGCCTGGGTTTCTTGTTTCTCCCTTGAGATCTCTTACTCACTTCTAACTTGCCACCTCCAAAGAAACAGGGGGCTGAGAGAGTGGGGAATACAAATTGTCCCTTCCAATTCTGCACATTAAAATATCAGCCCGCAGGCCCTGGGGATAAAGTGAAAAGGGAAGAGAGGGGGCATCCAGGCTACAGCAGATAGACCACTGGGCCTGGAGTTAGGGAGACCTGAGTTCAAATCCAGCCTCAGGCATTTACTTGCTGTGTGAACCTGAGCAAGTCACTTAAAATCTGTCTGCTTCGGTTTCCTCATCTATAAAATGGAATAATAATATTACTTCCCAGGGTTGTTGTGAAAATCAAATGAGATAATAATTATAAAGTGCTTAGCAGAGCGCATGGAACATAGTAAACAAACACTATATAAATGTTACCTATTATTATTATTATCATCATTAACTGGATGTAGTCATTATTGCCTTGAAAGAACCTCAGGGGCAGCTAGGTGGCACAGTGGATAGAGCACCGGCCCTGGAGTCAGGAGTACCTGAGTTCAAATCCGGCCTCAGACACTTAACACTTACTAGCTGTGTGACCCTGGGCAAGTCACTTAATCCCAATTGCCTATCTAAAAAAAAAAAAGAAAGAACCTCAAATACCCAATGCAGTTTGTCTCATTCATTCATTTATTCAATAAACATTTAAGTGCCTATTATGAGGCAGGCACTATGCTAAGCACTGGTCTCCGGAAGTTGTTCCAATGGACAACCCTAACAATTTTAATCCACTTCTAGACCAAAAAAAAAAAAAATCTAACATTTCCATTTATTAAGTAATTAGGTCCAAACAACTGAATAAATATTTATGCCCTACCAACTTAGTCTCTGTTTGAAAAAGATACTACACATAAACTGAAAGAAAAATCCTTTTATTTTATTATTGAATAACCACAATTAGTAATGTGTCTCTCAAACCTTGGAATCAGATTGCACACTGCCACCCTCATTTCCTATTCTACATTGATTTTTGCTTCATATTTCATTTTTATCATTGCAACTGCTGAAAAAGGCAGCTTCAGAGTTGTGATGTTACAAATGATAAAGCAGCTAAAATTACAAATAAATACTTTTCAGCTTCCTTTTATGTATTATCTTTCCATTAGATTGTAAACTCTTCGAGGGCAGGATCTTTTTTTTGTTTTTTTGTATTCCCAAGTGCCTGGCACATAGTAGGCAGTTAATAAATGTTTGTTGAATTGAATTGATCCACTGTGCCACATAGCTGCCTATAATTTTTATTATGGATTTTTGTATTTTATTATAGATTTTTTTGAGAGATATAACTCCTTATAACTAACTCCCATTACAGTAAAAAGAAAAAAAGAAAGAAAGAAAAAGAAAACTTTCAGTTGTGTTTACTTGAATAGGCTTTAGACCTATATCCATACACCCCTAGCACCATCTGAAGGCAGGAGGTGGGATCTGATAGCCTCTTCTACTCCTAGATTCCAGGGCTTGAAATCTTCAATACAGGGAAAACTGAACTGTATGTAGATTTGGGGCAAGTAAATATCAGATCTATACAAATCTAAAGTAGAGAAATTATAAGTTTGCTGCAAAGAAAAAACCTTGGCAAATGAATCATCAGTCAAGAGCCACAGAAGTAGTATATTTCAAAACATCCAAAGCCACCAACTGGCACTGTGTATTCATCTTCTGACAATAGCATCTGACAGGCATCACTGGCAAAAGAAAATGTTCTTTCTAGTTGGTAAATGGCAGAGAAAGAAGGAGGGGGGTGGAGAGAGAGACAGACAGAGAGAGACAGAGAGAAACGGAGACAGAGAAAAACAGAGACACAGAGACAGAGACAGAGACGGCAAAAGACAGAGGAAGAGAGAGGGAACAAAAATACTTGAATTGGGGAGAATTTGAAGCACTAAAGCAGGAAACCTGGCATTCTAAGTTCAGTCACTGACTCTCCTGTGTAACCCTAGACAGTTCTTACTATCTTGCTAAGCCTCATTTTATCCATCTGTAGAATGGAGTCTAATGACACTTCCACTTCTTCATCTAGGGATTTTTATAAGAAATCTGTTGTATTGTGACTGCTGCCCCCCCCCCCCCCGCCAAATTCATTTCTTAGTAGTTCCTCCCCAGTAAGCTATCTCTTGTAACAAAGAAAAAAAAACACTAACAAGCATATCAACTCTCTCTAAAGTATATACATATGAAGCACTTGGACCCCATAGATCTCCACTTCCAAAATGAAGGAAGACTGAAGATGCTTTAAGAATTGAGGGGCCATATGTAAAAAAAAAAAATCTATAGCAACTCTTTTTGTGGTGGCAAAGAATTGGGAACTGAGCAGATGCCCATCAATTGGGGGAAGATTGTACAAGTCATGGTAATGTGAATGTGATGGAATACTATTGTGCTATAAGAAATGATCAAGGGGATGGTTCAGAAAAATCTGGGAAGATTTGTATGAACTGATGCAAAGTGATGTGAGCAGATCCAGGAGAACAATTCACGTGATAAAAGCAACATTGTAAAGATAACCAACAGTGAAAGATTTAGTAATTCTGATGAGTACAATGATCCTCCCCAATTCCAGAGGACTTGTGATATAAAATGCTTTCCATCTCTAGATAAAAAACTGATGAGCCTAGAGTTCAGATGGAAGCGTATTTTTTCTCTTTCTTTCTCAGAACATGGCTAATACGGAGATGTTTTGCATGATTTTATATGTGTGATAGGTATTATGCTTCTTGCCTTCTCAATGGGTAGGGGTGGGGATAGAGGAAGGGAGAGAATTTGGAACTGAAAATTTTTAAAAATTGAATAAAAAACAAACAAACAGAAAGGATTTGAGGGGGTGGTGAGAGGAAAAAGGGGAAAGGGATAAGATTTCAACCATCCTACTCCTAAAATTAGAAGAAAACAGAAGGGCAGAAGGAATCATAGATAAGCAGGACAGCTTTGAAAGTTATATGCTGACCAGAGGGGCAGTCATCAAATGGAGGAAGGCTGAACAAATTATGTTATATGAATGGAAAAGAACACTATTGTGCCATAAGAAATCACAAGGAAGATTTCAGAGAAACCTAGGAAGACTTAAATGAACATATGCAGAATGAAATGAGTAGAACTAGGAGAAGAGTTTATACTATCATGCTGTAACAACATGTAAAGAGAAAAAGCTTAGAAAGACTTAAATCTGATCAATTTAATCCCTCTTAAATCTAGTTCTTTCCTTCTATTGATTATTTATAATTCATCCTACATATTACTTATTTATAATTTGCATATTTTCTCCCCCATTATACTGTGAGCTCCTTGAGGGAAGGAAAGGACTGTCTTTTGTGTTTATTTGTTTGTTTGTTTTGTATCCACAGTGCTTAGTGTGGGGACCAATTTTTAATTGGGGAATGTTAGCTAAGCGGTTCGCCACAATATTAAGGCAAGGAAAGAGACCGGCAGCCTCCCTCAGAACAGGATTTATTTTAACAAGAACGAACTTAAAAAAAAAAACCACAAACAGGATCAGTAGGATCAGGGGAAAGGAAATAAAATGGGGAAAGGGAAATTATACAACCTGAAAAAATACCACCGCCCAGGAATCAGTTGAGAATACACAGCAGCACTCCTGTTGCCTTCCAGCTTCCAGCTAGAATGGCGAATTCTCCTCCCCCTTCCCAGCAAACCCCAGCAGCCCCCAACCAATTGGCTGGCTGCTCTGACAGTCACATGATTGCCCTCACTAGGCTTCCAATCATTATAATTTTGCCAGGCTCATGTAGGCATTGGTGAGTGGTGATGACGTGAGGTACCAGCATCATGGCAACGGCTACAACCAGTGGGTGGAGCACCGTGAGGTTTGTGGAGCCCCAGGCCAGTGCGTGCTGAGGTTTTTTTTTAATTCTAGCCAAAAGATGGGGGTCATAAAAACCTCAAATAACAATTAATTCTTTACATTAGCCTGGCACATAGTAGATGTTTAATAAATGCTCATTGATTGACTGACTGACCAATGGAATGACCAACCACAATTCTAAGGGACCAACGATGATACATGCTACACAGTTTTTGAAAGAAAGTTAATGTACTCAGGGGACAGCTAGGTGGTGCAGTGGATAAAGCACCGGCCTTGGATTCAGGAGGACCTGAAATCAAATCCAGCCTCAGGCACTTGACACTTACTAGCTGTGTGACTCTGGGCAAGTCACTTAACCCTCAATGCCCAGCAAAAAAAAAAAAAAAAAAGAAAGAAAAGAAAAGAAAGTTAATGTACTCATGATGCAGAATGAGATATATTTTCAGACATGGCCAATGTGGGAATTGGTTTTGATAGGCTATGTACATTTGTTACAAGATTTTTTTTTCCCCTTCAAATTTGGGGTAGGTGAGAGAGAAAGGAAGTTATATGTTGGATTTACTATATACTTGAAAAGTAAGCTCTATATAGTAGAGATTCAAAACTCATGGACAATCCTGTTCTGTTCCATATCACATATAGAAATGCTCATTTTGGGAGTGTTCGAATTTTTAAAAAGGATTCAGATCTATAGAATCAAAGGAACTGTAGATGTTTGGTTGTTTCATAAGTATAAGGTATAACAGTTATTATTCAGTATCATCCAAACTTAGCCAGGGCCTGTGGCTCCACAGTCAGAGAAGAGCCTTCTTACCTCCAGGCAGGGAGAGCCACAAGCATAGATTGTTTTTATTTTTCATTATTTATTTATTTATTCATTCATTCATTTATTTATTGTGGGACAATGGGGGTTAAGTGACTTGCCCAGGGTCACACAGCTAATAAGTGTCAAGTGTCTGAGGCCAGATTTGAACTCAGGTCCTCCTGAATCCAGGGCTGGTGCTTTATCCACTGCACCACCTACCTGTCCCATAGATTGTTTTAAAAACCTGTTCCAGTGTTTACAACTTTTGGTGTTCTGAAAATCTGAAATCTAGCCCCAATCCCTCTTGTCACACTTTGATCCCCTTTTGCTTCTATGAAGTAAATTATGAATGTTTTATTTGTCATGTTGTACAGAAGGAAAGCAAGCAAACAAGTGAAAAAGCAAACAACACCACACGTTACCATCTTATACTTCCAGAAGAAAATAAAGGCCCTTCAGAAGAAACTGAATTTTTAGAAATTTATATATATATGTGTGTGTGTGTGTGTGTGTGTGTGTGTGTGTGTATACACTTGCCTCAGATATGTTTTCTAAAATGGTTTGTTTATTATGCTCCATGCACTAGGTTTGTTCTCTGCTATCATGTTGAAGGGGCTAGGTCAGTGACTTGTATGTCAAGTTTTTAGACACCAAAGACAGTATCAGTCAGACTTTTAAAAATACATGGGCAAAGATTTGGGGGAATAGGTGACTGTTTATGTCTTTCATTCCAGGGATCCTAGGAAGGCTCCTCTTCACCCTAAATTCCTGACCTCCACTATTGGATAGTACTTGAAGGTCCATAAAAATTTCATTCTCTTAGTTTGTCAATAGGAGTCTTTGTTCCCATTAGAAACCAGTCATTTGGGGCAGCTAGGTGGCGCAGTGGATAAAGCACTGGCCCTGGATTCAGGAGTACCTGAGTTCAAATCTGGCCTCAGACACTTGACACTTACTAGCTGTGCGACCCCGGGGAAGTCACTTAACCCCCATTGCCCCACAAAAAAAAAAAAGAAAAAAGAAAGAAAAAAGAAAAGAAACCATTCATTTATAACTACATTTGAGAGAATTTACCATGAAAGAAAATTTTAATAAGGATTTGGGGAGAGCTTAAATAGAATAAAGGCAAGAAAGACAAATGGATCCTCTTCTCCCAGCCACTCCCTATCCCCCATAATTCTGCCTATCCACAGTCTTGAGAGTAAAGCTGGTAATCTCATTGGAGTTTCACAGTAGATGAGGACAAATTCTTTGTCAAGTTAAGGAATGTGTCTTAAGTGACTTTGTTATGCTCAACACTTAGATCTGTGATGGAGAGGGAGAAATGCCCATGTGTACAGACACATGCAAGAAGGGATGAGATTTGGTCTCTGCCCTCAGGGACGTTATAATCATGCTGATGGTAGAGACCCTGAAGAAGCTGGTACTCTACTGTAGGGGTCCTTTATCTTTTCTCGGTCATGAACCCCTTCGGCATTCTGGTGAAGCCTATATACCCCTTGTTTAGGATAATGTTTTTAAATAATTTAAGGAAATACTAAGTTTCCATTGGAGGTTAGTAAGAAAAAAATGTGTTTTTTTTCCATCTAAATTCATAGACCATCCTGAAATCTATCTACCTGTGGATCCCAGTTTAAGAACCTCTGTTCTACTGTAACCTGTATCAGCTACATGCTTTACTAAGCCTAAAAGGAAAATGAGCAACAGAAAAGGGGGAAACTGAGGTTTGAGTGGGGCCTCCCAAACCAGGGGTCAGGCCATGAAGAACCTCCTGGGTTCCCTTAAGAGTGAACTAACTCTGGGGCAGCTAGGTGGTGCAGTGGATAAAGCACCGGACCTGGATTCAGGAGGACCTGAGTTCAAATCTGACCTCAGATACTTGACACTTACTAGCTGTGTGACCCTGGGCAAGTCACTTAACTCTTATTGTCCCACCAAAAATTTTTTAAAAAAAAGAGTGAACTAACTCTATTTTGAGATTCTGATTTTCTTCCCTGTTAAAATAAAGTAGGGAGGAGATCTACCAAAGCTTGACTCAAAAGTCTCATGGTACATGGAGGTATCTCTACTTGGGATGATAAACTTTGGCAGGTTCAAACAAACTGGAAAGTGTTCAAGAAGGGTCTCCAAAATGGATTTCTTCTGAGCTATGCTCTGAGAGGTTCAGTGGGAACTCAGAGATTACTCAATATAATCTCTGTCCCACAAGGATAGAAGTATCAGCAGATGCTGCAGTTCTCTCTGTGCCAGCTGTGACTCTGGTGGCCTAAACTATCATTCCTAAAAAAGAGAAAGCAGCCTTTACCGTTTTGGTTCCCTGCCCAAGGTGCTGATCTAATTGCTGCCAAGAGAGTTGATCAGAGTATGCAAATCCTATATCATCAAGACATCTCTAGCCTAGAGGCTGGCCATCAAATGATAATAAAATCAATAGCTAAGATTTATGAAGTGCTTTAAGATTGACATATTTTATGTCTTCTAATCTTTACAGCAACCTTGGGAGAAAAATGCTATCATTCCCATTATACAGATGAGGAAACTGAGGCTAAGAGTGGTTGTATGACTTACCGATGGGTCACACAGCTAGTAAGAAGCAGGATTTGAACTCAGAGCTTTCTGAAGCCAGTCCGAGCACTCTAACTATACACCTTAGATTTTGATTATAGCAACTCATGAAGGCCAAAGCAACTCTACCAGAGGGGCTGTAAATGCATGGGGTCAGGGAAGAGAAATATCAAAAAGAAAATGTAAACCAAAAGAGGGATAAGTACAAAAAGAGACACAAACACAGTCTCTGAAAATCTATGGTGGCAGTATAGAATCCTGACTGCAGTGATAAGAATCAGGTAAATATTAACTATATCAGAGATGGGAGAGACATCAGATGACAGGCAGACAGAAGTTTAGTTTGGCCATGTAATAGTTTTGAGCAGATTACTTCTATTATCTGAGCTTCCAGCGATATGTAATCTCCTTGAGGGTAGAGTCTATTTGTCATTTTTGTTTCTGTAGTCAGAAGGCCATGTCCAGTGTATGGCATATTTTAGGTATTTAATTATATTTTACTTTTTAAAAATGAGCAAATATTTATTATTTTCTTTTTCCTATCTCTTCCCCTCTACCCACTGAAGGAAAAAAAAAATCAAAACAGTTGTAACAAATATGCATAGTCAAGGAAAACAAATTCCCACAATGGGTAACTCAGAAAATATGTAGCACATTTGGAATAACTTCTTCTTCTTCTTCTTCTTCTTCTTTTTTTGGTGAGGCAACTGGGGTTAAGTGACTTGCCCAGGGTCACACAGGTAGTAAGTGACAGGTGTCTGAGTCCGGATTTGAACTCAGGTCCTCCAGAATCCAGGGCCGGTATTTTATCCACTGTACCACCTAGTTGACCTGAATAACTTCTTTATATGTAAAAGAAGGTGGTGGTGGAGGAGGAGAAGAAAAGGAAGGACAAAGAAAGAAAAAGAAAGGAGGGAAGGAGGAAGGAAAGAAGGAAGAAAGGAAGGAAAGAAAGAGGAAGGAAGAAAGTGTAAAGTTGCTATCTAGTTTATCGTCTAAAATATCTAATGAATGGTCACCAATAAATTATAAGCTTTAGCAAGAGTTTAGACTTTTAAGCATTTGTTTTTGTTTTTTTTTCAAGGCAATGAGGGTTAAGTGACTTGCCCAGGATCACACGGCTAGTAAGTGTCAAGTGTCTGAGGCCAGATTTGAACTCAGGTCCTACTGACTTCAGGGCTGGTGCTTTATCCACTGCACCATCTAGCTGCCCCTACTTTTAAGAATTTATTAAGGAGAATAAGAATTTGGTGAAGAGAGAGAAAGAGGCCTAGATGCCTACAGCTATCTATTTCAGGGAGCCAGCATTTTTGCTCCACTCTCCAGGAGAGTCCTGAGGAAAGAGAGTGAACCACACCTTCTTTGTCCCACAAGCCTCCTGTCTAACCCAGAAACATCAAACGTCACTTCCTGATGCCAAGGAACTGACCTCCCAAACCACATGGCTTGCCCTCAGATGCCTTCTCCTCATGGAGGAGCTTTCATACAGTAACTCTCCAGCAGGTGGCGTCACTCCAATTGTTAAAGAAGGAAGGAAGGAAGGAAGGAAGGAAGGAAGGAAGGAAGGAAGGAAGGAAGGAAGGAAGGAAGGAAGGAAGGAAGGAAGGAAGGAAGGAAGGAAGGAAGGAAGGAAGGAAGGAAGGAAGGAAGGAAGGAAAAAAAAGAAAGTAAAAACTGGAAGCAAGTTTCTAACCTATGAAACTTTTCTTCACCCCCCCCCCAAAAAAAATATTTCAGGTGAAACATTTCAGCAGGTATTGTAATACAACATATGCCCCAAGGCCATATGCAACTCAAGTCATTTCTGAGACCTTCTTAGCATTTCTACTTGCATACCTAGAACTAACCACACACCTCCTGCAGAGTCAAACCACTAAGTGAATACCCAATTGAACCAAATATGTGAATGTCAGGGGTGTGGTTAGGTCATTTTACAGTAAAGAAATGCTGGAGTCTGGGAGAAGGGGTAATGAGATCTTCCAATTAGGTTAGTTTTTGCTGAACTACGTTGTTTTTAGAAAGGTCAATCATTAGCACTTGCTAGTTTTCTTTTCCTTTGAAGTTGTATTAACCAAACTTACCAAGTCAAGAACTATTTTTCAAACATAGAAATATTTAAGCGAAGCCAATGTGCTGCCAAGACTCATGGCCTCCCACAAGTAGAAGGATGTTGCATGACCTTGGACAAAGCATTCAGCTTCTCAGTTTTTAAAAATTGTAAAATGAGGGATGGAGGAGTTTGATTAGATGACCTCTGCCTCTTTTAAAGAAACCTAAGGGGGCAGCTAGGTGGTGCTCTAGGATAGAGCACTGGCCTTGGATTCAGGAGGACCTGAGTTCAAATCCAGCCTCAGACACTTGACACTTATGAGCTCTGTGACCCTGGGCAAGTAACTTTACCCCTGTTGCCCTGCCCCCCCCCCAAAAAAGGAAACATTTTGGAGGGTACATTATACTTTTGATTAATGCTAAACTTGTAGCTAGATGGTGAAATGGTTGGAGCAACAGGTCTGGACTCAGAAAGACTCATCTTCCTGAGTTCAAATCCAGCCTCAGACATGTGCCAGCTGTGTGACCCTGGGCAAGTCACTTAACCCCATCTACCTCAGTTCCTCATCTGTAAAATGAGATTGAGAAGGAAATGGAAAATTACTCTAGTATCTCTGTCAAGAAAATCCCAAATGGGGTCACAGATAATCAAATACCACTGAAATGAGTGAACAACAACAATGCTTGCAGTCTACTACCCCACTTCCCTTCTTTTTTGGGGAAGCAACTGCTATCTAGCCAAGCCTTCCCTTCCTCTTGTACTTGTGAATTTGATGTTTTTGAACCCCAAGTATAATAATCTACCAAGCTCCTTTTGGATCCTGACTCTACCATCTAATATATTAGCTCACCTTCCCAGCTCTCCTTTATTTATACATTTGATAAGCCTATTGTCTATGCCTTTATCCAAATCATGAAAATAAATAAATAAATAAATGTTTAACAGCCCAGGCCCAAAGCCGGATTTGGGGAGCTGTCCTAAGCTGTATCTAAAGATCTTTAGTGGCCTGACCAACATAACCACAACCTAAGCTCTGTAAAGCCAGTCCTCTCTATACATCTGATGAAGTCCTTTATTACAGCTGTACTTACACTCTTACTTCAGGGCACTGGATCAATTTAGAGTTTAAAAGAACCTTCCAGGTCATCTAGTTCAACTCCTTTATTTCTAAGAGGAAAGAAATAAGACCTAGAAAATGGGAAGCGACTTATTCAGGATTCATGGGGTTAATAACAGCCCTTCTCCAGCTCATTTTACAAATGAGGAAACTGGGGCAAACACGGTTAAGTTACTTGCCCAGGATCACTCAGTTTTTAAGTGTCTGAGGTCAGATCTTAACTCAGGTCTTCCTGACTCCAGGCCAGTGTTCTATCCGTTGTGTCCTAAACATCAACAACAAAAACAGAAGTTTCAGAATTCAAACCCAGGTCTTCTGACTCCAAATTCAATGTCATTTCTGCTGTGTCACATTTTAGTCAATGCAATTATTGCTGCTGAACTATGCAAAAGTGTCTAGCAAGATTTTAAAATGTCTCCAGGGTTGGTCCTGAGGGAAATTACAATGTAGTAGATTTTGGAGCCAACTTTTCTTTTCCTTTCTTATTCTTTTTTTCTTTTTTCTTTTGGTACCTTGAAAATCCTGGTCAGTTGCATACCAGGTCGCCCTTCTATTCAATAAACCTTCAGCAGCTCCCTATAATCTGTACGTTGTGTGTGTGTGTGTGTGTGTGTGTGTGTGTGTGTGTGTGTAAAAATCTCTTGCTGGGCATTCAAAGCCCTTCATAACCTATCCTTAACATTCTAACCTCCCCCTCCCCTTTTACACCTTATATCTCCTCAAGCTGTTTCTTGAATAAGACACTTCATCTCTTGATACTGGGCATTTTCTCTGGCTGCCCCTCATGCCTAGAATGTTCTTCCTCCTCATCTCTGTATCCTGGCTTCCTTGACTTCCTTTAAGTGCCAACTAACGTTCCATCCTCTTCAGGAAGCCTTTAATAAAAAAGGGAAAAGGACCCACATGTACAAAAATATTTATAGCTGTTCTTTTTGTGGTGGCGAAGAATTGGAAACTGAGGGGATGCCCATCAATTGGGGAGTGGCTAAACAAGTTGTGGTATGCATGTAAAAGAATACTATCATGCTATAAGAAATGATAAGCAGATGGATTTCAGAAAAAAAAGTGTAAAGACTTAAGTGGACTGATGCTGAGTGAAGTGAGCAGAACCAGGAGAACATTGTACACTGTAACAGCAACATTGTGTGATGATAGACCTAGCTCTTCTCAGCAATACAATGATCTAACACAATGCTAAAAGACTCATGATGGAAAATGCTCTCCATATTCAGAAAAAGAACAATGGAATCTGAATGCAAATTGAAGCATACTATTTTCACTTTTGTTATTGCTTTTTTTGTCGTTTATTCTTTCTTGTGGGTTTTCCCCCCTTTTGTTCTGATTCTTCTCTTACAGCATGACTAATGTAAAAATATGTTTAACATGATCATAATGCATAACCTATATCAGCTTGCTTGCTGGCTTTGGGAGGGGGTGGGGAGGGAGGGTGGGAGAAAAATTTGGAACTCAAAAAAATATTTTTATACACAATTGAAAAAAAAACTTTTTAAAATCCCAACAAAATAAATAAATGGGGTATATGGAACAAATTTTAATTGGGGAGTGTTAACTAGGTGGCTTGCTGCAATATTGGGGCAAGGATGGAGACCAACAGCCTCCCTCAAAAACAGAACAGGGTTTATTAACAAGAACAAACTTAAAAACACAAGCAAGATCAGTAGAATTAAGGGAAAGGAAAAAAAATGAGGGAATGGAAACAGTACAACTTGAATAACACCACCGCCCAGGGATCAGCTGAGAACACAGCGCTACATCCTCTCCCTTTCCAGCTTCAAGCTAGAATGGCGAAACTCCTCCCTTTTTCTTCCCAGCAGACCCCAGGCTGACCACACACAGCCCCAAGCCAATTGGCTGGCAGCCCTAACTGACAGTCACATGACTGCCCTCACTGGGCTTCCAGTCATTATAATTTTGCCAGGCCCATGTATGCATAGGCAAATGGTGATGATGTGAGATGGCAGTGCCATGGCTACAATTAGTGGGTGGAGCACTGTGCCATTTTTGGAGGTGCTGCGCCTGAGCCCCAGGTTAATGTGTGTGCAGGGTTTTCAACAATCCTAGCCAAAAGATGGTGTCATAAAGCCCTCAAATAATAATTCATTATTTATGGGGGGGGGGGGAGAGAAGAAGTGTTTGCCAGAGGCAAGAAAAGAAATACACAATCACTGCAGCAATGCAAACTGAAAGGACTACCCCACCCCCACAAGAAAGGTGAATGTTGCAAAATTACAAATGAGCATGGCTCAAAAGATAACATAATAGCTAGCATTTGTATAGTTTATTATGCAGGTAGGTGGCACAGTGGATAGAGTTCAGGGCCTGGAGTCAGGAAGACATCTCCCTGAGTTCAAATCTGGTCTCAGACACTTAACTAGCTGTGTAACCCTGGGCAAATCACTTAACCCTGTTTGTCTCAGTTTCCTCATCTGTGTAATGATTGGAATGATACCACCTACTGGAGACTTGCTGTGGGAAAGCTCCACCATGAGGAAAATGCCTCAGAGACATTGTGGCTTTTCCTTGGCGTCAGGAAATGACGTTTGCTCATGGGTGCTGTCTATCAAAGCTACCAGCCAATCAACTTGAGGAGCCTCCTATTTTCTGGGAGGAGACAGGAAGGAGGAAAGGGAGCCTGCGCGGAGAGCTCTTGCGCTTTTGGGTTCCTGACTTGGTGGTGGTGGCGGCAGAGGACTTCACAGGAAATTTGAGAAAAGATAGGAATGCCAGGCTGTTGGAATTCTGTTTCTCAATCTTTTTCTTTCTATTTTCCAATAAACCCTTAAAAACCTAGACTCATTTTATCAGTGATTTTAGTCAGTTCCCCCCCCAAAACTGGGGGAACAGATTAGAATCCACATTTAGAATCTTAAATTACACATCTGGAAAATGAGCTGGGGAAGAAAATGGCAAACCACTCCAGTACTTTTGCCAAGAAAATCCTACATGGGGTCATGAAGAGTGAGACATGACTGAAACAAATGAACATCAATTTATATAGCACTTTAAGGTTTGTAAAGTGCTCTACAAATATCATATCATTTTATCCTCACAACAAACCCAGAAGGATAGGTGCTCTTATTATTCCCATTTTACAGTTGAGGATACTGAGCCAGACAGAGGTCAAGTGACTTGCCCAGGATCAAATAGCTAGAAGTTGTTTGGGGCAGGATTGGAACTCAGGTCTATCCTGACTCCAGGTCCAGCACTTTGTCCATTACATTACCTAATTGCCTCTAGAGATATGACCCTCCCTGTTGTTGTTCATCCTTCCCATTGGAAGAGGACCAATGACATTGTGGGGTGATGTTTTGACTTGTGAGGGAATTGGATTTAAAGGTTGCACAAAGTCACCAACCTCACTCTCTCTTCCAGAGTCATCTAAGTCCAGTGGCAAGACAAAAATCAAGGTGACTGGGGGCAGCTAGGTGGCGCAGAGGATAAAGTACCAGCCCTGGATTCAGGAGGATTCAGGAGTTCAAATCCAGTCTCAGACACTTGACACTTACTAGCTGTGTGACCCTGGGCAAATCACTTAACCCTCATTGCCCCCCCCCCCCAAATGAAGGTGACTGATGATGGCCTGGGATGCAGTAGATGATCTTGGTGAATGCAGAGATGGGAGGTCCAGGGGTATGGCACACTGCATGTGTTTTTTGCAATCTATCAATCAGTTATGCTGACTTTTCTTCTTCTTTTTTTTGTCTTTAAAAACTACTATTTTGTTATAATGGGATGGCTCTCTTGGAAGGGGAGGGAGAGGGACCCTGGGGTCAATCATGGCAATGCCAAGAAATGAGTCATTTAAGGGTCACTAAAATTTGCAATGGCAAGAATTAGTGGGAGAGATTGGTGGTGAGGGTGGGCATGGGAATGTGTTCCTAAAAATCATATTGCACCGATATTGTGAAGGTGGCCAGCTACTCTTTGGAGAGTTTTAAATTGCAGGGCTGGGGGCGGGGGAAATGGTTTTCTTTTTTGGATGCTTAGAATACAGACCTAACTAGTCAGGAGAATGCATTGATCAGGTGTCTTTTAAGCCTAGAATGCAGCAAACAGATGTTTTAGTATTATACTGTGCCAAGTACTTATTAAGCACTAGATTTCTATGGATTGAGAATATGTGCTGACAAATTTGCTTGTTGTTGTTTTTTTTTTTTTTTGCCTAGACCTGTCAATCATCAGTGATTAGGAGTTCCTGGTATGGCAACTCCCTCCACTGATACAGAGTGGTAGATCATCTGTAACTTAAGAGTCTTAGAAAGTTGACCCAGCAGCCCTTTTCTGGTGCAAAGAATTAGAAATTGAGAGATGCCTATCAATTGGCGATAGCTGAACAAATTGTGGGATGAGATTATGATGGAACACTATTGTGCTATAAGAAATGATAAGCAGGATGCTCTCAGAAAAACCTGGAAAGACTTACATAAGCTAATGCAAAGTGAAATGTGTTATATACAAAGTACCAGCAATATTGTAACATTATCAGCTGTGAATGACTTAGCTATTCTCAGCAATACAATGATCCAAGACAACTCTGAAGGACTTATAAAAAATGTGATCCATCTCCAGAGAAAGAACTGATGGTGTCTGAATACAGATTAAAGCAGAATTTTTTTTAGTTTCTTTTTCTTAATTTTTTTGCCTGTTTTCTTTCACAACCTGAATAATATGGAAATGTTTTGCATGCCTGCACATGTATAACTTATATTGAATTGCTTGCCATCTTAAGTGGGGTGGGGAGGAAGGAAGAGAATTTGGAACACAAAGTTTTAAAAATCAATGTCAAAAATTGTCTTTACATGTAATTTGAAAAAAAATAAAATTCTAAATAAATGAAAGGAAAAAAAAAAGAAAGTTGTCCCAGACCCTGAGAAATTAAGTGATATTCATTTAGTGATATCCATGTTCATAATAGCTAGAAAAGTGTCAGTGGTAGAATCTGAACCCAGGTCTTTCTGACTGTCAATGGCTGGCCCTCAATCCATTATATGCCAGGCTATCTCTCTCATTTGCCTTGGTTAAGATAAAGTTGCATTACTAACAGACATCATATACCTAAGGCCAGGGTTTGGGTTAGTAGGAGCAGCAGAGAATATCTCAAATCATTCTATGTCTTAGGAAAACAAAGTTAAAAGGGGAAGTTGGAGAAGTGTGACAAATAACACTCGTCTGCATCATGGCTTAGCTTCCCAGAGTTCAAAGGTCCCCTGATACATCCTATGCAGTCTCATTTCAAGAAGTAACATTTCACCATTGAAACCATATAGGCTGGGACCCTGGATAACCCAGCAGTGCCACAAAGTCAAAAAAATTAAAAAAAACCCCAACCTTCCCTTGGAAAAACTGCCCACTTAATGTCCCTTATTCCTGATGTCTGAGGAGCATGTTATACTAAACACACACAGTAGCACTTTAATAAAATGCTTACTGATCAGTTGACTGTTATAGAATCAGAGTCCTAGATCTGTGAATTTAGAGCAGCCCTGGGCAAAACTAGTTTTAACTTCATTTGTTGACATATTCCTCTTAGATCTATAGGAAGATTTAAAATGAGCTCAATAGAGAATTTCCTTGTCTCTAAAAGTACAGACAAGGTCTAATTGTCCTAATAGATTAGAATGCCCAGAATCTTGAGGTACCAGAATTCTGAGATATTGGGGACTGTGGAAATAGGAGACAAGCATTGTGGTCAGAGCTAAAACCTAAGAGAAGTTTAATTTTGTATTTCTCTTATTGCTAATGGTTTGGAATATTTTCCCATATACTTATGAAGATTTTGCATTCTTTATTTTTGAAAACTTTGCCGACTAATCCACTGAGGAATGGTTCTTAGTGTTATATTTTGTGACACCCTGGTTCAAATTCTAGCTTCACTACCTGTGTGACCTTGGACAACTCATTTGACTTTTTCAGGCCTCAGTTTCCCCATCTGAAAAATAAGTGAATTGACCTAATTGATTTATAACTTTCTTTCTGGCTCTAAATCCCTTTATCCTAAGAACTGCAAAAGAGGATGTGATAAATACTGAAGAAAGGTCCATACAAAGTGCTATGAGAAATTGCAGGAGGGAGAATTCACCTTGAACTGGAGATAGAATAGGAGCGTCAGGGCAGGCTTCATCATGGAAGTGATGCTGGCCCTTGGAGGAAAGAAGGAAAGGTTTTGGACAGATAGAAACTGGCATATGGAAAAGTCCATTCCAGGCACAGGGCATACATGGAATGAGCAAAGGCACAGAGATAGGGGACAAAAAATAAAGATGGGGAACAGTCAATAATTCAGTTTGTCTGGAAGATAGAATATCCAAAGGGGCTTAGAAAGACATTAGATGAGAGAATAAGAGCTGCTCACTAGAACATAGACTCCTTGAGAACAGGGGCTTTTAAATGTTAAAATGTGTGTCCCCAGTACCAAACACAGTGCCTGGCATATAGTAGATGCTTAATCAATGTTTGTTCATTGATTGAACCAGACTGGATAGAGAGTTGGCCTCAGAAACCAGAAGACTTGGGTTCAAAGGTGGTCTCTAAAATATACTGGCTATGTATATTTTATTCTTTTTGGGGGGGGCGGGGCAATGAGGGTTAAGTGACTTGCCCAGGGTCACACAGATAGTAAGTGTCAAGTGTCTGAGGCCGGATTTGAACTCAGGTCCTCCTAAATCCAGGGCTGGTGCTTTATCCACTGTGCTACCTAGCTGCCCTCTAAGTATGTTTTGGAAGAACTTTCTCACTTTCTTAGGCACCTAACACATAAAAATAATGTTCAGTCGTGTCTGACTCTTCATGACCCCATTTGGGGTTTTCTTGGCAAAGATACTGGAATGGTTTGCCATTTCCTTCTCCAGCTCATTTTCCAGATGAGGATACTGAGGCAAACAGGGTTAAGTGATATGTCCAGGGTCATAGCTAGTATGTGTGTGAGTCCATATTTGAACTCAGATCTTCCTGACTCCAGGCTCAGCACTCTAACTACTGCATCAATTAGCTGTCCCTCTAACACATGGTATACACTTAATATATATTCAGTAAATCAATGTCTAAAGGCTGCCAGGTAGCAGGAGACACTGCCAACCTGTAATGGCAGGGCAGCTACCTCATTTGGAAGTTCTCTGTACTATTTAAATCACAGATTTAGTTCATTATCCCCTCATTAGAGAGACTTTTTAGCAGCTTTAGTAAAAGTGGGTGAAAGGAAAGATACAATTGGTGATCAAAATGAGACTTTTGGGGTTCTTACATTGTAATTATCTGTACTACCCTCTCTCTGCACAATTAAACATTATGTCTAAGAGACTGTTCACATTTTATTTTTCAATCTAATTTATGATTTCATCTTTTTGAACCCCTGGGGATACCAAATCTGATACCATTCACCTGAAGCAGTTTCACTTGAGCATATGGATGGAAGAGAGAGACCCCTTCCGAGCCAGGTTTTATTTAATCATCCCTTTTGACTCACTGGAACAGGGCCTCTAGGACCTGAGTCACCCCATATGTTCTCCCACAGACTCCTGCCCTCACCCGCCTCTTCTCTCAAAAGTACAAAGGTCACCACCTGTTTAAACAAAAGTAAAAACAGAGAACTTTCTCCTCCACAGGTTTGCTGCTCCAAAGCACCCATTCTTGCTGGGTGACAAAACCCAAAAGAGTTTTTTTTTTTTCTATTTCATATTCCTCTTGGGAGGCTGTTGTGTTGTTTGTCTTAACTGGGAAAATATTCCTTATGTCTGATTGGATTCTCATTGAGATGGAAAACAATTGAAGCCTATTGAGGCCAGGGACTTCACCTTGGCTAAAACCATACATATGTATATGTGCATGTGCATGTGCATGTGTATGTGTATGTATACGTGCATGTATGTGTGTATGCTCTCTATAAACACATATCCATAAATTATACATATACACAAACATGTGTGTATTTATTTATATAGACATAATATACATAAATATATACATACATATATCCAAAATCTAAATATATGTGTATATGTAAATATACATTCCACCAGTGCTTCACACAGAGTAGGCACTTAATAAATATTTGTTTAATGGAATAGAGTTTCTTTTCTGTAATTAAAAATTACAGAGAAAGGCCCGATCTGTACTTGGTAGAGGAAGTTCTTTACTGGGACCTCCCTATACCGGTGAAATTCAAAAGTTTCATCTGGTTCAAAACTATACTTGAATATAGTAATTAAGATCCCGTTGACATAAAACACAGAATTGCTCTAATGCTTTCTATTTTCTAGATTTGACAGACTTAAAGGTTTTGTATTTTCACCTTTCTCTGCACAATTTATTTTTCATCGTTCAAATGACATTGAGAGGCAGTGTCCATTGAATCATTGGTCCAGTTCTTTTATGACATTTTGTGCTCTTAGCTTCTTCACAAACATCTAAAAATGTAGAGATCACCTCAGCACATGAGACAATAATTGTTGTAGTTCAGTTGTGTCCAATGCTTCATGACCCCTTTTAGGGTTTTCTTTTTTTTTTGGCTGGGCAATGGGGGTTAAATGACTTGCCCAATGTCACACAGTTAGTAAGTATCAAGTGTCTGAGGCTGGATTTGAACTCAGGTACTCCTGAATCCAGGGCCGGTGCTTTATCCACTGTGCCACCTAGCTGCCCCCTTTTAGGGTTTTCTTACCAGATACTGGAGTAGTTTGCCATTTCCTTCTCTAGCTCATTTTACAGATGAAGAAACTGAGGCAAACAGGGTTAAGTGACTTGCCCAGAGCCACACAGCTAGTAAGTATATGAGATTTGAATTTAGGTCCTCCTAATGCCAGGCCTGGTGCTCTATTCACTGTGCCACCTAGCTCCTTTCTGCCCTTTAGAGTTCGACAGAATAAGTTTCATCCCTCTTCCATATGACAGTCCTTCAAATATTTGTGATGTCCCTCCTCCCCGACTACCTTTCAAATCTTTTTTTCTCCAGGCCAAATATGTTCAGTTCCTTCAACCATTCTGCATCTACGCCTTCCAGGCCCTTCACTATTCTATCAACCTGTGAGATCTTTGAGAGGAGTACAGTGCACAGTACATAGTAGGTATTTAATAAATGATTGCTGACTTGACCTGAGTGCTTTTCTTCATATAACACTTTAATTTATCACTACGTCCTTCTTGAATTATGTCACACAGAACTTAATTTAATATTGCAGTTATGGTATTATCATAGAACAATGGAACTATTAGTTGCTTCATCCATATCATATACCATATTTCCATTAATGCATCTTAAGAGAGCATTAGTCTTTTTTGGGGGGAAGTTGTAGAGGGGGCATCCAGGTCATACTGTTGGCTTGCAAAGAACTTGTAGCTTAATATTCTAGATCTTTCCACACACCCCTTCCCCACATTAATTAGGGTAAAGCTAGGTCACCATCATCCAGTACTTATGTAGCTGATTAAAAAAAAAAAGTTCTCCCTCCTCTGACCCATAAAAATATTTTGTTGTTGTAAATAAAGATACTGAATGCTCGTATGGTATTATAAATGTGTTGTTCTAAATGTAGTAATACTACTAACTAAATAACTAGCATGTCCACAAGTCTGCTACATTAATTATTAGTATTGGTAGACATTAAAGTATAATTATGTGTATATCTCTTGCCTCCTTGAGGCCGGGGACCCTGCCACACTTATTTTTGTACCTTTCACAATGTCTGTTGTAGAGGCTTACATTTTTAGGAACTCGGTAAAGGTTGAATCCAATGAAACAAATGCTATGCATTATTTCCAGTTAAATTATATTGTTTTAGTCCACTATTCAAGCTTAGCAATTTGGAATATAACTTTTAGTGTATTTCCTATCCAGTATGGCAAAAGGAAAGATTTATGGATTTAGGACCAGAGGGCCAAATAACAGCCCTCACCACTTAATTCTGGACCTTGATTTCCTAAACAATAAAATGAGGGGTTGGTCTATATGACTTTTAAGGCCTCTTCTAAATCTATTATCATGTTTCCAGCTTTTTATTACTTGTAAACGTAGAGGTCATGTTGTCTATGTCTTATCCAAGTCAATGACAAGGGGCTGAACAGGACAAAAACTGGCCTCATAGGACATCCGGATGCCACTTTATACACATGTAAGATACCCCAGAAACTTCATCCTAGAAAATCACTTCGCCCTTGGAATTGACACTTTGTAAATGCCCCAAGACTTTTGGCCTCTCCCTCTGATTGGATGGCTCCTCTTAGAACCTCCATTTAAGGAAAGATTCAGGCTACCCATCTTGTCATTTCACACCAGGCTGCCAAATGGAATTCTCCATCATGCTTCTGTACTGGCTACCATCCTCTCCCCCTCTCTTGCTCCATTTTAGCTTTTTATGTCTTACATATATTGTCATTGCCACATTTCTTCATCTTGTTCCCAAGTTCATAGACTTGTAATAAGCTAGAAGGGACCTTAGAAATCATTTATTTCAATATCTTAACTTCCAGATGATAAAATCAGGACTCAGCAAGATAAAATGACTTCTTCACAAATACATGTTAGAGGCAAAGAAGTATGGGAAATTAGGTCTCTGGGATCCTAAGCTTTCTAGGAACAGCCAGGTGGCACAATGGATAGAATACTGGGCTTGGAGTCAGGAAGACTCATCTTCATGAGTTCAAATCCAGCCTCAGACTCTTATTAGCTGTGTGACCCTGGGCAAGTCACTTAATCTTGTTTGCTTCAGTTTCTTCATCTTAAAATGAGTGGGAAATAGCAAAACACTCCAGTATCTTTGCCAAGAAAATCCCAGATGGGGTCACAAAGAGTCAGACACAACTGAAAAATAAAAAAGCTTACCAGATCACTATTGCCTGCTACTATTGTAAGAGTCTTAGCCAAAGGCCAATGAAAAATTACATGATACATTCCTCTCATCTACTAAACCTGAGATCTTATTGATAAGGGGAAATTACATTCTCAAATTCCCATCTGCATTTCCACACCAGTAGAGGTATTAAAATGGACCTCTAACTAGCAAGATAGAAGTTAAGTTTTCTGAGAATCTTTAAACTATAACATTGTTCCGCTATTCCACCACTGATTAAAAAAATCCCAACAATCAACATGTTAAGTATTATTTCGCTGTTGTGTCACCAGACAGAGGAAATTACAGGTAAGTTAGTTCAACCATTCATGCCCACCTGAGCACATATGAGTAAATGAGTAACTCCATCTCTATTCTACCTTCTTTCTGCCCTACATGGCCCTAGACGATCTTTTTTTTTTTCTTTTCTGAGTTCATGCTTTATTTCAAGAACTATGGATCACATTGTAAGTTGACAGCAGGCCTTTCAGCCAGGGAACTTGATGATGGGCAAAGTAGACATATCCATAAACACACACGTATACTGTACTCCATTTATGTTGCTTTCACAGCTGGAGTTTTTTTAGACCTTGCCTTGAAGTAAAGTATGAGCAACGGGATTCCTCCATAAGTGGACAGCACATAATTCTTTCTGCCATTAAGGGTGTATGAATTGAAGTATTTCTTAAAACCAGTGAATTGATACTGTCAGATTCTGGACCTGCCATAATTGAAATCCCAACTGTAGAATCTGCCACAGCTGCTGACCTTCACTGTCTGCTGCCACCGTCCCCAACCCCGATGAGCCTCCTAAACAATCTTTATCAACGCGAACAAAACCAACAAACCAACAAACCAACAACCTAACCTGACTCCCTTAGAGTGTCCCTTATTGAAAATCCTGAGTTTTGGCCACCCTGTAATGCAAAGATGAGTTTGAATTTTAAAGTATTTTCTTCATTTGTTGACTTTTTTTTTCTTAAGATGTACAGGAAAATCCAAAAGTAGCCCAGTAAATACAACAGACAACCACTGTCACCATAAAGTGCCACATGCCTGAGGTTAACAGAAGCCTCTGACACTGGCGATTGTTGGAAGCAGGGCAAAACAGGGTTTTTCAGGGGTGGAGGGAAGAATTGTTTTGGGGGGCATTGAAAAGGGATCCTCAGAGTGAGTCACAGTGGGACCAGAGCTCAAATCTGCGTGGCAACTAACAAACAAACAGAAAGAACAGCAGAAGGGCCAGCATGTGGGTGTGTGGTATGACACAGCTCTCTTCCTGGAAGCAGACAGACTGAGCCATGTCAGAGATCAGCCTTGAAGTGACACTTTGTCTTACCCTCTAAATAGCTGGCTGGCTTCCCTTGCATCTGGAATTAAAGAATCCCGAGATCAGAAGATCTCAGAAGACATTGAGTTAGCAGGCAACCGATCTTAAGGTCACCTAGTCCAATAAAACTGAAGCCTAGAAATGTTAGGAATTTGCCCAAGATCACATAGGTAGTGGATGACAGAGCTGGGAGATGAATTCAAGTTTTCTGACTCCAAACCCAGAATTTTTTTCCATTACAGATATTACCTGTGGCAGGATATAGACACTCCCCCTCCCCCAGATGAGATCATTCTGGAACACAGAGCTCTTAGGAACATGGGGAAGAGAACCCTAGTATTATTAGCAATGAATAATAAATGAGTAAAACATGAACTAAAATTATAATAATTAAATTTAAGGTTGCTATGTAGAAGGTGATTTACATTTTAATATATACTCCTACCCACCTTAGAGGACTGTTGTGAGGATCAGATAAAATAATATATATTACATTAGTTATTAGGACAGTACTATAAGACAATGCCAGAGGGGGCAGCTAGGTGGCGCAGTGGATAAAGCACCGGCCCTGGATTCAGGAGTACCTGAGTTCAAATCTGACCTCAGACACTTGATACTTACTAGCTGTGTGACCCTGGGCAAGTCACTTAACCCCCATTGCCCCGCAAAAAAAACCAAAAAAAACAACAAAACAAGACAATGCCAGATATAAGAACAATAGGGACCTTCTCTTTCCATTTTTTTTCTTAATCTAGACTCGTCGGAAGACACATAACCAAAATGGTGGCTCAAGTACATTAGTGTGGTAGAAATGGACAAAACAACAATAATAACAGTATCTCTTGCCTGATTCCTCCTTGAAATGAATACTGCCTAACAATGGGGCACTTAGCACATATTCCCAGGCCCTTGTTTCTCCTTTCTCTTTCCAAGTTGACTTTGATGGATTCCACTTTCTGGTCTTCTCCTTCACTATATATTCCTTTTAGTCTTTATTTCTTATCTCTATTTCCTTCTTACCCCCAAACTATCCTGGCAGTATTTCTTCTCCTTGAGGACTCCTGCATGAACTATAGGACAGCTAGGTGGTGCAGTAGATAGAGCATTGGCCCTGGAGTCAAGATGACCTGAATTCAAATCTCATCTCAGACACTTACTAACTGTGACCCTGGGCAAGTCACTTAACCCCAATTGCCTTAAAACATTCGAGGCCATCTCCAGTCGTCCTGATACATATCTTGCCACTGAACCCAGATGGCTCTGGAGGAGAGTGAGGTTGGTGACCTTGTACATCCCTCCCTCAATTAATTCCGATTCAGTGTAAGTCACAACATCACCCTGATGTCACAGTTCTCTTCAAGAATGAAAGACAAACAACAACGACATGAACTATAATAGCTTTGGCCTTGGCCCATGGGAATCAACCTTGAGCCTTCTCATGTCACTGTGCCAAGATTACACCATTTTATTTAGGAATCCATTGAAGATCCAGTGCCCAAATCCCTGTCCAGACCTATTTTGTTGTGTAGAATGACTCTTTCTACACTAGCTTAATCTAGCTTCTTATCCTTCCTGATTACCTGACACCAATGGATACTGGTATGTTGTTGTGTTTTTTAACTATATATATATTTTTTTCTATTGTTATTATTTGTGTCCACAAAATATTATTATAGGAAACTTCAGTCATCAAGTCAGTTATATTGTGATTTACCCTTATATAGTAGAGAATAATTTAATCATTTCTGTATAAAATCAGTGTTATCCTTGTTCTCTTAGATATATGTGTACACATATATACATATATGTGTATACATACATATACACATATACATATATGTGTATGTATGTATATAAATATATGTATGTATGTGTGTGTATGTATGTGTATATATATATATATATGATATCACTTTACCTGGTTTACATACAGTCAGTTCTCTGAAGCAGAAAGAAAACCTGACCTTTTTAATGATGGAGAAGTTTGCTGAGAGGTTGTCATTGACCATTGATCATGTTTCATCAAAACAACTAAAACATTCAGTCATCAATCAAACTGATATTTAGTATTACATAGATAAATCTTAGACTGGCATCCCAGTGTAGTAGAAAGGGCAATAGATTTACAATCAGAGGACATGGGTTCAAATCCCACCTCCACCAATTTCTAGCTGTGCCTTCTTGGGCAAATCACTACCTTTCTTCGCCTGAGCCTCCTCACACAGAGAATAAAGGGGTTGGAGGCAGTGATTTTTAAGGTTCCTTTCGGCTCTAAAGCCTGTAAGCTGAAAGCTCATGAAAGGCAAAACCGATTTTTCCTTGGTCCATATAATAACCTAAGAAATAGCAGTGGTGGGTAGGTGAGTAATCAGATAATGTTGAGGAAGGGTTAAACATCCTATTAGTTGCTTTATCTCTTAGACCTCAGCATGCAATATATAAAGACCGCATCCTCCCTCACTTCAACATGTTGCCCACCTAGCAATTTTTGTACCTAATTAGCTAGTGCATATGAATGAATAGATTAGTAGAGCTGTAACTACATACTTTCTGATGCTATTACATAACCACACTAGCTATCTTGGATCAATTAGTCATTGCTAATTTAGTTAGCAGTAACTAATCATATAATTAAATTGATTCCTTCCCCTCCCAGCACAGAACATTTCTGATCTGATCTGCCTCTGCTTTATTCCAATAATTTTCTAATTTCCTTTTTTTAGTGACTATCTTTATTATTTCTCTGACTATAAATCAGTTTCCATTTTGATGTTCACCCCGATCTCTTTTTCCTCTTATCTCTGACTGTAAACAATAGTCATTGCCTGATTTTTTCCCCCCTGTGTTAAGGGCTAAAATTCTAGCTAAACTGTCTAAAATATCTAATGAGTGGTCACCAATAAATTATAAGCTTTAGCAAGAGTTAGACTTTTAAGCATTTATTAAGGAGAATAAGAATTTGGTAAAGAGAGAGAAAGGCCTAGATTCCTATCTATTAAAGGAAGAGCACATTTCTAGCTCCGCTCTCCACCAGAGTCCAAAGGAAAGAGAGCCAGACAGAGCGCTAGTCTCTTCCTTCTTCCTCCCACTAGCCCGAGTCACTTCCTGATGCCAAAGAAAAGACTCCTGGTCTTGCCCTCAAAGACCTTCGCTTCATGGGCGGAACTCTTCTACAGTAAGTCTCCAGCAGGTGGCGTCATTCCAATCATTACAATTTCCCGCTTTGTTTCCTCAAGAAACGGTACGTTTCCTTGATGAAACACCTGTTAAGAAGAGTTTTAGTAGAATATAAGTTCCTAGGGAGCAAGGACTAGCTTAGCTTAGTACACAGTTGTTGAATAGAATCCTCTTGGGTTCACAGACTCATAGTTCTAGAAAGGACCTCACAGACCATGTAGTCTAACTTTCCTATTTTACAGATGAAGAAATTGAGGCCTGAGGAATGTTAATGACTTGCCCAAGGCCACACAGGTAGTAAGCATCAGAACTAGAATTTGAACCCAGATCTTCTGACTCTAAAGACAGGGTTCTTTCCACTCTACCATGTTATTGTTGTTCTCTCAGTTTTGTAACAATTCACCACCCCCCTCAAACTTTCACACCTTTTAAAAGTGCTATATGGGGGGCAGCTAGGTGGCACAGTGGATAGAGCACTGGCCCTGGCTTCAGGAGGACCTAAGTTCAAATCCAGCCTCAGACACTTAACACTAACTAGTTGTGTGACCCTGGGCAAATCACTTAACCCCAATTGCCTCAGCAAAAACAAAAAAACCCAACAAAAACAACAAAACAAAACCCCCCACAAATGAACAAAAGTGCTATATGGTATATATTTATTTTTAAATTTAAAAGTGAGTTAAAAATCATTTAAAAAATAAATTTCTTGTAGTCTCTACTCCCTGACTCTCTACCTCCATCTTACACACTGATTTCTGTTCTACTTCAGCCCCAACCTAACAGCATCTTTTCATCTCTAGGACTTCTAGTCCCATTTTGGAAGGTGCCCTCCTAGACCACAGAGCTCCTTCTTTTCACTGCCTGCCATGCCCCAGACTTTTCCATCTAGGAATCCTAGGTGGACTAAACTGTGACATTCTAAAGGTCTCCCAATATGCCTTTCTTGGTTGGTTGCTCTAACAGCTTCCATGGAAATAATGTCCAGAGAGTTAGTAAAGAAAATGGGTTTGCAGGAGAACATTGTACACAGTAACAGCAACACTGTGTGATGATCAACTATGATGGACTTAGTTTTTCTCAGCAATACAGTGATCCAAGACAGTTCCAAAGGACTCATAATGCAAAATGTTCTCCCCATTGAGAGAAAGAACTATGGAGTCTGAATGCAGATCAAAGCATACTATTTTCACTTTTTTTATCTTTCTCATGGTTTTCCCCTTTTATTCTGATTCTTCTTTCACAACATGACTAATGCAGAAATATGTTTAACATGATTGTAAATGTATAACCTCTATCTGATTGCTTGATGTCTTAGGGAGTGGGAGGGAAGGAAGGGAGGAAGAAAAATTTGGAGTTCAAAATTTTATAAAAATGGATGTTGAGACATTGTGTGTTGATCAACTGTGTTAGACTTGATTCTTCTCAGCAATACAATGGTCCAAGATAATTCCAAAGGACACATGATGGAAAATGCTCTCCAAATCCAGAAAAAAAGAACTGTGGAATCTAGATGCAGATTGAACCATACTGTTTCTAATTTTTTTGTTTTTCTTTTTTGAGGTTTTTCCCTTGTGTTCTGATTCTTCTTTCACAGCATGACTAATGCAGAAATGTGTTTAATGTGATTGTACATACATAAGCTATATCAGATTGCTTGCTGTCTTGGCGGGGGAGGGGAAGGAGGGAGAAAAATTTGGAACTGGAAATCTTACAGAAACAAATACTGAAAACTATCTCTACATGTAACTAGAAAATAATAAAATACTTTTATAATTTTAAAAAATGAATGCTGAAAACTATCTTTACATGGAATTGGAAAATGCTATTAAGCCAAAAAATGGGTTTGATACTATAAGCTAATCAATCTATTTATTTATTTATTTATTTAAATTTATTTATTTTCATTTCCAAATTCTCTCCTTCCCTACATCCCCTCCCTTACCCATTGAAAAGATAAGAAATATGAATCCTATTAGATACAGGCCAATATAAAGGGTTTTCTGAAAGAAATGCTTGTCTCCCTCCCCTCTTCCCACAAATACCCATCTGAAATTTTCCATATTTAAAGGTGAAAGGTTCCCACAAAGAATCTTGGGCAAGCTTTAGCCTTTTCCCATTTACTACCACAACTAAAATCAGTTCTCCTTAATTCAATTAGCACTAAGCTTTTTGAAGAGGCTTCACAACACTACTCTTCTTGTAATGGCATTAATTCCTCATTAACATAATTTCTGTTGCCAAGCAACATTCAAGGTTATGTGCCATATTTGAAGGAGTCGTGCCAGGTTGTTTAAAAAAAAAAGACCACTCCTTTTTAGTACAGAATAGCATCTCGAGAAGACTGCTCTCCTCATTGGGAATGGAAGCATCAGTGCTAACTTCAGAACTATTTTTTGACCAAACCTCTGATTTCATTGATGCAGGGAGCTCCCAGTGAAGACATTTCCTCTACCAAAGTAGATTTGCATCTGCTCTGGAAACTAGAGACTTAGAGAGTTGCCTGAGGTCATTGAGAGGTTAAGTGATCAGTCATCCAATCAGTATTTCTAAGAGTTGGTCTTCCTGACTGGAGGTCAGTTCTCTAGAGATTCACTATATTTGGCTGCTTCCTTGAGTACCATATTCCTTTTTGATTTTGATTTTTTTAAAAAAGAATTACTCCCTTATGGAAGGCAAACAAAATGTACTTTACAAATGAAACTAAAAACAAAAGGTAAAAATGAAAGTAGGCTCACTGTTTGCAGGTGTCCTGACTTCCACAATATATCTTTACCTTTTGATGTGAAACTCAGTCTAGAAATGTACAAACAACAGATGCATATATGGCTGGTTCTCTCCTCCCCGAACCCTTCCCCCGTACCCCATTTAGAAGGGCACTTAGTAACTCAGATGGAACACAAGCTCATTGAATGTGACACATCCCTCTAAAAAAACCCCAACAACCCTGAGTATTGCCTGAAGGTATATATGATGGAGAAGGCATGCTGCCTTGGCTTGCAAGGAATAAAACTATAGAACACAACAGACATCCATCTGTATCCTGCAGACTTGTTAATATCTGATATTAGTTATGCCATCTCATTAGGAACCCTTTCCATAGGGATTTGAATGGCTTATCAAACCCATTTGTTAGGGGAGGAGAAAAAGCTCTGAACAACTTGGGGACCAAATTCAGAAATAAAATTCCAGTTGTCTCCCCACTCAACAGCATTAGCAACAAACATTTCAGAAGAATTGCTGGATTGTATCTCTAATACTTTGGGTTTAACTGGGGACAAATCACTTAATTTTTCTGAGTCTCAGCTTCTATTTGTGTAAAATGGTCAAGATCCTCATTCCACTGATCTCATGGATTCGATGTGAGTAAAGCATTTTGCAAACAGCTGCACCAAGAATAATAGCTAGTATTTAAATATCACCTACTATGTGACAGGTACTGGGCCAAATACTTTATAAATATTATCTCCTTTGATCCTCACAAAAACCCTGGGAGTCTAGATGCTATTATTACCCTCATTTTACAGTTGAGGAAACTGAGACAATCAAAGGTTAAAGTGACTTGTCCAAGGTTACACAGCTACTAAATGTCTGAGAGTGGATTTGAACTCGGTCTTCCCGACTCCTATGCTTTATCTACTGAGCCACCTAACTACCTTGAATGTACATTACATAAAGGTGACCTGTTGTTATTAACTCCCTGAATACAAGGCATTTTTGTTTAAATGCCATGGACTCGGCAAAAGGCCAGTTAGATAGATGTTATCAATATTGCTAAGAAAGTTATATAATGGGAGTACATAAGACATAAACTGAATCAGAGATGAATGTAGACAACATATTAAATATTAATAATATAAGCATAATTTACATATTGGCAGCAAAACTAGCCAGTGGAAATGGCTACAGCACTGGGCCTAGAGTCAGAAATCCCTGAGTTCAAATCCAGCCTCAGACATTCATTAGTTGTGGGACCCTGAGAAAATGAATTAACCTGTCTGCTTCCATTTCCTCAACTATTAAATCAGGATAATAATAGCACTTACCTTCCACAGTTGTTGTGAGGATCAAATGAGATAATATTTATAAAGTGCAAAGTATAGCACCTGATACATAGTAGGGGCTTATTAAATATGTGTTTCTTTTCCTCTTTTACATTTTTATGGAATTGAGGTTAATTAAGCAGGTAGGTGTTATATAGTGGATAGAATGCTGGTCTTGGAGTTAAGAAAATTTGAGTTTACACCTTAACTGAGATGCTTACCCTGGGCAAGTCATTTAATCTCTTTCAGTCTCAGTTTTCTCATCTCTAAAATGGGGATAATAATAGCATCTAATTCACAAGGTTGTTGTGAGAACCAGTTAAAAATGTATACATACAGGGCAGCTAGGTGGCACAGTGGATAAAGTAATGGTCCTGGAGTCAGGAGAACCTGAGTTCAAATCCAGCCTCAGACACTTAACATTTACTAGCTTTGTGATCCTGGGCAAGTCACTTAACCCCAATTGTTTTGCCAAAAACCCCACAATTGTACACACACACATATATATATATATCTAGGTATATCTATGTATCTAGACATATAGATATATCTATATAGACTACATCTATGTCACATATCAAATACACGATCACATATATCTATATCATAATACATGTGTATTTATATTTATATGCACATATATGTGTGTTACATAAGTCTAGACTTATGTCTATATATATTTGTGTCATGTCATATATCATATATGTTCACATGTCTATATATCAAAGCTATATTTGTATACACATATATGTCTATATATGTGTTATATAGGTCTAGACTTACATCTATATACAATATATTCATGTCATATATCATATACTATCACATATATGTTCACATGTCTATATATTTAAACTATATTTATATACACATATACATATATGTCTAGATATCTACATCGATATATTGCTTTTGTATTATCGGTGCCTTGCATATGTTAAGCACTTAATAAATGTTGGTTGGATTGAATTGGCCCCCAAATCCTCAAACTGGATATAACAGAAATCTCACAGTAATTATGGTACAAAGCAATAAGTCTAACAATCAACAATTTCTTGTAGGCCTCTGGCCTTAGGAAAGAAGGGTGGATAGTTGAGTTGAAGCCTTTGTCATTCTAGATAATACAAGCAAGAGTGCTGCCTGATTATAAATACAGACATCCATCTATATCCTGCATACTTCCTGACAAAGAAAGTCAAGTCTTGTACAGTTCATAATTAACCAACAGATTAACCAATTATAAATTTCCAAATTTATAATTGGGGCTCTAAAATCCATTTTCATTTAACAAGAAGTGATAGAAACAGAGGAAAGTACCCACGTGTGTGAGCGTACCTCCAGGCTAATGCGGAGAAAACCTCATTTATAGAAATATTTTAACATCCAAATTGGACTCCTGGTTTCACACATGCTCAGAAATTGGTTCTCTCTCTGGTCTGAATTTCTAAAATCTTCTCTCTTATTTCCTAATACTACCCTGCTCAAAAAATCTCTAGCAGCTTCCCAATTCCTAAATGAAAAATTTTTTTTAAAAATCCTTAGTCTGTCATTTAAAACTTGCCACAATCTGGTTCCCACCTACATTTCCACTTATTTCCCATGACTTCTTTTCACCCACTCTACGTCAGCCAACTGGGCCTACTAGCTACAGCCCAAAACCCGATCACACATCTTCCATCTTTACTCAGGCTGTCTATTCCCTGTGCCTGGAATGCACTCCTGAAATTACCCTGTATTTACTTCCCAGTACACTTGTCATACTTCCCCTTTGCACTCTCAAAAGGATGTGAACTCTTTAAAGACAGAGAATACAGAGAATATTTCATTTGTCTTCATAACTCCAATACCTTAAGGACAGAGCCTTGCACATTTGTTGCTGTTTGGTTGTTTTCAGCTGTGTCCAACTCTGTGACCCCCTTTTTTAGGGGGGATTTCTTGGCAAAGATACTGGAGTGCTTTGCCATTTCCTTTCCTTTGCTCATTTTACAGATGAGGAAAATGAGATAAACAGGGTTAAGTCAGGGCTTCTTAAACTTTTTCCACTTGTGACCCCTTTTTGTCTGAGAGATTTTTACATGACCCCAGGTATATAGATACATAAAATAGGTATGCATAGCCTTTTACTGTTGCCAAATTTTTCACAATCCCCACATTCATTTACATGACCCCATATGGGGTCTTGACCCATAGTTTAGGAAGTTTTGGGTTAAGTGACTTGCCTAGGGTCACCCAGCTAGTAAGTGTCTAAGGCCAGATTTAAACTTAGATCTTCCTGACTCTTGGCCCAGTACTCTATCAACAGAGATATGTGGCTATCTCCTAGGCAAACAGGGTTAAGTGACTTGCCCAGGGCCACACAGCTAGTAACTGTCTGAGGCCATATTTGAACTCAGTTCTTCCTGACTCCAGGTCAGGCATTCTATACACCTCACTACCCAACTATCCTGCCTTGAACACAGTAAGCACTTAATCAATGCTTGTTGAACTGAATTAAAAAAAAACACACATGGGGGAGCTAGGTGGCGCAGTGGATAGAGCACCAGCCCTGGTGTACTCAGGAGTACCTGAGTTCAAATCCAGCCGCAGACACTTAACACTTACTAGCTGTGTGAGCCTGGGCAAGTTACTTAACCCCAATTGCCTCACTAAAAACAAAACAAAACAAAACAAAAAACCCATACACAAACAAACCCAACATTTATTCATTTTCTGGCCTATGCAAATGAATAACCTACTGACCCTGACCCTGTTGTAAGAGAGGAACAATGCTGTATCTTTTTTTTTTTTTTGAGGCAATGAGGGTTAAGTGACTTGCCCAGGGTCACACAGCTAGTAAGTGTCAAGTGTCTGAGGCCAAATTTGAACTCAGGTCCTCCTGAATCCAGGGCTGGTGCTTTATCCACTGCGCCACCTAGCTGCCCCCTGTATCTCTTTTTACATGAGAATTTGTAACCTTCCTTGATTTTCAAGATCCTAACTTTGAGAAATTTTGAAAAGGAGCTTGAAAGACAGTTCTAGGAACAAGGCTCGCTATTATTTTCTGATGAGACAGTTAAACACCAATAACCAGAATACCTGAGTCATAATTTGACCTTATGTTTTCATCAACGATTTCCACATTGTTTCCAAATGGGTTCAGCATCCCTGCATCCTGCATTGTGAGGACGGCCACCTGAGAATCCGGAGGCAAACTCATATCCCCAAACTGTGAGCCATCCCAGAGGAGCAGGGGCAGAACATAAGAGAGTACCAAATGATAAGAGCAAACAGCTTTAACCATTATTCTGGAAAAAAATTCTGAATTAGTAGTGACAAGTTCCACAACTATTCCCAGCCTTTGACCCAATGAGCTCACAACTCAGTAAATACTCCAAGTAGATCAAACAAGAAGAAGAAGAAGCACATACTAATCTCAGGAACTGTTCTGAGGTCTGGAAATATCAATACATGCAGAAAGAAAAGATAGTTCCTGCCCAGAAGTAGCTTACATTCTGATGGGGAATGACAAGACACAGGTCAAAGAGAAGTCAAAGGGAGAAAAACCCAATATCAACCATCGTATTGGATACAGCAGCACTTTATGTGGTAGGAAAAGATGGGAAACCTAAAGGGCTTTTACTGATTGTCTAATGGACAAATATAGTTGTAGTACAGGAATGTAAATATAATTATATGTTTAAAATTAGTGTATGTATAATTATACGTATGTAATACATATGCAAATGTAATTAATTATACTGTAATAAACGATGAATATGAAGAATGCAGAGAACCATGAGGAAGAGTTGTATGAACTGCTGTAAAGTATATAGAACCAGGAGAATGGTATACACCATTGCTATAGTGGTATCAATGAAAACAATGCCAAAAAGTGGCTAAATGGAAGAGCATTGACTGGAGTTAGAGGACCTGGGTTCAAATCCCACCTTTCATCCTTGGTATTTTTGTGTAAGGGCAGTTAGCCAGCACAGTAGATAGAGTGCCAGACCTAGAATCAGGAAGGCGCATCTTCCTGAGTTCAAATCTGGCCTCAGACACTTCCTAGCTGTGTGACCCTGGGCAAGTCACTTAACCCTGTTTGCCTTAGTTTCTTAATCTGCAAAATGAGCTGGAGAAGGAAATGGCAGACTACTCCAGTATCTCTGCCAAGAAAATCTCAAATGGGGTTGTAGGGAGTTGGAAATAACTGAAAACAATTGAACTGGAAGAACTTTTGTGTAACATTGTGCAAGTTCCGGAACCTCCATGGCATTCAATTTTCTCTTCTATAAAGTGAGGGGATTGGACTCTATGAGTTATAATAACCAATCTCAGTCCCAGAGAAGAGAGATCAAGCTATATGATCTTCAGAGTCTCTTTCAGATCCAAATTTATAAATAGGTGAAGAAATAACCCTCCTTCCTATAGGTAAAGAGGTAGGGGAGTATAAGTGTGGAAATGTCGCATACCCCGTCATATAGATTGCAAGTGGGTTTTGCTTAGTTGATTTTCTTTGTTACAAGGAAGTATGTTTGTGTGTGTGTGTGTGTGTGTGTGTGTGTGTGTAGGGTGCCTTCATTGAGAAATAACCAATGTCAGAACAAAAGGAATTAATAAAACACTATATAATCTATCACATATGTGTGTGTGTGTGTGTGTGTGTGTGTAAGAGTAAATAAGTTTTCCCTATTTCACTTTAATGATGCCAGGTGCTAAGCTAGAAATTACGCTCATGGTAAGTGAGCAGTCTCAAAGGCCTTGGGTACTGCATGATAAATACCTGTCAGAGCTATGGCAGAGATGTTTCTCAGAATCAATCATTTCCTGTCAAATTGCATCATGGCCTGACCCTACATCAGGGTGTGAGGAGCAGCCGTGCTTTCATCCGTTGCAAGAAAGGGCTGCTACAGTGAGCTCTCTGTATCATTCCTCCCATTTCAATGTCCAGTTGCTGCAACCCGGGCTTTCTAAGAGAAAAGCCCCAAAGTCGGTGCTCAGGGGGCTGGCTGGTTGCTGCCTCCTGCACAGGGGGCATTGCTTAAAATGCTCCATTATAAGTGTGGTTTTGTGTGCCCAAAAGGTGTGCACACCTCTAGTCTATGGTTTATACTGTGTGACTTCCTGTTGAATTGACTGTGGGACTTTCTCTGCCTGGTGCCAAAGGGTGTCCCCCAATTCTGTATAGCCCCTTGGACGTAATTAATTTCCCTGAACACCTTAACTTTGCTTTACCACTGAATCTCCATGGCCCTAAAAATAATATGCAACACATATAGCGCATTAAAAATTTCATACTGGGGCAGCTAGGTGGTGCAGTGGATAGAGCACTGGCCCTGGATTCAGGAGGACCTGAGTTCAAATCCGGCCTCAGACACATAACACTTACTAGCTGTGTGACCCTGGGCAAGTCACTTAACCCCAATTGCCTCACCCAAAACAAACAAACAAACAAAAATTTCATACTGCTTTACAAAGGCTCATAGTTTTAAAGTTGGGAGGACATTTCAAGGATATGAAATCCACCCTCCCACATTCATTTTACAGATGAGGAAACTGAGGACAAGAGAAGTTAATTGACTTGCCCAAGGTAACAGAACTAGGAAATGTCTGAGGCAAGTAGGTGCTATCTTTATCCCCATTTTACAAGTAAGGAGACTGAGATAGGATCTCACAGGGGGTGCATGTCTAGGGCAAAATTTTACACCTAAGTCTTCCTGTCTGCAAGTACAACAGTCTATGTGCTATGCCAAACTTTCACTAACTTCTTTCTCTCTCCTCCATTTAAAAAATATGATACTGACTTAAGTTAATGACCTCATGTCTGGAAGGGCTTAAAGAGGAGTTCTTAGTTTGGGTCTATAGACCCAATCAGAGAGTCTGATGTGTGTGTGTGTGTGTGTGTGTCTTTTTGGAGGCACTAGGGGGCAAGTGACTTGCCCAGGGTCACACAGCTAGTAAGTGTCTGAGGCTGGATTTGAACTCTGGTCCTCCTGACTCCAGGGCCAGTGCTCTATCTATCGTATTACATATTTGCCCAAGTCCATGAATTTCAAAAAATATTTTGCTAGTTGTACTCTAATATTATTTATTTTCTTTGCATTTTATTTTATTCATTCAAAAACATTGTTCTTAGAAGAGCTCTATTGTATTCACTACCCTCAAAGTAGTCTTTGACAGAACTGAACAAGATGTCAAGGGGAGACTGAAAATACAGGTAGTCTTCTAAACACTGAGCTACGAGTCTTTCTACAATCCTGGAAGCTGTTGAGCCACATGCAGATGGCTGTACACAGATAGGAAGCACAAGGGATGGAGCTCTGGTCTGGTGGGGTGGACTTGGCATCTAAGGTTCCTTCTAACTCTAAATCTTTGACATTATAATCCTGCAACACTTTTGAACGTGCTATGAGATGATGGTCTGTGTTCTCTTGAATCATTCTGCTATTCTATAATGAGGACCTCTACTGAGATCTTACTTTGGTGCTTCATCATGGTAGAGACATCACCTTGGATTCTGGTAGACCATGTGAGTGGCATGCATCTGTTACATGTAGAGAACTTTGAGCATTCCCATTCCAGTTTGACATAGGACAAATTTAAAAAAATAATAATGAGACAGCTCGGTGGTACAGTAGATCAAGCGCTAGACCTGGAGTTAGGAAGGCTTGAGTTCAAATCTGAACTTGGACGCTTACTAGTTGTGTCACCCTGGGGAAGTAACAACCTCTGTCTGCTTCAGTATCCTCAACTACAAAATGGGAAGCTTAACTCCCAGGGTTGATGTGAGGATGAGATAATATTGTAAAGTGCTTAGCACAAAGCCTGGCATGTGGTAGGTAGGGAGTATTTGGTAAATTATTATAGTAATCTATTGAAATTAATCTCTCTTACTTCTGATGTGCATATGAATAGTAAATTCTAGAATTTGTTTCTTTTCATATTGAATACAGGATATGGGTAGGTCTTGCTGTTTTTCCTTCATTCTTGAAGAGGACCATGACATCATGATTTGCACTGAATTGGATTTAAGTAAGAGAGGGTTGTGCAAAGTTACTAACCTCTCTCCTCTGTAGCCATCTGGGTCCAGTGGCAAGACATACATTAGGATGACTGGAGATGGCCCTGGATGTTTAAGGAAATTAAGATTAAGTGACTTGCCCAGGGTCACAAAGCTAGTAAGTGTCAGAGGTAAGATCTGAACTCAGGTTCTCCCAACTTCAAGGCCAGTGCTCTATCCACTGTACCACCTAGCTGCCCCTGTTTTGAAAACCAAGGGATAAAAGAACCAAAAAAGGTTGGAAACTCTAGTTCTAGGCTTATTCAGTGATGACCAGTATATCACCTCCACCCCAGGTAAATTTCTGCTGTAGGAGAAGTGTGTTGATAACAGTGTTACAATCAGGGGAGCAGAGAAATAGTGAATAGTAAAGAGATAAAGGTGAAAAGGAGATAGCAGGATAAAACTACTAAAAATGTCAATTTGAAAATTACTTGCAAATATGCCACACAGTTTAGATTTGAGCACCAACATAGCACCAAACTGCTAAGATGTATAGCCCAGTGGTGTCAAACTCAAATAGAAACAGATCCTTGCAGGCCTCATATTGCCTTAGAAAACCACAGATTAATATTATCTATGTTTTATTATATTTTCATTTATTCTGTTAAACATTTCCCAATTACATTTTAATCTGGTCTTGGCCACATGTGGCCCTCCCAGATAGTTCCACATCAGTGACAAATATAATGACCTGGGTGCAGAGGACAAAAAGGATGCAGAGAAATTAGAATGTGTCCAGTGGAGGGTGATTGAGATATCAAGGGAACTTAAGATTGTGCCTTTTAAGGATTGATCAAAGAAACTGGGAATGTTATCCTAGAGATGAGAAGACAGAGAGGAAACGTGATGCTTGTCTTTCGATAGTTGGACTGCTGACATATGGAAGAGAGATTCAATCTGTTCTTCTTGTCCTCAAAAGGAAAAACAGAAAGGAATGCATACAAGTTTCTGAGAGACAGATTTCAGCATTAGGTAAGGAAAATTTCCCTAACAATGCTATTTGGCTGGTTCAGACCAGTGACTTCATTATTGTAGGACCCCCCCACCCCAAATACAAATCAGCAACTTGTTTCTCTGTAACTATTGGAGATATTCCAAAGGGTAAGGGCTGCTCAGTCAGTCAATAGTCATTTAGTTAGACATTACTGTGAGGAGACGCAGCTAGGTTGCTCAGCAGATAGAGCACTGGGCCCAGAGTCAGGCAGCTATGAGTTCAAATCTAGCCTCAGACAGCAAATCATTTATTTAAATCCTGTTTGCCTTAATCCACTGGAGAAGGAACTAGCAAACCAATAATACTAGTCCTATACAAGTAGAAATACAGTCTCTGCTCTCAAGGTGCTGACATTCTAATAGAGAAGACAACACATTAAAGGGAGCCAAAGTAGGTGGGAGAGGGAAGGAGGGTACCCTTAGGAGCAGGACATGGTAGGGAAAGGTAGTCTCCTGACCCCAGATATCTTCAAGCAGACGTTGGATGGCCCCCTGGACACTGTAGAAGGGATTCTTATTCTGGCCCACATTGGACTAGGTGGCCTCTGAGCTTCTGTGATTCATAAACCTCTAGGAAATTCCTAAACCAGACCATTGTATTAGGAAGACTGAAGGTGCGGTTTCCACAGCAACAGAGAACAGCTTTTTCATCAGATAGTTTTTGGATAATTTTGACCTGTTGTGTATCTGTCATGGAAAAAAAAAGTTCCCACTTGGGAATATTAAGAAATTTCTGAAAAGCAGAGGCCCAGGTCGTTAGCATCAGCTGAACATGCATGCAAGTGAATAAGGAACAAGAAAACCAGTAGCAGAGGTGAAGTGACTTGCCCAAGGTCATACATTTATTTAATAAGACTTGAACCCAGGTTTTCTGCCTTCCAGTTCAATGCTTGCCCATTACATTATGCCAGTACCAGAAGGGACAGGAGACAATGAAGAAAGATAAGAATACCACATGGCTCTGGAACAGAAATGCCTTGGCAGCACCTCCCTGGATTTCACTACATGGAAGGAACATCATGAAGATGAATGAATTTTTAAAGTATTTATTAAATCCTTTGTTGTCATTGAGTTGTTTTTCAGTTGTTTCCAACTCTTCATGACCCCTTTTGGGGTTTTCTTGGCAAAGATACTGGAGTGGTTTGCCATTTCCTTTTCTAAGTCATTTTACAGATGAGGAAACTGAGGCAAACAGGGTTAAGTGACTTGCCCAGGGTCACACAGCTAGGAAGTGTCTGAGACCAGATCTGAATTTAGATTTTCCTTACTGTAGGCACTAGCATTCTATACACTGTGCCACCTACCTGTCCCTAAAGTGATGTGTGTGTGTATGTGTGTGTGTGTGTGTGTGTGTGTGTGTGAGAGAGAGAGAGAGAGAGAGAGAGAGAGAGAGAGAGAGAGAGAGAGAGAGCTATCTTTAGGAATGGAGATTGAGGAAGAACTGCCATTGATTAATATAGCATTCTCAAATAAATAGCTCAAACTTTTAGAGTACTAACCTCACAGATATTAATTTTCCTGATCTTAAACACCAAGGGAACTGATATCCATTCAGTGGAGGATATACCTAGGGGCAGCTAGATGGTGCAGTGGATAGAGCACTGTCCCTAGAGTCAGGACGACCTGAGTTTAAATCTGGCCTCAGACACTTACTAGCTATGTGACTTTGGGCAAGTCTTAACCCCAATTACCGCCCCACCACCACCACCACCAAAAAAAAAAAAGAGGATAGAGCTAAGGGCACCTAGGTGTGATAGTAGATAGAGCACTGGGCCTGGAGTCAAGAGGACCTGAGTTCAAATCTGACCTTAGACACTTACTAGCTGTGTGACCCTGGGCAAGTCACTTAACACCAAGTGCCTCCCCCAAAAAGGATATAGTTCTTGGTACAGCTATAGACTTGAACCCTACTTTTCTGAAGTTCTTTTCTAGCCTGAAGTTCTCTTCTAGACTGTGTCTGAAAATGCCATCCCGTGTTAATGGGGCCTGTTATAGGGTAAAAACAGCCTCGATGATCTCATAGGCTCCCCGGCTACCTCTGACACAGATGGTGTGATTCACACACATTTGACATCAAATGTACTGCCTTGTGTTGATTTGCCTAATTATTCTCTGCTGAAGACTAGATTAAAGCATTAATATAAGCAGCATGAAGAACGTGTCCTCTGATGAAAAGAGACAGTGGGAGTGGGCTGGCTGTGGGGAAGGCACCGAACCCTATGACTCAGGGTTGCTCCTTTAGGCTTCTGTTCACTGGTCGTCAACCTTGTATACTGCCACTGGAAAGCTTAGGAGAGGTCCCCTTGAAATATGGGAATGACTGTGTGGGGGTCCCCTGGTCACCAAGGCACTATGTTAAGCCCTTTCTCAGAGAAGAGTGAGAAGTACTCACGAATGGTTAATGTTGAAGAGGTCACCAAGGCATTCTTGGGAACACTTGCTCAGGTTATGAGAGGCAGCTAGGTGTCAGAGTAGATAGAGGCATTGCAACTGAATTCAAATCCCTCCCCTTCCATTTACTAGCTATGTGATGCTGGGCAAATCACTTTAACCTCTGCCTGCCTCAGTTTCCTCATTTGTAAAATAAGGATAGCACTTAGCTTCCAGGGCAGCTGGATGGTACAGTAATATAGAGAGCCAGGCCTGGAGTCAAGTCAGGAAGACCTGAGTCTCAGACACTCCTTAGCTGTGTGACCCTGGTCAAGTCACTTAACCCTCTTAGTCTCAGTTTGTTCATTTTTTAGTCATGTCCAACGCTTTGTGATCCCATTTGGGATTTTCTTGGCAAAGATACTAGCGTGGTCCTTCTCTAGGTCATTTTACAGATGAGAAAACTGAGACCCATAGCCTCATATCATTTTTACAAAGTGGGGTCCATTAGATATCATCTCATCTAACCCATTCATTTTACGAATGAGGAAACTAAGGCCCAGATAGCTATTTATTAGTGGAGTCTTGCCCAAATCATGAATAATGATTGAACACCCCTCTATAAGCTCTGTACATTGAGATCCCCAACATCTTTATTCTTTATATTTTATAACACTTACATCTATACTCTTTAATTTGTTTGGGTAGGGCTTGGGTACAGCTCTTAGCAGAAGCAAATCCTCCTCCCAGAGGTCTCTTTGAGGACAGGGTCTATCTTTACTTTTGAATTTGTATCTCTAGCAGACAGAACATAAGTAAGTACTTAATAGAACTGCTAAGCAGTACAATAAATAGAGTTTTTGAGGCCAGGAAGACTCATCTTCCTGAGTTCAGATATGGCCTCAGACACTTCCTAGGTGTGTGACCCTGGGCAAGTCACTTAATCTTGTTTGCCTCAGTTTCCTCATCTGTAAATGAGCTGGAGAAGGAAATGGCAATCTACTCCAGTATCTTTGCCAAGAAAATTCCAAATGGGGTCACGGAGAGTGAGACAACACTGAAAGGACACAACAACAACAAACTATGTTCCAAGCACCATCCTCAGCGCCAGTTCCCAGACAGCCCTTCCTCTCAAGGAGTTCTTGGTCTAATGGGGGAGATAACATGGAAGCAGGTATTGACAGATAGTGATAAATCAGACATAATCCACAGAGGGAAGGCATTAGCATTAAGGGGGATCGGGAAAGGCTTCCTGTGGAAGTCAGGGTTTTAGCTGGGGCCTGAAGGAAGTCAAGGAAGGCAAGAGAGGGAGATAAGAATAAACGAGAGATATTTGAGGCATGGGAGACAGCCAGTGAAAATGCTCGGTTTGGGGGGCAGCTAGGTGGCGCAGTGGATAAAGCACCAGCCCTGGATTCAGGTGTACCTGAGTTCAAATCCAGCCTCAGACACTTGACACTTACTGGCTGTGTGACCCTGGGCAAGTCACTTAACCCCCATTGCCCTGCAAAAAAAAAAAAAAGAAAAGAAAATGCCCGGTTGGGAGACGGAGTATTCTGTGAGTAAGGTACAGGAAGACCAGCAGATGATGAAGGACTCTGAACAGCAAACAGAGGATATGACTTGGAGATCAGAGTCAATCAATCAACTAACAAACATTTATCAAGCACTCACTACACGCCGACCTCTTGGCTGGGTGCTAAGGCTACAAAGATAAAATGAAAAACTCTTAGTCCTTGGGGAGCTTCTGTTCCATAGGGGGAAGATGGCAGATACCCAAAAGATCCTAGCTCTAAAGCTGGAGAGGATCTTGGGAGCCCATATTCTCATTTTATAGATGAGGAAACTGAGGTCCAAGGAAGTTAAATGACTTAACTAAGGCCACAGAGGTAGTAAGTATTTGAGACGGGATTTGAACTCAGGTCCTTTGACTCAAGGGCAGCTAGGTGGTGCAGTGGATAGAGTGCCAGGCCTGGTATCAGGAGGACCTGAGGCCAAATGTAGCCACAGATGCTTACTAGCTGAGTGACCCTGGGCAAGTCATTTAGTCCTGTTTGCTTCAGTTTCCTCATCTATCAAATGAGCTGGAGAAGGAAATAGCAACCCCCTCCAGTATCTTTGCTAAGAAAACCCCAATGGGGTCATGAAAAGTTGAATATGACCGAACAACAACATGTATAAGGTAATTTTTTTTTTTAATTTGGATGGGAGGAGTGGGAATGGGGAAGGTTAGGCAGGTATTAGGAAAGGCTTCAAGTAAGCAGTAAGTAGCATCTGAGCTCAACTATTAGACCTGGCCTTGAGGCTGAACTCTGTCACTAACTTGAGGCAAATCATTAAACTTCTGGGATGCTAGGAACAACTGTCCTATCGGTTTCACAGGATTTGGGGCCAAATAAAATAATGGTTGGGAAAAGAACCTGCAGCCTTAACAAGCAACACAAATAAAAGATCTGTTCAGATAACAGGGCATCAAAATGCTCTCTCTCACTGAATGACAAGCCATTTTGCCATACCCTGAGATAGAAATCTCTATTTTCAAAACCCAGGATTGCAATGGGCAGTCCCTTTATTCCCAGGCTATGTGGGAATCACACCATAGCAGGAGGTACATGGTGCAACATGTGGCCATTTGGTGTGGGGAATGGGGAGGAAGAAGGGGATGGACAGAGAGGACAGTGGGAGAAGAAACGCCTAGCAAGTAGAATCCATCTCTACTCCCCCACCCTCCCTAAGAAGTAACATGGCTTTCAAACCAGCAAGGAAAGCAAATTCTCTTCCCAAAGGTATATTACCCAGATTTAAAAGCAAAGAGAGAAGCAAATCACAGATGAGATCGGCTGTCACCCATTCTCCTCTAAGACACAAAATGTTCTTTGCTTTAATGCCTCTTTCATGTAAATGCTCCTATGAAGAGAAACTCCCAGCACTTAATGCACAAAAATCCCCACTGGCTCTTGTAACCTGGAAGACAGGTTTATCGCTCCCCCTTCCATGTGAAAGTCCTGTGACCACTCTTGTGAACTGCACAGAAGCATAGAATATGAGAGCTCAAAGGGATTTGAGAGATCATCAGTTCAAAGCTATCTTCCTAATCTCCCCATAGTGCAGATGAAAAGCCCGAGGTCCAGAGGGATGGAATTTGTTCCCTAAGGGTCATAGTTAATAGTGGCTGAGCTACTCAAGGATCCAGGCCTTCATTAATCTAAGGCTTGAATTCATGTGATCAAAAATCTGGGGCTGAAAGAGACCTCAAAAGCTATCAAGTCCTATCTCCCCACCTTACAGATAAGGAAACTGAAGCACTGGGAGGTTAATCAATTTATTAAATTTTATCTGTAGCCTGATGGTTGGTCCGACTGCTACAAGTCTCTCTACTTCAGTCCATCTTCCATTCAGCTGTCAAAGTGATCTCCCTACCATGTTACCCCCATCTTTGGAATGGGTGTTGTCTCAGACCAACTGAGACCTGGGAAAGACCTTAGCTTAAAAAGGCCAAGGTCTCCCACTGCATTTGGGATCCTCTCTCGTCATCTTGATCTATGTCTTGCCACTGGATTCAAATGACCCTGGAGGAGTGAGTGAGGCTGGTGAGCCCTGCCTCACTTAAATCCAATTCGATTGCAAGTCAAGACATCACCCTCCTGATGTCATTGCTCCTCTTAGAGAACAAAGAACAAACAACAACAACCTCCCCTGCCCTCTTCAGTAAACTCCAAGATCACCTCATAAAATCCTCTGTCTGGCATCCAAAACCCTTCATAATCTGGTCCTGGCCCCCTCTACTTTTCCAATCTTTTTAGGCCTTACACTGCCCTTCCCCCACCCTCCCTCTACTCTGTAAACCAGGGACAGAGATCGGCCTCTTAATCTTCCAACAAGACACTCCAACTTCTCACTGGGGGCACTTCCCCTGGCTGTTCTCCAAGCCTGGAATCTTCAACTTAGTCATTTATAACTTTTGGCTTCCTTCTGGTCCTAGATAAAATCCCGCCTTCTACAGGAAGTCTTTGCCTATCCCCATTAATGTCAGTGCCTTCCCTCTACTGATTATTTCTAATTTATCTAATTTATCTAGCTTATTTGTACATAGCTGTTTGCATGTTGTCTCTACATTAAACTGGGAGCTCCTTGACAGCAGGGGCTTTTGCCCCTCTTTGTTGTATCCCCAGTACTTAGCACAATGCCTGCCTTAAATAAGTACCTTAAAAAATGCTTATTGACTAATTCTCCCCAATTATCATCTTACTTTGCTTCTCACTCTAAAATTCATTTATTCATATAGATGTGTATGGGAGAGAAATAGTTTTCCTGTTCATCTTTGTCTTGTTGTTGTTTTTTTTAATTTTTGGTGAGGCAATTAGGGTTAAGTGACTTGCCCAGGGTCACACAGCTAGTAAGTGTGTTAAGTGTTTGAGGCCAGATTTGAACTCAGGTCCTCCTGAATCCAGGGCAGTGCTCTATCTACTGTGCCACCTAGCCGCCCCCATCTTTGTCTTGGTTTAAAACTTGTCTTTGGATATTGATGGAACACAGACTGAAGCATGCTTTTTTGTGCTTTCATTTTTTTTTTTTATTCAAGTCTTCTTATACAAAATGACTAATATGGTAATGTTTTCCATAATTGCACATGTATATCCTATATCTGATTATTTATCACCTGGGAAGGGGAGGGAAGGATAAAATTTGGAACTCAAACTTTAAATAAAAATGCTAATTATTAAAAAAAAATGAATACTTGTCTTTGGCTGTATAGATATCAGTGTATCTCTGTCTTTTTTGCTTTAAGCCCTTGCATGGCAACATGTAAGAGTGCCTAATGTACATTGGGCAAAAATGAATTGACCAATACATGCTTTTTGGTGACAATTACAGTGGTTTATAAAATTAGCCAGATAGTGCAGTGGAGAGAGTTACAGGATCTGGACTTAAGAAGAATCGAGTTCAAATCCAAACTCAGATACTTACTGGCTGCATGACCCTGGGTATGTCTCTGCCTCAGTTTCTTCATTTGTAAAATGGGGAAAATAATAGCACCTTCCTCCCAAGGTTATGAGGATAAAATGAGATAATATACATAAAGTGCCTTGCAAACCTTAAAGCACCACATAAATACTAGTTGTTATCATTATGATGATAATGATGTCTGGTGGACTTTTTAAAGCTTTCAGGTTTTTCAGATTATATCATAGTAACTTTTGAGATGTTATAAAATTCTCATGTCCTTTGACTGAGGAAATTTTATTTAGGGGAGTTGAATTGAGCAGATTATCTCATAGAAGGTCTCATGTTTAGATATGGACTTGGTTCTTCTAAGATTTCACACAGAAGTCCTAGATAAGGATTGAGAAATCAGCTCTGGACACATAAGATCACAGGATTTCAAGTGAGAAGACCTGATTTGGGTCATGCCTTTATTACCTCCTGGATGTGTGACCTTCTACAAGTCACTTTACTTAGAAATTCTGATTCCTCATCTGATAAATAAAGCAGTTGGCCTGGACTTTGCATGAAGATCCCTCCTAGCCCTACATTCTGTGAGGCATCAAGTAAGGTCCAGTGAAAAAAACACTGGTTGTCCTGTCAGAAGTTGTTGTTTTCCAGTCATGTTCGACTCTTCGTGACCCTATCTGGGATTCTCTTGACAAAGACTCTGGACTGGTTTGCCAGTTCCTTCTCCAGCTCATTTTACAGATGAGGAAACTGAGGCAGAGTTAAGTGCCCAGGGTCATACAGCTAGGAAGTGTCTGAGGTTGGATTTGAACTCAGGTCTTCCTGAGTCCAGGACCAGTGCTCTATCCACTGTGCCACTGCCTCTGCTACTTACAGCCTTTGTGACCTTGGACAAAAGTCAAGTCGATTCCCTAAGCCTCAGTTTCCTTATTTATAAAACGAGGGAGGTGGATTACATGGCCTCTGAGGTCCCTTTCAACTGACACTATATCTAATTCTAGGCCTGTAAGAGCCTCTTACACGGCAGGGGGGAGGGGGAATAGGGATAGGATGTGGGGAAGAGAATTGCCTCACTAAACCTAACATTTCTGTGCTTCAGATGTTTCAGTTGTATAATGGAAAGAGGCCACTTTCTTAAACAGCTCTCATTGCCATTCTGAAAACCAATCTAGGAAGACATTTATCAACACCTTTCACCTTTCCAAGGAAAAGTTTATTACTGATGACTTTGCAGTCAGGATTTTATTTTTTCCCTCCAAGTCTTTAGCTGTTGCTGGGTTTGTTTTTTTGTTTTTTGCAAAATAGATCATTTTAGAGGGAAAATCCCTTTATTCTGTTCCCATGTTTCCACTTTACCAGAATGATTACAGGTTCTAGAATAAAGAGAGAATTAAAATGAAGGTGAAACCTGAAATGTCATCAGTAAAATTGCTAAATTTACCCCTTCATTCTCATGCTCAAAAAGGTCTTAAAGGAGTAATGCATTGCTCTAATCCTGAAACACATAGCAGGGAAAAAGGGATTTTTAAAAGTTAACTGAAAAAGGAAGTGGTATGGTGGAAAGACTTGGAGGCAGGTGAGATGGGTTTTAGTCTCAGCTCTGACATTGCCATGTTTACCATGGGCAAATCACTTCACCCTAATGAGTCTCAATTTCTTCCTTTGTAAAATGGGCATAATAATCCTTTTACCTACTTCAAAAGGTCATTGGGAAGAGAAAACTTCATAAACCTTAAAGAGTCATAGAAATGTGAATTGTTCTTAGTCTTGATCAAAATTCAAGGGCCAGATAGGCTTCTAAAAACTGAAGGTAATCAGATAAAACTAGGCTGATATTCCCTGAAGATCGTTCTGAGTCAAATTTCTATCTTTTCCTGATTGGGACCTAGCCTCTGTTTCATTATCCAATAGCTCTTCCTTATCCAAAAGGATGCTCATCATGTGCTTGCTCCAGGTTTCTTGAGGTAGGTCCTTCCATGGCACATGAGCACACACAGCTAGCTATCTGTCTCCCAAAGGGAAAAGGATATAGGGACTGTGTTTTCATTGGTATAGAAAATCTCTACCAATGCAGGTTGGCATTTTATTGTCTTAGAGGGTTGCCTAGAAAATGGAGAGGTAAGTGACTTGCCCAGGGTCACAGAATCAGTACTTGTCAGAGGCAGAAGAACCCATATACTACTAGCTCTGAGGCTAGCTCCGAATTCACTAAGCCATGTGGCCTCACAAAGGGAAAGAAAGAAATACGGGGGACCTTTAGGAATGGCGGTGGGGGAGGGGATTTTTCAACAAAGAAAGGTATCAGGAATATTCTCAAATCTGCATTTTGATTACAGTCTTTCCTTTTGGAGAGGAGAGGAGGCAACATTTTGAGGACTTTTTATCTGCGATTTATCTCTAAATAATAAGAAAAAATCCCCATCATTTACTGAATGAAATAAAAATAGGGCCACTCTTAAGAAAAGAGCTTGACTCTCAGTTATGCATCTCCTAATGTTGAGGCTTTTTAGGCAAGGCGTTGGAAAAGTGAAAATCATGAATAATTCACTGGGTATTATGAGTGTAGCAGAAGATGCTTATTTCTTAAATTCTCTACCCTTAATAACAGGGCTGATTGTGAGAACCTCTTGTAATTCAAGCCCAAGCATTCTGCCTTTACCTACTCATTTTCTTAGTTTACCAAAACTGCCCTCCTGATTCCAAAGGAGATTATCAGACTTTATTTACCCAAATGATTCAGATTTCTGATTTTCTGTCAATCGGTATTTATTTTTTAAATGCCCTTGGAGTCCACAGTACATAAGGGAAGAAAGGCGACAATGCAACTCATAAGACAGTCTTTTAATACAATTTCACAGAAACCTATCAAGAGCAGAAAAACTCGATCCCAAGAAAAACATAACTCCCTTAGGGATAACTTTTTTCACTTCCTCTCACACCTCTCATCACGAACCATCACCCCCACATATTCATATGCAATATGTACTGGAGAGGAGACTGTCTAAAATATTTCAAAGACTGATTCAAAATCTTAGTACAAGCCAAAAATAAAAATCAAAAAGAGCTACTCTTCCAAACAAAATGTTCTGATAGGAAAAGAATTTAGGTGTGCATATGGATCGTACACAGGTTTTTACACACGGACACATCCATCCTAGATGGGAAAACTTACCAAAAGACTGGATGCACGTCTCAATGAGATCGTCCAGGCTGGCTCCTTTGGCTAAGTGTCCCAGCGACATCATCATTCGGAATTGAGCGATCTGGGCCAAGTTGGGTTGAGAGGGGAGAGGGTTACTTGACTTCACCTCTAGTCTTGCTTTGGGGGCAGCATTGCAGCCATGGGGAGGCTTCCTAAATGGAAAAGGGACAACCCAGTGAGTATGGATCTTAGAGAAGGGGGAGGAAAAAGCAGCCCGGGGAAGGAGCTGCAAGCTCCGCAGGCAGGTTGGAAAAGAAAAGTGGAGAGAGATAAGACAATTAAATCCCGGGAGTTGGGCTGGGAGAAGGCATAACCCTCCCACTTGGCAAATGCACCAAACAGACCGCGGGCTGTTAAAGAGACATTGCCCCGGCGAATGGGGAAGGTTGGAGTTCTGTGGAGCCCGACCTGGGGCACGTCACTTTCAGGTCTAGGCTTCTTCTGTTTATTTGGTTTTACTCTGGGATGATCGTCATTCCCAAAGGAGGAGTGGGGAGACGGGGAGAGAGCAGGGCTGAGGCTATTTCTCTACCTTTCTTCGGTCTAGGGACCAACGGGAGATTTCCCTGTTTTAGTCCTCGGGTCCCTCACTTGAATTTTAAGTTCTGTTTTCCTTTTCCTTAGCTTCCCCAGAAATGACTCAATTTAGTTAGGGCCATGTCAAAGATGTCGTACAATGTCAGGATGTTTTAGTAAAACCTTCAACCTACAGGTTTTGTTTTTTGTTTTTAAATAAGGGGCTTGGTGAGAGGCAGAAGGGAAAAAAGGGAAGGAAGAGATGTGGGTGATTGAAATCAGACCAGCCATGGGACTAGATTTTCACAAGGATTCTCTTTAGGTTTTAAGTTGCTTTCTTATTATTGGTAGCACAAGAAATCATTCTTGGCCATTTTACTATTAAAAAGTCCTTCCATCAAGGGAGGATGTAGAGTTTATTTTCACTGTATTGAACAAAAAGGGGGGCGGGAAGAGCTGAACTTAAAGCCTGGGGTCCATGGTTGTATCTGGATGGGTGTCTAAACTTAAAGGTTTTTTTTTTTTTTAAGTTTTTTAAGGGGGCAGCTAGGTGGCACAATGGATAAAGCACCGGCCCTGAATTCAGGAAGACTTGAGTTCAAATGTAGCCTCAGATACTTGATACTTACTAGCTGTGACCCTTGGCAAGTCACTTAACCCTCATTGCCCCGCATTCCCCCCCCCCAATTTTTTTAAAATTACATTTTAATTTTCACTAACCTATAACTGAGGACTGCTTAACTGAAGTGTGGTAAAAATTATTTCCATTTTTCTTAGAAAGGGTCCATAGTCTTCACCAAATTGCTAAAGGAGTTCATGACACAAATTAGGTTAAGAACTCTGGACTTGAGAGAATTTCCCTAAAATCAAGTGTCAAGGTAAAGTCTGAAACTGGCCATTCCCTTTGTGATTTTGATGATTCAATCCCTTGGTTTTAGACTTAACCATAAAGGGACCATAGCTCAACTGTGGAGAGAGGCATGGTTAGATGTGGGTATTTTGTTTTTATTCTCTCTTCGTTTTTTCAAAATTGTCATCCCCACAAAAGACATAAGTTTTGTCATAAGAGGCTTATTTGGGAAAAAAAGGGCAGGAGACCTGCAAGATGTTATCATCATTTAGGAAGGAAGCCAACATTTATTAAACAACTACTATGTGCCATGCTTTTCAAGGAGCAATTTACAAATATTACCTCATTTGGTTCTCACAACAACCTTGTGAGGTAAGTGCTATTATTATCACACCCAAACCAGCGAGAGGGAAGAGCAAGGAATGAAACCCTAAGATTTTACTTTGGTTACTTGTTGCGAGTACTGGTGGAGCAAAGATATGTGGAGCAAAGATAGAGCAGCAACTATTTAATGCATCCTACTCTCTGTGGTAGGCTTGAGGAAGATACAAAAAAATAAGGTATAGAGACAGTCTGCTTTAAAGGAGGTTACAATTGAAAGTAACTAGGTGGATAGAGCACTCACTACACTTGGAGTCAGAAGACTTGAATTCAAATATTAAGACACCTAGTGGCTGGGCAAATCCAATTAACTCTCTGCCTCAGTTTCCTCATTTATAAAATGAGGGGGTTAGACTCAAAATGATTTCTAAGGCTTCTATTATCTAGACTAAAAGGTAAAGCATATACATACATGAGAAGATAAGTAAGGGGAGAAGAGCCAAAACGCCAGCATAGAATAGTAAGAACAATTAAGTGCTATGAGACTTGAGAGAAAGAATTTCCAGTTAAAGTAGCTTGGAGAAGGAAGGGGTTTGGGGGGGGGGTGTCTCTTATAAAAGACATATGGTACATTCATGATCACTTACAACTAGTAACATAAAAAACCAAAATCTGAGGATACCTATAGATTTCATTTAGACCATCTGTTTAAAAGCAAGGGAAAAGACTAACATGTAACCTCTGCATTGATATGTTGGTAAATGTTTAACAATCGACTTTCCAGGAAAGAATGTATATACAACACACTTTTAAATTTAATTTGCATTATTAACATTTTCTTCATCACTGTCTTCAGTCTGGACAATAAATCAAGTCCCGATTTGCCAATTTCCAAGGTGTAAATGGGACAGCTAAGTGAGTGCTGGGCCTGGAGTCCCCAAAACTCATCTTCCTGAGTTCAAATCTGGTCTCAGACACTTACTAGCTGTGTGGCCTTGGGCAAGTGACTTAACTGTTTGCCTCAGTTTCCTCATCTGGCAAATGAGCTGGAGAAGGAAATGGCAAACCACTCCAGTATCTTTGCTAAGAAAATCTAAATGGGGTCAGAAAGAGCTGGACATGACTAAAACAACAACAAAGGTGTAACTGTTCACACTGAAAATTTAACAAATGGTTCTCAAAAGTTGGTTGAATTTGGTTCCAGCACAACCCAGAACCTATGTCACTAGGAGTGGGTCAGGCTAGGATCCACTCAGTTAAGTAAAAGTTAATTATTTACTGAGCATCTAGAGTATACATGTTATACAGTTATGGGTTTTTTTTAAACCAACTTTGCCTCTGCAGTGTGAAAGATCCTAGCAAAGCAATGTTGGTTCTAAGGGATTCATTTAGGTTTATAGACATTCCTCCTATGGGCCCACTCACAGCTTGAAAATCTCTCTTCAGTTGCTTTCCATCAGGCTTCTGGGCCACCTCCCCATCATCAAGGAATATTTGGGTATAATATAGTATTATTATAAGTTGAACATGATTAAAAAGATAACTCTTCCAGGAAACGGGGCAGTAGTGAGAGGGACAGGAATAAAAATCAAACTATACATTCCAAAGCTTAATATAAATGGGGAATTTCAGTGCCTCAGCTTACCTCTATTAGTGTGGAAGAAATGAAAAGTAACTGCATTGGCTCCATGATTTGGATTGCCTGTAGGTGTCAAATATTGCTCTTAACACTATCTCATCACATCCCTTCTCATACTATCACATCCTATCCCATCCATGGACCTAGATAACAGAGTCACCTGAAGTGTTGTTTCTTATCCACCTGTTTAATACAATGAAAAGGAAGCAGGGGCCAAAGGGAGAGAAATAAGAAACTACTGACTATGTAGAGGCAGGGGAAAATAGGAGAGAGGAATGGAGACACCAGAAAACAGTGACCTAACCCATTTTCCATTTGCTCCTCATTCCAGTTACTTTTGAAAGAGGTCATTCACTGGGTCAGTTTCTTCAAGTGCTCCTCTCCCTAGGGTTTTGGTTATAAAGGAATGTAAAGCAATAATGTGAGAAATTTCATCCTAGCCAATCTCTATGGACATGACAGTTAGTTAAAGTGGGCGGGCTGCTAAGAACTGAAACTCCTGGTCTGATCTCCCCTTTTCCTCTCTGGGATCTTACATTGGTCAGGTGTAAAGTCCCCTCAAGATTCTCTCCTTGACCAGGAGATTCTGATAGCTGATGAGACAGATATAGATGGGAGACTTTTCAGGGAGAGGCTGCAAGTTCCCTTTGTCAGGGATGTTGTAGAAGGGAATGATGGCAAGAGTCTGAATTAAATGCTAAGGAATCTCCCAACTCTGAGATTTCATGACTCTAAAAGGCACATGAGCACAGGATTATAATTCAAATAGATCGAGTTCTAATTCCAACCTTGACACCGATGAATTAAAGGACCTCAGAAAAGGCATTCTGCTTGTCTGCCCTTGGTTTCCCCATCTGTCAATTAAGAATTAGAATCATTGAATTCTGTGTATGCTTTGATTTTAAAATATTATGACAGGAGAGAAAAAATACTCAAATTTCATGAACAAAAAACAAGGGTCTCAAGTTGGAGGAGAGGTATGAAACAAATTCTTTGACTATTCTTCTTCTGTTAAAATAAACCATTGGGTTGACCTCATATAGTGGTTACTAAAGATAAAGCCCTCTGAAAGCGTACAAGTTTCTCCTTCTGCCTTTCCCTGGAGATTACTTCAGCCTCCAGGAAAATTTGATCCTTTAGGGAAATTAAAATCAATTTCTGATTCTCCAAAGCTACCTAAGTTTTAATTGGTCCACCCTCTTCTTTCAAATGCTGCCTTTTGGCCATTTCATTGCAGACCAATTTCTTGTCTAGCCAAGGAAAGAAAAAATGCAGATCAAACCACTTTGTGTCTTGTGATCAGCTCTTGGTAAAAAAGTTGGCTGGGAGAGAAAGCTAGAAACTATCTTCAATTCTGGGCTCATCATTAATCTAGCACACACTCATTCTATGCCAAATGCTTGGCAGGATGTTAGAAAAGTGGAGGATCACATTTAATTAGAGATGAAAGGTATTGAATCCAACCCTGTCATTTTACAAATGAGGCCCAGAAAAGTTCAATTTCCCAGGATCACACAGATAGTCAGTGTCTAAAGCAGTATTCCAATTCAAGCCTTCCTGTCTCCAAGTCCAATATTTTACCATCTAAAAGATACAAGATTTCTGCCTACTCAATATTTGTTTCTACACATTTGATTAGCCATTCATGATAGTGCTCCAGCTGATGAGAAGAGGGTTCATTGAAGATAGTTTGAGAAGTGATGATAACAAAAAGAAAGGCAATAAGGAAAAACTTGCTTAAGAGACTTTTCTTAGCTGTTATTTTTACAAAGAAACATTTTGAAGATAATTTAAAATTTTATAGGAAGTAAATCCAGAGGGACACGGTTAAGAGTGATGGCATGATGCAAGCAGAAGAGGCTGTTTTCCTGTCATGGCTGGGGAGATGCTGGAGAAGCTGGAGAACAGGATGGAGAGGACTTGTATCTTACTGGGACCATCTTAGCCTTTATCTTGTGAAGAAAGTAAAGAGCGTTTTGTTTTGGTTTTTCGGGGCAATGAGGGTTAAGCGACTTGCCCAGGCTCACACAGCTAGTGTCAAGTGTCTAAGGCTGGATTTGAACTCAGGTCCTCCTGAATCCAGGGCCAGTGCTTTATCCACTGCACCACCTAGCTGGCCCTAAGAACGTTCTCAAGAAGAGATTTGGCTTGGTATCTTGAGTGAACTGAATGGGTAACCTTCAGAAGTAAAAGGTTATTTTCAATTACAATGATTATTAGAGGTGATTCTGGCTCCCAGCTTTTAACAGCTAAAATATTGTGTTTTTGTGTTCTTGATTACAATTTCAATAAATTATATAGCCAGTAACTTTAATATTGTATAAATTCTTGGAGATTAGGAGTTTTGATATATATAGAGAGAAAAGTGACTCTTTATGGGGAGTTTTCTCCAGTTTATGAAATAATATATAATTAACTGGGGCGATCTGAGATAACTGATGAGGAAACAATTTACGAGAAATATACAAATATATCCTTGGATTGCACTAGAACCTGGGATGATGAGAATGTATATGGCCTAACTAAGGGTTGACCTACAAGTGAGAGTGGTCAACTCCATAACCTTGTTACTTATGTATTATTATTATTGTTATTTTATTTTATTTTTTGCCAGGCAATGAGGGTTAAGTGACTTGCCTAGGGTCACACAACTAGTAAGTGTCAAGTGTCTGAGGCTGGGTTTGAACTCAGATCCTCCTGAATCTAGGGCTGGTGCTCTATCCACTGCACCATCTAGCTGCCCCAAATTATGTTTGTTTGTTTTGCGGGGCAATGATGGTTAAGTGACTTGCCCAGGGTCACACAGCTAGACTTATGTATTATACAATGAAAATGTATCACCCTGGATTGGTCCTCATGACACCCAACTGACTTTGGGGCTGCCACCCCACTATCAAAGAATTCTCAAGAAAAGAACACAGCATTTGCCTCAACATTATAGATTTCAGATGGCAAATTAACTAGGATCCAGGGAGAATCACATAGTAGATCACAAAGCTTAGTAGAAGGGACTTGGGAATTCCCCAAATACCCCATGCCTTAATTCACCACCCTTCGTGTGACTAGATTTGTTAGTCTCTTTAGATTACCTGTAGGTGTCAACTATCTATTTTATCTCTATCCCATCCCATTCCTGGCCCCAGATAATTGAGAGTTGGCTGCAGTGTCTTTTCCTCCCACATCTTTAGTACAATGAGAAGAGAGCAGGCCTAGCCAAAGTAATAGAAGAAGCAATGACTCCCCCTAATTCTTATCTTGTTTTACATATGAAAACATTAGCACAATAGAGAGCTCTAGTCAAGATTTCATCTTATAGGACTAGTAATCTGTGGTAATTTTGTCCACAGTCATTAATGGGAGAAAACTATTTGGTTATCAAACTCAGAAGAATCATATAGGTCCAGGGCCTGGGAAACATCAGGGGAGAAACAAATAGGAACTCAAAGTATTCAGGAAGAGGGAAGATCTTCAGTCATTTCTAGTTTATCAGTTTAGAGCTGGAAGAGGTCTTGGAAGTTAAGTGGTCCAACTTGTCATTATACAAAAAAGGAAACTGAGGCTCAGAAGGGTTAAGTCACTTAACTACAAATAGCAAGTTGCTTAAGCAGGATTTGAACTCAGTTGATCCTCTGACTTAAATTTTGTACTTTTTGAAGGTGAGAGATGAACTGTGAAATACAAGGAAATGTCAGGCAAATACAGAAAATCTGCAGATTTTAAAGAAACCAAGACTTGAGGGTGAGGAGCCGCAAAAGAGATAATAAACTTTAATTGCAAAATTCAATTAGGGGACAAGAGGGAAAAAAATCTGGGAAAATGGACAAGTAATGAGTTCCTTATACTGTGAATCAAGAAACATGGGTTCTCTTGCCACTGACTCACCCATTTATAGCCTCATGACAAATCCCTGGCTGGATCTTTTTGTTTCTCCACGTCCCCTTTCTATGCTATGACTGCAGATAACAATACTTTTGTAAGACTTTACAGAATGTTTCAAAATCTCATCCCCTAAGGCACTAAGGTAGGTAACCATCTAAATACAGGCAAAGAGAGAGTTTCAAAGTCCAACACCCAAAGGGTAAAGTTAAAATTATGAGGGAACTTAGAACTCCTTGTCTCCTTCCCTCCCACCACACCAAAATAACTTAAAAACAATCTGGAAAGTGTAGTACAATCCAGAAGTTTTAACAATCTACTCTCCTGAAGGACACACTTTTACGTTTAATCGGCATTATTAATTTTCTTCATCACTCTCTTAGCTCTAGAGGACAAACAGAACAATAAATCAAACTCCCAAGTGTAAGTGCTCAAACTAAAAGATTAACAATCTCTTGGCCAGTCAGTATGAGTTGACTCGTCCACACCCCTGAATATGAAATAGGACACCGAGGTTCACTCACCTTACTGATTCACTAAACTTCCCAGAGCCTCATCTGTTAAAGAAGGGGTTAGGCTCAATGGTCTCTAGAGTTCCTTGCAGTTCTGAAGCAATACTCTTATATGATCACCTCTTTGGAATGAGGTAATAGGCTCTTCTAGGGATAGTTTGGGTGGATGACCTTTTAGTCTGAACTCCGGCCCAGGAATCCGGGAGGTGGGCTGGAATGGGAGAATGGAAATTGCTGCAACTTTATTTTCATTGGGTAGTAAAGACCTTCTAATTCCTCTCTTCAACTGTTTGACTCTGTACTCCCAGGGGCAGAGTGCCCTAACACGGGAGGTCTGCCGGTAGACAGATACCTGCAGCAGCTTAAATTGCCAGCAGTTTGGGGTTGTATCTCAGTTGCCACCGGTCCTCTCCCAGCCTCCAAGCCAGGTCATCCTCGCATACGTATTCACACATATTACGTTCGCTTTCATCCTCCCAGGCTCAACTTTTCAGGGTTAAGTACATCTGAGCAGTTGTTGGTTGGTAGGTAAGGTGTTGACAGGTTTCCGCCAATGTTTCTCTATCTCCCCTCATCAGATCGCAATCTTTTTGAGCACTGCAGCACAAACCCCGAGGGTTCTAAAAGTTAGACTTTCGGGGGAGGGATATGGGCCCCGGTTCCAGGTCGGTCCGATCCGCGGGCTGCCGCTAGATGGCGACGTTTGGACCCTGCGGTTGAGGCAGGTGCGGGCCACGGAAACTCCGCTGGGTGGGAGCCGGCCGGGGAGCTCAGTTAGTTCCCTAAGTGCCCGGGGAAAGAAGGAAGGACAGAAGAGGAGCAAAGGAGGATTCCGAGAGGGGACGGGGGAGATCAGGGATCCTCAGCAGTGATCCTAGGCTCTTATTTTAACCCTTGCCGAAAAAGTAATGGAGTCTTCGGCTAAGTCTTGTTCCCTACCTCCATCCAGCCACCCCAAAAGGCTCTCCATTCCCCATCCACTCCTGAGTGGGGCACCGGGGGTGGAAGACGCTTGTGCTTTTCTTGTGCTATCTGTCTCTTCGTCCCTCCACGCCCCCCGAGGCTTCAGGACAGATGTTACTTCCCCCAGTGCCCACCACCCCCATGCAGCATCTTCCCGAGAGTTCGAGTAGGGGAAGGTGAGAGAGCAGAGAGGTGGGGCAGGGACAGGAGCGGGGGGCGGGGGGGGGGGCGGCTCTCAATGATCTCAGCCTCAGACTACAGGGAGCAAGTGAAGGGGCCAGAAGCAAGAAAGTTAAGTGCCAGGCGTGAGTGCACTTGGCACGCGGCGGGCGGACTGTCAGGGGCCGCGGCGGAGCGTGGGGAGGGGGTGTCTCGCCTACCGCAGTGCAGCTATGCAGGGGTCTCGCACTTACCCCGGAGTTTCTCTCGCCTTCCCCAAGGTGCCCATGGCCATGGCCCTGGCGCTTGGCTGCCCGGCTCACCTAGCGAGGCGGGGGCAGGGAGGCGCGGGGCGCGGTGCATAGCTGCCTCCACGCCACGCCACCGCCTCCTTCTCCTCCTCTCTGGGCAGCGCTGCACCGCCCCTCACTCCTCCCGCTGTCGAAGGAAACTGAGCTGAACAGAAGGACTCACAGACTCTCTGACTCTCTGACCTCTCTCTCTCTCTCTCTCTCTCTCTCTCTCTCTCTCTCTCTCTCTCTCTCTCTCTCTCTCTCTCTCTCTCTCTCTCTCTCTCTCTCTCTCTCTCCTCTCTCCTCTCTCCTCTCTCCTCTCTCCTCTCTCCTCTCTCCTTCCTCTCACCACACCACCTGACACACAGCGATGCTATCTCTCCTATACGAAATAGCAGTTCCACTCTTGATTCTCTGAAACCTCTTCAAGTTCCCCGGTATTGCGGCCTAGGCTGATCTCTCTCATTCACACAGATACACACACACACACACACACACACACACACACACACGTACCGAGTTCTCTCTTTTCCCCTTCCCCCTTCTTGCTGCTGGGGAAAGGGGAAGATACAGTTCCTCTGATACCTAACTTTTCAAAGGAAACTTCACTCCAGATCACCAGAAACATGCCCCCCTTCCTTGCCCAGTCTGCGGTACCCATCTCCCAGTGGTCTGTTTTATTCCCCGCCCCCCCCCCATAGACTGCAAACTCCTTGAAGGAGCCTGTGTTTTACTTCTTCAAAGGCCCCTTACTCCATCACCTCCTATCCCCTCCCTCACCCCATTAGCTCTCTGTTGGGTACTTTTTTGTGTTGGTGGTGGTCTTCAACTGTGATTCAATCTGTGCAGGGAAACTCCCAGCAATGGAATTCCCTCCACTTATGCAGATGTGCAATCATTTTTCAACTTCCAGCCAGAAAAGAGTCGATTGGGTGGTTATTGAAAGAGTAAGTGATTTGCCCAGGTCTAGACAACCAGGATTTGCCCTAATTTGAACCTAGGTCTTCAGGACTTGAAAGCACTTAATAAATTCTTTTTGATTTGAGTTGAAATGCAAATTAGGACGCTTCTTCAATGAAAGAAGCAGGAGACATAAGCACTTCAACCCCTCTTGGCCTATCATGAGTTCCTGTGGTAAAAAGGCCAAAGTTAAAAAAAACAAACAAACTAACAACAACCCAACAACTTAGTGGCAAACCTTCTTGAGCCCAGTCTTTCTGGGCTAGACTCCCCTCCCATGAGAGAAACATAAAACCTCACAAAGACTTTCAATTTTGAAAGGACTTGTGGGCCTCTATTAGAACTTTTAAGAATTCAGTCACCTCTAGGCCAGGATTAAGCATGAGCTGACCTTTAGCAGAACCGAGCTGCTTTTTACATTTCTTTCTAGTGGTCCCTGGCAAGGCTTAACATCACATGCAAATAACCCCTAAGGAATAATGAAAAATAACTAACATTTATATATCAGCTTTAAGGTTTGCAAAGCACTATACATACATACACACATACTTGTATGTGCAATCTCATTTGATCCTCACAACCCTGTGTTGTTTGCTGGTGTTGCAGTCCAAACCAACTCCGTGACCACTGAAGTGGTTTGCCATTTCCTTCTCCAGCTCATTTTACAGATGAGGAAGTAGGGGCAAAAGGCGTTAAGGAATTTGCCCAGGATCACACAGCTGTTAAGTGTATGAGACAGCATTTGAACTCAGGTACTCCTGACTAACCCCAGCACTCTATCCACTTCACCACTTAGCTGTTCAGACAACTCTGTGAGGCAGGTACTATTATAATTTCCATTTTATAGATGAGGAAACTAAGTCATTTGCCCAGGATCACAACTAATATTTCTAACTTTAGTCTTCTTGACTCTAAATCTGGCATTTCATCCATTTCACCATCTAGATCTTATCTTGTACTTATTACCTTGTTTGAAATGTTCTCCCTTTCTTCTTCTTCCTCTTATTTATACTTGAAATCCTTCAAGATCCAACTCAGCTACCATTTCTTCCTCAAACATGTGTGTGTGTGTGTGTGTGTGTGTGTGTGTCCCAGGGTCACACAGCTTCTTCCTTGAATCTTTCCCTGGTTCTCCCTCCTTTCCCTCCCCTTCCCAGCCAGATGGGAATTTTCTTTCCTTGGATTTCATGCAGAAATTTAATCTCTCTTATACTCTTATCAGAGCATATTCTGCATTATGTAAATTGTTTAGTGGAGTAGATCTAAAGCTAGACTGTGCTTCAGGAATTTTGTTGTTCAGGTTGTGTCCAGCTCTCTTGACCCCATTTAGGATTTGCTCGCAAGATACTGGAGTGGTTCACCATTTCCTTCTCCAACTCGTTTTGAAGATGAGGAAACTGAGGCAAACAGGGTGAAGTGAGTTGGTCAGGGTCACACAGCTAGTAAGTCTCTGAGACTAGATTTGAGCTCAGGTCCTCCTGACTCTAGACTCAGCACTCTATCCACTGAGCCACCCAGATGCCCTTGTAAGGGTCCTTAGAGGTTAGCTAATCAGATCTGTTCATTTTATATATGAGATATGATATTATAATGTGCCTAAGGAAGGAAGAAAATAAGCATTCAAGTGCTTACTACGTGCACTCTATCCACTGAACCATGTAGGTTTTTAGGAATACCTGAATTAAAGTCTTGGCCTTTGATGGTCATGGAACATATGACCCTGGGCAAACCACTTAACCTCACACTGCCTCAAGGAAATTCTCTAAGACTATATTATTTAAGTTGCTAGATTGTATTGGTAAAGGGAGTTTCCTTGCTGGAAAGTGTCCTAAATAAATAAATCACAGATCAGGAAAAAAAAAAGACTAGGGCAGAAAATTGTGTCTTTTCCTCCCATCCCCACTCCCCTAAATACCTAGCCCAATGTCTTTTCCCTATTAAAAAGCAGATTTCTTGATTTGGTTTTGAAAGTGTGAAAACATGAATTTCTCAATTGAGATGCAGATGACAACAACCTTGGTTATTCTTTTGAAATTCATTCCCTTTGATGTAGGCTTTTCCAGCATTGCTTTTGCCGACAAGGATTTGGTTACCCCACTTATTTCCTGTCCTCTTCCTTGGTATAAATTTTCAATTATACCTGTTTGTTTGATGGAAAACTTAAATACAGAATCAAAGAATCCTAGAGATAGATGTGACATCAGAAGTCATCTGGTTTAGTCTGTATCTGAGTAGGAATTCCATCTAGAATATTCCTGACAGATGATCAACTAGCACCAACTTAAAAACCTGAATTGCTGGGAAACTCACCACCTAGAAGTAGCTAGGTTAACCCAGGGATAGAGCACTGGACCTGGAGTCCCAGAATTCAATCTGACTCCAGATACTTAGTATCTTTGTGACCCAGGGTAAGTCACTTGATCTGTCTTCCTCAGTTTCCTCATCTGAAAAATAGGGCTGATCATAATAGTACCTACCTTACAGGATTGTTGTGAGGATCAAATGAGATAATATTTGTAAAGTGTTTTACATGGCTTTAAAGAGCTGTATAAGTGTTAGCTATTATTATTATATATATTATTATTATTTTAGCTATTATTATTATTACCTCTTGAAACTGTCCCACTTTGGGCCTTGTTAAATGTTAGGAAGCTTCTCTTTATCTGGAAACTCAATCTGTCTCACTGTAACTCTTGCCCATTGTTCCTAATCTTGGCAGTTGGGGTCCAGCAAAGGAAAAAAAAAATCTAATCCTCTTCCAAATGACAGACAGCCCTTCAAATACTTGAAGATAGCTATTATATTTCTCCTGTCTTCTATGCAGAAAAAAAATGTCCAGTTTCTGCAGCTGATCATTGTATAGAGTCTCCCCCAGGCTTAGAATCAGAATTCTGCTTTGCCTAGTTTGACTGAATTCCCATGGATCTCATTGCTTCTTTTGGTTAGAGACTAATCTGATGTCCAGGGTCCTCTCTTCTGGTTTTCTCAAAGATCTATTTTCTCTCTCATTTCTGGTCCAGACCTAGTATCCAGCTGAAGTTTTTGGATTTCTATTTAAGATTGCATATCTCTTATGTGTTGTGTTCCTATTCACATCTATCTTTTCTCATTCGCTGTCCTTTGCCTCCAGCCTGCCACTTGATTCTCCCTTTGATCTATTATTCTCTGGATATAGAGTTATTTGGAAGGTTGCCAGGAAAAACTACTTTTTTTACTTAATATCAATTAACTATTATAACCATTTAACTTAAATAAGATCATATGATTTCCCTAAATTCTTATTTAAAAAGCCTCATTTAGCATAGAGGTGACCCTGGATTTTCTCTGGCTGTCCCTCATACCTGGAATGCTGTCCTCCCTCATCTTTAATTATTAACCTCCCTGGCTTCCTATAAGTCTCACCTAAAAACCCAGTTTCCAGAGCAAGGCTTCCCCAACTCCTCTTAATTCTAGTGCCTTTCCTCTGTTAATTATTTATTATTTATCCTATATGTAGCTTGTTTCATGTGTGTATATATATATATATATATATATTTGTTTGCATGTTGTCTCCTTCATTAGACTGCAAGTTCCTTGAGAGCAGGGACTGTCTTTGACCTCTTTTTGTATGCCCAGCACTTAGCACAGTGCTTGGCACATAGTAGGTGCTTAATAAATGTTTATGGCAAATATGGCTTTAGACACTTGACACTTACTAGCCATGTGACCCTGGGCAAGTCACTTAACCCTCATTGCCCCGCCCCCCCCCAAAAAGTTTATTGTTTTGAGAGTCTTTCAGCTTTTGTTGTTCTTAGTCATTCCAGTTGTGTCTGGCTTTTCTGACAGCTTTTACAGACCTAGAAAATTTGATTGCCTGAGGATCAGCCTTTCTAATAATTTTCATTGTTGTTCAACTGTTTCAGTTGTGTCTGACTCTTTGTCCCCATTTGGGGTTTTCCTGGCAAAGACACTAAAGTGGTCTGCCATTTCTTTCTCCAGCTTATTTTACAGATGAGGAAATGGAGGCAAACAAGGTTAAGTGACTTTATTCAGGGTCCATTAGCTAGTAAGTGTCCAAGATCAGGAAGGCCAAGAAGATGAGTCTTCCTGATTTCAGACCTGGTATCCTATCCACTGTGGCACCTAGTTGCCCCTCTCACTAATTATAGGGAAGCTCAATCACTACCATACCACTCCTGTCCATCTCTAAATGGTACTAAGAATAACTCAGTTCTTAGACCATCTGGAAATATTAGTATAAGGAATGGCATTCATAATGTGTGGTTTTTGTCCAGTCTTCGCCAACTAATTGACATATTCATAAAGGAACTAGGTAGTACTTCCAAAATATCAAAAGAAACAAAGGAAAATCTCTGACAAAATAGATGGGATCCCTATGGAAGATTTATGGAATCAAGTAGGATGAGAAGGCCTGGAAGGATTTAATTTGTACCAATTAAGGAGATATGAACACTGAGGAAAACACAAATTGGATAAGGCATAGGGTTATATAAAATAATAACAATATTAATAATAATAGCTAGCATTTATATAGAGCTTTAGGGTTTGCAAAGCACTTTACTTATTGTGAGAAATGATTATTTGGTTTTTTAAAAAGTTATATGTTGGGGTGGCTAGGTGGCGCAGTGGATAAAGTACCGGCCCTAGAATCAGGAGTATCTGAGTTCAAATCTGGCCTCCGACATTTAAAACTTACTAGCTCTGGGCAAGTCACTTAACCCCAATTGCCTCACTAAAAAAAAATAAAAAAGCTATATGTTGAATTTATTATTTACGTTAAAAAGAAAGAGTGAGATATGATCTAGAGTCAAATTCAATGCTTTATACATAAAGAGAAGCTACTTTTCAAAGACAAGGGTTTATATTCTCTTGGAATAATAAGGGACATTATTTTCATAAACATTAGTTCCTGGTCCAACCTTCCTTATTTTTTTTTAATCATAAAAGTATTTCATTATTTCTAGTTACATGTAGAATAGTTTTCAACATTTTTTGGGGGCTGGGGGCAATGAGGGTTAAGTGACTTGCTCAGGGTCACACAGCTAGTAAGTGTCAAGTGTCTAAAGCTGGATTTGAACTCAGGTCCTCCTGAATCCAGGGCCAGTGCTTTATCCATTGTGCCACCTAGTTGCCTCCTCAGCGTTTGTTTTTATAAGATTTCTAGTTCCAAATTTTTCTCCCTCCCTCCCTTCCCTCCCTTCCCCCTCCCCAAGACAGCAAGCAATCTGATAATGGTTATATATGTACAATCACATTAAACATATTTCTGCATTGGTCATGTTTCGAAAGAAGAATAAGAACAAAAGGGAAAAACCTCAAAAAACCAAAAACCAAAAACCAAAAGTTGAAACAGTATGGTTCAATCTGCATACAGATTCCAAAGTTCTTTTTTCTGGATGTGGAAAGCAGAGAAATGATTATTTGTAAGCAATATTTTTGGGGAGATTCAGAGCTTCTCCCTTCTTCCAAAGACCTGACCTTTAAAGGTCTGGTTTCTCCTTTATAATAAGATTGCATTGAATCTCTACATCTTGGTCAGACCTATCCTAATCTTGCAAGGAATCTGGGTTGGGAAAGATCATTGTGTTCTACCCAAACTTGGTAGAGACAGACCTATTTATCTAGATGTTCAAAGCCTTCTCTGTGGAGGGAGGGTCAATGGGAGGGGGGATTGAAGAGGAGGACATTCTTTGAATTGCTAGCCCAAGGCTGGAAATAATCTCTCTGTGCCCGGCTCAATTCTTAGCCCCATGATCACCTACTGTTTCAAGGGTATAAGCTCTGTGCTCCACCACCATGACTATATTTGGTCTGAGAGAGATTTCCAATGACCATCCTTTTATTAATAATCTGCTGGCCTAGGGGCAGCTAGGTGGCGCAGTGGATAGAGCACTGGCCCTGGAGTCAGGAGTACCTGAGTTCGGATCCAGCCTCAGACACTTAACACTTACTAGCTGTGTGACCCTGGGCAAGTCACTTAACCCCAATAGCCTCACTAAAAAAAAAAATAATAATAATCTGCTGGCCTAATTAATAAAATGATTAGGAGCAGCTAGGTGGTACAGGGGATAAAGCACCACCCCTGAATTTAGCAGGACCTGAATTCAAATCCGTCCTCAGATACTTGACACTTACTAGCTGTGTGACCCTAGGCAAGTCACTTAAACCCTATTGCCCCCTGCCCCCCCCCCACCCCCGACAAAATGCTTTTATCATACAAGAGTATGCTTGAAATTTGTTTTGAGGAATCTCTGTAGGCAACTGAAAAACAGCTGTGGCCAACACCCAGCTGGCATCCTGATTTGGGAAAAGTATGCTTCTGTTTTCACAAATACTATGCTATCAAAGATGGCTGGAAGTGAAACTTGGAGGGAGGAGAGGGATCTCCCGATGAAAATTTCTGAAGATCTGTGCCCTGCCTACCCATCTGATTTACATGTTAAATTCCCTTACTTTTAATTCAAGATTATAAAAGGCTACTATGCAAGGCACCAGGGATACAAAAACTAAAATAAATAGCCCTAAGAAATAAAATAATTAAATTACCAAGAAACTATGTCTCTCAAAATTTTCAATTGTCACAATATACGTACATACATAGACTAAAACTTCTGGTATGAGGACAGTTCATCAACCTTTGGTGTCCATCTGACACCCAACTCTTACCAGGTGGCTACAAGAACCTATAGCATGTGCAATGGCCTCACCTGATAAACAGTCTTGGCAAATGGACTAAACCAGGTTGAAGATAACTGCCAGGCCTTAACCTGTCAGTGAGTTAGGGGGATGTCTACTCCAAGCATATGAAGACTTCTTCTGGCAGAATGGATGGAGGAGAACAGTTTGTTCCAGTGGCCATGAAGGCGGCTGAAGCAGGCTCTGTGAAATGCTTAGAGCTTAGTCAGACACCAAAGGTGCCAAGGTCATCCACTGCATCCTGGGCTGTCACCATTTGTCCTGACTTTTGTCCTGCCACTACGACTTCAATGACTCTGGAAGAGAGAGTGAAACTGATGACTTTGCTCAACTCTGCCTTACTGAAATCCAGTTCACAAGCAAGTGAAGACCACCTCATGATGTCATTGGTCCTCTTTGAAAATGAAGGTTGAGGGGGCAGCTAGGTGGCACGGTGTTTAGATCACCGGCCCTGGATTCACAAGGACCTGAGTTCAAAACTGCCCTCAGACACTTGACATTTACTAGCTGTGTGACCCTGGGCAAGTCACTTAACCCTCATTGCCCTGCAAAAAAACCCAAAACCCAAACCCAAAACAAGAAAATAAAGGTTGAACAGCTAATGATATATATACATTTATGTGCATATATAGCATACATTACATATATATGGATGTATATATGCATACACCTCATATACATATGCACAAATGTATGACCTCATTTGATCTTCATAACAATCCTGAGAGATAAATGCTATTATTATCATTATTTTATAGATGAGGAAACTGAAGCAGGCAAGAGGTGAAGGGAAGTCCATCGTTACCCAGCTAGTGTCTGAGGTTAGATTCTAATTTAGGTCTTTCCCTTTTGACACTTAGTTGCCTATAGCTAGATAGACCTATCTATAATATATACATGTATGTATACTGTAGGTATGCATGTAATTAATATGTGCACATATAATATGTGTATATATACATATATGCATACACACATATACATGTGTGCATACACATGACTCGAGGGAGAAAGTCAGGGTTTTTTAAATCCTATATTTTATATACGCATATACATACATAAATATATACATATATATAGATACTATACACATATACACATAGCCACAGCATATTCAAACATATTAAATGAGGGACAATTAGCTAGTGAGGACTGAAGTAATATAGGAAGCAAAACTTAACTGCCATCTTGTTTTTCCTGCGGACTCTCCAAAGGAGGTGGTTATGTCCATTTGGAATCACTAAGTAGAGAACCATTTACAATCCTAAAATAGTTGATGTAGGCCTGGAATGGATCTCAGAGGATCTTCTATGAAACTCTCTCATTTCACATTTGAGGAAACAGAGGCTTAGGGTTTTTGTTTTGTTTTGGTTTTGGTTTTTGTGGGGCAATGAGGGTTAAGTGACTTGCCCAAGGTCACACAGCTAGTAAGTGTCAAGTGTCTGAGGCCAGATTTGAAGTCAGGTCCTCCTGAATCCAGGGCCAGTGCTTTATACACCTAGCTGCCCCTCCCCCCCACTGCTCCCAGAGGCTTAGGTTTTTGAAGTGATTTGCCCAAAGTAACAGGGGTAGTAAACATCAGAGGTGTCAGGTTTGAATCTAATTGCAATGACTTTAAAAACAATGCTCTTTCCACTGTAGGGTTGGAAGGAAAATTAGAAATCTTGGCCAACCCAGCAACCACAATGTTGGTTTCTCAGTGCTTTAAAAGAGCTGTTCAATGCTGTTATTTTCAGGAAGTACAAATTCAAGTGGGGATAGATGGAAGGAAAAAATACCACACCCAAATCTCTGGAGTAAGTACTTCTGTCCCAAGCTATGTCTCTAAGTGTCAGTATAGGCAAGTGGAGGGCCACTTAAGATTGTGGTGGAGCTAAGGGAGAGTGAAAAAAAAATGAATACAGATGAAGAAGACCAGACCGATGATTCATTATCCACTCTGTAGCACGAACCCTGTCTCCAAAGAGAGAATTGACCTCATTATTTTAAATTATTAATTTTTGTTTCCTAAACCACACGGTAAAGTTTACCTCTTAGTAGTAATGCTTCCAAATTTACAAATGGAAAAGCTTTAATATGTACATTTCTAAATTAGCAGACCCAGTTTCTTAGATCTTTCCTATAAAACTGAATGGTGTTTTACCACAGATGATATCTCTGCAGTCACACAACTGGCTGAAAGGTATACATAGTTTTGTTGTTCTTAGGTTGTTTCAGTCATATTTGGCTCGTCATGACCCCATCTTCGGTTTTTTTTTTTTTTTAGTGAGGCAATTGGGGTTAAGTGACTTGCCCAGGATCACACAGCCAGTAAGTGTTAAGTGTCTGAGGCCGGATTTGAACTCAGGTACTCCTGACTCCAGGGCCAGTGCTCTATCCACTGTGCCACCAAGTTGCCCCTCCATCTTTGTTTTTCTTGACACAGATACTGGAATGGTTTGTCATTTCCTTCTCTAGTTCATTTTACAGGTGAGGAAACTGAGGCAAAGAGGGTTAAGTGACTTGCTCAGGGTCACACAGCTAATGTGTCTGAGGCCAGAATTGAACTCAGATCTTCCCAACTTCAGGCCCAGCACTCTAAATGAATTGTTTTTTTCTTTTTTTGGTAGGACAATGAGAATTAAGTGACTTGCCCAGGGTCACACAGCTATTAAGTGTCAAGTGTCTGAGGTCAGATTTGAACTCAGGTCCTCCTGAATCCAGGGCTGGTGCTTTATCCACTGCTACCTAGTTGCCCCAGGCCCGGCACTGTATATGCTGTGATAACCTAGCTGCCCTTAAGGGCCTCCAGATGATCTTATTTGAAGATTTGCTCTGATTCCATCAAGCCATGGAATATTGCAGAACTTCCTAAGAAAGATTTATAACTACTCAAAAATACTTAGCCTAACTATCCACAGAGGAAAAACTAAGTGGATAAGGAATATTGGTTGACTAGACTATTATGTACAGTTAGATGGACAACTCATAGAGCTGATCCATTAGTACCTGTACCATGGCCAGATACTACAAATGGACAATGGTCCAGAATTGAATGGGAAGAGGAATGTGGGCTAGTTTGCCTTTGGGAAATTGCATATTTTTTTTTAAAGCATAACTTTCAACCTACTTCTACCAATTCAAATCAACAACTGTTTTGTAAATCATAGTCTTAGAGACTTTTGCCTAGGGCACCAAGAGCCAATGTAATTGTCCACAATAGGTGGGTATAGTGGGTAAGAGTTCTGGACTTGGAGTCATAACACTAAAATTCAAATCCAGCTCAGATACTTGCTGTGTGACCTTGAACAAGTCACTAAGCCTCATTTTTCTCATTTGTAAAATGGAGACAATAATAGAGCCTTTCTCCTGGGGTTGTTGTGAGGATAAAATGAAATAGCAGCCCTTTGCAAACCTTAAAGTGATATATAAATGTTGTTGTTATTGTTATAAAATGAGAATGCTTCAGAGGCAGGACTTGAACCTAGGTCTTCCTGACTCTAAAACTAGCTCTTTGTCTCCTAAACCTTGCTGCCTTTATAATACATTGTTCAGTTGTTTTCAGTCATGTTCAACTCTTCATGACCCCATTTGGGGTTTATTTGGCAAAGATTCTGGGGTGGTCTGCTTTTTCCTTCTCCAGCTCATTTTAAATGTGAGAAACTGGGATACATAGGGGTTAACTGATTTGCCTAAGGTTGCACAGCTAGTAAGTGTCTGAGGCCAGATTTGAACTCAGGAAGATGAGTCTTCTTGACTCCAGACCCGACCTCTATCCACTGGACTATCTAGTTGCCCACAAAGTATTTACTGGGCCTGAAAGGATTTACAAAGTTTTGGTAGTCTCTAGTGACATGCTAAAGCACCTTACTTCAGTCACGTTGTTATCAAATTAACACCTCTATTCAACTTTTCCCTTTGGAGAGTTAAAATCCTTTGTACCTGCCAAAAATATTGAGTAAATTAGCACTCCACACTCCCTAGTGAAGCCACTTTTCACAAGGATAATATTGCCACCAGGAAAGAGCAATAATTTAAAAGTTAAAATCATTTCAATCCATCAACAAGTTCCATTCAACCTCTACAAAGTGTTTGGGGGAGTGGGCAAGCATTAGCAATATTCAATTCTTTAAAATCTTAGTAGGCAGGGAAGCTAGGTGGTGCAGTGGATAGAGCACCAACCCTGGAGTCAGGAGTACCTGAGTTCAAATCTGGCCTCAGATACTTAACACTTACTAGCTGTGTGACTCTGGGCAAGTCACTTAACCCCAATTGCCTCACTAAAAAAAAACAAAAAAAAACCCCCCCAAAACAAAAACAAAACCAAAAAATCTTAGTAGGCTACAAATACCAAAGCTTGAACAAATCCATTGGTTAGTCAGCCAATCCAAGCATCTATTAAGTACAAACATGTTTTCAGGCACTGTGATAAGCACTGGGGAAACAAAAAAAGGAGAAAAGGCAGTCCATGTCCTCTAAGAGCTCTTCACAGAAAGATTTCTAGGAAATCAGAGATTAAAGAGAACACCCGTATATGTGCAAAACACACATATACAAGCATATGTATATATACATACATACATACATACATCTTCCTCTCATTGGTGGATCCATGACCTATCCAGAACTTCCTTGTCTAGGTTCAAACAGATATGTCACTGAAATCACATGTCTCTGGAGAGAAACAAAGAATCAGAACTTAGTGGTGTAAATAGATGAATCCTGTAAACATGAAATAATTCTGAAAATTGGAGATGGAGACTATTGTCTTAGAGTATCACCACTGGGTCGCTTTTTAGAGCATTCTGGGAAGAAAGCATGTACAAACAGATTGGCTACCTCAGCCCATTACTTTATAGCTTTCAAGTCGACTTACTTGTAGAAATGGGTACAGATCCTGGGGGACTTTCCTCACCCCTTTCCCATTCAACTGAGAATTATCCAATAAACCCAGTACCTACAAGATTGCATAGAATGCGTCAGTAGGTTCAGCAACGGTCCATGTGGAAGAGGCTGAGGAACCTGCTTTCAGGAGAATCAGGATGATGTTCAATGTAAGTGCTTTGGAGAGATTTTGTAGCATGTGTAGATCTATAAGTGCTTCTGGTCTGTTCCCATCTGCTAATCATGTAACAAAGGATAGTCTCTATGATTGGCTGCAGTTTTGGAACTGAAACTAGGGGGTACCTTCAAAAGGGTTTAGTTAACCATAGCCTGGTTGAATCTCTCTCTGGGTCTGACTTCTTCAAAGATGGTCTTTGGTAAGAGACAATACTATAAGGGGAGAGGCCACTTGGACCCTCTCCCTCTGAGATAGGACCTGTGGTGAGATAGGAACATGGTTCTTTGACTGCCTCAGCTTTTCTTTCATTTTAGGTCAAGGAGGTTAATAGGAAAGTTCTCACCTTGTGAATTTTAAAAGGTCAGGAGAGACAGCCTTTGGGATTCTGGAAGTCTGGGAATCTAGGAGGTAAGAGTTTAGTACAGAAATAGAATCAATACCAGGCTTTGCAGCTAGCCCAAAATCAGTTTCCCAAGGACTGAGGAGTGACCTTCAGTGCTCAGCTCAGCAGTAGCTGTGATCATCCAATGATGATGCCACATTTGGGTGTGAACATAGTGGTATCAATGCTCTGTAGAATCTGTGGTAAGGCTGAGGCCACTTTCCCCAGAGATCAATCTCCCTAGAGAGAATGTATTTCTAAGGTGTTGGGAAGAGGGAAATGTTTATATTTTTGTTCTCACTGTGTCTTCAAAAATAAATATCCCTTTGGAAAAGCAAATTGATGTTAATGGGTTAAGTAGAACTGAGATGTTAGTCACCGATTGGTAGGAAACAGTGGACAGAGCGCAACCTGTGGGGACTCAAGCCAATGGCATTAGAAAATACCCTCTAGAATTTTGCGGGTTTGGGTAGAAGTTAGATTCTAGGATAGTAAGCCCAGAGAGTACTTGCTGAACCAATACTCCCCCTCCTTTAGAACATAATTGGAACATTTTCTACTACTTCACTGATCCTCAGAATATGGATGGAAAGAAGCTAACAGGCTTTAGTTTTATGTTGTTGTTGTTTTTTTTTTTTGGTGAGGCAATTGGGGTTAAGTGACTTGCCCAGGGTCACACAGCTAGTAAGTGTTAAGTGTCTGAGGTCAGATTTGAACTCAGGTGCTCCTGACTCCAGGGCCGGTGCTCTATCCACTGCGCCATCTAGCTGCCCCTAGTTTTATGTTTTTATTCACCTGGATTTTCTCAGAGCTCTAGGAGATCAGAGGGGTTAGATTTTTGTTGCTGTTGTTTTTATTTTTTTTAAATAATATTTTTATTTATAGTTTTGAGTTCCAAATTTTATATCTCCTTCCCTCCCTCCCTTTCCCCCTGAGATGGTAAGCAATCAGATATAGGTTATACATATACAATTATGTAAAATATTACATATTAGTAATTTTGTACAAGAAAACTTGAATAAAAGAAAAAATAGAAGAAAGTGAAAAATAGCATGCTTCAGTCTTTGTTCAATCAATATCAGTTCTTTTTTTGGAAGTAGATAGTATGTTTCATCATTAGTCCTTTGGGATTGTCTTGGATCATTGTATTGCTGAGAATAGGTAAGTCATTCACAGTTCTTCATCAAACAATATTGCTATCTCTGTGCACAATGTTCTCCTGGTTCTGCTCACTTTGCTATGCATTGGTTCATGCAAGTCCTTCCAAGCCTTTCTGAATAGAGGGATTAGATCTTGATAAACAAGCAGAGAGAAAGCTACTGGGAATATTAATTTGGGACGGAAGAATTTGTCTCACCCAGAGATATCCCATTTTTGTACCTTATAATATGTAGCCTCCTAAATCGTGTCCTTGTGCCCTTTCTTGACTTCCATCTGTCCTTTATGAAGCTACCAATGTGTTTTTCCTCATGATTTTCACTCCTCTAAACAATAAACTCTATTGGTTCCCTGCTACCTTCAAGACAAAATGTAAAATCCTTTAGCATTTGCGACTTTTTACAACCTGGCTCCCTTCCTTCCTTTCTAGTCTTTCCTCTTGTTATACTCTGCAACCCAGCTGTTTCCTAAAAATGGCACTGTCTCCTGTCTCTGCGTTTTTACAATAACTGTCCCCCATGCCTTTCTTCCTTAGAATATATATTTTCCTTTAAGACTATGCACAGATTCTGCCTTCTGCAACTGTCTCCTCTTGCTTCATTTTGTAACTGTTCCTCTGCTCCTCTGCTCTCTTTAAAGATGGAGTAGAACTGGTGAGAGTGGGAGGGAAGATAGCTCTGATCTCTTCAGTCTTTTGACTTTCTTTAAATTTCTTTAAGTTCTTGAGTTTCTTTGAGGTCTCACAATTTATTCTGGGGCCTGTGGGGATGGGCATCTGAAAGAAGCATCCTAAGCAAATGTTTGAGTCAGTGGTTCCTCGTAGTCACAGAAAAGATGTATCTCAATAAGATTCTTGTGGTGAGCTTTAGTTTTCAGTTTTGGTTTGTGATGGAGGTGCTTTTTCGAATTTTTCATCATTTCTCAGCAGTGACCTATTAAAATGCTTAACTTCTTTCAATGGCCTATGAAGCACAGAATTTTCCAAAGTTAACGATAATCATACTCTCAGATTAGCAAAAAGTACAGAGGCAATGTGCTAGAATTAGAATCAGAAGGATCTGGGTTCAAATTCTGCCTCAGATACTTACTGTGTGACCCTGGATAGTGGATTTAACCTCTCTGAGCATGTGTCTTCATCTGTAAAATGGGGATAATAATGGCACCTACTACACACTGTCATTGTGAAGATCAAATGAAATAATGTATTCAAAGCACCATGAAAATCTTATGAATTTGAGCTATAATTATTATTCTTCCTGATGCAAATCAATCTAGTCAACAACAAACATTTATTATATGCTTTGTTGTCACTCAATCCTGTCTAACTCATTGTCACCCTGTATGGTTTTGTTTTTTGTTTGTTTCGGGTTTTTTTGCCAAAGAAATGGGAGTGGTTTGCCATTTCCTTCTCCAGTGGATTAAGGCAAATAGGTTTAGTTGACTTACCTACCTGCTCATACAGCAACTAAGTGTTTGAGGCTGGATTTGAACTCAGATCTTCTGGACTCTAGGTTCACCAAGTTGCCTCATTATGTTGTTTTTATTCAGTCATTTTGTAGTTATGTCCAACTCTTTGTGACCCCATTTGGGGTTTTCTTGGCAAAGACACTGGAGTGTGTTTGCCATTTTCTTCTCTAGCTCATTTTACAGATGAGGAAATGGAGGCAAACATAGTTAAGTGACTTGCCCAGAGTCACACAGCTAGTAAGACTCAATTTGAATTCAGGAAGATGAGTTTATGAGGTCCAATTAGTCTGTTGTTTTCCTTGTTTTGTTTGTCTTTGCATTGTTTATCTTGACTATGTTTTACAAGCTAATAAACCACCTTATTAACATTTCTTTTTTAATTTTGTAATTTTTCTTGTTTAATTAACAAACCTTTATTTCCTCTTCCTCACCACCCTCTTCAATAAATATTTCTCATTTTCAATTTGTATGTATATGCAACGGATAGGATCTTGTTGTCGTTGTTGTTGTTGTTGTTCTTCTTCTTCATAACTATTCTTGTCCCTAAACTTATCCTTATCTAAACTTCTGTAGCAGCTGTGCTGCCTAAACCAGTGGTACCTTGAGCTACCTGTTACCTGCAAATAGAGAAAAGGTCAGAGCCCTGAGGCGCAGCTGGGTAACTCCTTCTGGACCTGTCCAAAACTCCTCAGCACTCAAGCAATCAACAGAATGGATGAGGTGGGCTATCATCTAGAGACCTATAGAATTAAGCATGATGATAGAGTAGTTTCCGAGTATGAAATTCATTTCATGGTCCTTGACTATTACCACCCTCCCCACTTCCTCCTCTACTTCCTTTCCTGTGCACTGACACTAGTCTACTTTTTTTGGGGGGGAGGGCAGTTCAGAGAAGGAGAGAGTTCCTGGATTTTTATTACTCAGATTTGCTTACAGTAGAGGACAGAGACTTCTAAATTCTCCATATTCTTCTTTTCCTCTTTTATTTTTTTTTATTGCAGGAATACATATTTATGGAATAAAACAAGCATTTCCATAACATAGTATAATTTTTAAAAAGGATGATTGTACATGAAACTAAGCCATTATACCAGCTGCTTCTCCTTTGGGCTGTGGCAGCAGAAGTGGGCGGAGGTGATTTTAGGGAGCCTTCTCTTTGAAGATGTCCTGCATATTTTCCTCAAATCATGGGTTTTGATTATAAATGGTGAGGAGAAATACTCTCAAGTCTCTCAAAATCATTTTTACAGTAGATCAGCTAATGGGTTTTGCTAAGGCTTGATATCAGCTTCTGAGAGTGGAAAGATTTCTATCTCTGAGATATGCCAGGTAAATTTAGCAGATGGCTATGTAAATGTGGTACTTATACTAAATGCTTTGTTTACACTGCTTGGGCCAGAGGAGGGAGAACAGTTAAACTATTTTGGCTGTGTTAATGTAGCTGAAAAACACTGGAGCTGGTGGATGTAGCAAAGGATTGAAGTGAATTCCTTAAATGTCTTAATAATCATAGAAATCTCAATTTTCCTGATGCTTTTTCTTTTGAAAACTTGAAGTTGAAATTTAGACATAGCTTCTAGGGCAAGGGTTCCTAATCTGGGGTGCAACATGAACTCAGATTTCATGGATTCCATGAACTTGGATAGGCAAAAAAAAATTATGTCTTTATTTTTATTCATTTTATTTTCATATTTATATTAATTTTATATTTATAGTTCACATTTCAAATTGATAGCTTTTGGTTTTCTTTGTAATTCTATGTACTTTATTTCATGTATTTAAAAACATTATTCTGAGAAGGGGGGTATAGGCTTCATCAGAGTGCCAAAAGGGTCCATGGCCCAAAAAAGGTTGAGAACCTATTTTCTCTTCTTCTTCTTCTTCTTCGCTGGGCACTGAGGGTTAAGTGACTTGCCCAAGGTCACACAGCTAGTAAGTGTCAAGTGTCTGAGGCCAGATTTGAACTCAGGTCCTCTTGAATCCAGGGCCAGTGCTTTATCCACTGTACCACCTAGCTGCCCTGAAATCATCTTCCAACCAAGGACAGCTTGGAAGGTCATAAGGAGGGAGCTGCTGTGCTGAGACAGGAGTGGAGCCTAACCCCACACTCACCCTGACACAGATCCAGTCCCAGGAAGGCCTCAACAGAGAAGGAGATCCCCAGAGCCTCTGAATCAGCTGCAGCACTAGTGTTGTCTGGAACTAAGCTCACAGCCTGGTGAGAGGGCAGAGCCCTTGGCAGGGGGAAGCTTACAGGGGTCTGTGCTGGTGCTGAGGCAGAACTTGGGTTTTTCACACCTGCTGGGAACGAGGAGGTAGGCTTGAGTAGCAGTGGTCCAGGTCAGGGAGGGGCACAGGTTCATAAGAGCTGACAACCACAACACACAAAGCTGGTTGATTAGCAAGTTGGTCTGGGGTAATCTATGGACCAGGAAACAGGCCAGGCAAGTGAAGAACCTGATCCTCCTTAAATCACACCACCTGGGACCTTTTGAAGCTTGGGATACTACAGCCTGGAAACAGTGCCCCACTTTAAGGAGTTAAAAGTCAAGTAAAAGAAAGGCAAGATGAGCAGAGAAAGTTAAGGACCATAGAAAGTTTCTTTAGTGACAAGGAAGATGGAGGTACACCCTCAGAGGAAGATGTCAACATCAGGGCCCCTATATCTAAAGCTTCCAAGAAAAATATGAATTGGTCTCAGGCCATAGAGGTGCTCAAAAAGGACTTTGAAGATAAAGTTAGAGAGGTAGAGGAAAAAATGGAAAGAGAAATGAGGGTGATGCAAGAAAGACATGAAAAAAAGTCAACAGCATGAAAAACCAAATTGGCCAAATGGAAAAGGAGGTACAAAAGCTCTCTGATGAAAATAATTGCCTAAGAATTAGGATTGATGGAATCAGGAATATCTGAGTTCAAATCTGGCCTCAGACGATTGACACTTATTAGCTATGTGACCCTGGGCAAGTCACTTAACCCCAATTGCCTCACCAAAAAAAAAAAAAAAAGAAGAAGAAGAATTAGGATTGAAGAAATGGAAGCTAGTGACTTTATGCGAAACCAAGACACAATAAAGCAAATCCAAATGAATAAAAAAAATAGAGGGCAATGTGAAATATCTTCTTGGAAAAACTGCTGACCTTGAAAAGAAATCCAGGAGAGATAATTTGAAAATTATTGGTCTACCTGAAAACCATGATCAAGGAAAGAGCTTAGACATCATCTTACAAGAAATTGTCAGGGAAAATTGCCCTGATATTCTAGAAGCAGAAGGTAAAATAGAAATTGAAAGAATCTACCAATCACTTCCTGAAAGAGATCCCAAGAAGAAAACTCCTAGGAATATTATAGCCAAATTCCAGAGCTCTCAGGTCAAGGAGAAAATATTGCAAGCTGCCAAAAAAGAAAGAATTCAAGTACTTTGGAGCCCCAGTCAGGATAGCACAAGATCTAGCAGCTTCTACATTAAAGGACTGGAGGGCATGGAATATGATATTCCAGAAGGCAAAGAAATTGGGATTACAACCAAGAATCACCTACCTAGCAAAACTGATCCTAATCGTTCAGAGGAAAAAACAGGACTTCAAAGAAAAAAGAGGACTTTCAGGCATCTGTGATGAAAAGACGAACTGAATGGCAGATTTGACTTTCAAATACAAGACCCTAGAGAACAATAATTTGGATTTGGGGGACATACCTGGAGTTGTGCCAGTGAGTTACTGTCTTGTGTCTGAGGCTGGGTTTTGGCTGGGTCCAGGGTGGATGCTTTGTCTACTGTGCTGCTACCTAGCTGCTCCATGATGACATCTTTAGGGTAAAATTGAAGGGTGAGGGGAATGCACTGGGGGAGGGGGAAGGGCAGAGGTAGCATGGGGTGAAATCCCACATGAAATAAATAGGAAAGGCAAGGGCTTATGGAGTAGGGGAAGAGATGGGGGACGCACAGGGCAGTAAAAGAATTTTACACTCATCAGAATAGGCTCAAAGACCTTCAACTCATCAGAGTTGCCTCAAGGAGGAATTAACACACACACACACACAATTGGGTGGAATAATCTATTTAATCTGGGCAGTAAATGAGCCTAACACTCATAAGAATTGGCTCAAAGACCTCAATCTCATCAGAATTGGCTCATGGAGGGAATAATATACTCACTCAATTGGGTGGAGTAATCTATCTGACCCTGCAGGAAAATAGGAGGGGAAGGGGATAAAGAGAGAGGGGCAAAAGAAGGGAGGGCAGATTGGGGCAGGGGATAGACAGAAGCAAATCCCTTTTGAAGAGGGATAGGGTGAAAGTAGATAATAGAGTAAATATCATGGGGAAGGGAATAGGATAGAGGGAAACAGTTAACAATAGTAATCGTGAAAAAGAGAAAAGGGGAGAAAATTGTACAAAAAATATTTATAGCAACTCTTTGTGGTGGCTAAGAATTGGGAATTAAGGGAATGTCCAACAATTGAGGAATGACTGAAGAAGCTGTGGTATATGATTGTGGTGGAATGGTATTGTGCTATAGGAAATTACAAACAGGATGATCCCAGACAAACCTGGAAAGACTCATAAACTGATGTATAGTGAAGTGAGCAGAACTAGGAGGACAGTGTGCACAGTGACAGCAGTATTGTTCGATGAGCAATTGTGAATGACTTAGCTACTCTCAGCAATACAATGATCTGAAACCATCCCAAGGGAATAATGATGAAGCATATTATCCACCCCATAGAAAGAACTGATAAAAAGAGCACTGTGGATTGTACATATATAACCTGTTTGATGTCTTGTGGAGGGGGAAGGAAAAGGAGGGAGGGAGGAAAATTTGGAACTCTAAATCTTATGAAAATGAATGTTGAAAACTACCTTTACATATAACTGGAAAAAATAAAATAAATGTTTGCACTGGAAAAAAAAGTAAGGTCCTTGAGGGGAGGGACTTTTATGTTTGCCTTTGTATCCCCTGTGCTTAGCAGAGTGGTAGGTACATAGTATGCATTTAATAAATGCTTGTAGATTGTTGAGAGAATATTAATGTGGTAATGATTGTGGGAGTGACCATTGGTTCTTGAGGGTTTTGCCACTGAAATATAAGCTCTGCTTGATCCTCCTAAACTGAATATTGGTCCAATCATAGACTCTGTCCATCATCCAATGACCAGTCTGGGTAAGTTCCTAGAAACTCATCACCTGATTGGTTGGTGATTAATTTTTTGGTCACAACTATTCTTGAAGACCATTTCCTCAGGCAGGGAGTGGTAGTGATCTGTGTGGGAAGAGGGAGTACATGAATGAAATCACACATCCTTAAAGCATTGGAGAATAAATCTGTGTCATGATGCCTTGCACAATAGTTTTGATAGCATGGGGCCCAAGTCTTACATCTAAATGTGCATGTGGGAGTATTCTGAATGATACTTAGACAGAAGACACAGATCCCTAAAGCTCCTTCTATCACACACTTCCTTTCTCTGTTACTTGGTTCTGCACCCCCCCCCAAATAATAAATAACAATTAAAAAATGATTTGAGATCTTAGCTAAAATCAATTCAAAGAATTTATTCAAATTTATTTATTTATTTCATTTACTAATGGAATTATTCTGGACGTCAGTGATACAAAGACGACAACCTTAAGGGTAAAAATGGCTTCCACACAGATAATACAAAATATATGCAAAGTAATTTGGGGGAAGACATCAGTTAACAGATCCAAAAATTCAGGAAAGCTCTCAGTTACCAAGCCTCTAAATGACCAATATCTTATTTCCTTTGGATTTAAAATCCAATCTCTTCTATTTCTTCTTCCCTATAATCTTCCTTGCCTTGCACCCTCCCCAATTTCATACTAGTAAGTTTTCACTAAAAATAGAGTAAAACATCTCTCATTTTTAAAATAAAAGGAATCAAGCAATTCACAAATAACTATCTTTTTTTTCTCTAAGAGGTAAAATTATTTTTTCATGTAATACATTTTTCATATACTCTCATAAAACATCAATTTCTATTTATGTAATTGGATCATCAAACATCAATGAATATTGGCCTTCTCTTATTGCAAAGCTGTGAAAAAAAAGAGCAGGCTTCTTTTAATATCATTCAAGAACTTGGGCACTCTTTCCTATGGGTTACATGGAAAAGAATTAGAAATTAAGGGGATGCTCATCAATTGAGGAATGGCTGATCAAGTTGTGGTATATGAATGTAATGGAATACTATTGTGCTATAAGAAAAAATGAACAGGCAGATTTCAGGAAAACCTGTAGAGATTTACATGAACTGATGCTGAGTGAAGTGAGCAGAACCAGGAGAACATTGTATACAGTAACAACAACATTGTGCGATGATCAACCATGATAGCATTAGGTCTTCTCAGCAATACAATGATCCAAGACAATGTCAAAAGGCTCATGATGGAAAATGCTATTCACATCCAGAGGAAGAACTATGGAGTCTGAATGCAGCTTTAAACATACTATTTTTACTTTTTTGTTTTTTTTTCTTTCTCATGGTTTCCCCTTTTTGTTTTAATTCTTCCTTCACAACATGACTAATACAGAAATTTGCTTAACATCATTGTACATGTATAACCTCTATCATTGCTTGCTATCTTAGGGAGAGGGAGGGAAAAATTTGGAATTCAAAATTTTATAAAAATGAATGTTGAAAACTATCATTATAGGTCATTGAAAAAATACTATTAAGTCAAAAAAAAAGAAAAAGAAAATAATCAAAAGATCTGTGATTCCATCAGTGTAATTACAGCCCTTCTGTGCCTAAATAGATGGCCGCATGATTTGTTATGAACAAATGAGATGAAAAGTTAACCTGAATAGGATTTAGAAAGAACTGCTGGGGCAGTTAGGTGGCGCAGTGGATAGAGCACCGGCCCTGGAATCAGGAGTACCTGAGTTCAAATCCTCAGACACTTAACACTTACTAGCTGTGTGACCCTGGGCAAGTTGCTTAACCCCAATTGCCTCACTAAAAAAAAGAAAGAAAGAAAGATAAATGCCTTTTTGAAACCCAGAATTGCACCAAAAGATAGCTAGAAACTGTAGGATACCTCCAGAAAGGGAAACCGGGACAATTACAAGTAAGCAAACTGGAAGCCTGCCAGCACCGAGACCAGAGATACTCCAGAACACCTGAAGCCTAGAGCACTCTTCAGAGAGGAAATGGGAGAGGAAGCCCAGAGTGCTTAGATGGGAGATGGGAGAGGATGTAAGAAACCCTCTATACCCTGACTATGGATATGGTTATGGGAACTAGCAGAGCTCTGTCTTGTTTACTCTGGGTTTAGGGATGCGGTAGGGATAAATTCACAGCAATCTAATCTGAAATAGTTCAGGACCCAGGAGACCATATGAACCCAGATGAAACTTGCTTGCCTTCTAGGCACAGACACACCAGAGTAGGAACAAATCGGTGGCAGGAGCCCAGTTAATTGAGGTAAAGGCCAAATAGGGCTTGACTGTTCTGCCCCTCACACCATGCTCACTCCCATGAGCTTGCACGCACCCATGCACACACACACACACACACACACACACACACACACACACACACACACTTACACACACAGTCACTTGGCAAGGGTGGGTGGCTAAAAGGAAAAGTTATATCTGTGGGTGGGTCATGAGAGGAGAAGTGCACTATTTCAATGTTGGTTGAGTTGTGAATGACCAGACATTGTGGAAGGCAATTTAGAACTGTTTCCCCAAAGTTACTAAACCATGCATACTCTTTGACTCAGTGATGCCATTCCTAATCATGTAGCCCAAAGAAATCAAAGAAAGAGGGAAAGGATTCATCTGTACCAAAATTTAGCAGCTGTTTTTGTTGCAGCAATGAACCAAAAACTAAGGGTTTTGTTTTTAGTGAGGCAATTGGGGTTAAGTGACTTGCCCAGGGTCACACAGCTAGTGTCAAGTGTCTGAGGCCAGATTTGAACTCAGGTCCTCCTGACTCCAGGGCTGGTGCTCTATCCACTGCACCACCTAGCTGCCCCGAAACTAAGGGTTTGGGGGAACAAGTTATGACTGAAGGGATGGAGTCAGAGAAAGTTGGGAAGACACATGAATAAAAACAGAGATAAGCAAGCAGAACCAGAAGAACAGTTGACAGAATGACTATGTAAAGAATGTAAAGAAAAACAATTTTCAAAAATGTAATAACTATCAATGCAATGAGTACCCACACCTCCAGAAGACTGATAATGAAGCATATTACCATATCCTGACAGAGAGGTGATAGACTACAGGTACAGAATGAGTTTTACATTTTGGGAAATGGTTTAATGTGTGCATTTGTTTTGCTTGATGACTGTTACAAGGTAGGAGATTTTTTTTTTAATTTGGCAGGAGGGGCAGCTAGGTAGCACAGTGGATAAAGCACTAGCCCTGCATTCAGGAGGACCTGAGTTCAAATCTGGGCTCAGACACTTGATTCTTACTAGCTGTGTGACCCTGGGCAAGTCACTTAACCACCATTGCCCCACCAAAAAAAAGAAAAGAAAAGAAAAAAGAAAAAACAACAATAAATTTGGGAGGAAAGGTTTAGGGGAAAAAGGAACTAGTCATGGTAATATTCCCCTTCCCCCCAAAAAAAGAAGAAGAGAAAGAAAAGAAAATTATTGAAACATTTAAAAAATAATGCAATAAGAGAGGAAGGGAGCTCAGAAGGAGAGAGAGAGAGACACAAGCAGGCAGCTTTGAAACTTACACAATGAATGTATTACATCCTTAAAAATATACAAGCTGAATATAATAGAGATTGTAAATGTTTCCTATACAATCCTCATTATCTGTTCTTTGTAAGTGGAAATGTTCATGCTGGTGTTTGTCAAGTTCACAATAGCAAAAAATAAAATATTCTAGGACAGCTAGGTGGTGCAGTGGATAAAGCACTGGCCCTGGATTTAGGAGGACCTATGTTCAAATCCAACCTCAGACACTTGACACTCACTAGCTCTGTGACTCTGGGCAAGTCACTTAACCCTTATTGCCCTAAAAGAAAAATATTCTTTGAAATGGAAAAGATCCATAAAGATTAAAAATAAGCAAACAGACTTCACCATCAAGGACCATCAAGACAGAATGTTTAGACATCCCAGACTCAGTTAGTAGAACAAAAATACTGCCTTAAAGGTTCTCCTCTGTGAAGTTTCTCCCCATACACATCAAAATCATAAAAATACTTGAAAGTTGTAAAAATTGAGATAACTCTGTTCTGTGACCCTTTGATGAACGATATCAGGGTATTAACAAAGTTTTAAACAGAGGTAGACAAATGATTTCTAAGATCTTTGCCATGGTGATGGAGGAGACCTAGTGCAAATTCCAGAGTGAAGAGAGAGTCCCTGTGGAGAGGAAGAAATCAACATTTATTAAGTTCCTATTGCATGTCAGGTACTGTTGTAAGTGCTTTACAAACATTCTCCTGGTTAATCCTCACAACAACCCAGGAAGGTAGGTGCAATTATTGTTCCTATTTTACAATTGAGGATACTGAGGCAAACCAAGTGTCTTACCCAGGCTCACAAAAGTTTGTAAGTGTCTGAGGCCACATTTGAACTTCAGGTTTTCTGAATCTAGGGCCATCCGCTGCACCACTTAACTGCCTCTATAGATGGTGAGGTTCTCCAGTTGCATCTGTTTGATGAGCAATCTTACATTGCTATCAACAAGATGTAATGAAGGTAAAATTGTCAGGACTTGGCAACAGACTGTATATGGGAGTGATGTAAAAAGAGAGAGAGCGAGAGAAAGCGAGAGAGAGAGAGAGAGAGAGAGAGAGAGAGAGAGAGAGAGAGAGAGAGAGAGAGAAAGAGTTAAAGATAACACCCAGATTTTGAGGCTGGAAGATGAGAGGATGGTGGTACTCTTGGACATGTTGATTTCAAAATGTCTACAGAACATCCAGTTTAAGACATCCAATAAGCAGTTGGAAATATGAGTCTGGGCATTAGGAGAGAGGTTAAGTCTGAAGAAGTAGATTTGAGAGTAATAAGCATTGACATGATAATTGAATCCATGGGAACTGATGAGATAACCAAGCAAAAAAGTATAATGGAGAAGAGTTGTGAATGGCTTCAATTTTTCAGTGAAATATGAGGCAAACATCTCAATTGAGAAGGTAGGGGAGGTTTTATTTCTTTCTTTCTTTCCTTCTTCCTTCCTTCCTTCCTTTCACCAATGAGGACCTATGCATAAGAAGTAACTTTAAGGGGGCAGCTAGGTAGCACAATGGATAGAGCACTGGCTCTGGATCAGGAGGACCTGAGTTCAAATCCGGCCTCAGACACTTGACACTTACTAGCTGTGTGACCATGGGCAAGTCACTTAACCCTCATTGCCCCACAAAAAAAACCAAAACAAAACAAAAAGTAACTTTAAAAGGATGTTATCAGAGAAATATATGATTTTGAAAGAAAGATGGGCTGGTTATGTAGTGAGGAAAAGGGGTAACTGAAGGACAGTCACCCATGTACTCCATTGGTATCCTTGCAATATCAAGAGAACTATAGTAAAGCTCAAAGCACATTCAGTGAACCAAGCTGGCTTTATGAGGCTACATGGATAAGAATCATAAAACTGGATAGGCCTGGATGAGTTCCAATCTGTATTGTTAGAGACCATATCCATCCTGATTAAATTATAGATCATTTGGAATACAGAGGTACTTTTTCTGTTTTGACTCTTTGGGATACATACGCAATGATGGTAATGCTGGTTCAGAGACTTTTTTCTTAGACTTTAGTCACTAGTTTCACATAATTCCAAATTGTTTTCCAGAATACTTGGACCAATTCACAGCTCCATCAACAGGGTATTCATATGCTTGTCTTCCCACAGTCCCTTCAATATTGATTATTTTGTCTTTAATCTTTTCCAATTTCATGGGTATTATAAGGTCAAACTCAGGATTCTTAAAATGTGTATTTTTCTTATTATTAGTGATTTGGTGCATTCTTTTTCATGTGTCTTTTGACACATGGTCTTCAGATAAAAAGCAAAGTCAATAACAAGATCCATTTATAAAGAGTTTCCAAATTTATGGGGCCCTGTGGACCTCGTGAGCCACTGATATGGCCTTTATTAACTTAATGGCACTTCTACAGCATGATGAAGCATCAGGGTAAGACTTGAATAGTGGCTACCTTCAATACCAAGGTGATAGTAGCAACATACTCTCAGGTGAATCATCTTGAGGTTACACAAATTAATTTCAACAGTTGTCAAAAGATGACTTCTCAGAGTTCAAACTGTAGAATTAGGTCATTTTAGGTGTAGAAAAACGGAAAGATCTACCTGTATATAGCTTAGAAATTGTCTTTCCTCTGTCCAGGCATCTAAGACCTGGGCATTTCTGGCCCACATCCTTTCCCTCTTTCTATCTGAGAAAAGGACTCACATGTACAAAAATATTTATAGCAGCTCTTTTTGTGGTGGAAAAGAATTGGAAATTGAGGGGATGCCCATCAATTGGGGAATGGCTGAACAAGTTGTGGTATATGAATGTAATGGAATACTATTGTTCTATAAGAAAGAATGAGCAGGCAGATTTCAGAAAAGTCTGGAAAGACTTACATGAACTGATGCTGAGTGAAATGAGCAGAACCAAGAGAACCTTGTACACAGTAACAACATTGTGTGATGATCAGCTGTGATAGACTTGGCTCATCTCAGCAATACAGTGATCCAAGATAATTCCAAAAGACTCTTGATGGAAAATGTTCTCCACATTCAGAAAAAGAACTGTGGAATCTGAATGAAGATCGAACTATACTATTTTCACTTTATTTATTTTGTTTTTTTCTTTCTCATGGATTTCTCTTTTGTTCTGATTCTTTTTTCACAACATAACTAGTGTGGAAATATGTTTAACATGATTGTACATATATAACCTATATCAGATTGCTTGCTGTTTTAGGGAAGGGGGAGGGAAGGGAGGGAGAAGAAATTGGAACTCAAAATCTTATAAAAATGAATATTGAAAACTATCTTTACATGTAATTGAGAAAAATACTATTAAAACAAAAAATTTTAAAAAATAAAAAGAATGGTTGTTCATTATTGGCCAAGATATGTTGGCTTCTACAACTTTCCATTTGGAAGCAAGGGTTGGATCTTTTAAGGTTCATTACAATCTCAGTATTCTATGATGCCTCAACTATTGCCAGGTTATAAGTAATTCAAGCCCTGTAAGATCTCTCCTGAGATTCAGTGGTGACGTGATTCTTTTTGGCAGATGAAGATGGCATGGAACAGTAAGCCATTGTTGAGCGGCATGAATAAGAAGGGCTAAAGGAAATTAAGATTTCAAAAGATTGTCTAACACATTGTCCCTTTCAGTCCCTGTAGTTCTGAGTTTCACCCTCATTAAACTAGTGTTATTCAGAAAAGAGAAATCATACGGAACAATGTTACCTGCAACATAAATAGTTGCGTAGGTGGGTCAGCTGCCATTTGAAAGGAGATATTATTTCCTTCTTAGCATCAGGTTTAGTTAAAAGAAAATAATATTTTGATTTCCTTTAATTCTTTTCTCATTATTTATTTTCCACAGCCTATGCGCCACATGAGGGATGTGGTTATAGTTACATCCATAAAAACAATTAGAAAATAGCAATTCACCAGGAATGGAATTCAAGTAGTAAATGGCCACTAACATCTCTCTCTCTCTCTCTCTCTCTCTCTCTCTCTCTCTCTCTCTCTCTCTCTCTCTCTCTCTCTCTCCTCTCTCTCTCTCTCTCCTTCCTTCTTCTGCTTATTCTAGCAGGCTACATAGATCCCAGTGACTACTTTAAGAGGTTTGACCCAGCCCTAATTTCAGTCCTGATCTGGAGGAGGATGCTGGAAGGCCTGACCAGTTTCATGGCAGTTATAGGACATATATAATAGCCCCAGTGTGTAAAGATGAGAAGGGCCCAGGCCCATCCAGTGGTTGACCAGAACTCCCAGAGTAGATCATGGAATCTCAGAGCTGGAAGGGCTTACAGAGGCCATCTATATAGTTTAACCCATACCATATTGAGAATCTCCTTTACAATTTCCCATGAGTGGCCATCCAGCCTTTTTTTGAAGACATTCAACACAGTGGAATTCAATACTTCCTAACGTTGGGGGGACTTGTGACCAGGATTGGAGGGATAGCACACCCAAAGAATTGGAGGCTCACCATAAATCTTGTAAAATAAAAAGAGATTTATTAGGAGAGGAAAATATGACCAGGCAACAGATCACCATGGTGACCATCCCACTGGAGTTAGAAAAGACCTGTTTTTTTGTATCTTTACAAAACAAAACAGAGGGAAGGGCAAGATTATCTTGAAGGAATCTTTCAATTAATGGAGTATCAGTAGGATACACAACATCCATCCATAGCCGGCAGACCTTGATTATCAGTGGACCAGGGTCATGCTCTGCCACAATTTATTCCTGAGGTGGGACACAGAGCTGCTTTTCCCTTGGGAAAGTTTTAAGGATTCCTTGTGGGGTTGAGATCTTTAGGTTTCTTGGGGTCTCCCTACTGCAGTCCCACAACACTAAGCCCATTCCATTTTGGATTTACTTCTTTTCAAAATCCACCCAGTGCCCCTAGTTCTGCCCTCTGAGGTCAAGGAGCACAAATCTAATCCTTCTTATGTCAGATACCATCTTAAATACTTGAAAACAGATATCATCTTTCTGCTACTCAAATCTTCTCTATCCCCCATAATAATAAAGATGATCAGGGAGTCTTCCCTAAAGGATCCTTTTACATTATCTGTGAAGGTAGATCTGGAGGAGACTTCAGAGGCCATCTAGCCCAATGCCCTCATTTTACAGATGTGGAAACTGAGGCCAGGGTTTATTAAGTGACTTGCTCAAGGTTACTTGGGGAAGAGGCAGGATTCTGATCCAAGACTCTCTTTTTTTGTTTGTTTGTTTTGTTTTTGGTGAGGCAATTGGGGTTAAGTGACTTGCCCAAGGTCACCCAGCTAGTAAGTGTCAAGTGTCTGAGGCTGGATTTGAACTCAGGTCCTCCTGACTCCAGGGCTGGTGCTCTATCCACTGTGCCACCTAGCTGTCCTGATCCCAGACTCTCTTACTCTAGAGAAAGTATTCATTTTTTTTTTTTTGTGGGGCAATGGGGATTAAGTGACACAGCTAGTAAGTGTCAAGTGTCTGAGGCCAGATTTGAACTCAGGTACTCCTGAATCCAGGGCCGGTGCTTTATCCACTGTACTACCTAGCTGTCCCCCTCTAGTATTCATTCTACTGTGTGACACTGTAGACTTCCTAAGAACTTTGATTAGCATAAAAAAGATTTTTGGGAAAATTTTTTAACCCTTTAGGATAAATTTTGGGGGAAGATTTAATCTCTTACCTAAATATATAGACACAATATTTCTAATGACAAATGAGTCTTATTTGTTCATTAAAATAGGGTCTAAAAAAATAAATAAAATAGGGTCTATAGGACTTCCCCTTGTTTTTGACAGTTAGAAGTTGGGTCAAGCTCCTGCAAATGCTTGAAAAAAAATAACAATACTCTCTTTTGTAAAATTATGAATGTTTTGTGTGGAATTACACTGGCCCTTTCCCCATTAATCCAAATTAGCAAGGTTTAGTTGAATAGGAACTGGTAGCAGTTTGTGAGTAAGTGACAATATTTATTTTTAGAGTGTGTTCTGAGGACCTCTGGGAAGCTGGACACAATATTTGTGCATGTTTTTGTTGTTAACCTGTAAATTAAGGAAACAATCAATATAGGAGAAATAAGTTCTTTAACTGGGGCAGAGGAACTATAGTTCCTGGTATCACAAAGTTAGGGATCCCCATAGATAGGAACTGAGGACAGGGTTTTTATGAGGTAACAGAACAAAAGGGAACTTAATGTAAATGAACCTTTAACAAAAGAAACCATAGAATGCTCCTGAGTTAAGTATAGAAGCTACTTAACTCTAAATGGAAACTACTTAATGTAGGTGGATCCTTTTACATAATGACATAAAGTCTAGGGAGTAAGGTGAGGAACCATTGGGAGGGGATAGTTTGCTTGGGGGAAGGTGGGGGAGGTCTATAAGTCATCAAGAGTCTAGAATTGACAAAGATTGGTTAGGCAATTCATTGGTCTCGGAAGGGGGACTAGGTGGGGATCAGTCAGTTCTCAGTAAATTTGTGGTTATCATTGTCTCCTTGCATATCCAGAAGGAGACTAAGGAAAATAAGCAAAGGATAGAAAAGTTACCCTGGGAATGAAGATGGGAAATAATGAGGCATTGTGGAAACAGTGCTGCATTTGGAATCAGGTGAGACCTGAGTTTGAATCCCACCTCTGAGGCTTTTGAGCCATATGATCCTAGGCAAGTCATAGCCTTTCTTAGCCTTAGCTTCTTCATTAACACAAAGGATGACTAATATCTTTAGCATAATATGATAATTTCAGACTATAAAACAGGTATAATAAATACTTGTAGAGGCAGTTCTGTCTTAGTAGCAGGAGAGTTGATCTCAGAATCAGGAAGACCAGGATGGATCCAAGTCCTACTTTTTATATATACTGGCAGCAATTAACCTCTCAGTGCTCCCAGGAAACCCTCCAAGACTGTAAATTGCTGAGCAGGTGCAGAGCTTCATTATTAGAAGAGGGAGTTTCCTCTTGGGGAATTCTCTAGACTAATGAATTCACAAGTCCGTGCATAAATGTATTTACCTCAAAGGAATATTTTCAGGATAAAATAAGTGATGGCATGTAAAGACTTTTGTAAACTTTGAAGTACTTGCTTGGGTGGAAGGGTAAATCAATGAGAAAAGGGAGGAAGTAGCCCATGGAATCTCCCAAGAACCACAGAGATCTTTGGCAGAAAAGGACTGGGACTTACAAGAATAAGATCTGTGGGCAATGGCTGAACAAGTTGTGGTATATGAATGTAATGGAATGCTATTGTGCTGTAAGAAATGATGAGCAGGCAGATTTCAGAAAAACTTGGAAAGACTTAAGTGGACTGATGCTGAATGAAGTGAGCAGAACCAGGAGAACATGGTACACAGTAACAGCAACACTGTGAGATGGTCAACTGTGATAGACTTGGCTTTTCTCAGCAGTGCAATGATCCAAGACTATTCCAAAGAACTCATGATGGAAAATGTTTTCCACATCCAGAAAAAAAGAACTGTGGATTCTGAATGCAGATTGAACCATACTGTTTCTACTTTTTTTAAATCTTTTTTGAGGTTTTTCCCCTTGTATTCTGGTTCTTCTTTCACCACATGACTAATGCAAAAATATGTTTAATGTGATTGTACATATATAACCTATATCAGATTGCTTTCTGTCTTGGGGAAGGGGGAGGGAAGGGAGGGGGGGAGAAAAAAATTTTAGAACTAAAAATCTTATGAAAACAAATGTTGAAAACTATCTTTACATGTAACTGGAAAATAATAAAATACTTTTATGTTAAAAAAGAATAAGATCTGTGATATAACTGTTACTTATACATGTTCACATTAGGTTGATTATGTTCTATTTAAAGCTATAAACTTTTTTTCCAAGGATTGTTTGTAGGGATAGAACCATTTACTGGTTAGGGTTTTGGATCAGGACATTGGGATTCTATTCCTAATTTTGTCCCTGACTCCCTGCATGATATAACAGGCAAACAGTTAAACTGTTTTATCTCTGGGTGAGATAAAAAATGTGAAACTCAAAGGGCAAATTCATAGTCAATCTCTACTTCTCCCAGGGTGCTCTAAGGGTGGATAAAGAATGATGTCACCTTCAAAGGCACAGCAGAATCCTCTAGATTCCTGGAATGCCAGGATAAGATGGGGCCTTAGTTAACTCCTTCATTCTATAGAAAACTGAAACCTAGAGTCTTTAACAGACTTGACCAAGATCCCATTGCTCCTGAATGGTAAGGCTGTTGATGGAATCCAAATCTGGTATATCGACCAGTATATTTTCTGCTGTGTCACAAAGTCATCACCATGCTCTTAGATGTGTTCCAGTTTCTCATTTGCCATGGGATGGCCCTTCCCTACTGCTATTACCACTCCCTGTTATTTGGCACTTGGAACTCTCAAAACCCTCTTCAAATGTTAATTAGCCATGCCTCCTTAGGTGGTTCTGTTTATCAACTGTAGAGTGTAGCAATGCTGGGACACACAGAAGATGACTTACTTTCCCATGATAAGATTATATCTGAGCCAAGAGTAAAGACTCCTTTGAGAGGCTCCTATCTTTCCTTCAATTCAGGCCAGGTAATATCTGGCAATGGACTAGGTGCCACCTACGTAGTGTGATTTAGGGGAGACACTGTCAAAAACATCTCTACCTCTCTATATGAGGTCTAAAATTCTTACATTGGTCTCCCATTCGGATTATGGAATTGGTGGTCCCTGTTAAACCAGAATACCTTCCATTTGTGTAAGACATGATGGTTTTTCAAAGCACAATCACAAACATCTCAGTTGATTTTTGAAACAACCCCATGATGAAGATATTATTATTCCCATTTTATAAATGGATCATAGAGTTAAGTGACTTGTATAAATTCATTCACACAGCTAATAAGAGGAAGATCAGATTTTTTTTTAATGTATAAGGTATTTTATTTTTTCCGTTACATGTAAAGATAGTTCTCAACTTTTGTTTATACAAGCTTTACAATTTCAGATTTTCCTCCCTCCCTCCCCTCCCTCCCCTCCCTCCCCTCCCTCCCCTCCCTCCCCCCCTCCCCTAGACAGCAGGTAATCTGATATAGGTTATATCTATATATCTCTATACATATAGATATAGATATATACACACACATATATATACACATAATAACATTAATCCTATTTCTGCATTAATCCTGTTACAAGAGAAAAAATCAGAGCAGTGATGCAAAACCTCAAAATAGAAAAAAAAAAACCAGCACCCAAAACAAAAGAAATAATATGGTTCAATCAACATCTATACTCCACAGTTCTTTCTTTCTTTTTTTTTTCTTGGATTTGGAGATCCTCTTCTATCATGAGTTCCCTGGAACTCTTCTGTACCATTGCATTGATGAGAAGAATATAGTCCATCACAGTAGGTCAACACTCAATGTTGATGATACTGTGTACAATGTTCTTCTGGTTCTGCTCATCTCACTCATCATCAGCTCACGTAAGACCCTCCAGGTTTCTCTGAACTCTTCCTGCTCATCATTTCTTACAGCACAATAGTATTCCATTGTATTCATATACCACAACTTGTCCAGCCATTCCCCAATTGATGGGCACCCCCTCAACTTCCAATTCCTTGCTACCACGTAAAGAGCAGCTATAAATATTTTTGTACATGTGGGTCCCTTTCCCCCTTCCATGACTTCTTTGGGCAAAAGACCTAAAAGTGGAATTGCTGGGTCAAAGGGTATGCACAGCTTTATTGCCCTTTGGGCATAATTCCAAATTGCTCTCCAAAATGGTTGGATCAGCTCACAGCTCCACCAACAATGCATTAGTGTTCCAATTTTCCCACAGCCTCTCCAACATTTATTAGGAAGATCAGATTTAGAACCTGAGTCCATTCCAAGTTCAGTGATCCTTCTACATTTTACTGTACCTTACCGAAAACATGTGACCTTGGAAGGGAATAAACATTTATATAGGGTCTGCTATGTGCCAGATGCTGTGCTAAGCACTTTACAAATATCATTTTATTTGATCCTGACATGGGCTTGGAATAAATCAGAAGAATTTTCTCCTGTGAGAAGCAAAACCAAAGATGACCAGATAACAAGGCAGACATATCCAGGAATCAGGGGACTATTAAAGTTTTGATCGACCAACTAGATATTAGAATAGACATACCTAAGAAGTAAGGGTAGATAAAATTCTATAGCAGGAAAGTCAATTAGGTGTGGCTACTACCTGACCAGAGCTAGGAGACACAGATAACCCAAAAGGTCAGGACCTCATTTCAGAAAAATCTCCCGACTCACAGGAATATGAGAAGCATCCAGGCTTTCCCCACACCACCCCAAAAGGGCATTTCCTAGTTTTCAAGGGCCTTCCCTCTGTTCTAGGAGGAGAATGTTTCTAACCCCCCCCCCCCCTCCTTCCCCAGGGGTGAAGTCTTTGATTTCCCACTCGATCACTTTCCCTAGCACCAAAGATGACTTTAATTCTAATTGGACTGTATGTGAGAGTAATTCTTTATTGATGGATACCTAAGAACCACCACAAACCCCATGTCAATCCTCACAAAAATCCTGAGAGGTAGATTGTCATGGGGAAAATCAGTTATGGGGGTCCTTAGGTATTCCTCTTTAAAGAATTACACTTGGGCAGCTAGGTGGCACAGTGGATAGAGCACCAGCCCTGGATTCAGGAAGACTTGAGTTCAAATCTGACCTCAGACACTTAACATTTACTAGCTGCGTGACTCTGGGCAAGTCACTTAACCCCAATTGCCTCACCAAAAAAAAAAAAAATAGAATTACACCCTCCCACACACATATCCAATTAGAATAAAATAATCTCTTATTTCTGTGCTAGAGAAAGGAGACCAAGAGAGATAGACTCTTGAAGGAAGAAAATGGTTTAGAGACTTGGTTCTCTGAAATGCATTTCTCTTCAAGTGAAAGGGAGGCCAAAGCTTTTATAGAAGACAGATGGGATAACCACCTGACTATGAAAAGTTCCCTTTGGGCGTGGTAGTCCAGACTTCTGGAGCTATCTCTGTCCCCTGGCACTGATCAGGCAGCAGCCGCGCCTAATGGGCTTATCTCCCTTACTTCTCAAGGTGTGTCTGTCCTTTAGTTTAGCTTCTCCAGGAGAGTTACCCCAGACATATGTCCTTTAGTTTAGCTGGCCAGCTTAAACTTTAATAGTCCCAGATTCATTGATATGTCCCAACCCCATAACATAGATGATGTTATTTTATTCCCATTTGGGGGGAATAAATTTAGGAAACTGAGACGAACAAAGGTTATTGTCTTGCCCAGGGCCACACAGCTAGGAAGTTTCTGAGACTGGATTTGAACTTGAGTTCTCCAGATTTCAAACCTAGCTAGTGCCCCCAGCTGCCTTGGAAGGAAGAATCATTCAATTAAGGCATTTTTACCCATTAGAATTTTATCAGCCTTAGCTTGCCAGCTTGTCAAAAGGGAGAGGGGCAGTAATAAACGCTATTAAGCTGGTCATCACTCTAACCTGGGGTCCTTCTTTCAAGCTTTGTTGTGGTCTGAGGGTGGCCTGGGGAATATGAATTCTGGGAGGTCGTACCAACTCTATGCCTTTTGCCTGAGGACCAGCTTAGCTTTATCTCCAGAGACTCATCACCAAACTCACCCCAGAGTGATGAATTTTTTTTTTGACAGTAGCAATACTCAAAGGCCATTTCCTCAAATACAGTTGCTTTCTTCATATAGGATGTAAGCTCCTTGAGAGCAGGAATGATTTTGTTTTTTTTCTTTGGATCCCTAGTACCTAGCTCAGTACCTGGCATATAGATAGTTTGACTTTGTTGTTATTGTTGAATTGTTTCAATCATGTCCAACTCTCTGTAACCCCATTTGTGTTTTTCTTGGAATTTCTTCAGCCCATTTTATAGATGAGAAAATTTCGGCAAACAGAATGAAATTACTTGGCCAGGGTCACCCAGCCAGCAAGTGTCTGAGGTGGGATTTGAACTCATGAAGATGAGTCTTCCTGATTCCAAGACCAGTACAGTATACACTGTGCCACCTAGATGCATAGTACAGGTTTAATAAATACCTGTTAATTGGTTGATTGATCTAAAGGAGTTATGCTCACTTATTCTCTGATCCAGTGACACTGGCCTCCTGTCTGTTCCATGAATAAGATGAACCATCTCTTGATTCCTGGGCATTCTCTCTGGCCGTCTCCCACATTTAGAAGGCTCTTCCTCCTTTACTCTAATTACTGACTTCCCTGGCTTACTGTAAGTCCCAATTAAAATCACACCTCCTTTGGGAAGTCTTCCCCAACACCTCTTAATTCCAGTGCCTTTCCTCTGTTAATAATTTTCTTTTTATCCAGTATAGCTTGCTTTGTATAAATTTGTTTGCATGTTGTCTTTCTTATTAAATTGTAAGCTCCTTGAAGGCAGGGACTACCTTTTGCCTCTTTCTGTATCCCCATTGCTTAGTACAGTGCCTTGCGCATAGTAGGGGCTTAAAAGTGTTTATTGACTGATGTCGTTTGTCCTTTGTTCTTGAAGAGGACCTCACTCCTATGCCATGACTTGAAGTGAATTGGATTTAAGTGAGGGAGGGCTATGCAAAGTCACCAACCTCATTCTCTCCTCCAGAGCCATCTGGGCCCAGTGGCAAGGTATATATCAGGATGACTAGAGATGACCCTGGATGTTTAAGGCAATTTGGGGTTAAGTGACTTGCCCAGGGTCACATAGCCAGTAAGTGTTTGAAGTGAGATTTAAACTTAGGTCCTCCCAACTTCAGGGCCAGTGCTCTATCCACTGCACCACCTAGGTGTCCCTCGATTGGTTGAGGTAATGCCCTCTTCTCTTCCCTCCTAGAAAAGACATATTCTTGACATACTGACTGAGCTACCTCAGCATTTTGTCTTAGGCCAGCTGAGCATTTGACCATTGAAACTATAGGGATTCTTCATATAGATTAACATAGCCCTAGTTTGTGCTTTTCTGCCTCAGCTTCAGTCACCACTACTCCCCAATTCATTCTCTCAGTCAATTTCCTGGAGCATGTCATTTTGGGGCACCATTTGGATAAAATAAGAGTGCCTGAGAATTGTCTACCTGAAGAAATAAACAACTGACATTCATTCCTTTGTTCATTCTATCCATCTATCTATCCATCCATCCATCCATCCATCCATCCATCCATCCATCCATCCATCCATCCATCCATCCATCCATCCATCCATCCATCCATCCATCTAGTGTAAGGGTGACTGGATCTATGATTACATTCATTTATTTAACTCTACATGAACAAATTCCCTCTATCAATACATATCAGCATCTGGTCTGCAACTTTAAAAAGTTTTAGAGAGTTGCCTAGGGTGCTGAGAGATGTAGTAATTAACATATCCAGGTAACTCAGTCATTGTGGGTAAGGGGTAGGATTTGATCCTGGGTCTTTCTGACTTAAAGGCCTACTCTCTACTGATATTTATATAACACTTTAAAGTTTGCAAAGTGCTTAAACTCACATGATGTCATTTGAGTTTCGCAACAACTTTGTGAGATAGATACTAGAGATATCAATTAATAATTCCTGTTTCATAGATGACCATGTCACTGGTAGTTTAGGTCTGCCTGTTTAGTATTTTTCTGTTTGTTTTTTCTTTTCTTTCTTTCTTTTTATCCTACACTTTGGCTGCTGACCCTGAGCATAGTTTCAGGGGCCACCTATAATATTATGTGTTCTACAAGGTTGCTGCACCACTATAACCCCTCCTCCCCTTTAATAATAAACTTTTCATTTCAGACAATCTGATTTGGTCTGAATGAAGGCAGACATCTAGACAGACAGACCAGGTTACTAAGTATTTTGATGATCACTATCAGCAGAGCTTCCCAAGACCAGCTAGTACAGTTATCTCCTTATCAGGTGGTCAGCCTGTTAGTAGCCGTGTCTTTCATCAGAGATAGGTTCCACTTAAAAGCAAGATCAGAAAAAACGGGATCTTCAGGTGGGGTGGAGGTTAATCTTGAAGGAGATTACTTTCAGGTGTCCTGGAATGGGTGCATTAAAAAGTCAGCTTCTTTGAATTAAGGAGAATGTCTTAGACTTGCATTTTATGCAAAGAACTTGGTACAAACATTAGGTGACAAAATAATAGAATTTTAAAGCTAGAAGCAACCTGAGTCATCATACAGTCTAAAGCTTTTCAGTTTTGTAGATAAGGAAACTGAGGGCCAGACAGCTTTTATGAGTTGCTTGTAGGTCACACAACTATTTAACTGCAAAGCAGGAACTTTTGATTCACAATCTGATGCTTTGTTTTGTTTTGTTTTTTCCATTATAGCTTACTTGAGCTTTGGGGATTTTTTTGTTTTTGTTTTTTTGTCTTTAGGGAAGAGAATAATTTTCTTTTGTTAGCATAGGAAGTGAAGGTTAATGCTTAAACATCAAACTACAGAGGAAGGAGGGAAGTATTTCTAAGATCATAGGGAGAATAGATAACAAAATATTCACAGTGGCACTTTTGTGGTAGCAAAGAACAAGGAACAAAATGGATGTTCATCTATTGGGGAATGGCTAAACAAATTATGGCACACCAATATAATGGAATATCACTGTGCTATAGGAATAAGTATGAAGAATACAGGGAAGCATGGAGAGATTTTTGTAACTAATACAGAGCAGAATCTGTAGAACAATATATATGATGATTACAATGATCTAAATGGAAAGAACAACAACAAAAATTCAAATGAATTGAATACTGCATAATTATATTGGCCGGGTTTGTCCCTGAAATAGAAATCAGAAAATACATGTCTTTCTTTTGACTGGTGGTGGGGAGTGGAGGGGAAAGAGGGGAAGGGGACCTAGGAGGAGTTACAGGCAGCACTTATAAGCAGCTTATACCAGCTCAGGATAAGATGATTGTTAAATTTTCAGTGTGAGCATTTACATCTCAGAAATCAACCAAGACTACAAATCAGGGACAAATCAGGGCTTGAGTTATTATTTTCTTGACTGTTTACTGACTTAAGAAAGTGCTGGAGAAGCTATTAATATTAGAGATTAAACTAAAAAGTGTGTTTTCTGTGTATGTATAGTATTTTATATGTGTGTATTGTGATGTTCAAAATCTAATGTGTGATTGCCTTATCTGTCCCCTCAGTGTGTGTGTGTGTGTGGGGGGGGAGAACTAGCTAAGTTTACTGATAAATTCAGCAACAATTTAGGCTTTTAAGCATTTATTAAAGTATATTAGGAGTTAGCAGAGAGAGAAAGCTGCCTTCACCTAGCTATCCATGCTTCCAAAGAGAACACGTGAAGCTCTGAAAGTTAGGAGATCTGTCTACTCTGCCTGCCCCTGCCACCACATGCCTTTTCCCAAATGAAAAGGTGCAATCCTCAATCTGTTCCAGTAGAAGCTTCCTGAGCAACCGGAAGAGGGGCGGTCCCCACAAACAGTTCCAAGCTAATTGGCTGGTCCATTGATTGACATGACTTACAGGCAGTATATAAATAGATGTAACTTCCGGATGCCAGGCAGCTTCTGGATGCTAGTCACATTCTTTCTTTTCCGGGGGGCATTGCCCAGGTTCTCCCAATATCTTCCTCAGCAGGGGGATGGCATCCTGATTCTCACAATACATATACATGTATGTATCTATATGTATGTGTATTTGTGTGTTTACCTGTATATGCCTGTATGTCTATATGTGTATATGTATGGGATGGGCCAAAAGTTACAATGTTTTAATAACTTTTTGAAAATTATTTTCTCTTTATTTTTCACTGTGCGATTTTATTTTTCACACCTAATATAAACTCATCTCTTCTATATACTGTATATGATGTTATGGTATTGCAAATTAAAAACAAAAAATAAAGGAGTTATAAAATTGAAACCCCTTCATGACAGTTGGCCCACCCTGTATATGTGTGTATATGTATACATGTTTATATGTGTGTGTATATAGATGCACACACATATTTTCTAGTTGGACAGTTGCTAGATATTTACGCATACATACCTGGTTATAGAAATAGGACATTCCACATACCATCATGCTGGGTTGCTGTTGGTTCATTTTGCTGAAGTTTTTTTTCTCTTTCTGTTTAATTTTTGTTACAAGATATGGCTCACAGGCTAAAGGGAACAGATATATTCAGAAATAAAGGTGATATAAAAACAAGATATCAAAATTCTAAAAAGAGAAATAGATTACAGGGAGAAGGAATAACATATTAGATACCATTTTAAAGAACAATCGCTAGACTTCCAACAAAGACAAATCAACTTGATTCATATTATGTCACAGACCATGACAGATCAAAAAAAAAAAAATTAGACAATTGAAATTTATTCTCCTCCGGGTAGTTCTGCACTAGTAGGAATATCTCAGGTAAGACTGAAGACCACCAGTGGCAGTTCCTCCTCACTAATCAGCCTGAACAGTAGGAACTTCAGTCACAGGGGAAGCTCTCCAATCAGGATGTAATGGTGCAATGGGTACAAATGACACTTGCCTTTCTTCAACCAATCTGTTACCTTGGGTTGAGGAACAGTAAATTCTGGAGCTGGGGCAAAGTTCATTCATCATCCTGAAACTAGAGGCGTGATTAGTGGCACAGTAGATAGAACACTGGGCCTAAAGTCAGGAAGGTAATTTGTTGAGATGTTTCAGTTGTGTCTGACTCTCCATGACCTCATTTGGGGTTTTCTTGGCAAAGATACTGGAATGGTTTGCCATTTTCTTCTCCAGCTCGTTATCCAGATGAAGAAACAGAGGAAAAGAGGGTTAAGTGATTTGCCCAGGGTCACACAGCTGGAAAATATCTGAGGCAAGATTTGAACTCAGGTTCTCCTGACTCCAGGGCTGGCATTCTAACCACTGTGCTACCTAGCTGCTCTTGTCAGGGAGACCAGAATTCAAATCCATCCTCAGACATTTATTAACTGTATGACTCTGGGCAAGTCACAACCTTTCGCTGTCTCAGTTTCCTCAGTTAGGCATGGTAAACATGATAGTATCTACCTCCCAGAGTTGTTTTAAGGATAAAATGAGCTAATATTTGTAAAGTTCTTCTCCTTCTCCTTCTTTTTCTTCTTCGGTGGGGCAATGAGGGTTAAGTGACTTGCCCAGGGTCACACAGCTAGTAAGTGACAAGTATCTGAGGCTAGATTTGAACTCAGGTCCTCCTGAGTCCAGGGCCAGGGTTTTATCTACCAAGCCATCTAGCTGCCCCCTGTAAAGTGCTTCTTAAAGTACTATATAAAGGATAACTAAACTATTGTTGTTATTTGACATTAAGCCAATTGCTTAAATTCCTGGGCTTTGTATTTTTCATCTGTAAAATGAGGCAGCTAGGTAGTCCAGTGGATAGAGTGCCAAGCCTGGAGTCAGAAAGACTCATCTTCCTGAGTTCAAATCTGGCCTCAGATACTTACTAGCTATGTGACTCTAGGTAAGACATTTAATCCTGTTTGCCTCAGTTTCCTTATTTGTAAAATGAACTGGAGAAGTAAATGGCAAACCACTCCAGTGTCTTTGCCAAGAAAACCCCAAGGCAGGTCAGGAAGAAGCAGACACAACTGAAATGATTGAACAACAAAAAATGATGTGGTTGGACTAGATGGGTGGCTTTCAAAGTCCCTACTAGGTCTGTGAGCATATTTTAAAAATAATTTTTAAAAGAAGGAATTTATGGTTTCATGTATAATCTTTAAATTTTTTTCTCTGTGTATTTGAGTAATTGTTTCTGAATTACTATAACACAAAGTGTTAGGAAAGATTTGAAAAGAGACATCATCTCTCATACTCAATATTGTGTCTGTATCACAGGCTACTGCGGGAAACGCCACCATGGGCTGGTAAGGAGTTCACAAGAATCTGTTGTTTCAGGGGCAGCTAGGTGGTGCACAGGCCCTGGATTCAGGAGGCCCTGAGTTCAAATCCGACCTCAGACACTTAACACTTACTAGGTGTGTGACCCTGGGCAAGTCACTTAACCCCAATTGCCTCACCAAAAACCAAACCAAAACAAAAAAACCCCAGAATCTGTTGTTTCCTGGACACTCATATAAACTGATGTTTTAGTGCAGATTGACCCTGTGCTAGAGTTGCTACCATGAAAAATCTCTGCCTCCAGGGCAGATCAGAATATTACCCATATTTCTCCAAGGTCTAATGGCTTTTGATCCAGAAGGCACTTCTGTAGAGAAGTGTCCATGAGGATGGATGGAAAAAAGGGGCTCCGAGGGTCAAGATGGGTGCATCCCTGTTGGCTAAGACCTCCCTCTGCTTGTCAGGATGTTTGTGTAGAGATCAATGGAGTAAGGTGGCAACCAGATGTGGGTGTAAGTTGGGAGGAACTAGCACATCAAGGAGTCAGCAAGATACACTAGCCCAATTTCTAATACTTTATTCTCCTCCTTCCCTTAGGGCTGGGAAGCCACTCTGTGTTTATGTATCTGACTGTTTGCTTTTTGCCCTCTTCTAACCCAGTGGGAGGAAGCTTGCGAAGGGGAGAAAGCTTTTTTTTTTTTTTGGTCTCCTCTTGACTACAACCAAAATGGTGACACTTGAAAGATTTAATTCTTTGACTGCCTATCTCCATTTCTGTGCTATTTGAAAACAGTTACTAGGTGGCACAATGGATAGAGTGCTGGGTCTAGAGTCAGGACCACTCATCTCTTCTGAGTTCAAATCCAGCTTCAGACACTTCCTAGCTATGTGTCCCTGGGCTTAGCACTATTTGCCTCAGTTTCCTCATCTGTAAAATGAACTGGAGAAGGAAATGGCAAACCACTCCAGTATCTCTTCCAAGAAAACCTCAAATGGGGTCACAAAGTTGGACATGACTGAAAAACAACTGAACAACAACAATATTAAAAAAATACAACCAAATAACAACTAGATAGCCTCTTACTGTGGGTTTCTATGGCTACAAATGTGTAAAATAGGATGGAGAAAGGGGAAGCCAAATCTAATGGGGAGATATTTTTCCCCACTTGTATTAAAATGGTATCTTCTGGTCTCTGCTTCAACCCTACCCCCTCTCACTTCTAGTCAGTATATTAAGTTTATAAGTAGTCAGTATAAAATGGTAATAGTGGAAAATAACACAGGCAGCTAGGTAATGCAATGGATAGAGCCAAGAATAAATAGGGTCTGGAGTCAGGAAGACCTGAGTTCAAATTTGGCCTCAGACACTTATACATTTTTTTTCAGGAAAACAAACAAACACACACCAACATTTCACTTGATCAGTGACAGGCAATTCCTTTAAGCCATAAAGCTCCCATGTATATCTATGTGTACTTGTGCATACTAAATTAACTTGTGATCCTCGAATGTCTGTGCTCCTTAGTACCTCTTCCACAACCTCCTTATGCTTAGACAGTTCTGTATATACCAGCAGGATTCAGTTCCAATCAGCATAACAGCTGAAGAGCTTTCTCAGCCAACCTAGCCTTTTCTCCAATGAATCAGCAAAGCAATGGCTCTCTTCCTTTCAGCAGGCTCCCAGCAAAGCCCTGAAGAGTCACCTCTCTCAACTTCTTTCCTCATCTTTATGTTTGCAGTCTCTGGCTTCTTGTGATTCTTCTTGTGATTCTCTTGCTTCTTCATAATCATGTTGGGCCTGAGCCTTAGTCCCACTATTCTGATCAGCCACTGACAATATCAACACTATATCTAAGGGAATCAGACCTAGAGCCATGCTCTTGATTCATGTAATCAGTCACTGAATCCGATAAAAAAACTCTTCCTGGAGAAAGATGGGTGAGGTTCAAGTTGTGACTCAACCATAAACCAGGCTATTTTCAGGAATTAGGGCTTTTGGGGAGTGTCCAGAGTTTGAGAGTTGACATGGAAGCAGGAAGGTGCTTACAGGAAGATAAATCAGAAATCTATGAGGAACATCTATGACATGATAGTCCATCTGTCAGTTTTCCTCCAATATGCTCCACCCATTGTAGGGGAGCTCCCATTCCACCCCTGTCTTGCTTTGACATGTTGGTCTGTGGCCATCAGGTCCTCCCTCTCCCCTTGTCCTGACATGTTGATGAGATTGTGTAGGTACAATTCAACAGGGTTAGCAAAAGACATTTTCTTTTTTTTTTTGCAGGGCAATGGGGGTTAAGTGACTTGCCCAGGGTCACACAGCTAGTAAATGTCAAGTGTCTGAGGCCAGATTTGAACTCAGGTACTCCTGAATCCAGGGCCGGTGCTTTATCCACTGTGCTACCTAGCCACCCCCAGCAAAAGACATTTTCAACAGGCAAGACTGAAGAAAATATAGGAATAGTTTATTTCATGTCCCAATATTATTCATTGCCCCTACTCCTCAGCTTTAGATGTCTTGGGGGCATATTACAATGGGTTGAGCCAACTCGGGGAAAGGGGAAAAAAGGACCTCAGAAGGTTTTTTTTTTTTGGGCAGGGCAATGGGGGTTGAGTGACTTGCCCAAGGTCACACAACTAGTAAGTGTCAAGTGTCTGAGGCCGGATTTGAACTCAGGTACTCCTGAATCCAGGGTTGGTGCTTTATCCACTGTACCACCTAGCCACCCCCTGAAGGTTTAACAATAAACAGACTTTCTGAATGTAAGGTTTGCTATATATAGATGTGCTTGATAAAGACAATTTACTGAGAACTGGCTGATCCCCACCTACTCCCCCATTCCCAGGCCAATGAATTGCCTGGGGCTAACCAATCTTTGTCAGTTCCAGACTCTTGATTGTCTTATGGATCTCCCCCAAACAAACTATTCCCTCCCAAAGATTCCCCACCTTACTCCCCTTTAGGTTATTATGTAAAAGAGTCCATTTCCATTAAGTAGTTTCTATTTAGATTTAAGTAGCTTCTATACTTAACTCAAGGGCAGTCTTATAGCTCTTTTTGTTAAAGGTTCATTTACATTAAGTAGTTAAATAGTTTCTATACTTAAGTCAAGGGCAGTCTCATAGTTTCCTTTGTTCTGTTACCCCATATAAACCCTGTCTTCAGTCCCCATCTTTGGGTATTCCTAGCATTCTTGCTTGGATACTCCAGTTATAGCTCCTCTGTCCTGATTAAAGACCTTATTTCTCCTATCCTGATTATTTCATTAATTTTCAGGTTAACACACTCATTATTGAAAATTACCAAAAGTCTCTTTTAAAAAGCACATGCTGGGGGTAGCTAGATGTCACAGTTGATAAAGCACAAGCCCTGGATTCAGGAGAACCTGAGTTCAAATCTGACCTCAGACACTTGACACTTACTAGCTGTGTGACCCTGGGGAAGTCACTTAAGTCATTGCCCCTCCAAAAAAAAAAATAAATAAAGCACATGCTGATTGATTAAAAGGGAGGGCTTCCACTTGTGGAGGGTAGAGAGTTGGAGAGTGAGTTGGTGGGAAGTGATAGTGATTAAAAATTTTTAAAAGTATGTCTCCATAATAAAAAAAAATATATTGAAGTAAACGAAAAGAGGCTTGTAAGGGACATGGGATGATTTTGCTACTATTATATTACATTTAATATGTGCTTTCCAAACACAAACACAATGACAGTGAAATGACAAGTCATACTCCATCCTACAGTAAGATGATATTCCTAATGTCGCTTCCCCTCTGTCCAAGTCAGATAAAGGCACAGGAGCTTTTAGTTCTGAGATGGACTGTTCCCCAAGGCTAGAACACCCACTTCCTCTTTCCTTCTGTTTTCCAGTTGTGCCTCTCCTATTCTTCACAACCTATCTCAAGTTAGTAAACTTTTGCCCACGACTCCTCCTTTGACTATTCCCAGTATCTCCCTTTTCTCTTAACAACTCTTATCTGTGACTCTGAGAAGCATCCCAGTAAACTATCTCAGTGGATGGGCTAAACCAGGTGAGGGTAACTGATGGGCCTCAAACCTGTCCGTATTAGGGTGAGTGTCTCCCCAAGCACGTGAAGGCTTCCCCCATTGAAATGGGCAGATTTGTTCCACTGGCCATGAAAGTGACTGACACAGGCACTGTGGAGAGCTTAGAGTTTGCTCAGACATTGAAGACAATGAGGTCATCCATTGTATCCCAGGCCACCGCCAGTTGTCTTGACTTTTGTCTTGCCACTGGACTTCAGAGACTGGAAGAAAGAGAGGCAAACAGCTTTGTGCAACTCTGCCTCACTTAAATCCAATTCATGTGCAAGTCAAGACATTACCTGTGATGTCATTGGTCCTCTTCAAAAAGGAAGGATGGGGCGGCTAGGTGGCGCAGTGGATAAAGCACCGGCCCTGGATTCAGGAGGACCTGAGTTCAAATCTGGCCTCAGACACTTGACACTTACTAGCTGTGTGACCCTGGGCAAGTCACTTAACCCCCATTGCCCTGCAAAAAAAAACCCCAAAACAAAAAACAAACCAAGGATGAACCACAACTACTATTATATTTAGAGTTTCCATATCATTTGTCATTTGGTCACATGCTTTCTTGTGTTATTTTCCAATCACTTCATTTGCATGGAATGCAGCTTGGCATGGTGACTAAAATGTTGAGCTTGGAATCAGGAGCTGAGGTTCAAATCTCCCCTCAGACACTAGCTGCAGCCCTTTCAATTGATCAGATGGCTTCTCTCAGACCCCCATTTAAAGGAGGGTACCCAGGCTCAACTGTCATCCCCCTTCTGCCTTTCCAGTTTCCTTTTATAATACATGATATAATGCTTCCCCCATTGGAATGGAAGCTCCTTGACGGCAGGGACTTGTCTTTTTGCTTGTATTTGTAACCCCAGCACTTAGCACAGAGCCTGGCACAAAGAAGGTGTTTAATAAATGCTTGTTAACTGACTGATGCTGGGTAATTTATTTGACCTCTCTGATTCTATAAATATAAAATAAAATGAGGAAACTGGATTTCATAACTTTTAAGGTATCTTTCAGTCCTAAATCTATGATCCTAAGCACTGATCTATGATCAATGCTTCTCCTGGCAGGAAGTATCCATGGATTTGGAAGGCTGTTTGAGCAGAGTGGAACACTGGCAGGTGCTACAAGTTGGTGAAGGCTTTTCAGTATAGATCTGATGATAGAATGTGTATCTGATGTCCAAGGACTGACCTAGTTAAATTTAGGGGCCTTACTGAAAATTTCCTGCAGAAGGGGATGATTAATTAATTAATTAATTTATTTATTGGCTTGAGCAACTCTTTTTTTTTTTTTGGAGTGATTGTGTCAGGAGCTCTGAGAGCTTGCTCCTTTTTAATTTTTTTTGGTGGGGCAATGAGGGTTAAATGACTTGCCCGGGTCACACAGATAGTAAGTGTCAAGGGTCTGCGGCGGGATTTGAACTCAGGTCCTCCTGAATCCAAGGGCCAGGGCTTTATTCACCTTGCCACCTCTTGAAGGCAATTTATTAAATTAGAGAGGAGTTGCAATAACATCACTGAAGAGATCATCCATATCAATTAGCCCAGTGCCTGGCCCATAGTAGGCACTTAATAATGTTTATCCACAGACTGACTGAGAGTATGGAAATAATTGTTTCATTTGTATTAACTTTGTTTCCCCCATCCAGATTGCAAGCTTCTTAAAGGGACCATGTTTCTTATTTCTTGGTATTGGGAATACAGCGTAAACACAGAGCCCTGGCAAAAATCTAATGATTAATGAGCATATGGGCTCCATTCTAGAGGTAGACTTTGTCTGTAATTCAAACTTTCTAAAGGCTAGTGATGGTTCTGAATTTCTGGGTTGTCCATCCATAACATATCACTATTTATTTTTATTAAAAAAAATTTTTTTTTGTGGGGCAATGAGGGTTAAATGACTTGCCCAGGGTCACTAGCCTAGTAAGAGTCAAGTGTTTGAGGTCAGATTTGAACTCAGGTCCTCCTAAATCCAGGGCCAGTGCTTTATCCACTTGTGCCACTTAGCTGCTCCCATCATATATCACGGTTAACACAATATGCTTCAGCCGTTTAAATGTCCTGCCCCCGGCCCTCTCCACCTACCCCAACCCCTATCTCCTAGCCCAGTATTCCACTTGGGGAAAGTGTTTATGGGCATTTTAAAAAGTAAGAAGAGCAATTTTTCAAAGTGGTTTCTACTTTCTATGAAAATATGCCCAGAAGTATAATTGCACACATACAACTCTAGTGGTAAAATTTTCTCTTGTTTAAAAATAAAAGACCCTAGGGGTGGTAGCCCCACATTGCCCTTTAAAAAAAATTAAAAAAAAATCTATCATAAGGGTTTTAAGTGAGTTGGCCCTCTTCTTTCACAGAATGAAATGCTGGGATGATCGGTGTATTGAACTACTCTAGATGAATATAAGAGATTCACCTGACTGGGGTTGAAGAGGATTAAGTAATCTACAGAAAGGCCTGAGAGATGTATAATAGTGAATAAATCAAAGAGGCCAAGCTGTGCCTTTCATAAGAAGCTTGTATATAAGTTACTGTTTTTTTTCTTTAGTGGTAACAGGTTCTAAAATGTTCCATAATCCCAGTGAAAAATACCAAAAAGAAATGTGGTGTTGGTAGTAGTTTCCAAAAAAACATGAACCCTATCATACAGGGCCAGAATTGGACTAGTGATTTTGTTTGATCTCATCCCCACCTCATGTATTCCCAAGGACAGCTCAGTCTGTGGCCTGGACAAGGCAGCAAAAGTGGTAGTGGTGACAATGTGACGGGTCAAGGAGGCAGAGAGCCTTGATGGGCAGGGAACATAGCTAGACAGGACAGCATGCAGGGATTTGGGCTAATAATAGCCTTGAAATAAGTTTGATGTGTGTGGGAATATAGGGGATGGCTACTTGGGAAGTGGTAGGAAGTGAGAGGGGCAGGGAAAGCAAGTACTTTTTGTCTTCCACCAAAGCACCAGCTGGTTGAGTGGTCAAGCAGTCTCAGGTCAGAAAGCAACAATTTTAAGGGTGATTGACAGCTCAACCTGTCAGTAGCAGGATGTACAGTATAGGAATTTCTTTTCCTCTCTATTTTTTTTAGTGAGGCAATTGGGGTTAAGTGACTTGCCCAGGGTCACACAGCCAGTAAGTGTTAAGTGTCTGAGGCTGGATTTGAACTCAGGTACTCCTAACTCCAGGGCCAGTGCTTTATTCACTGTGCTACCTAGCTGCCCCCTATTCTCTATACTTTCTACACACACACACACACACACACACACACACACACACACACACACACCACACACACACACACACACACACATTTGAAATCAGGTTACAATGGACATCAAGGGCAACCTTGAAGGAGAATGAAGAAAACAAGTATTTATAAAGTATCTACTATGTGTCAGGTGGGAAAGGTAGCTAGTTAGCACAGTAGATAAAATTCCTGGCCTGGAGTCTGGAAGACCTCAGTTCAAATCTACCCTCAGATACTTACTAGCTGTGTGATTATGGTCAACTCTCTTTGCCTCAGTTCCTCATCTATAAACTGAGTTGGAGAAGGACAGGGCAAATCACTCCAGTATCTTTGCCAAGAAAACCCCAAATGGGGTCACAGAGAGTCAGACATGACTGAAATGACTCAACAATAAAAAATGTGTCATGTACTGTCCTGAGTACTTTACAAATATTATCTCATTATCTCACAACAACCCTGAGAGGTAGGTACTATTTTGCATTTTGCAGATGAAGACACTGAGGTATAGAAAGATTAAGTCACTTGCCCAGGGTCTCATAGCTAGTAGTGTCTGAAATCAGATTTGAACTCAGTTCTTTCTGACTGTAGGTCTAGTGCTCTACCCACTGCTCTGCATAACTGTCTCTGGGGAGAAAAAGGTGGCATGACATAGTGGGTAGGCCAGTGAGTCTGGAGCAAGAAGACCAGGTTTTACCCTTTGCTAGCTATATGACCCTAGGCAAGCCACTTTAACCTCTCTAAGCTGCACTGTATTCACCTGCAAAATGGGGATAATAATATGTGCCCTACATTGTAGGGCTGCAAAGAAAGCTTTATAAAATGGGAAGTGCTATATACATATGAGCTATAATTATTGAAAAAGCAAAATGTAGCCTGAGGAAAGAGAGAAAAAAGGGATAGTACCATCTGCTGTGCCTTGTCTGACTATATGTATATAGACATTAGGTTTTTTAAAAAGTCTATTCACTCTCTCCTTACTTGCTGCCTCCCTGAGATAGATAGATAGATAGATAGATAGATAGATAGATAGATAGATAGATAGATAGATAGATAGATAGATAGATAGATAGATAGATAGATAGATGGAGTGAGTGAGTTAATGAGCGAGGGAGCAAGCAAGGGAGCATTTATTTATTAGTGCTTACTATGTGCCAGACACTGTGCTAAGTACTGGGATCAAAATGCAAGCAAGTCAGACACTCCCTTGCTTATACAAAAAGAGTTTACATTCTTTTTTTTTTTTTTTTTGATGAGGCAAATGGGGTTAAGTGACTTGCCCAGGGTCACACAGCTAGTAAGTGTTAAGTGTCTGAGGCCGGATTTGAACTCAGGTACTCCTGACTCCAGGGCCGGTGCTCTATCCACTGCGCCATCTAGCTGCCCCTAAGAGTTTACATTCTAATGGGAAAAATAATACATAATGGAGAACTGGAAAAAGGAAGGTACCCCTGAAATTAAGGACCCCAGGCCCTTGCCCTAACTTGCCATGGCCTAGGAAGGTTCTGATGGGAAGCCACAAAAGCTTGATCCTGGGCCAAGGAGTTTGTTCATCCTAGGGTTCAAGGATGAATGATTTGAGGTTGGTTTGGGGAGGAGATGGGAAGGGAAGAAAGATAAATGAGAAATGAAGCTTAGTTGCCTTGTACTTTTATCATGAATTAGCCCCAGTTCCCTAGAAAATGAAGCTGACTAGATCCAGGGCTCTTTAATGAAATCCAGTATTACTTAACAGAGACAGTCCTAACAATTAAAATAGAAAGAATCTAAATGGATGAAAAAGACATATTACCCAAATTAGAGCTTGCATTTGGATGGACAGTTCATTGAGTTAATTCATCAGTACCTATCCCTGGGACAGTAGCTACAGATGGAAGATGAGATGGATCATAGAATTGAATAGGAGGAAGAGAACAGGACAGATTGCATTTGGAAAACTGGGCAGTATTTTCAACACTCTCCAGCTGCTTCTGGGCACAAAAAAATAATATTTTTGACATAAATTTCCTTCATATAATCCTGTATTATTGGGGATCTTGGCATGCCACAATCTCTAAGGAACCAAGGTGACCCAGAGGGCAAAAGAGAGATACATGGTAGACATAAGTAGGCTGTGGCATATTTGTAATCTTGTCAGTTAATAAACATTTACTAAGTGCCTACTATGTGTCAAGCACTGTACTAGCTTTGGAAAAGAAAGAAAGAAAGAAAGAAAGAAAGAAAGAAAGAAAGAAAGAAAGAAAGAAAGAAAGAAAGAAAGAAAGAAAGAAAGAAAGAAAGAAAGAAAGAAAGAAAGAAAGAAAGAAAGTCACTGCTTTCAAGGAGTTGACAATCTAATGGGGGAAAACAATACATAAAATGAAGCTGAAAGTGGTGGGAGTAGGGACAGATACTTGGCTCAGGGACATAATGGAAAAGTTCAAAGAAGTACAACTGGGTGGGAAATGAAGATATGGCTGGCCTGGCTACCTTCCTTAATTGGAAGTTGTGGGAGGAACTCTTCACCTCCACAGTCTCCAATCAGAAGAAACCCCAGGGGCAGGGGGTACTGACAAGGCATGAGTTATGGGGTTTGAAGTAATATATATATATATATATTTTTTTTTTGGTGGGGCAATGAGGGTTAAGTGACTTGCCCAGGGTCACACAGCTAGTGTCAAGTGTCTGAGGCGGGATTTGAACTCAGGTCCTCCTGAATCCAGGGCCAGTGCTTTATCCACTGTGCCACCTAGCTGCCCCTTGTGGAAATTTATTTTGATTTGGGGAACCTACCTTTAGGCTGAGATTAGAAAGCCTTAGGCCTTCAGCGTCTCTTCCCCTCCCCCTCAGCTTCAGCTGAGTGAAAAAGCTACGTGGGCTGTACAAGAGGTCAGGTCAGACAGCTGGGGGGGAAAAAAGCCCCCAGCTCCCTCTGACCTGAGCGGAGCTATCTGAAAGATCCCGGATAGCCTGTGCTGAGGCACTTGAGGCTAAGCAGCCCCCCCCCCCGCCCGCTGCAGCCCTGACTGGCAGATTAGCTTGGTCTGTGGGGGCACAGGAAGCCCCGAGATTTGAGTGGAGAGAAGAAAAGGTGTATATATAGACCTGGGAGTTAGATTAGAAGGGAGGCTGAGCAGGGGGATGAGACGAACAGTAAAGCAGGACTAGGAGCAAGGAGGAAAGGCCGGTGGGGGGGCTGACAAGATTAGAGAGGTTCGGATGGACAAGAAGAAGTCGAGGCAGCTGAGGAGACGGCAAAGATTGGACACTAGAGACGGGGCTACAAGGACGCAGGAGAAGACAAGGACTAGGAGCAGGGAAAAGAGAGGCTGAAGGACAGACTGACGGAGCAGACAGACAGAAGGTCGGTGAGAGAGAAACACAGGGGTTAAGTAGTGGAAGTAAGGAGAAGAAAGTTAGAAGTAGGGGTATTTACAAAGTGAAAGGGGCTCAGAGTTAGAATAAAGTACCTGAGTGCCCTGAGGCGAGAGGCAGCTAAGGCCCTTATTGTATTCAAGAAGTTCAAAGCGCAGCAGGTGGGAAAGAGATGCAGTGGAAAGAGATGCACAGCAATGCAATCAGGTTGTACATTTTATTTTCCTGTATTCTTAATTTTCAATAGTATCTCATAAATAAACTCTGCTTTGATTATTTAGTTAAGAGGCTTCTTAATATTTTGCTTATCAATTTGGGAGTGGAGCAGTGTGGTGGAACTTTATAAACGGCCCACATTAAATTAATAGCAGTCAGATAGCCAAACAGTCAACAGTCCCCAGATCCATAGATCAGTCCCCCCAAAATTAAACTAGTCATCAAAAATATTCTTATACCCTGAAGTAATCTTATAGAATGATGAGGTTCTAGGGGCAAAGTCCAGAGAGGAGCAGCCAGGTGGAGAATTAAAAGATGGCTGGTCTGGTAGCTATCTGAAAAACTATATATAAGGAGTGACGTTGTTGTTTGTCCTTCTTTCTTGAAGAGGACCATGACATCGGGGGTGACATCATGACTTCTACTGAATTGGATTTAAGTGACTCAGGGCTGTGCTTCGCTTAGGGCTTCACTCTACCCTCCAGAGTTATCTGAGTCTAGTGGCAAGATATATATTGGGATGACTGGAGATGGCCCTGGCTGTTTAAGGCAATTGGGGTTAAGTGACTTGCCCAGGGTCACATAACTAGTAAGTGTCTTCGGTGGGATTTGAACTCAGGTCCTCCTGACTCCAGGGCCAGTGCTTTATCCACTACACCACCTAGTTGCCTTAAGGAGTGACGTAAGGGAATTGGAATAGGGATCAGACTTGTGTTTTCATTGCTGTTGTTGGCATCCAGTGAAAAACTTCCTCTCCTTAGGCGACTTGGCTTCTTTTCTGAAAGTGTTAAAGAGTCGTCTAGAAGCTTAAGGGATAAAGTGATGTATCACAAGCAGTACTTGAACCCCTTTCTGGCTCTGAGGTTAGCTCTTTCTCTATGCCATGCTGTTCCTGGAGAGAAGGGAATATTCCTGAGGAAATGGAAGTGGACCAGTCAAGCAGCAAGCGTACAGATTCTGCTCCTTATTCAGTTGTGAAAAGTCAAGGTGACTGTATTATAAAGACATAGAATAACCTGAATCGCGCCTTGCACAATAATTCTGGCTCAAGAATTTGCGGATTAAAGCTTCATAACAATGATATATGTGGGGTTGTTCCAATGGGAGTTAATGACAGATCCTACAAAGACTAAGATTCCTGCCCTGCATCCAGCTGCAAATATTCCTAAGATCACTGACATCTATATAAAGTTTGTAAAGTGCTTTACAAATGTGTTCTCCTTTTAGAGTTACAGAAACCTGGAGAGGCTGTATCCCCAAATCAGCATTCTTAACTGGAGCCTCAGCTGGGAGGAGAGGCCACTGCAGGGGAATCTCAGAGGTATTACAATATTTTTTTAATGCTAATGCTGAAATACCCAAAATGCAGCAATTTTAAGGTTAGATGCAGAGGAAAAAGAAGAGTCCTGGGTGTTCCCTGATCCACAGCTAGGTATGAGGTTGGTAGTTGGCTTGATGGCTAAACTTTTGGATTTGGAGTCAGAAGACCTGAGTTCACACCCTGCCCTAAATACTTAACTATGTGACCCTGGGTAAGTCACTTAAATTTTCTTAGCCTTCGTTTTCTCATCTGTAAAATGGGGGATGAAAATACCATCTACCTCACAGAGTTGTTGTAAGGATTAAATGAGATAATAGATGTAAAGCTCTATATAAAGTCTAGCTATTAAGATGTTGCAGTTTGGGATGCAGCAAGGGATTAGCAGGGTTTCCAGGGGCTGCATAGTTAGGGGGGATGCCTTCCTCTACTAGAGGCTCAATGCCCCTTTGAAGATTACATGGAGATTTGTTCCTGGTGTAGGAGCGTGATCACAGTGACTAGGTCCTTCCTTCTTCTCTTTCTCTCTTCCCCTCTCTCTTTTCTCTCTCTCCTTCCCTCACCCTTCTTTTCCTGCCTCCCTCCCTTCCTTTTCATTTTTCCCTCCCTCTTCTCCTTCCTTCCTTCCTTCCTTCCTTCCTTCCTTCCTTCCTTCCTTCCTTCCTTCCTTCCTTCCTTCCTTCCTTCCTTCCTTCCTTCCTTCCTTCCTTCCTTCCTTCCTTCCTTCCTCCCTTCCTCCCTCCCTCCCTCCCTCCCTTCCTTCCTTCCTTCCTTCCTTCCTTCCTTCCTTCCTTCCTTCCTTCCTTCCTTCCTTCCTTCCTTCCTTCCTTCCTTCCTTCCTTCCTTCCTTCCATTCTTGTCCTCATTTCTAATCACCCCACACTATTATCACCAGTTCTGGTCCTCTAGGACTGGAAGCCAAGTCTGTGGTTTCTGCAAAAACATGTCCATTACAAAGCATCATCCCTTTTATTCAATGAATCCCACACCAGTTTACAGGACATCTTCTTAATCAAAATAGAGCCAAAGAATTGATTTAGGTTCCAGATTCTGGTCCAGCAAAACAACTTCTGATATATGCTAACAACACAGCAGCTCAACTCCAAGCCCAAAAGTAATCAAAGTATTTTTCAGACAGAGCCAAAAGTATGTTTTCCTATTGGACATTACAATTTAAAAACAGAATGTAAGTGAAATCCAACAAGTAAGTAAGCATTTGTTCCATGTTCCTACTACGGAGAACCTAGAATGCCAACTTTGCTACTTCCTAGCGATATGACTGGGCAAGTCACCTGTTGTCATGGACTCTCACTTTCCTCATCCGTGTTATGGGGATAATACGTTGGAACGCTCTTCCTTCCAGGGTCATTGGGATGGAAGCACTCAAACTTCTAAAGAGCTAAGGGAACTGGGATCACAGGATAATAGAATTCAGACCTGGAAGGGACCAGAGGTTTTCTAGTAAAAACTCCTCATTTTGCAAATGAGGAAGATGAGGTTCAGGGAAGTTAAGCAGCTTGGCCAAGGTCACAGAGATAACGTGGGATCCTACCTACAGACATTCAATTCAAGCCTCTGGACTCCAGATTCATTGCTCTTTCCACTGTGCCACTATGGCCACAGTGAGTGTAGGGAAGATGGGAACATGCAGCCATGGAAACAGGACTGGAATGGGAGTCAAAGGATCCTAGATGTGGAACTAGAAGGGATATCATTGTCCAGTTGTTTTTCAGTCCCATCTGACTCTTCATGACCCCATTTGGGGTTTGCTTGGTAAAGATATGGGAGCGGTTTTCCATTTCCTTCTCCAGCACATTTTCCAGATGAGGAAACTGAGGCAAACAGGTTTAAATGACTTGCTCAGGGTCATACAACTAGTGTCTAAGGCCAGATTTGAACTCAGGAAGAGGAGCCTGACTCCCAACCCTGTACTCTATCCACTATGTCACCTCACTGCTGTGTAATTAAAAATTCTAAATGTGGGTTCTAATCTGTTCCCCCAGTTTTGGGGGAAACTGACTAAAATCACTGATAAAATGAGTTTAGGTTTTTAAGGGTTTATTGAAAGATAGAGAAAGATTCACTTCCTAGCTGTGTGACCCTGGGCAAGTCACTTAACCCCCATTGCCTTAAAAAAAAAAAACCCAAATGGAGAGAGGGCTGCATTAAACTGAATTAAAAAAAAAAAAGAAAGAGAAAGATTGAGAACAGAATTCCAACAGCATGGCAATCCTATCTTTCCTCAATTTTCTGCCGCTGCAGGCCCTCCTTCCTCCTTCCTGTCCCCTCCCAGACAGTGGGAGGCTCCTCAAGTTGATTGGCTGGTAGCCTTGATAGATAGCACCCATGTGCAAACATCACTTCCTGACACCAAGGAAAAGCCCCATGGCCTTTTCCGATCATTACACTGCCCAGAAGGAGCCTTAGAGGTTATCTAATTTGTCATACCAAGGGGGTAAGGTGACTGGTACATGATCACACAGTTAGAAAGTATTAGGATGGGTGCAACGAGGTGGCGCAGTGGATAAAGCACTAGCCCTGGATTCAGGAGGACCCAAGTTCAAATCCGACCTCAGACACTTGATACTTACTAGCTGAATGATCCTGGGCAAGGCACTTAACCCTTATTGCCCTGCCAAAAGAAAAGAAAAGAAAAGAAAGAGAGAGAGAGAGAAAGAGAAAGAAAGAATGAATGAATGAATTAGGAGACCAGGGCTCATCTCTTATTTCCAACACTCATTATTTGTCCTTGAGTGGTATTTTCTGCTCTGACAATTCTAATCAACCTCAGCAAGTCAACTAACTTCTCTGGGCCTCATTTTCCTTATTTGTAAAAAGGGGCTATCATTTTCTCTTCCTACCCCATAGGGTTGACATGGGGAAAGCACATTGTAAACTGAAAAGTACAAATTATTTTTTAAGATTATCAGGAAAAATATTGACATCTTGGGGACTCGGATACCCATTTTTTCTGTCTAAAATATGCATAATTTCAGTCTACATAATTATACAGATGGATGTCCCCATGCCAATATTTTTCAAGAATGCATGTTATAATTGGGAATGTGATAAGTGGAGCTCCCTGGTTAAGTACAAAAACAATTGGCTAAAGTTTTAATTATTTTTAACACGATTATGAGTTTTTAAAAATATCCTTCAAGCTTCCAAACTGGGGTAAATTAAAACATTCCCATCATATTTCAGTGGTTGGGAGCCTTCTCTTATAAGGAAGATAAAAAAGAGTACCAACATAAACAGTTGAACAAAACAAGGCAACATGTTTGCCAGTCAGTGCAATGATGCATACCCATGGTCCCTCACCTTAAAGAGCAGTTCAAATGTGTTATTGTTATAGAGAAAAGAAAATCAAGAAATGATACTAAAATATTATTTCTAAGCCTTGGTACTTAAGAATAGTAAAGACAACTTTGTAATATTTGTAGATCTATGCAAAAAATCAGGCAAATGGTATTAGATGGAGCTGCAGAAGAGTAGTCATCACTTTTTTTTTCCAGTTGCAAGTTTCATTCTAGAAAGAAGATGAAAAACAGGAGCAGATGAGAACATCCAATCAGTAAGACTGATTCTGATTCACTTCTATTAATGTCTAGAAAATTGTTTTTCCCTCCCCAGGCTTCGATTTCCTAGTCTGTAGATTGAGGGTTATCTATATAACTTAGCCTCTTCAAAAATATCACGACAAGGGACAAGATTACAGAAATGACAGCCCCTTCTGTTGATTACCCCAGGGAGGCCCTTTTGAGTGAGGCGCCACAGAGATGCCAGGTGTTATTATTGTTTTGAAGATAGCTATATTGCTGGCACTCTAATAATAGCTTGCAATTAGCTTAGTACTTTCCACCCATCTTCCCGTGAAATGGGTAGTACACATATTAGTGTTTCCATTTTACAAAGGAAGAAACTGAGACACCGGGCGATTATAACTTGCCCATGACCCTATAGTTAGGCAGTCCAGCTCATTTGACTCTAGCTGTAGAGCTCCTTCCATTACCCAATGCTGTGGCTCTGGGTCCAAGCAAGGCCCCTGCCTTAATTAATTTCTTTTTTAATTGTCAAGCTCTGGCAATTGGTTTATATGGGAGGCTGCGGATCTGTCTCCTTGAAATAACAAAAGGTTTGCAAGGGACTGGAGATAACAGAGGTGAAGTTGGAAGTGGGGCCAGCTCTGATCCCCATAAGTTTTCCCCAAAGGTCTTAGAAGGAGATAACAGCACCCCTCCCCCGCCACTCCCTTCCAATATAATCACTTCCCTTGCTCTGCAGGGAGAAAGCTGGGCAATTTCCTGAGTGGGATTTCAGTAGATACTGGGAAATACAAAAGGGAGAATCTAAAACTCTCTGGGACAAAATACTATGATCTTTTAGAAAAGAGGAAAACTCAAAGAGGAGACTAGTGAGGGAGGAGAGAAGGGAAGATAGGTGGGTGGGTGAGGCACAGGACTGGGTTGTTCTTGTCTGGAAAAAACTGGCTCCATTTGTTAACTAAAAAGAGGACAAGACAATAAAAACCTAGCTCTCCAGGGCAGTGAGTGTTTCATTTTGATCTATGGATCCCTTTATTGCCTACCTAGCATAGTGCCTTCCTGGCACATATCTGGTACTTAAGAATTAAGTTGGGGGCAGCTTGGTGGCACAGTGGATAAAAAGCACTGGCCCTGGATTCAGGAGGACCTGAGTTCAAATCTGGCCTCAGACACTTGACACTAGCTGTGTGACCCCGGGCAAGTCACTTAACCCTCATTGCCTTGGTGAAAAAAAAAAAAGAATTAAATTGGATTGGGAAATGACTAAGCAAATTGTGATGCATGAATGCAATGAAATATTACTGTACTGTAAAAAACAAGGGGATGAATACAGAGAAGCATGGGAAGATTCCTATGAACTGATACAGTCAAGAAAACTCAACCAGAAGAACAATATATGCAAAGGACATCAATATAAACAAAAAGAATTGAAACCACAAAGCAAATGAAATTGAACACAGTGTATATGAGCTAATTTGTGGTTCCAGCTAGTTCCTCCTCTGCCACTGGAAAGCCTGTCTCAGGCTGGATTTGATGACAATGTGGAAGAAATAAAAAACTGTAGATTAAACTAAATAATAAGGAGATGCAATTCATCTATAGCCACTGCAAACAAGTACCAGTTAGAAATGGAAATACAGAAAGTAATTGGACTTGCGAGTCAAAGCTAAGTGGCATGCTCCAAACTCTTTAAATGGGACATCCAAAGAAGATTTAGTGAAGGTCTATATTGCCAAAATAGAACTAAAAAGCCAAATCTAGTGTGGAAAAGAGACTGGATTCAGGGATCAGTCATGTACTAGGAACCTAAACTAAAATGATGCAGATTTCTTAATCCTGTGGGTGAAGTAAAAGAATGTCAATAATATGCTACAGTGAGAATTGGCATGTTTAACAATAGGCTCTCTGGAAAAAATATATATGCAGGAGACAATTTTAAATTTAATCTGCATTGTTAACATTTTCTTCATCACTTTTTTAAGGCTAGACAATCAACAACAACAACAACAATAAAAAGCAAATCAAGCCCCATTTTGTAGCATTTGCCAATTTTAGAGTTGTAAATACTCACAATGAAAATTTAACAACTGGTCCTCCCTGACTTGAGATGTTAATGCTGTCTCCAGCACTCTCCTCTCCTGCTTCTATAGGTCCATCAGGTTACACCACTGTCTAGAAGGAAAGAAGCAGTTTCTAATCTTTACTGATTAGTAACAATCTGCAGAGCAATAAAGTGAATTTGTTACATTAAAAAAAAAAAAGAATGAGTAAGCTTAGTTTCAAAAAAGAAATATGAGGTCATACCTTTCCCCAATCTCTTCTGACAGAGGTCCACTGCTTCTGGAATTCATATCTAGTCTTGCCTTCCGTAGTAATGTGGTGATTATAGTTTGAGACCATTTGGACTTAAAGAGAATTAGTTCAGACTCGAAGAAAATCAGGGGTTGGGGAATTAATAATTTGGTTTTATTTGGCATATATTCTTCAATTGCTTGCTCATTTCTCTAGGTTCTTCCTTCCCTCTCTTTCCCTCCTTTCCTCCCTCCCTCCCTCCCTTCCTTCCTTCCTTCCTTCCTCCCTCCCTTCCTTCCTTCCTTCTTTACCTTTTCTTCCCTTTCTTACTTCTTCTTTCTTCTCCTTTCTTCTTCATATACTCCCTCCCTTTCTGATTTCCCAAGGGGCAAATGACTCACAAATCTATTTGTCTATCCTTTTTGAGATCTGGTTCTAAAACTATATCTGTCTCCTGGATGTCCTACTGACATTTTAAGCTCAACATGTCAAAACTTAACTCCATCCCCTCTAAAACACCAAAACCAAAACCAACCAACCAAACAAAACTCCAACCAACACACACTCTGCCTCTCTTCCACATTCCCTTATTTCTCCTGAAGACTCCAACATTTTTCCAAGCTCACCTTTTCCCCTCCTGACTTACCCTGAGGAGAGTCTTTCTCTTTTCCTTTTCCTCCTGCTTCACACTCAATCAGTTGCCAGGTCCTATCAGTTCTATTTTTACAGTGTTTTTTTGCATCTGTTCCTTACTCTCCAATTATACTGACACTTTCCTAGCTCAACTTCATTTCTTCTGGTATTGTAATCATCTCCTAACTAGTTTTTCTGCCTCTAGTCTCTATATCTTCAACAGTTGTCATATGAGCACTGGATGTGGTATCAGGAAGACCTGTGACTTAATCTCACCCCTGACAATCACCAGCTGTATGGACTTGGGCAAATTTTTGAACCTCTCTGAGCCTCAGTTTTCTCATCTGTAAAATGGGGATAGTAATGCTTGTAGAGCCTACATTAAAGGATTGTTGTGGGGCTTAAATGAGATAATGAAAGTAAAGTGATGTAGGAGGCAAAAAAGGGGTTAACAGAAAAACCTAAGTTCCAAGCTTTAATTCAGATATTAGCTCCAAAAGGGAGTCAGACCCCAGTTAATGGATAACTTACAAGTCAGGATGCTAGGTTCTTGTACCCACAGAAATCAGTACCCATAATGGAACCATAAAGGGTCAGGTCATATAACAATAAAGGAAATGACAAGGCTATAGAAATTCTAATGAAAAATGATTGTTTTGAAACTAGTCATGGGAACCAGAAAGAGACATGCGCAGAAAAGGCCAAATTTGTCCCCAGATTCACCTTATGATGTGTAAACCCCCAAAACACACCTCCACAGAAAAAGGTACTGCTTCGGGGGTTGGCTTAGGACCCCAGGAACTCCAAATTAGGATAAGCCTCCCCTGTACCTCCCAAAGGTGGAGAATATTATAATGAGTAGGACAGGCCCTCCTCTTACCTCCCCAAGGTAGAGATTATTATAATGAGACTGATAATCAATTTATCCATACTATAAATATAACTGTCTTTCCTTTCACTATTTGAGAGATACCTTTCCACTATTCTGGTTCTCTCCCTGTGGTCACTCACAGCACTGCAATAAAACTTGGGAAACTGAGTCACTGAGTCTTGTAATTCTTTTGGGACGACTCACGATCAATTTGACTCCAAATTTCTGCCCACATCAGAAAGCACTTAGGAAAGCTTAAAGTGCTACATTTGTGTATGCTGCTGCTACTCTTCCTGCTATATAGATCGACTATATCATTATCCACAGGAAAGAAATGTAAACTTCTTCACCTGGCATTCATAACCCTCTGTCATATGGCTCCAACCTACCTGTCAAGCCTCATTTCCTATTAGTCCACATTCCAGACACACTAGACTAGGAGATGATGTTCTTTTCTCTTTTCATCTCAGTGCTATGTGTATTCCTTTGACCCACCATGCTCTTCTTGGTTTCTAGAAAGGATTCTCTCCTCCTTGCCTTTCCTATTTCTTCCCATCCTTCACTCCCTAGTTCAGGTGTTAACTCTTCCATGAAACTTCCCCCTGATCCTTCTAGCTGAATGTGTAATCTCAATTTTTACCTTTCCTGATGGTATCTGTAGTTCATTCCACTGAGGGTTGGGGCGGGGGGGGGGGGGGTTGGGGAGAGAAAGGAATAAACATTTATATAGTACTCACTCAGTGCCAGGCGCTCTGCTAAGCACTTTACACGAATATTTGATCCTCACAACACCTCTGAGGGGGTAGGTTGCATTATTATTCTCATTTTACAGTTGGGGAAACTGAAGCAAACAATGGTGAAGTGACTTGTTCAGGGTGCCACAGACAATAAGTGTTTGAGGTCAGATTTGAACTCAGGTCTTTGTGACTCCAGACCTAGTGCTCTATCCAATGCATCACCAGTTATCTGTCATGCTCTCAAGTGTATTATATTTATTTATCTATTTCTTATCTTCCTCCAGAGATTATAAACCCCTGGAGCAGCTGTGAAGGCTGTGCAGTTTTTCCTTAGTGCTTGCATCACCTTTTTTTTTTTTTTGAGGGATGAGGTAGGACTCCAATTTATGCTTTCATTGATGTAGAGAACTCTCAGTGAGGAAATTCCCCAAATCAATGTGAATCGGTACCTGGTTCTCCAATTTATAGTCTTAGAGAATCATTTGGGGGGCATTTGTCGGTGAAGTGACTTGTTCAGGTATATGCAGTCAGTATGTGTTAAAAACAGGAACTGAGCCCAGGTCTTTGTGATTCCAAGACCACCTTACCAGATACTATGCCATGTCTGGCTTGCACAGAGTAGGTAGTAAATAGAATTGACTTCCTGACCGACTGTCTATACCCAAACCTGTGACTTCAGAGTTGCTGAAGGGAGAGGCTTAGCTGAGTGTGGAGGACTCAGCCCTAGTGAATTCTGGTCCAGCACCTTTGAGAAGAACTCCACTCCCCACACAGCACTACCCTTGGAAAATGGCCAAGGCTCCTTTGGCTAGATCCAGGAAACCTAGGATCATTCTTGTCCAGCCCTTTTCTGTTCAAGCCTGTTATCAAGCCATACTATCCTAATGAAAACTGTCTTTTGGCTCAGGTGGAATCTATCCCCTTTAGTTCAAGCTGGAGAATTGCTCCAAAGCTCATCCTAGGAGAGGGAGGGGTAAGAAAACAGCAGGAACTCAGCAAGCTGGTCAAACTTCCTACTTACTAGGGCAGATTTAGCACACCTGGAGGGGTGTTTGTGGGTATTTATATCACCATGTGAAGCTACTGCCCATGGCTAGATTTTGGTTCTGGGGCCCGGATTCAAACACAGAAAAGGGGGAAAAATGTCATTCTCCTGATAGTTTACTTAATTTTTTGAAAAGGGGAGTCTCAGGCCTGTCAATCAATCAACAAACATTTATTAAGCTTATTATGTTATATTTAGTGGTTAGTACAGTATTAACCTCTATCATGGATTCTTTTTTTTTTTTTTTTTAGGGAGGCAATTGGGGTTAAGTGATTTGCCCAGGGTCACACAGCTAGTAAGTGTTAAGTGTCTGAGGCCGGATTTGAACTCAGGTACTCCTGAATCCAGGGCCGGTGCTCTATCCATTGCACCACCTAGCTGCCCCTCTATCATGGATTCTTAACCTTAGGTCCATGAATTTGTCTTTTAAAAATACTTTGATAATTGTATTTCAATATAATTTATTTCTTTTATAGTCCCATGTATTTTATTTCATACATTTAAAAATATTTTGCCAAGAAAGGGTCTGTAGGCTTCACCATACTACCCAGAGGTATCCTGATGCAAAAAAAAAAAAAAAAAGATCCCCTGCTGTGGGGGTGGGGGGAAGAGGCAGAGAATTCTAGGGGAACATCTAACCCATCCCATGTTAACCACTCCATTTTTCAGATAAGGAAACTAAGCCCCAGGGAGGCTAAATGATTTGCCTAAGGTAACATTAGATAAAGCCAACTTCAGAGATAGAATTTGAACCCAGGGCCTCCTGATTGGAGCCAGGGCTCATTCCTCTCTATCATGGCATTACAACAATAAATAACATGTTGTGTTTAAAGATAACATTGGGTCATACTTAAAAGAGATCACTGGGTATCAAAGTAATAAAAATAATAATAACAATAATAATTAGCATCTATATAGCATTTTAATCTTTGCAGAGTACTTTAGAAATATAATCTCATTTTATCTCCTCAACAACCCTGGGAAGTGGGTACTATTATTATTCCCATTTCTCAGATGAGGAAACTAAGGTGGACCAAGGTAGAATGACTTGCCTAGAGTTACATTACTAGGGAGTGTAATTAAGACTATTCATACAGATGAAATGATCTTAGCCTGGCCTTGAATAATGTCAGCTAACATTTACATGGTGATGCTTTTCAGTACATTATCTCATTTGACCCATACAACTACTCAGTGGGGTCAGTACTAAAGGCTTATAGACTCTATAGTTTCTATAGAAACAACTTTAGGAAGGAAAGAAGCAAAAATTAAGTATTTATTCAGTGCCTGGTGCTGTGGTAAAAGTTTTACATATGTTATTTCATTTGATCCTAACAACCCTAGGAGAAAGATACTATTATTATTACTCATTTTACAGTTGAGGAAACTGAGGCAGACAGAATTTAAATGACTTGCCAAGGATCATATGGCTAGGAAGTATCCCCAGGCCCAGTGTTCTATCAACTTCACCATCTACTTGACACTTTAGAAGCCACTGAGTCTCATTTTTTGTTGTTGTTGTTGAAGCAATGAGGGTTAAGTGACTTGCCCAGGGTCACACAGCTAGTAAGTGTCAAGTGTCTGAGGTCAGATTTGAACTCAGGTCCTCCTGAATCCAGGGCCAGTTCTTTATCCACTGTGCCACCTAGCTGCCCCCACTGAGTCTCATTTTACAGATGAGAAAACTGAGGCATGGAAAAGTTAAGCCAATTATCCTGAGTCACATAGCTTTTAAGTATATGAAGGGGGATTTGAACCCTCATCTTCCTGAATAGATGTCCAATGACATCTATACTGCAACATGCTGCTTTTATAAATAAGGAGGCAAAGAGGGACAAAGGACTTTGTTCAGGGTAATAGCTAGCAAGAGTCAGAGGGAGGATTCAAATTCAGGTCTCCTTAATTGCCAGGCTCAGGGCTCTTGGGCTACATTTCTCCCTCTGCTGTTTGGGATTCAGTTCTACAGAGACTGGTTCTTAGGGAACTGCTTTGCCAACTTGCAGAAGAACCTGGGCAAGCATACACAGGTGGCAATGTGCATGCCCTATGTGGCTTGAATCTGGCCTATTTGAGGCATGCAGTCCACAAATGTCAACTTCTAGACCAAAATACCATGCCCCCAATGCACATTTACATTCCCACAGTTGCAGCTTCACCTTCCAAAATGTGAAGGCTCTTATTTCCTATGGTGGCAGAATCCCCCAGGACCTAGCTCAGGAGAGGCTTTTGAATTTGGACAGTTCTTGTGTGGGTGTCATTTGCTATCACGTCCCCATTTTCAAGACGTCGGAAAACCAAATGAGAGAAAATAAGGGATGTTTATGAAGAGACACCCAATATTTGGAGAGAAGATCTTGAACAGCTGGTTGTGCCAAGATAACTGGAAAATCCTGTTTATTCCAGCCTGGTCACAGCCTCAGGCACTTGGCACATAGCTTTTAGGGAGCTGGCAGCCCAAATAATTGCCATCTTGGTCATGTGTTCCTGACACACCCCCTCTTTTATGGGGTGTCACAGGAAAGTGGCAGGTCTTCATAAGAAAAATCCTTTTGGGAAGTGAAATAATTGACTCATCTCCCCTCATTTGCTCCCACTATAAAACCTCAAGGTAGCACTCCATTTCCTCCTGTTTCTTCAGTACACCAGGCAGCTTATGGACTAATTTGAGTGGCTAATTTAGCAGGAGTGACCTTTCCAGATGTTTGGGCCAGCCCTATTCAAAAGCATGAAACCATTCAAGTTTGTCTTCTCCTCTGCTCCCTCCCCTTGCAGAGGTGCATTCTGTCCAGATGCTTATGTCCTCCCACTGCTTCATCCTTTCGGGGAATGTGATTCTTTGGACCTAACTCTCTACTCCCTTCTCTTCTCAGAACTTGTCTGTTGTGCATCTTACTTCTCCAGACTTTTAAGGGAATAGTTAGCTAGCTGATAAATTAAATTCATGTGCAAGTGTATCAATGACCGGTAATGAATAAAATTATTAATCTCCTACAAGGCTATTTGAATCTTAATGAGGAGTTCTTGAAGATATAAAGTTTTAATACAGCCAAAGGAATACATCTCTAATGATATTTGCTCAGTGACACAGCCTTAGTGAAAGAGATTTTTATATGCTTGGTTTTTTTGTTTTGAAATGGCAGGGCTCTCTCCACATGTCTCAGGTCATACTACAAAGGCAATTGCTCTCTATGAATATGACATCCAACAAACATGAATCAAGAGGGCAGAGCTTCTTAACCTTTTTCTACTCGAGTATATAGGTATATAAAATAGGTACACATAACCTCTAACTGTTGCCCAATCTTTTGAGACCTCCACATTCAGTTACATGACCCCATGTGGAATTGAGACCCTCAGTTTAAGAAGCTTTGCAATAGACCACTGAAGGAGGAGCTGGCATCCTGTGAAGTATATCTACACTTCACACAGGCCTAGAAATTCTCCCCAAATGACTGGTGTTCAGCTAGAGCTGCTTGTTTATTGGCATATTGGTTCTTTTATTGCTTTGTTACTGTTTAGCCTATAAAGATGTGAAGGAAGACAGCATCCTTCTCCTTTAGAAGCCTACGAGGAAAAAAGGGGCATCATTAGATGCTATATAGAAAAATTTTCCTAGGACATTTGGGCCAATTTTTTCCCACCTCTCCCTTTGCACTTACCCTGGTTCAAATTCTAGGGAACTTTGAAATGAGTGTGTATAAGAAGCACAGTCCCTTTGTGAGCAACATTATGTTTCTTGAAACACCAAACCATTGTAAAGTTAGACTTAAAGTAGGCCCTCCTTCTTCCAGAAATAACTGTGAAGTAAGAATATAAGACATCAATAAAATATATTAAAATAAATTTCACGTAGTAGCACTACGTTTACAAAAAGTACCAAAGGTGACCGCTGGGAGAATTGGATCCACTAAGAAAGCACATTATATATCTATATCTATATAGATATATATATATATATATCTATATAGATATAACCTATATCAGATTACCTGCTGTCTAGGGGGGGAGGGAGGGGAGGGAGGGAGAAAAATCTGAAATTGTAAAGCTTGTATAAACAAAAGTTGAGAACTATCTTTACATGTAACGGAAAAAATAAAATACCTTATATGTAAAAAAAAAAGAAAGCACATTAATGGCAAATCAAAGTGCTCAGGCCTGTCTACTGTTTTTAACAACTAGGACAGTTCTCAGTACTTAACATTCAGTAAATGCCTGTTGATAACAGCAGTTCTATTTGGATCCATCATTGTGGTATGGAGGTAGGCCTGGGTTCTCTGAAGATACACTATCAGATTGCAAGCTCTGATGCGTTTCTCCATGCTAACAAGGCTCTGCATGTGGTTTTGGCAGTAAAAGGAGTCTGCTGTCTGAGGACTATCCCAGCTAAGAAGAGAAAAGTCCATCAACCATAGGATGGTCCTTCAGTGATGAATTCATTATCCATGGAAATATATGAGAAGCAGAAAAATACAAAATGACCCTCAATTCTCTGTGACCCACCCACCCACCCCTCCATGTCAACACTGACAATGGTAGGATGGTAAGAAAGGGGACAAAGGTTACTAAGAATCACAGAGTTTTCATTCCATCTATAAACTTCATCTTGGCTGTGGTACTCCAAGTGGGAAATCCTGGTCCATCAACTAACAAGGAGACAAACTCCTGGAATAACTGAATCATATCAATCTTGACATCCATCTTATAAATGAAACCATAAAGAAGAAGGAAGTTGCAACTAAGTAGAAGGCCGGATCACAGGTTCTTCTTGAAGAGGCAAATTCAATTCAATTCAATGAATATTTGTTAAGCACCTACTCTGTGCCACGCACTGTGATAAGTACTGTGGATACTAAAAAGAGGCCAAAGACAGCCCTCAAGGAGTTTACAATCTAATGGGGGTAGACAACATAGGAATATAGACAAAGCAAACTATATGTGGGATAAATGGGAAAATTTAACAGAGGGAAGGCATTAGAATTGAGGGATTGAGGGAGGCTTCCTGTAGAAGGTAGGATTTAAGTTGTGACTTAAAGGTAGCCAGGGAAGTCAGTCATCAGAGTGAGGAAGAAGAACATTCCAGGCATGGGGGACAGCCAGAGAAAATGCCCAGATCTGAGAGACGGGAGTGTCTTGTTTGTGAAATACTCAGTAGGCCAGTGTCACTGGATCAAAGAGTTAGTGTTGGGGATTAAGGCATAGGGAAACTGGAAAGGTAGGAGGGGGAAGGATTATGAAAGGCTTTAAATGCCAAATAGAGCATTTTGTATATGTGCTGCCAAAGCAAGCACCGAACAGAGCACTTTGTATTTGTACATGCAGGCAATAGGAAGCCACCGGAGTTTATCGAGTACATGGGGTGACATGATCAGACTTGTGGTTTAGAAAAAAATCACTTTAGTGGCTGAATGGAAAATGGATTGGAATGGGGAGAAACTTGAGGCAGGCGGACCCACCAGCAGGTTATTGCATCAATCAAGGTATAAAATAATGAGGGCAGTGTCAGAGGAGAGAAGGGGGTATATTAGGGAGATGTTGTGGGGCAGCTAGGTGGCACAGTGGATAGAGCACTGGCCCTGGATTCAGGAGCATCTGAGTTCAAATTCAGCCTCAGACACTTAACACTTACTAGCTGTGTGACCTTGGGCAAGTCACTTAGCCCCCATTGCCCCACAAAACAAACAAAGAACAACAAAAAAGCAAAACAGGAGATGTTGTTGAGATGAACTAGGCAGCCTTGGCAACAGCTTGAATATGCGGGATGATATGATATCCAGGAATCTAGGATGACACCTGAGCCTGGGGGTCTGGGAGGATGGTGTTGCCCTCTATAGTAGTAGGGAAGATAGGAAGAAGGAAGGGCTTGGGGAAAGATAATGAGTTCCCTTTTGGACATAAGGAATTTAAGATGTCTACTAGATATCCAGTTTGAGATGCTCAATTGGAACTCAGCAGAGAGACTGGTACAGGAAAAATAGATTTGAGAATCACCAACATAAAGATGGTAATTAAATCCACAGGAGTTGATGAGATCAACAAATGAAGTAATATAGAAGGAGAAGAGAAGAGGACCTAGGATAGAACCTTGGGGTATACCTATGGTCAGAAGGCATGACATGGAGAAGTAGCCAGCAAAGGAGATAGAGATGGAGCAGTCAGATGGGTAGGTGGGAAACCAGGAGAGAATGGTGTCCCAAAAACCAAGAGAGCAAAGAGTATCAAGCAAAAGACAGTAATCAACAGTGTCAAAAGCTTCAGAGAGGTCAAGGAGAACGAGGATTTCGAAAAGGCCATGGAATCTGACAACTAAGAGATCATTAGTAACATTGGAGAGAGCAGTTATGGTGCAATAATGAGGTCAGAAGCTGGATTTAAGTGGTAAAGAAGGCAATAAGGAGAGAAAGGGGAGATACAGAAAGCTTTTTCTGGGAATTTGGCTACAATGGGCAGAAGAGAAGTACTATGATGATTAGCAGAGATAAAAAGATCAAGTGAGGGTTTTTTCAGGATAGGGGAGATAGAGGCATGTTTGTAGGCAGTAGAAAATGGGCCAATAGAGAGGAAGAGATTGAAAATGGGTGAGAGTGGAGGCAGCTAGGTGGCACAGTGGATAAAGCACTGGCCCTGAATTCAGGAGGACCTACCCGAGTTCAAATTCGGCCTCAGACACTTGACACTTACTAGCTGTATGACCCTGGGCAAGTCACTTAACCCTCATTGCCCCACAAAAGAAAAGAAAAGAAAAGAAAATGGGTGAGAGGGTGGCGATGACGGAGGGGGCAATATAGGATGAAATGGGATCACTTGAACAAGCAAGGGGATTAGCCTTGGTAAGGAGTGAAGCCACTTCATCAAGCAAAGAAGGGAAATGACAAAGTTGGTTTCATTATACCTCCAAAGGCAACAAGAAACGTCATTTCATGGGACACTCGGTTGTGTTATGCTATAGTGCTCATGATAAGTATTTGTAAGATGTCCCTCAAAGTAATTACAACTTATTTGACATTTACTGCAGAAGATGAAGAAATACAGAGAAAATTCACAAGGAGCTCATTAGAATCCTGGCAATTGTGTACACATCACAGAATCAGAGATTCTCAGAGTTGAAAGGGATAACAAAGGGAATCTAGTCCAACCCATAGCTGACTAAAAATTATATGCATATATCCCTCATAAATGGTCAATTATCCTCTGCTCCAAGATCACTATAGATTGGGGATCTACCCTCTCATTGAGGGTCCTAGGCTGGCCTGTCTTCATTCCCCTGTTTGAGACTTTCTCTGAATTTCAAAACCATGTTCCCTCTATTGTTGGCTCATCCTGGAACTTTCCTCAGTACTTGGGACCTCCTCCCTCTGGTACATCCTTCCATGAGCCCTGTTCTTCTTTTCTTCTTTCATTGGTGAGTTTCTCCTGGAGTCTTCATTTTGTGGAGGGTCAATATTAGCCTGCCTTTATTCTCTTCCCAGCCTTGTTCCTGACTTTCTTTGGATATCAAAACCATGCTTCTGCACTATACACTTTCATTCCCCCCTCTTCTGCCTCCTCCTTTTCAGCTCCCTTTAGTGTGTTATCTTCTCCCATTAGAATAAAGGACTGACTTTCTTTTTGCTTGTATTTTTATCCCCTGTGCTTAGTATGATACCTAGAACACAAGAAGCACTTAATAAATGCTTATTTCCTTCCTTTCCTTCCCTCCTCAAGGAAGGTCATTCCATTTTTGGATAGCCCTTAACTGCTACTAAGTTTTGCCTCATGTCAAATCCAAATTTAGCTCTCTGTAGTTTCCTCCCATTGCTTCTATTTCTAGTTACTAGGGCTAAGGAGAACAAATATAATTTGTTTTCTACAAAACAGTCGTTCAAATACTTGAAGATCCACTCTGATCCTTTGTGACTTCAGTGCAAAGATGGGAATAGGTAGGAATGGCAAAAAAATATATTGGAAAACATGGACTGTTGAATAAGGAACAAGGAAGGCCTCTACATCATGAATATTTACTTTAAGAAAATAGATGGTAAGAGCTAGACATGATGAGACTTGAGTAATATCACTAAAATGAAATTGATTATATTTTAACAGATGAGAAATGGCTTGTTACTTATTTCCTGGATCAGTTGTTTGTATATAGTCAGACTGTGGACTTGTTAGAACAAAGATCAAAATCAGTACAAAGGTAGAAAATAATAAAAATGAAAGATATGATGTATAAATGAAACAACTAAATTGTGTCTCATTCAAACAAGTTACTGAAGATGAAAAATGAGTAATGAAAGGTATTGATTTACAAGATACCTGAAAAAGGGTGGATATCAAAGGCATGGAAAATTTTCTGACCTTATAAATATCCCCTCCTCCAAAAGGCTCCTCCCCAGAGAAGAGAATAGCACCAACTTTCCATTTATATTACTACTTTCCCTTTAACAAAAAATGTATATGAGAATAATCCACATTTTTCATCAAAGGCATTCTAAATGAAGGTATTAGTTAGGGAACAGGCAAGTTTTCTCAAGTGATAGTCTACAGTATACTCTATCACAGTATTTACTGAAAGATGTAGAGAATTTAAGCTTTCACTGGATGGGACCACTTTCTATACTAACTAGTTCAAAGCTATAAACTGAAGACTTAAATGAAGACCAGGGAGAGTGATTTATATTTTATTCTGAATCCCCCAAGAACAATCTGCAAATAAATATTTCTTAATAATTCTACTAGACAAGGACAAACAAAGAGGAATTCAGGAGTGGGATTATACTACCTGGGCTTTCCCCTGGATTAGTGTACTCCTTGTTGCTGGGGACAGCAAAGTAGTTCAATGGCGTGCCTGGAGTCAGGAAGATCTGAGTTCAATGCTGCACTCAGACACTTACTAACTGTAACTGGGCAAATAGCTTTAGCTCAATCTGCCTCAGTGTCCTCAGATGCAAATTGAGGATAACAATAGTACTTGTATCTGTAAAAAAAAAAAACTATATCTAATCTAATCTGAAAAAATTGTATAATGGTAATTATAAAAATTATGATTATATGAAAAATTATATCTATAGAAAAATTATAATTTGGCTGTAAATCCTGCCTAGGTTGCCATTCAAACATAAGAATATTTTTGCTAACTAGCTGGGCCTAATCTGTGGATTTTTGACTAATCTGTGGATGTTTGACTGGCTGGCTAACTGCTATTAATTAATATGGTTGGGGGCAGCTAGATGGCGAAATAGATAGCGCACTGGCCCTGGATTCAGGAGTACCTGAGTTCAAATCCGGCCTCAGACACTTAACACTTACTAGCTGTGTGACCCTGGGCAAGTCACTTAACCCCAATTGCCTTACTAAAAAAAAAAAAGTTAATATGGTTTACAAAATTTCTCCACACTGCTCCCAAATTGATAAGCAAACAATTAAGAAGCCTTTTAATTAAATAATCAAGGCAGAATTTATTTATGAAAATCAATGTAAATGATAAGGGTAAAGAAATGCAAATTATACAACCTGTCTGCTTTTAATATAATAAGGGCCTCTTGCCTTAGGGTACGCTCCAGCTTTCTTCAACTTTCGCTCTTTTTCTCCTTCACTCTGGCTGCCCTGCTTCACTTTTACTGCTCTCTCATTACCATAGTGATGAACCCCTGAAAAGCCCCTTATTCCATACCGCTCTTTCCTCTGTTTGTCTCCTCCCTTACTGTCTTCTTCATCTTCTGGCCTCTCCCCTCACTGTCTTCTCTGTATATATGTTCCTTCTCTCCCCTCCAACCTCCGGCTTCCTGCGCGCCCCTCCCTCCGCCCCCCCCCCCCAAGCTAATCTGCTGGCTACACTAGGGCTGTGCCCAGCAGGGCTTGAGGGGCCCATGCCCCATGCTGCGCTCCTGGGACCTCCAAACGGGCTATGCTAGGGCCTGGCAGGACAAGCCTGGGATCTCCTGGGCAGCTCCCCTCAGGGCATAGGGAGCTGGGGCTTCTTCCCCCCCCCCCCCCAGCCATCTGACCTGGCATCCTGAAAAGCCCATGGGGCTTTTTTGACTCAGCTGAAGTGGAGGGGCAGGGGCACCAGCTGCTCTTACACAGAAAAAACCTGAGGGCCTAAGGCTTTTTAATCTCAGCCCAAAGACAGGGTCCCCAAATCAAAATAAATTCCCACATACCCTATAGTTAATTACAAGGATCAAATGAAACAATATTTGTAACTGCTAAGTGCAGTACCCAGCACGTATGGAGCTATTAACATGAATATATAATTAATAAGTGCTTCCTTCCTTCCCTTGACCTTGTACCACATGTTGGGACTTTATCCACCTCTTCTCCCCACTGGGGTTTATGGGGTTTATAAGGATAAACATCTCTGGTGTGAGGGCTTTCCCCACCCTTTTCTGGGCTACTCATTGATCTTTGGTGTCCACCTTCATCCAGCTGCATCTTACCTGCAGCTTTAAGAAGCTGTAGCATGTACAGAGACCACACCCTGGTAAACCAGATTGAGGGTAACCAACAGGCCTCAAACAAGTTGGTAAGTCAGGGGAATGTCTACCCTCCTTTGGCACGGGCAGGTGAGAACAATTTGTTCCAATGGCCATGAAAATGGCTGAAGTGGGCACTTAGAGCTTGATCAGTGCAACCCCAGGCCATCTTGACTTTTGTCCTGCTACTTCACTTTGATGACTCAGCAAGAGAGAGTGAGGCTGAGGACTTTGCGCAACTCTGCCTCAGTTAAATACAATTCATGTGCAAGTCAAGACATCACCCCATGATGTTCTTGGTTCTCTTTGAAAAGGAAGGATAAACAACAATTTCTCCCCAATGCTTTAAGTGAGGAGCCGTGTAGTCCTTGGGACTCATGTTTTTCTCACCTTTCTCTGTTTCTCCTAATTTCTTTCAGCCTTGGAGTTTTAGTGATAATTTTGAATTTGAAATGGTTGCTGAATCAGGCTCCCCCTCTTTTTTCTGGGAGACAGGATTATTCCTACCTATTCCTACATAGTTCTCCCAAGAAATTGGCAGTACTCGTCTATCATTTAGACTCCTCCATAAAAGTAAATATGTTTTGGAGCTTGCTGAACAAACAAATTCTTTCTCATCAGAATTGTATTGAGTGACTCACTGACTTTGTTCTCCAGGTAATATGCTATACAAGAACCAAGTAGATGATCTTCTTTCTCCAAGGAGCAGGGCACATCAGGAAATGTTATCTTTTTAGATGGTCCAGAACCTAAACTGTTAGACTCAGGAAATCTTGAGTTTGAAGTTACGTACAGGGCAACTCTAAAAAAAGTGTTGTTGTTGTTGTTTTGTAGACCAATCATTTTACCTTCTTCTAATCAGTCTATGAATATTGAGGGGCAGCTAGGTGGCACAGTGGATACAGTACTGGCTCTGGAGTCAGGAGGACCTGAGTTCAAATCCAGCCTTAGGCACTTGACACTTACTAGCTGTATGACCTGGGAAAGTCACTTAACCCTTATTGCCTCACCAAAAAAAAAAAAGAAAGAAAAGAAAAAGAAGTTTATGAATGTTGATGGGCAGATAGTTCTTTACATGGGCTTTGCAGAGGGTCTGGGGGCAACACCTGAAGGTCTGAAGCAGGGTGGGGGTGTCCGATCCTTTCCTGCCTCATGGGATAAATTCCTCACTAGCTTGCTGTGCATAGGCACAGATCACACAGTAATGTATTTTCACATATAGTTTGGGCAGCATGTAAGAGTCGAAGACTCTGGACTGGCAGATGTCCCTGACAGCCAAAGCTTCCATGATGTTGTGGAGGATGAACTTCTTGACGGCCTTGTCCTTGGGCATGCAGCTGGCAGGGGTGGGAGGCAGTTGGTGCAGCAGCCCAGCTGCATGTGGCTGGGGCCCTTCTTGGTGCTCCCAGAGTTCCTCCTCTTCTTGGTCACCTTGTAAGCCAGGGGCCAAAAAAAAGCTGGTGATTTTTTAAAATTGTGGGTTTTTTTAAATCATAAAAGTATTTTATTATTTTTAAGTTACATGTAAAGATAGTTTTCAACATTTATTTTCATAAGATTTTAGTTCCAATTTTTTCTCCCTCCCCCCTTCCCCCCTTCCCCCTTCCTGAAGACAGAAAGCAATCTGATATAGGTTATGTGGAAATTTATTTTGATTTGGGGACCCTACCTTTAGGCTGAAATGAGAAAGTCTTAGGCCTTCAGGGTCTCTTCTGTGTGGGAGGTGCTGGTACCCCTCCCCCTCAGCTTCAGCTGAGCCAAAAAGCCCCATGGCTTGTATGAGACGCCAGGTCAGACAGCTGGGGGGAAAAAGCCCCCAGCTCCCTCCACCCTGAGTGGAGGTATCTGAGAGATCCCAGGCTCATCCAGGCCCAGGCTCTGGTGTAGCCTGTACTGAGGCACGTGATACTCGAGTGTGCCCCCACCAGCCGCAGCCCTGGCTGGAGGATTAGCTTGGTCTGTGGGGGCGCAGGAAGCCCCGAGATTTGAGTGGAGAGAAGAAAAGGTATATATAGACCTGGGAGTTAGATTGGGGCGGGGGGGCAGACGAGAGACAGGGGCCTACAAGGACGCAGGAGAAGGCTAAAGGACTAGGAGCAAGGAGGAAAGGCTGTCAGACGAGAAGGAACGGGAACAGAGAAAAGAGAGGCCAAAGAGGCAGACTGACGGAGCAGACAGACAGAAGGTCAGTGAGAGAGAAACACAGGGGTTCAGCGGTGGCAGTAAGGAGAGGAAAGTTAGAAGCAGGGGGATTTACAAAGTGAAAGGGGCTCAGAGTTAGAATAAAGGACTTGAGTGCCCTCAAAGGACAAGAGGCGGCTAAGGCCCTTATCGTATTAAAGAAGTTCCAGGCACAGCAGGTGGGAAAGAGACACAGTGGAAAGAGATGCACCGCAATGCAGTCAGGTTGTACATTTTATTTCCCTGTATTCTTAATTTTCAATAGTATCTCATAAATAAACTCTGCTTTGATTATTTAGTTAAGAGGCTTCTTAATCTTTTGCTTATCGATTTTGGGAGTGGAGCAATGTGGTGGAACTTTATAAATGGCCCATGTTAAATTAATAGCAGTCAGATAGCCAAATAGTCAAAAGTCCCCAAATTAGTTCTCCAGTCAGATTAGCCCCCCCAAATTAGGCCCAGTCAATTTAAAATATTCTTTCATTCGAATGGCAACCGCGGCAGGACTTATGGCCCAATTATAATTTTTCTAAACTTATAATTTTTTGTATACTCATAATTTTTCAAGATTAGATTAATTAGCTATTAATTTTTTACAGTTATATATGTACAATCGTGTCAAACATATTTTTTGCATTAGTCATGTTGTGAAAGAAGAATCAGAGCAAAAGGGAAAAACCTCAAAAAACAAAAACAAAAGTAGAAACAGTATGGTTCAATCTGTATTCAGAATCCACAGTTCTTTTTTCTGGATGTGGAGAACATTTTCCATCATGAGTTCTTTGGAATTGTCTTGCATCATTGCTCTGCTGAGAAGAGCTAAGTCTATCACAGTTGATCATCACACAATGTTGCTGTTATTGTGTACAATGTTCTCCTGGTTCTGCTCACTTCACTCAAAAGTTGGTGATTTTTAAAGAAATCTTTTTCATGTAGAATGCTAGATTCTTAGATCATGATGCTTAGGAAATTAAAAATCTTTTCTCCACTACTCTGGAGGGTGGGCTTCTATAACAATGTCCCCTTTCAAACTGCATGTAAGCACATGACTCTGATGTAAGTTGCCTGGTGGTGGTGGTATTGGGGGGTGGGGGGAGAAATCTCCTCACTCTTATTCCACTTCAGAAGAAGGCAATGGAAAAAAATGAAGAGTTCAGAACCCTAAAGAGTATAATCAACTTACTTTTACAAGCCACAAAGAGAAGTAGCTGATTTGTCAGTCAATTAATAGGAGTTCCCTGTGTCCCATTAATTTAATTGGAAGACTAGCAATGGTGTATACATGCCTTAGAATTTCATCAGGTTTAATTGGGGAACTTTTCAACTTGATTAAGACCCTATTGTTGAACACTTTTTACACAGTATAGCCCCCTTCCCAGTAATTCATGGCCCTATTAATTTGACAAGTGATATTTGCAGAATGAGATATGAAATACTGCTAGGACATTATAACATTCTTCATTATTGTAAATGCAAATTCAATCAGTTAAACTTATGAGATGGGGGAGCTACTTGAAGATTACTCAGCATTTATTATTCTTGCTTCTCTGCACTGGGAAGCTGCAAATGTTCACCTAATTGACACACTATTCAAAGAAATACTGCATTGGTGGGTAGCTAGGGTTCTATTTTATATTGCACAAAACCCAAGAATTCTCTTTCTGAAATGTTTGCTTGGAAAGTCTGGCAACTCCACTGGATGCAAAGAAAGTAAATAAAATAAGAACAAGCTAAAAGAGTGCTAAGAAATTAAGTAGGGAAAGGGGGATGAGACTAAAGAACATCTTTTGTTATGAGCTGCTATATGATACTTAGTTCATTAGGAAAGTCATATCCAGTCAAATTATATAAAGATCTGGCAGATGAGTTATCAAATAAGAAAATGTATATAAAAGGCCTTGAAAAATGTAAAGTTTTGTATAAATGTCAGCTATTATGACTCCTGTGGATAAAAGTAATCCTGGGAATTACCAGGAAAAGTTATAAAAACAAAACAAGCTATTATCCTACTCATATAGAAAAAATCTTTATTATCTTATTTGCACTCAGGATGCAAACACATATATATGTATATACACACACATATACATATACATGTTACAAATATATACACAAACACATATATTTCTGCAACTTGAGTTGAGTTAGGCTGTATATGTCATCATTTGTTCTCTGGATTCATGGTTGCTCATTGGTTGATCAGAGTTCTTATGCCTTTTTAGATTGTTTTTTTTTTTGTTGTTGTAATTTGAATGCTATACCTGTAATGAATTAAGGAAACGCTAGATGTTTTCCTTTGTTTCTTCATTTCTTCGTTCCTTCCTCCCTTCGTTCCTTCCATTTCTTTCTTTCTTTCTTTCTTTCTTTCTTTCTTTCTTTCTTTCTTTCTTTCTTTCTTTCTTTCTTTCTTCCTTTCTTCCTTTCTTCCTTTCTTCCTTTCTTCCTTTCTTCCTTCCTTCCTTCCTTCCTTCCTTCCTTCCTTCCTTCCTTCCTTCCTTCCTTCCTTCCTTCCTTCCTTCCTTCCTTCCTTCCTTCCTTCCTTCTTTCCTTCTTATATGTAAGGGTAGCTATCTCTAATTTTTTCAGGTGGTAGATAAGCATGTCCTTTTTTTTTTTTTTTTTTGGTGGGGCAATGAGGGTTAAGTGACTTGCCCAGGGTCACACAGCTAGTAAGTGTCAAGTGTCCCAGGCTGGATTTGAACTCAGGTCCTCCTGAATCCAGGGCCGGTGCTTTATCCACTGCGCCACCCAGCTACCCCCTAAGCATGTCCTTTTATCAGAATCTCTTGGTGTTGTCTGCTAGAAAGAGTCACAGTAGAAGTTTGTCGGTTCTTATGGATGTATGAAAATGGATAAATGAATTTTATGTAGTGTCTGAAGACTGGGCTCTTGGGCCCTCTTTTATTGATTCACTATTGTGAATAAATGTCATTTTGGTACCTCAGTTTATCTATAAAGGGTGGCTGCCAGGTTGGGGAGGAAGTGATACCTGTTATATATCTCCTCACTTATCTCACTGTGGGGTTATTGCCATAAATTTCTTCACTCTCTTGTTTATTCCCAGTTGGGGGAGGGGGGGGCGGGGGGCGGGGCTGGGAACACCTAAGTACAAAGTGTGGTTATTCAAAGTATTTATTAAAGTCTCACGTGATCATATAGAGCTTCCTTCCTTGGGGCCTAGAACTCTGTCCTATAAATCCTCCCATCATTCTTATGTGTTTTACAGATAAGGTCTGAGGTTAAAGAATATGCTGAGGAGGAGGTTTTGGCATGCACTGCAGGAAAGATTTGAAATGTTGACCAGAATATCATCTCATCCTGAGCTTAGGCCAGTGATGAAAGCTAGTGCTTATCATCTTTTTCTACACAGTCAATAACTTAACCAATCTGCAAATATTTTACAAAGTACTTAAGGCCTGTCCCCTATTACTATCAAATCAAAATCTGGGCTTCAGAAACCAGAGGTGGCAACCTCACACTACCTATCTATATGGTTTCTTTTCTTTTCTTTTTTTTTTTTTTTTTTTTTTGAGGCAATTGGGGTTAAGTGACTTGCCCAGGGTCACACAGCCAGTAGGTATTAAATGTCTGAGGCCGGATTTGAACTCAGGTACTCCTGACTCCAGGGCCGGTGCTCTATCCACTGCGCCACCTAGCTGCCCCGTATATATGGTTTATTTTCAATCATATGCTTGACTACTTTTTCTGAATTCTTTCCAGATTTATCAACTTACAACAGAAGATGATGGTCAGTGAGGAACAAGAACAACAACAACAACTATATAGCACTTTTTAATTGCAAAGCATTTTGCACATTTATCTCATTTGGCCCTTGCAACAACCCCGTGAGGTAGGTATTATTATTATTTCCATTTTACAGATAAGGAAACTGAAGCTGAGGTTAAATAACTTGCTTAGAGTCCTATAGCTGAAGTAGGATTCAAATTCAGGTCTTCCTGACTTCCAAGACTAACACTATCCAATCTTACTATCATCTTTCTTCTTCTTTTTTTTCTTTTTTGGAGGCAATAGGGGTTAAGTGACTTGCCCAGGATCACACAGTTAGTGTCTGAGGCTGGATTTGAACTCATGTCCCTGACCCACCTACCTGCCCCTAGTAATTTCTTTTTAATCGAATTTTGTTTTTATATCACTGGTATTTCCCACTCCAATCCTCTTTAAATTGAACCTTTCCTTGTGACAAAGAAAAACAGTTGTGAAAACACATCTGATACAGAGTCTGTGTGGGGTGATGTTTATAATATTCTGTCCTAGCACCCTTACCCTACCTCTGTGCCCTGAGGGAGGAGATAACAGAGACTAAGTTTTGACAATAATATTTATAACTCTGTTTCCTAGTCCCCTTACCCTACCTCTCTGCCCTGAGGGAGGAGGTATGTTTCATTATGCCATTTTTAGGATAGTCATTTTGCCCACTTTTTTTTTTTTCCCCAGGCTGTTTCCTTTCTTTTTCCTTCTCTCTATATAAAATCTTAGAGCCTTATTCTTTGAGAACTTATATACACCTTCAGGCCAATATTCCTTAAACCATTTTTGCCATGACACTCCTCAAAATACTTCAATAATGTTCCATTTAAAGGGATTATAGAATTTAGGGTTGGAAGGGACCTTAGAAGCCATTCACTGCATTTCCTCCTTTTTATAGGTGAGGAATGGAGGCCCAGAGAGTTTATGATTTGTCCAGGGTCACACAGCAAGTTAGTGTCATTCTTGGAACTAGAACCTAGGTCTCTCCAGTTCTGTGTCTTGGGTTTTTTCCATCACAACACTCTGCCTCTCTTAGAGCCACCCCAACACCCACTAATACTCCAGGCTCCCTTTTCAGACCAGAGGCATTCAAAATACACAGGTAAGAAAGGAAACAGCTGCATAGCAACCAAGGACAGGGGTGAGCCTACTTTTGAGTGAGAAGCAAATGTGGTGCCATGGGGTGCAATGATTCTCCTCTACCCCATCACCTCACTATTTTTTTCCACAGTATACCCAAGACTTGGTTTGTTGTTAACCTCATCTGGTTTCTTGCCACCACTACTTCTGCTAGCTTACAGGAAGAAGACTGCAGGGTTTCCTCTATCTCCACTTCTTTTCTGTGACAGCAGTACACCAACGTCTTAAACAATTTGAAAGGGTATGAAGCAGTACAGGGGAGCATGCAAAGGAGGTGGGGTAGGGATGGGCTTCACCATTGAAGGTGAAGAGATGAACATTTTGATAGCCCACAGAGGGTCTTGTAATTATTACCTGCTCCTCTCAGACAGTTAGCTCAAGGGCCTCTGTCTACTCTCCTTAGCTCTTTCTTGCCTAACTTTTGTTTGACCTCAGCCCTGGTATTTATTTGCTCTGTTCTAGTTCCATCGAGAGGACTTGACTGTCCTGGATTTTCTTTGTCTTCTAGAGTCTGCTTCTATAACCTTCCATGATAGGTATTTTGGTCTTTTAACTAATCATAGCGGGGAAAACCCATCTCTTTTCGTTTATATCAGCTAGGTCTCTGTACTCTCATTCTTCCTAAGACCATGCTGCTTTTAGACCAATCTATTTTCCAGTTCTGAATTAGGGCTCCCACTTGGAGACACTCCTCCTAGCTCCCCATTTTTGACTGAACTAAGTTGATTGATACCCTAAGGCCAGTAGAAACTGGATGCTTTCCACCTTCTGTCTTCAATTAATTCCTCATTTAATTTAAGCACTCATTTACCACAAGATGATGAATCATTGGACAGCTTGTCCCCATCTCACCTAGGAATGGACATCACAGCCTAGGCAATATTATAGTACCCATTGTGATAATAATCGCATGCATACCAATGTGTTCTTGACATTCTTGCAATCCTATCCCTCAATATCAGGCAAGGTAATTTTATTCTTTTATTAAATTAAAAAAATTTTTAAATTCAAGTTTCATATTTTTCTCCCTCCTCTCAGTCCTTCCCTCACCCACTGAGAAAGCAATCAATGTGATTCACATTATACATGTGAAATCATACAAAATATATTTGTATATTAGCCAGGATGCAAAAAAAAGTAAAAATAAAGTGAAAAAAATATGCTTCATTCTGGACTTAGGGTTCATCAGATCTCTCTCTGGAGGTGGATAGCAATTGTGATTAGGCCTTTGGAATTGTCTTGGATCATTGTATTGATCAGAGTAGCCAAGTCTTTCACTTTTTAAAAAATTGCATGATATAGTTTATTTTTTTAGCAGATCAGACACTTTCCAATAACCACTCAAACAAATCCTTTCATAGAGTACATTTCTTCAAAAAGTTTATCATTTGTTAACAGAAAGAGGGGTAAGTCCATTTACTTAGAGAGTATAGAGCCAATACTGAACATTGTATTTGACCAGAGTTTTGCTTCTTCTTGGTGACTTTGTATTGTGGCATATTATTCTTTTGTCCTGCTTTCTTAACTTGGCATCATCTCATACACATTTTCCCATGTTCCTCTGAATTCTTAATATTTGTTATTCTTTCCCATCCAATAATGTTCTATTATATTCCCACACCATGGTTCATTCAGTCACTCTCCAATTGTTGAACATATATATATATATAACATGTAAAAGGAAGCTGGAAAAGGTGTGTGGGTTGTATGAAGATATGAAGGTACTTGGGCTGGAGGCATTGTAGAAAGAGGAGAGGAGATGGAGAGGAAGAGGGAGAGAAAGAAGAGACCACAGAAGTGGAGGGTATTTCCAATGTGAGAAATCTGGGAGATTTTAATATCCCTCTTTCATTTCTGGAGAAGTCAATATATATATATATATATATATATATATACACACACACACACACACACACACACACACACACACACACACACACACATATATATATAAACACACATACATACACACATGTGTATATTGCAAATGATATTGTCATTGTAATTGTCAATGCAAATGTTGATTCCAAATAATTATGCTATTAACATTTTTGCACATATGAGTCTTTTCTTGATATTGATAATCTCCTTAAAGAGAAATCTCTGGGTTAAAGGGTATGAAAGTTTAATGCTTTTGAGAGGAGGTACATTATTTTACCCTAGATTCATTTTTTGGTAATATGGTTAGGATATAACTTTTTTTTTTAATTTTTATTTATTTATTTTGCAGGGCAATGGGGCTTAAGTGACTTGCCCAAGGTCACACAGCTAGTAAATGTCAAGTGTCTGAGGCGGGATTTGAACTCAGGAACTCCTGAATCCAGGGCCAGTGCTTTATCCACTGCGCCACCTAGCCGCCCCAGGATATAACTTTTTAAAGAACTGCATTAGAAATCAAGTGTGTGTTGGGGTCAGTTCATACCAGTAACCCCTTTTTGTTAAATTTTCACTGTGAACATCTATACCTTAGAAGGTGGCACATTTCACAAATCACAACTTGATTTATTGTTTTGTTGATTATCTAAAGTCAAGAAAGCAATGGAGAAAGTATTAATAACGCACATTAAACTTAAAAAGCATGTCGTGCATATATTCTCCCCCAAACTGATTGCTAAACATTTAACAACATATTCCTCTGTGTCTGTGTGTGTGTGTAGGGGCAACTAGGTGGTACAGTGGATAAAGAATGAATCCTGGAGTCAGGAGGACCTGAATTCAGATCCAGCCTCAGACATTTAGTAACTGTGTGACCCTGGGCAAATCACTTATCTCTTTGCCTCAGTTTCCTCATCTGTCAAATGATCTGGAAAAGGAAATGGCAAACCACTCCAGTATTTTTGCCAAGAGAACCTCAAATGGGGTCATGGAAAATTGAATATGATTAGTTGACTAAACAGTAATGATACATATATGCAAAAAGAATCATAATATTATAGATCTACAACTGTAAGAGGTCTCAGAGGTTGTCTAATCTAACCCTATCATTTTGCAAATGAATAATCTGAGGCCAAGGACTTGATCCTGGTAACTCAGGTGGCTTTGAACCAAGGTCCTCAGTGTTCTTTCCACTATAATAATATACTATGCATCAATCTATCTATATGGACATATATAACTAAATGCCATAGAGTTTTGTACTCTATTTTGATTTAATTTGGACAACTAAACATGAAACAATAAAGAGACAGAATAGTAATTGTCTCTAAAAGGCTCTTACTGTAATAAATAAGTACAGTCTAAGAACTTGGGTGCTAAGAAGCCCCTATCCTGCTCCAATTGATATATTAGCACAATGAGTTAATCAGATTGTCACCTTGAAAGGCAGGAAAACATATATATATATATACACACACACACAAACACACAGACACACACACATATTAGGGAGCTGAGAGAGTTCACACACACATAATCAGCATACCCATGGGCCTCTTAGTAGACACACACACACACCTAGCTGAAAATTTTTTGGTGAAGAACATTTACTGATCACAGAGGCGTGGCTGGAGCCTCCCAGGGCACTCCATCAATTTCCAACCTGTATTCTGTGCCCCTTTTTTGAAATACATTTCCAGGACTTGGGCATCTCTTCGTATCCATTTTCCACCCACTCCCCTACAGGTTCATCCCTTTCTTACAAAATAAGGTCCATCTGTCATCAACCTCCCTATTGCAAGTTGTTATCATCCTAGCCTCAGCCAAGTGTTAATATGTAGAATCCTCTAATCATAAATTGTCATCAGCTAGAACCACTCCAAGGTCCTCTTTATGATAGAGTTCAGTACACTTTTCCAGAGCTTGGAGACAAGCTTTTATTTTGTTTTGGTGCTAAAGGTTTGGTTTCCATTTTCTTACCCAGCTCCTTACTTAGATGGCTACACTATGGGTAAACACATTGCAGCCCCTTATACCCAGCCTCCTTTCCTCTACCAGCTTTACCTCTCCTGCCTTCCTTCTTAGACATGTATCAGAACCTCCCAGGTAGGCTACAATGCCTACAATCAGCACAGGTCAGACAGAGGTGACTGCCAATGGTTTCCCCCATGTCATTGCCTACAAAATTTCCAGCCACAGAAATATTCTTTACGGTCATTGATGGTGGGGTTTTTTTTCAGTGCCCTGGGCTCCTTACCCTCTTGCTCTTTTCCTTCAGGTCACATTATAGGGCCACAGGAGCAATGACTCAGTTATACCCAGAAGGAACGTTAGACGTCACTGAGTCCTTCTTGTGCTGCTTTAAGTGATTTGCCCAAAGTTACATAGTCAAATATCAGATTCAATACTTGAACCCAGGTCCTCTGACTCACAGTGGCCCCTCCGCTTTAAAAAGAAGGGAGATTCCTGGGGTAGAATGTTGAAGATGTTTTCAAACAGTCACTCTACTGGGCATTTTTGCTTATCTGTTTTTCTTTCTTCAAGAGGGAGTGATCAACTGAGAGAATAGGGGAGGGAGGAAGGGAACATTTCCAGAAACGACTCTGACTTAAAAAATCAAATAAGATTAAATTAAAAAATTTTTTTTAAATTTAAAAATCCTTCTGCTTTGAGAGATAGTGTGACCTTTTGCCGAAATTTTGTACCAAAGGAATAGTTTGTGGGGGCACCTACAAAAGCAGGTAACTGAGGGGTGGGAGAAGCTTCTTTTGGGGGCTCAAGGCATCTCCAAAGAGAGTACTTCCATACAGTGTGGCTGGACTCTCTGGGGACCACTGATAAAGAATTTCCTTTTTTTCCAGCAGACTTTATATGAACTGATTGGTATGCACAAGTATCAGTGTGGACTTCTAAGCCTACCCTTCCAAAAATGCAATATTTGCAAAATAAACAGAGCCCTACCAGATGAGAATTCTGTTTTATCTAGTTTTTATAGTACTTGAGCTTCTAGCATACAGTAGATAATTGCTAAACTCTTAGGGAATCCTTTATATACCTCCCACCCTTGTAAATCAAGCCTTGTTGGTCAAGAGATAACTTCTGCCCAAGATCCAGTTCTCCTCACTCTTCTTCAATTCTCCTATGAGGAAGAGAACATAATTCTTACCCCCCTAAGGACCTTATTGTGCTTTACAGAGATGTCTTATCTCAGGAAGATTCCAAGGGATCAGAGAATTAGTACAGGTTTCTTTGGCTTTTGATGGCTCAGAGTGAATGTAAATAGCAATTGTTTCTCTTCTGGCCAGAAACTTTGAGGGTCTTCCCCTCCCAGATTGATTCTTCTTTTGAGAAGTCAAACCAGGCCATCTTTTGCCTCAATTCTTACCTAGTTTTTAATCACCGAATGGGTGTTGCCTCAGACAAACTGAGACCTTGGGAAAGACCTTAGCTTAAAAAGGCCAAGGTCTCCCACTGCATCTGGGGCCATTACCAGCCATCCTGACCTGTGTCTTGCCACTGGACTCCAATACCTCTGGAGGAGAGAGTTAGGCTGATGACTTTGCACAACCATGCCTCACTTAAATCCAATTCACTTGCAAGTCAAGACATCACCCACCTAATGTCATTGGTTCTCTTTAAGGATGAAGGACTGGGGCAGCTAGGTGGTGCAGTGGATAGAGCACTGGCCCTGGATTCAGGAGGACCTGAGTTCAAATCCAGCTTCAGACACTTAACACTTACTAGCTGTGTGACCCTAGGCAAGTCACTTAACCCCAATTGCCTCACCAAAAAAAAAAAAAAAGAAAGAAACAAAAAAGAATGAAGGATTAACAACAGTAACAAACAATAACAAACAAATTAATTCAGCTCATCTACTCCTTTGGATGTTTCCAACTTGCAAAGGATTGTTGTGAAGATAAAATGAGATACCATAAGAAATGTAAACCAGAGGACTCTCTAAATGCCATCAGAATGGATTAGTGGAAAGTAGACAAAATTTGGAATCAGAAGCCTTGTGTTCAATACCTCTCTTACTAGCTGAGTATCCTTGGGGATAGTTTATCCTTGGGGAAGTCTCTTGATCATTCTGAGCTTCACTTAAATTATCTGTAAAATGGGCATGATGATGTTTTGTACTATCACTTGAACTTTCTGAGCTCCAATTTTTCTCACCTATAAAACAACTGGGTTGGACTAGATGGCCTCTGGGGTCCTTTGGAACTCTACTTCCTTTGGTCTACTCCAAAGGCTTGTTGTGAGGAATGTGCTTTTTAAAAAAAAAGGTTTTGTGTGTGTGAGGCAATTGGGGTTAAGTGACTTGCCCAGGGTCACACAGCTAGTAAGTGTCAAGTGTCTGAGGCCGGATTTGAACTCAGGTCCTCCTGAATCCAGGGCCAATGCTCTATCCACTGTGCCACCTAGCTGCCCCGAGGAATGTGCCTTTAAAACAATGTCATGCTACTTGCAACAAAGAAAGAAAGAATGAATGAAAAAAAGCATCTATTAAGTACTTATTATGTACAAGTCATTTTGCTAAAATAATGGTCATATAAATATAAAAAAGCAAGATAGCACCTGCTCTTGTGGAGTTTATATTGTAATAGGGTATGGTGATATGTATAGGGGAATGGTAGCTAGGGTGGTATGGTGTGGTGTGGTATGTAGGTGTGAGTGTGTGTGTCTGTGTGTATGTATGTTTTATACAGGATGGTCACAAGGATGGTGAGTGGAGTTTTTGGGCAACTGATTGATTTGTCCTTTATAGGAATGGTAGTACTGTTTTGATTAGTTACCAGAGCAAGAGGGTTAAAGGAGGGAGAGGAAAGAAGAGGAAGGAGGGGACAGTTACACTTATGGTCATAGGGCATGAAGATAGTGAGTCAGTATAGTAAATCTGAGTCATTCTTGACATGACTGAAACTCAAGAGTGAAAAACCCAGAGCAATTTTGTATGAGCTGCCATGCCTGTTTAGAGGGAATAGTTGGATTTATATTGTCAAAGATGTGAATCATGCCAATACAAACTCCTCAGATTTGATGAGAAAGTCTCTGTGAGGATGATTGAATACTAGAACACTTAGGCTATAGCCCAATGCATTAAAAAGTTTTTAAATTAAATTTTATTTTATTTTCACTTCCAAATTCTCTCCCGGTCCCTCCCCCTTCCTCTTTCTCTACCCATTTTGAAAGCAAGCATAACAAAATCTGCTACAAATAAATATAGTCGTGTGAAACAAATTCCCTCATTAGTCATGTCCAAAATAAAAAGGTAAAGATAAAAGGTTTTAGATTGTACTTTGAGTCTATCAGCTCTCTATCTGGAGATGGATAGCATGCTGCATCATGAGTCCTTTGCAATGGTTATTGATCATTGTCTTGATCAGAGTTCCTAAGTCTTTCAGAGTTGGTTCTCATTATAATATTGCTCTTGCTGTATGAATTATTCTCCTGCATCTGTTCACTTCACTTAGAATTAGTTCATACAAGTCTTCCCAGATTTTTCTGAAATCATCTCCTTCATCTTTTCTTATAGCATGATAGTATGACATTTCTAGACCATAACTTCTTCAGTCATTTTCTAATTGTTGTAGCCCAATAAGATCAGTTAGGTGGCACAGCAGAAAGAGTGCCTGGCCTGGAGTCAGGAAGACCTGAGTTCAAATTTGGCCTTGTGAGTAAAACTATATGTGGTTGGTTGCCTTATTTCTGTCCCAAGTATGGGGAAAATTAGCTGGGGTTTCTAATATATTGTTACTTATAAATTAGAAGCTTTAGCACCAGTTTGGGGGCATTAAATGTTTATTAAAGCATATTAGTAAAGATAGAGCACATTGCCCTGAAAGTTAGGAAAGCCTCACTAGGATCTAGGGAAGAAGAGAGAAAAAGGAGCCTTCACCTATGTGTCTTAGGCCAAAAAGGGAAGTCTCTCTCCATTTGTGACCAGAAGCTTCCTGCAGGTCCCAATGAGAGGCGGTCCTTACACACTGCTTCAAGCTAATTGGCTAGCATCACCAAAATCCATTGGTTCACTGGACTCGAGGGTGGTCCATGAGCAGAACACACCGAGGTCAGAGTTCAGAGAACACCCCCTGAGGGCCAGGCTCTCAGGTAGGTGTGAGTTAATCAGCAAAGTCAATCCAATCAGTCCCAATATTATCCTCTTGAGTGGAGTATCCCAAAACCCATTGTTTTCTCACAGCCTTCAACACTTTCTGTGTGTGACCCTGGGCAAGTCACTGAACCCTGTTTACCTCAGTTTCCTCATCTGTAAAATGAGCTGAAGAAGGAAATAACAAACTACTCCAGTATCTCTGCCTGCACCCCATATGGGGTCACGAAGAGTCAGACATGACTGAACAACAACAATTCTCCCTCCTCCTAACTTTGGATACCAAAGACAACCAAACCCTAAAAAAATGCTCTAAAAATACTTGACTTTTATAACAAGAGAGTACACTCTTGATTATTCCTCCCTTCTTCATCTGGTCTCCACATTGCCTGAGACACTGTTAAAAGTGCAACTTTACTCTCTCTCAATGCTTTTCCTTGGAGAACCTATCCATTCTTGAAGTTCTTCCATTTCTGGATCTTGAGCCCTGAACTTTCACAAATGCTTCTTTGCAAGGTTTCTGCCTATTTATGCTACCTTCTTTGGAATTCCTGTTTTCATTTCAAGGTCAAAGTGATTATAAAACAGTTTCTAATCTACCTTCCCCAAACAGCTCCTGTTAATAAGTTCCCCATTTCTGTCACTGCTGTTACAGCCAGTGAACAGATACAGACCCAAATTATGGGCTTCTGAACACAAGGACAAGGTTATGAAGTATCATGTCCTGGAAGTGAACCTAACAGATCATGGAGGGGATTAGCTATTCATAAGACCCTTCTTCCTTTCCTTGCCCCGCCCCCCCCCCCTTTTTTTTTTTTTGCAGGGCAATGGGGGTTGTGACTTGCCTAGGGTCACACAGCTAGTAAGTATCAAGTGTCTGAGGCTGCATTTGAATTCAGGTCCTCCTGAATCCAGGGCTGGTGCTCTATCCACTGTGCCACCTAGCTGCCCCTCCTTGCTCCTTTTAATCTTTCTTTCTTCACTCAATTATGCCTTTGACACTAATCTTCCCCCCTTGCCTCTTCCTCTTTTTAGAACTTTTTGTCTTTTCTTTTTCCTCATCTTATTTTGTCTTCAGTAATATAGAAAGCAGAATGGATTTGGAGTCAGAACGACCTACATTTGAACCCCTCCTCCTACCCTTCTTGTGTCACCTTGTCCAAATTTGTTGTTGTTGAGTCATTTCAGTTGTATCTGACTCTTTGTAATCCCATTTGGGGTTTTCCTGGCAAGAGTACTGGAGTGGTTTTCCATTTCCTTCTCCAGCTCATTTTAAATATGAGGAAACTGAGGCAAACAGTTAAATGACTTGCCCAGGGTCACATAGTTAGTGTCTGAGACCAGATCTGAATTCAAGATGATGAGTCTTCTTGACTCTAGGTCCACCACTTTATCCACTGTGTCACCTAGCTGCCTTGGCCAAAAACTTAATCTCTCTAAGTCTCAGTTTCCTCATCTGTAAAGTGAGGATAATAATATTTAAAATATCTACTGCATAGGGTTGTTGTGAATAAAGTACTTTAAAGTAGAAAAGCCCTATATGAAGGTGAATTATTATTATTTCTTCCCCCTCCCCACCATGCTTTTTTCCCCCCATTCTTCCCTTTTTTTCCCTACCTAAGTCACTGGTGGCTTGTACCCTCTTAGACTGTTATTTACATCCTCCACAACAAAAGGCCACAAATCACTTCACAACTCAGTCCTTGGGAGACCAGAGAGAGGAAATTGAGGGGAATCTTATTGAGGTGAAATGGAATCTCTTCTTAAAGGCAGCTTGGTATAATGGATAGAGGATGGGCCTCTAGCCAAGTAGAGGCTTAACCTTTTAATATTCTAGACAACTCTAGGTTAATAAACTTCAGAGAAAGTCCTGGCTGTATTTGTAGAGAAAGTTTTCTCACCAGAGGCTCCTCTCATCAATGAGTTCCAGTCCAGTGCCTCCTCCTTTAAGGGGAGGTTAGCAAGTGGGGATTAGAACTCATGTCCCTCCATTTCTTCTGCTCTTTGCTGCAAAGCCTTAAACAAGGCTGACCAGAGAATCAAGATATAAAGTTGTAGTTGTGAACCTGGAAGGAACCCAAGAGGACGTGAAGTTCACCTTCCTTATATTACAGCTAAGAAAACTGAAACCTGGAGAGAGGAAATGATTTGCCCAAGGTCACAAAGGGAAAATGTGGTTGACCTAGGTCCTGTCACTCTAGAGCCAGGCTTCTTAACATTGTCCCTGGAGGTAGAACCTCCCCATCTCCCCACCCCCATGTTGTTCATGGACTTGGACATGTTTCTATCCTTTATAGTTTCTCCCCAATTTAAGAGAAAGGTAATTAACTTATCTCCAGCAAAATAGTTTTTTGTTTGTTTTGTTTTTTTGTGGGGCAATGAGGGTTAAGTGATTTGCCCAGGGTCACACAGCTAATAAGTGTCAAGCATCTGAGGTCGGATTTGAACTCAGGTCCTCCTGACTCCAGGGCTGGTGCTTTATCCACTGTGCCACCTAGCTGCCCCCAGTCATTGACTTTAAAAGAATTTTACTTACCAATTGCTTATCTGGTTTACTCACATTTAGTGCATTAAGCAGTGGTTGGTCTGCTTATTTAAACAAATTGTTTAGGCTCTGGCTCCTTTTTTCTACCTCTGTAGAAAACCCCAGGCATTTTCTCCACCATTTAGAGTCAGCCTGTTATCTTTCCTGTTACTTTTACACAGACTATTTGAACTCTTGCAACCAAAATCAATATTAAGACCTCTGATGGCAATCAATCAGACTAGACATGGCCTCTTCAGTAACTTTTATTAACTGAATCAGTTTTTTATGTTACCAAAAAAAAAATAAATAAAAATCTCATAATTAGATCAATTGGGTGTGAGGTTCCATCTTTGTACCTAAAAAAAAAAAAAGCTAGCCCTGGCTAGCTTAGTGGAAAAACTTAAAAATAGTCCTCGGTGTGGGAGGTAGTGGAGTATAGCAGCTAAGGTGTTGGACTTGTCAGGAAGATTTGTGTTCAAATCTTGACTATTGCAGAGCATTAAGACTCTAGGCAAGTCATTTGACCTCTTTGAGAGTCAGTTTCCTCATCTGTCTTATGGGAATAATAATAATGCCTATATTACCTCCCTCAAGGGCTTCTTGTAGAGATAACCTATGCAATTATTATTATTATTATTATTAATATTATAATAAGAATAATCTATGTATAGAACTTCAGTTCTTTGGAAATTTATGTGCTATATAAATACCCATTATTTGTATTATAATCCAGAGACTAGTATGTTAACCAAATGACTTCTTTGGATCCTTTCAGTCTTGAGGATTCTGTGAATTAATATGGTGAGTCAGCACTAGGTTAGTCAGCTTTAATCAATGTTTATTAAATCCCAGCCATGTGCCAAGGGACAGCTAGGTGGTGCAGTGGATAGAGTGCTGGGTCTGGAGTCAGGAAGGCTCATCTCCCATAGTTTAAATCTGGCTTCAGATATTTCCTACCTATGTGACCCTGGGCAAGTCACTTAACCCTGTTTGCTTCAATAAAATTTGCATGTGTAAAATGAACTGGAGAAGGAAATGACAAACCATTCTAGTATCTTTGCCAATGGGGGCCACAAAGAGGTGGATGCAACTGAAATGACTGAACAGCAACCATGTGACAGGAACTGTGCTAAGTGTTGGGAATATAAAAAGAGACAGAAGATAGTCCTTGTCAAGTAGTTTACAATGTAATAGAGGAGACAATGTACAAACAAATATATACAAAGCAACCTCAATTTCTGTATGTGATAAGCATATAGATGAAAAATACTAGTCTTGGGTCCAACACACTTATGCACACAGTAAGCATTTAATAAATTTTTTTGTTTTTGTTTTTGTTTTGAGGGGCAATGAGGGTTAAGTGACTTGCCCAGGGTCACACAGCTAGTAAGTATCAAGTGTCTAAAGCTGGATTTAAACTCAGGTCCTCCTGAATCCACTGTACCACCTAGCTGTCTCCAATAGATGTTTCTTGAATGAATGATATAGTTAGTAATGACATGCCAAACTTACATACAGTATATGAAAAAAGAATGTAACTATCTTCTGCCCTGACCCTGGGTCTTGCCTTGAAATAGATAATAAAGAGCAAAAAGATAATTGAAATAGATAAAGAGTAAGAACTACAGGAACATCCATTTTCAGTCAACAGGGGGCCACTATAGTTTCATAAATAAGGACTTGATATGGCCAGATCTGTGCTTTTGTAATATATATTTAACAAGAATGGAGGGTAGATAGGACAGAGAGGAGAGAAGAAGCAAAGAGATCAAGTAGGAAACTATTGTGACAGTCCAGGTAAGAAAGGCCTAGAATAATGGCTATGTGAGTGGAGAGAAAGCTGAAATATTTGGAACCAGCTCAATTGCTCAGGAAAGCTGATTGTTAAATTTTCAGTGTGAGCATTAACATCTCAGAAATTGACAAACATTACAAATTAAGGCTTGATTTATTATTTTGTTTGTTGTCTAGCCTTCAGAAGATAATAGAGATTATGTCAATAAGGCAGATTAAACTTAAAAGTACGTGCTATATACTTTTTTTGAGAGCCTTTTATTAAATATTTACCAGCATACTGCTAAAAGAAAAAGACAGTTGTGAAAGGTTCATCTGCATCAGAAAATTAAATTAGGTTTGAGGGTAAACAAAGACCAACATACATTTTCTCATGTTTCCTGATGTACCTCCTGTGGCAGGGAAAAGGAAGCTCACTTCAAGATAGGAGCCATTTCCCTTTGAGACCAGGGAGGGGGAAATGAGGGCAAATTGTGTTGCTCTTTGAACCCTTTAGGGGAGGAAAGATTTATGGTGTAATGCCATTACTGAGGCCTGCAAATGGCAGGAGAGAATGACAACCGAGATAAAAGCCTCCTGGAATGTGAGTGTGAAGAGAGAGGGAGCTGCTTCCTCTCATCTGGACTGATGAAGATGGTGTTGGTAGGGGGAGCAAGGGAAGAGATAGTGCAGTTCTCCTACCTTCAGTTATCCAAGCTCACATGTTTGGTTGTGTTTATAGACAGTGTGTGTGGGGGCGGGGGGGGCTGGGGAAAGGGGGGATGGGGGGAGGCACAGGAAGACATAGCGTTCAGAGCCAGATTTCAAAGACAAAACCTGCCAGAGTCTGGAAGAAAAGAGTCTGACTTGTTTCAGGAAAGGAAATCCCAAACTGGAAAAATAGTCCTTGTAAGGATGAGTTGGAGCTCAGGAAGCCTCTAGAGTTGGGGGGCAAGCAGATCTCTTTCGAGAAAAATCTAGGCTCTCTAGTTGTAGCCTAAACCTTTTAATAAACTGAATAGAACTTCTTGACTGTGCTCATCTGCTTGACACATCCAGATCTCCTAAGACCACCTGGATGTAGAGCTGGAAAGGCCTTAGATGTCATCTCGTCCAATCCTGTCATTTCCCAAATGAGGGAACTGGGGCCTGGAGAGGTGATGACTTGTCCAAGATCCCAGCGAACGGGAGTGGCAGACTCACAGAGTAAACCCAGGAGGCCCTTTAATTTATTTAAATACCTTGTATTTAACAATGTTGTATATATTTGTATTTATTAACTATTTTTATGCTGTGTTTTTGAAAAATGTGTACTTGTTATCTCTTCCATTAGAAAGTAAGCTCATTTTTTTCATTCTTTATAATGGTATAATGTTCATATAAGGCTTTAAAATTGGTAAAGTGCTTTATAGATATGATTCCATTTGATCCTCACAACCACCTTGAAAGGTAGGGGCTAATATTACCCCCATTTTGCAGATGAAGAAACTGAGGCAGACAGAATGAAGTGACTTGCCTATGATCGCACAGCTATTAAGTGTGGGAGACTGGATTTGAACTTGGGTCTTCTTAACTGGGCCACATTTCTATTCATGCCCAAATTTTCTTCATAATCTTCCTAGTCCTTACCTGCCCCAGTGCCCCTCTACCTTTTTACCCCACCTGTCCTCTTCTCAGCCTTTACCGTTTCCCTTTATGTGTAGTCTTCTCCCATTAGAATATAAGTTCCTTGAGGGCAGATACTGTCTTGCTTGCATTTGTATCCCTAGCACTTGCTGTGCACAAAGTAAGTGCTTAATACATGATTGATCTGTCTATCATTTATGTCTGTCTGTCTATCTATCTATCTATCTATCTATCTATCTATCTATCTATCTATCTATCTATCTATCTATCATCTAACTTTCTTTCTTTTCTCTCTCTCTCTCATCCATCCATCCATCTCTCTATCTCTCTATAGTATTCCCCTCCACCCCCCCCACCCCAAACAAAACCTTAGCTCTCTTAGGATTAAACTAGTCCTCCTCAGCTCTGCTGTTTTCTGAATAACTGCAGTGTTTACCTGATGAATACCTTACCCAAAGAAACCCAGAGAAAAGATTGACCTTTGAAGTGAGATGGAAAACACAGTGAAAGTCTAGAAGAGAGCAATGGCATGCTGGGGGAACAGGAAAAAAAGTTAAAGGGATTGACTTCATTTAGACTGGAACTGAGGGAACGTGAGTAATAAGAATGTACACACACACGTGTGTGTGTATCACCAAGATTTATAAATTACTTTGCCTGCATTATAGAAGGGATGTGACCTGCTTTCAAATACTACCTCTGAGCTATAGCAGTGACTGGGTAAGTCACTAACTTCTCACCATCCCTTTAGACACCTCTAGGGGTGTTCAGGGAGGACTAGCACCTCTGGTGTGAGGGCTTGCCCAGCCCTTTTCAGGGTTGTTTATTCACCTTTGGTATCCACCTATCAACCAAGTCTCATCCGTGGCTCCAAAAAGCTGTAGCATGTGCAGTGGCCACACCCTGATACAACCATCTCAGTAGATGGGCTAACCCAGACTGAGGGTAACTGACAGACCCCAAACCCATCAGTGAGTTAGGGTAACGTCTATTCCAAGCATATGAAGACTCCCCCTGGTGGAACGGGCAGATGTAACAATGCATTCCAAGGGCTATGAGGGCAGCTGGTATAGGGGTTGGGGAGTGCTTAGAGCTCAGTCAGACACTGAAGATGCCAAGGTCATCCACTGCATCCCAGGCCATTCACAGTTGTCTTGACTTTTGTCCTGATGATGTAAGAGGCAAAAAGAGGTTAATAGAAAAACCTGAGACCCAAGCTCTAATACAGATATTAGCTCTGAAAGGGAGTCTGATCCCAGTTAATGGATAACTTTTGTTAGGTTCTCGTACCTATAGTGATCAACATCCATAACGGACCAGAACGGGTCAGGTCAAAATTACAATAAGGGGCGGCTAGGTGGCGCAGCGGATAGAGCACCGGCCCTGGAGTCAGGAGGACCTGAATTCAAATCTGACCTCAGACACTTAACACTAGCTGTGTGACCCTGGGCAAGTCACTTAACCCCAATTGCCTCACTAAAAACAAAACAAAACAAAACAAAATAATAATAATAAAGGAAAAAGACAACCTATAGAAATTATTTTTAATAGAATTTTATTTTCCAAAATATATGTAAAAACAAATTTTAACATCAATTTAAAAAAAAAATTGTTCCAACTTCTCTTCCTCCTCTATTCCCACCCCCCACCCACTAGAACTCAAGCATTTCAAAATAAATTATACATGAGTAGTCATGGAAAACATTCCCACATTAGCTAGGTTGTGAGAAAAAACAGTCAAAAAACTCCCAAAACTTCAGACTGAGGAATTGTCAAAGAGAAAAAACATTTTTTTAAAAAATGTGTTTCCAGGGGCAGCTAGGTGGCGCAGCGGACAGAGCACTGGCCCTGGAACCAGGAGCACCCGAGCCCAAATCCGGCCCCAGACACCCAACACCCACCAGCCAACCTATAGAAATTCTAATGAAAAATGTAGATATTTTGAAACTAGTCATGGGAACCAGAAAGAGACATGTGCAGAAAAGGCCAAATTTGTCCCCAGATTCACTTTATGATGTGTAAACCCCCAAAACACACCTCCACAGAAAAAGGTACCCGCCTCAGGGGTTGGCTTAGGACCCCAGGAATTCCAAATTAGGATAAGACCTCCCCTGTAACACTCCTAGGTGGAAAATATTATAATGAGTCGGACAGGCCCTCCCTTGTACCTCCCCAAGGTGGAGATTATTATAATGAGACTGATAATCAATTTATCTATACTATAAATATAACTGTCTTTCCTTTCACTATTCAAGAGATACCTTTCCACTATTATGGTTCTCTCCCTGTTATCACTCACAGTATTAAACTGAGTCACTGAGTCTTATAATTCTTTTGGGACAACTCACGAGCAATTTGACCCCAAATTCCATCCCATATCATTTGGTGCCCCATGTGAGGATCGAATTCATGACCTTCAGAGTCCATCCCACATCACTGACACTGGACTTCAATTACTTTGGAAGAAAGAGTGAGGCTGATGACTTTGTACACCTCTGCCTCACTTAAATCCAATTCACTCACAAGTCAAGACATCAACCACCATCCACTATTTTACTCCAACATAAAGATGTTATTGGTCCTATTAAAAATGAGGAGAAATAATTATTAATAATTAATATCTTGGGGAACCCAGAGATCTTCCCTTCTTTCTTAGCTCTCTTGTCCCTCTACTCAAAGGCAAGGTCTCTTTGAGAGATTTCATCAAATCTCTTCATCTGGTCAAACCCAAGCCAAGTCCACAAAAGGAACCTTGGGTGGAGACAGATTCATTTATCTAGATAAGATGAAGGACTTGACTGATAAGATTTGGCCTGCAGGAACCAGTTCTAGATGGGAACCATTGTGTCCCAATCAGTTTAGGTTGGGGTCTCTACAGTTTTCCCTGATGTCATCTTTTCTTGAGTCCATGTATCTCCTGACTTCATTTTAGTATAACCTAATCATTTCAACCAATTGGATTTGAATGGTACTAACCAATTAGGTTTGATTACTGTGTGACCAATCTCCTACAGGACGAACTGAGACTCCACCTCAAGGAAGGGGCCTTTGGTCTGAGAGAGATGGCCATAGACCTCATTTTATTAATGACCCATTGGCCATATTAAAAAAACAATTAAATTACCCAGATACTGTCTCTCATATTTTTAATCATCATGCTATGCTTATAAGGGGCATGTGGTTTATTCATAATTATAATAAGAATTAATACATGATAAATGCTTAAGAAAGGTACAAGAAAGAACTCTAGGAAGAGGTATGCTGGAGCCAACTCCTACTGGCTTGTAAGAGTCTATTGTTAAGTTTTCAGTGTGAACATTAACACATAATGGCTTGATTTATTGTTTTGTTAATTATCTAGATTAAAGGAAGTGATAGAGAAAATGTTAATAATTCAGATTAACCTTAAAGGTGTGTCAGGGACATTTTTTCCCCCTCAGAGAGCCAATTGTTAATTATTTGCCAGGAGGGGGGGGGGGGCAACACTACGTAATGTCCAAGGGGTTAGAAGAGGCTTCATCATTGATGGGATGGGTCAAGAAGATTTCATGAAGGGATTAGTATTGAGTTGGGCTTTAAGGAATAGATAAGAGTACAGTGGGCAGAAATTGTAGGCATGAGTTGCAGGGGAAGGCATTCTAGTGTGACAAATAAAACTATATGTGGTTGCCTTATTTCTGTCCCAAGTTTGGGGAAAATTAGCTGGGGTTTCTAATATATTTGTTACTTATAAATTAGAAACTTTAGCACTAGTTTTGGGCATTAAGCATTTATTAAAGCATATTAGGTATTAGTTTTTTTTTGTTTGTTTGTTTTTTAGTGAGGCAATTGGGGTTAAGTGACTTGCCCAGGGTCACACAGCTAGTAAATGTTAAGTGTCTGAGGCTAGATTTGAACTCAGGTACTCCTGACTCTAGGGCCGGTGTTCTATCCACTGCGCCACCTAGCTGCCCCCTGTATTATTTATTAGTAAAGATAGAGCACATTGCCCTGAAAGTTAGAAAAGCCTTTCTAGCCTAGAGCTCAGCCTGGCCTGCTTCTTCCTTCAAGTCTTCCACCACGAGTCTGTCCAAGAGCCAAACTCAGAGTGCAAGCTTCCTCTGGGTCCAGAGGAGAGGTGGTCCTTACATACTGCTTAAAGCTAATTGGCTAGTATCACCCAAATCCATTGATTCACTGGACTTGAGGGTGGTCCCTGAGCAGAACGTGCTGAGGTCAGAGTTCAGAGAACACACCCTTTGAGGGTCAGGCCTTTAGGTATGTAAAGAATTAATTGTGATTTGAGGCTTTTATGACCCTATTTTTGCCTGAAATTAGAAACTCTGTGTGCCCTGACCTTGATCTGGCAAGCACCTGAGTGCCTGCATGGGCCTGACCAGATTATAATGAGGGCAGCCCCACCATGACTGGAAGCCGGGTGAGGGCAGTCAGGTGACTTCTGGTGTCTAGAAGCTGAAGGGGGGCTGGCAGTTGTAGAGTGGCTTGTTAATTCTGTCAATCAGGGCTGCCAGCCAATTAGCTTGGGGCTGTGTGTCTGTCCACCCTGTTTCCTGGGAGCCTGGGGGGTTGCTGGGAAGGAGAAGGGCGGAGATTGGTCATTCTGGCATGGAGCTGGAAAAAGGCAGGACACAACTATATGTTCTGCTGAGCCTTGGGCAGTGGTGTGATTCAGTTTGTATTGTTTCTCTTCCCCCATTCTTCTTTTTTTTCCCTTTCCCTTAATTCTACTGATCTTGCTTGTGTTTTTAAGTTTGTTCTTGTTAATAAACCCTGTTCTGTTGTTGAGGGAGGCTGTTGGTCTTTTTCCTTGCCCCAGTATTGCAGCGAGCTACTTAGCTAACACTCCCCAATTGGAATTTGGCCCCTACAGGTAGGTATGGTTCCAGTCAAGTTAACTCCAAGTGAGTCAATCAGCAAAGTCAATCCAACCAATCTTAATATAATCCCCTCAAATGGGGGCCTCTGGATGTCCCAAAACCCATTATTTTCTCACACTAGTCATAAGAAACAGCCTGAACAAAGGTACAGGGTCTACACTTGGAATGGCTAGTAGTGTAAATAATCTGATGTATAGAGTCTATCTCTCTCTGAGAAGTGTGAATATCTATGTATATATTGAAAAAATATATGTAACACACACACATATATATGTAGTGTAAAGATAAATGTAATACATTTAAAGATGGAAGGAATCTTTGAGGTTATTGAGACTTTTTTTTTAATAGTTGAGGAAACTGAAATGTTCATTGAATTGTCAAAGGTCATGCAGGTAGTAAATGGATAAGCCAGGATGTGAACCCAATATTTCTGTCTCCAAATTTAGCACTCTTTCCACCGTATCATTCCTGGAAAGGTACAGCAAAAAGACACTGTAGAGGGCCTTGAATGCCAGGCAAATGAAATTTTGTTCTATACGTTATTGTATGAAATAAGAAAACATGATAGGATTTTGAGCAAAGGAGTAATGTTACTAGATGATAATGATGATAGCTAACATTTATATAGCATTTACTATGTACCAGACACTATGTTAACTACTTTACAACTATTGCTTCATTTGATCTTCACAACAATCCTGGGTAGTTTCACATTTTACAGATGAGAAAACAGGCAAACAGATTAAATTACTCTATATAGATCTATATATCTGGTTCTAATTTCTCCCTTGAATTCCAGTCACTCATGGCCAATTGCCTGCTGGGTTTCATTTCCTAGCCTTTTCTGCAGTCGGAAGCCTGTTTTTTTAGATACTTATTTTTGTGTGTTTATGCTAGTTTATGCTGCATGTAAACTATGGTTATTTGTTGTGCTTAGTGTATGAGTTTATAGATAGGAAAGTGAGACTAAAGGGAGGTGGGGTAGAGGAAAATCAAAATCCTCAAAGCATCAGGAGATAATATTTCCCTTAGTTCCCCTTGTTTTTGAATTATTTCTTTTATGTCCTTTTCTTTTTTCCCCCATTTAGGGTTTTCTTGGCAAAGATACTGGAGTGGTTTGCCATTTCCTTCTCCAGCTCATTTTATAGATGAGGAAACTGAAGCAAATAGGATTAAGTGACTTGCCCAGGGTCACAGAGCTAGTAAGTGGCTGAAGCCAGACTTCAACTCATGAATATGAGTTTTTCTGACTCCAAGACCAACACTCTATCCACTGTACCCCCTAGCTGCTCCTCCCTCTGAGAGAGAGAGAGAGTTGTTTGAATAATTATTTCAGAGTGTTTATGAATTTCTATCATACCCATAAAGAAAATAAATTGAAAAAAATCTCAGTATAAAGGGGGAAAGCTGGAATCTGATTAATCCTGAGGGATCCAAGGTGGCTGGGGTTTGATATTGCTGTGGATGTCATTTAAAGCTAAGGCACAGGGGCTTCTGTTAGCTCAGTCAAGCATCAAAGAGGCTAAAAATGTGAAGTATTATTGTACTGGAATAGAGAGTGAACATGAAGAATTCAGAAAAAACTAAGGAAGGCTTATATGAACTGATGCAGAGCAAAATAAGCAGAACCAGGAGGACAATTTACATGAACCTGAGTCTTATCTGGAACATTCGGACCATTGATAGGTAGTATAAGACACAAGGCTAGGAAAGTGACGTCTTGTTGGGTTCTGCCTTGGTCAGACCACATCTGGAGTATTGTGCTCATCTCTAAGCAAAACATTTTAGAAAAGATGATAAGCTGGAGACTATCCAGGGGAGGATTGGCCAGGATGATGAAGGGACTTCAGATCATAAAGACTGGTTGGAGGAATGGGGAATGTCTAATATAGGAAGGGGTGGGTGGGGAATGCTGTCTGTCTCCAAGTATTTAAATGGTTGTCCTGTAATAGAGGGATTACACATGTTCTTTTTAGTGCAAAAGTATGATGGTTGAATATTGGGTCTTTTCCCCAAAGATATCATTAAATAGGGAAAAGGACCCACATGTACAAAAATATGTATAGCCACTCTTTTTGTGGTGGCAAGGAATTGGAAATTGAGGGGCTGCTCATCAATTGGGGAATGGCTGAACAAGTTGTGGTATATGAATGTGATGGAATTCTATTGTGCTGTAAGAAACAATGAGCTGGGGCAGTTAGGTGGCGCAGTGGATAGAGCACTGGCCCTGGAGTCAGGAGTACCTGAGTTCAAATCTGGCCTCAGTCACTTGACACTTACTAGCTGTGTGACCCTGGGCAAGTCACTTAACCCCAATTGCCTCACTAAAAAAAAAAAAGAAAGAAAGAAACAATGAGTAGGTAGATTTCAGAGAAACCTGGTAGGATTTGAATGAACTGATGATGAGTGAGATGAGCAGAACCAGGAGAACATTGTACATAATATCATCAACATTATGTGTTGATCAACTGTGATAGACTTGATTCTTCTCAGCAATACAATGGTACAAGATAGTTCCAAAGGACTCATGATGGAAAAGGCTCTCCAAATCAAAAAAAGAAAAAAAAAGAACTGTGGAATATGGATGCAGACTGAACCATACATACTATTTCTTTTGTTTTTGGTGCTGTTGTTTTTTTTTTTTGAGGTTTTTCCTTTTTGCTCTGATTCTTCTCATAACATGACTAATGCAGAAATATGTTTAATGTTATTGTACATATATAACCTATATCAGATTACTTGCTGTCTTGGGGAGGGGGGAGGGAAAAAATTTGAAACTAGAAATCTTATAAAAACAAATGCTGAAAACTATCTCTACATGTAACTGGAAAATAATAAAATACTTTCATAATTAAAAAAAGTATGGTGGTTGAAAGTTACAAAGAATCAGACTTAGGGCTGAGGTCAGAACAGATTTGTAGGTATTTAAAGCAGTCTAAAAGTGGTTATCTTGGGAGGATCCCCTTACTCCATTAAGGCAGGATGGCTGCTTGTGCAATATATGGGTTCTTATTTAGATATGGGTTGGACTAGGTGACCTCTGAGGTTCCTTCTTACTCAGATTCTATGATTCCTACCAGAGTTCTTATGAGGAAAGAATCTTGGTAAATTGTAAATTGCAATGCATTGTATCAATGTAGGTCATCATCATTATTATTCCCTAGCTCCATGTGGCCCCTCTGTAGTAGGGGGGGTTGGGGACTAAATTCACAATAGAACCCATCTCCCAAAAGTCTGAAAGTCAGAACCCTCCCACCCCCTCAACATTTTTGTCAGGTGGCATTTCAGCAGCATCCTTGTTCCTAGGAGATAGATGATCTGATTGACATTTCAAAGATCCTATTTGAAATCCTTTTATTATCTAAGTCAGGAACAAAGACACAGGTTTTGTGTTTTAAATAAAGCCTCAGGCAGCACATTTTTTTGCAAACCAAGCTGACATTTACAACAAATAAACTTACCAGGGCCTCCATCCCCAGTCTTGAACAGTGAGGCAGACTTTCCATATAATGAGTAGCCCTGCAGTTCCCTGATATGGAGGTAACTGTGATATGGGAATTTCCTTGTTTTTTGCCCTTAGCTAGCTTTCCTTTTTGCTTTCTTCTATCAATAATTTTGGATTGCCTATAAATAGCCCATTTCAAGAATTTGCCTTCGTGCTATTTGCAAAGATATCTGTCCTTAAACAGTAATGATAACCTGCCCTGTCAAGAACAAATTTCCTGTTCAAAGTTATAATTCTTTTAACTGCACTTATGCCATCTCTATTGTTACAAGGCATATGGTAAGGAAGCAAACATGGTTCTGGGCTAGGCACAGTAGGAATAATTTAAACCGACACAGTTCCTGCCCTCTGAAGCTTGCATTTACAAAGGGATGACCTTGATGTGGTCTGACTCATTCATACAATTGGACAGTGTCTCCTCCCCCAAGTCAGGATTCTTACTGTCTGACTCACTCAGTCATCAAACATTTATATTAAATGCTTACCATGGACCAGTCATTGTGCTAAACCCTGGGAATATAAATAAAAGCAAAAAAACAACAAAAAACCCCACCAAAAACTTACCCCCAAACCCAACCATTTCTGCCTTTGAGGATCTTATATGTTAATGAAGTGGAAAGTGCCCAGTATCAGGTATGAATGAAGAGAGAATTGCCCTCTTCAAACCAAGATTCTGGTAGGACCCCCTTAAACCAAGAGAAGGACCCTGGGGCAGAGGGTCCTTTTGAAGTGTGAGTTATAGGGTTAAAGAAGTTTCTGGGGCTTGGTGGAGAAGTCCAGGGCAAATGGGAGGCTGTATATTGAACCAGAAGGGGAGGGGGACACCTTTCTTAATCCTCCAAATCTCCCTGCCGAGGCTGACCATCACCCCTGGGTCATCAGAGAACCTGACAGATCAAGAACTCTTCTTCCTCAACTTTCCTGTCCTTTATCTGTCTCCCTTCCTGGTTGGATACTTATACCCATTCCCTCCTCCATCCCTAGCTTTGTAGGCAGGAACCCAGAATTCCCATTCTCTTTGGTAGACTGCCTTCCTTCCCAGGGGTGGTAGATGAGGTCCCTATGGGCCTGTCCCACTTTTGGAAGTGGACATGCCTGTTCACATACCTTAGACCAGCAGAGAGTCACCAAACGGAGCCCTTCCAGTAAAACGGAGAACCATTAGGCTCAATGATTGACCTTGTGGCTTTGCTCTCTGATCCCCGGGGACTGCCCTTTGACCTGCTGATGCATCCTAGGGACACATAAAAGTCTTGCCATCTACCCTGTTGCCGTATCCCTGGGACCTTTCCTTTTACCATGCAGCTGACTCACTTAAATGTCTTGTATCCCTCGATTAGAGGGTGGGCTGCAGGCAGCGTTTTGATTTCTCCTTTGTATCTTCAGCATACAGCACAGTTTTTGGCACATCATGAATGCTTAATTAATGCTTTCTTATTCATTTGATTCATGTATTTTTGGTTCTTAGGTCACAGAATGTTAGAATGGGAAGGAACCACAGAGAACATCTAGTCCAACACTCTCATTTTAGAGATGAAGAGAATGAGGCCCAGAGGCATGGTATTCTCCTCAATCAATCAATCCATAAGCATTTCAAAAAGGCCTACTGTGGGGTAGGCATTGTGCTTAGAATTCGGGACAAAAATCAAACAAGCCCTGTCCCCAAGGAGCTGATATGCTGTTGAGTGGGGCCCAATATGTACCTCATCATTGAGACATGAAAAGTGTCTGACTTTTTGTGAGCCTTTCTGTCTGTTTTCTTGGCAGAGATACTGCAGTGGTTTACCTACCATTTCCTTCTCCCGCTCATTTTACAGGTGAGGAAACCGAAGCAAACAGGGTTATGTGACTTGCCCAGGGGCATAAAGCCAGTAAGTGTCTGAGGCCAGATTTGAACTCAGGAAGATAAGTCTTCCTGACTCTAGGCCCTGCACTTTGTCCACCTCGCCACTTACCTGCCCCATGCGCGGGTGTGTACAGAGATACAAATCAATTCATGCACACTTCAGTTCAGCTTACTCTCTGCACCCAGAATCCATGTTGTTCTCTCATACTTCCTAGTCTTTGCTCATACTGTTCCCTATTTCAAATATTCTCCTTACTCTCCTATGTGAGTTAAATTCCACCCCATCCTTTAAGAAATGCTGTATCTTCCAGGAAGTCTTCCCAGAATTTCCCCAGCTGATGAAACATCTTCCTGATCACACTTCACTTATCACTGTATTTTGTAACTCTAATGCATAGACCATATATGGTTGCATAACTATCCTTGTTGATGTCATCTTCATTCAACATTATAAGCTTCTTGAGAGCAAAGAGGTGTTTTATTTAAGCTCTGTCCCCCCTCTCTCACATAGGACAGATATTGTTTGATTTTCGTCCCTAGGGGTGAGCACAGTGCATTTTAAAAATGCTTATGGATTGATTGATTGAGGAGAGTACCATGCCTCTGGGCCTCAGTACACACTAAGGGCTCTGCACATAGTAGACGTTTAATAAATACTTGTTGCATTACATTGTATTGTATTTTGCTACATTGCATCATACTGTATGACATTCTATTATTAAGTCATTTGGCCAAGGTAAGGCAGTGAATTTGTAGTAAAACCAGGGTTAAAGCCATCTCTAACAACTCCTAATCCACTGTGTTATGCCCCATTGCCCCTCCTTACTAAAGAGATGAGTAAGAGCTGGGAAATACATGTTCAGACAAATGAAATTTGGAGACAAACCAAAACCTCAGTTTTCATGACTTTTCATGAGAGACTTGTGTAGGAGGTGGGATTTTAGGAGTCCACGGGAGTATCGAGGAGAAAGAGCTTGGGGTGGGATGGGGGTTTCCAGACACTGGTATGTGGTAGGAGGAATTACGGATGAAATGATCTGAAGGTGGTGAGCAAGCAGAACATCTGGAATGGGGAGGAGGGGAGGGTTAGGTCATCTGGTTGGCTGGGTTAAGGGTTTCTTTGCTGTATAGATACCAGACTTTTGCTCACTTTTCCTCCCACTCCTCCAGCTTTCCTGTTATCCTCTCTTCTATCCAGGCCTTTAAGCAAAGCAATATGGTGATGCTTCCATGCCCAGCTGCCGGGGGAAAGGAAAGAACAGGGTTTGGGGAAGGAGGCAATGGACTATAGGGTCTCATTACAAAACATGCCTGAGCTGTGACTGTGACTCAAAAGGGAAAGATTAAAGTGTAGATTAGTTCAGAATAAAACGTGTGATAATAATAATAATTTGGGGGCTGCTTTGGAGCTATCCTTACAACACTTTTCTTCAAAGCTTCAAGGCTTTTTGCAAATATCATAGCATTTTACCTTCATGGGAAGGAATGCCACTTTAATGTCAAAAGGTACATGGATTTCTTCAGTTTGAGCTCCTAGGAACAGTCAGTCCAGTAGGGACCTGGTTTCTACTAGGGGAATGCTCTCAAAATCCTTCATTTATTCATTCACCATCTAGTAAACAATTGCTATGTGTAAATCTTCTTTCTTTCTTTCTTTCTTTCCTCCTCCTCCTCCTCCTCCTTCTTTTTCTTCTTCGCGGGGCAATATGGGTTAAGTGACTTGCCCAGGGTCACACAGCTAGTAAGTATCAAGTGTCTGAGGTAAGATTTGAACTCAGGTCCTTCTGAATCCAGGGCCAGTGCTCTATCCACTGTACCACCCAGCCGCCCCTAGTCTTTTCTTTTTTCTTTTCTTTTCTTTTCTTTTCTTTTCTTTTCTTTTCTTTTCTTTTCTTTTCTTTTCTTTTCTTTTCTTTTCTTTTCTTTTCTTTTCTTTTCTTTTCTTTTCTTTTCCTTTCCTTTCCTTTCCTTTCTTTTCTTTTCTTTTCTTTTCTTTTCTTTCTTTTTTTTTTTTTTGTGCAGAGCAATGAGGGTTAAGTGACTTGCCCAGGGTCACACAGCTAGTAAATGTCGAGTGTCTGAGGCTGGATTTGAACTCAGGTCCTCCTGAATCCAGGGCCAATGCTTTTTTCCACTATGCCACCTAGCTGCCCCCATGTCTTTTAGCCTTTTTCTACTTTTTTTCCTTCAGAACTTTAGAAACTTCTAAGATACTATGGAAAGGCTTCCACTTAAGTCTCTAAAGGCATAGGGGAATTTTCAGGGGGTGCAAGATTCATCCCACTGGGGTTACTGAGCTCCAGTCAGGGAAATACCTGGACCTCAATCAAGAAACATAGCTTGTGAGTGAAATGTGCAGAACCAAGAGAACAATGTACGCAGTATCAACAACATTGTGTGATGATCAACTGTGATAGACTTAACTCTTCTCTTCTCAGCAATACAATCCAAGACAATGCCAAAAGACTCTCCACATTCAGAAAAAGAACTATGGAATCTGAATGCAGAATGAAGCATACTATTTTTGCTTTTGTTGCTGCTTGTTTGTTATTGTTCTTATTTATTCTTTCTGCATTTTCCCCCTTTTGTTCTGATTCTTCTCTTATAACATAAATAATGTGAAAATATGTTTAACATGATTGTAATGTATAACCTATATCAAATTGCTTGCTGGCCTCAGGAGGGGGGAAGGAAGGGAGGATGGGAGAAAAATCTAGAACTCAAAAAAAATCTTTACATGTAATTGGGAAAAAAATTAAAAATTAAATTAAATTAAAAAAAAAAGAAACATAGCTTGAAGCAATAGCACTACTAGGTCTGTATTCCAGAATGATTTAGGATTTTTTTTTTTTTTTTAGTGAGGCAATTGGGGTTAAGTGACTTGCCCAGGGTCACACAGCTAGTAAGTGTTAAGTGTCTGAGGCCAGATTTGAACTCAGGTATTCCTGACTCCAGGGCTGGTGATCTATCCACTGTACCACCTAGCTGCCTCTGGGTCTGTATTCCAAAGATATAAAAAAGGGAAAAGAACCCACATGTACAAAAAATAATTATAGCAGTTCTTTTTTGTTTGTTTTTTGGTGAGGCAATTGGTGTTAAGTGACTTGCCCAGGGTTCCACAGCTAGTAAGTGTCAAGTGTCTGAGGCTGGATTTGAACTCAGGTCCTCCTGAATCCAGGACCAGTACTCTATCCACTGCACCACCTAGCTGCCCCATTGTAGCAGTTCTTTTTGTGGTGGCAAAGAATTGGAAATTGAGGAGATGCCCATCAACTGGGCAATGGCTGAACAAGTTGTGCTATATGAATATAATGGAATACTATTGTGCTATAAGAAATGACAAGCAGGATGATTTCAGAAAGGGTTGAAAAGACTTGTATGAACTGATCTATAGTGAAGTGAGCAGTACCAAGAAAACATTGTGCACAGAGACAGCAATATTATTTGATGGAGAACTGTGAATGACAACTACTCTCAGTAAGACAATGATCCAAGACAATCCCAAAGGACTAATGATGAAGTATACTATCCACCTCCAAAGAAAGAACTGATATTGATTGAACTCAGACTGAAGCATGCTATTTTCACTTTCTTTTTCTTTTATTCAAGTTTCTTGTACAAAATGACTAATATAGTAATGTTTTACATAATTGCACATGTATAACCTACATCATTGCTTACCGCTTCAGGGAAGGGAGAAGGAAGGGAAGGAAGGAAGGATAAAATTTGGAACTCGAAACTATAAATAAAAATGTTTATTATTTAATTTGTTTTAAAATGATGAGCAGGCAGATTTCAGAAAAACCTGGAAAGACTTATATGAACTGGTACTGAGAACTGATGAGCAGAACCAGGAGAACACTGTACACAGTAACAGCAACATTGTGCCATGATCAAGTGTGATAGACTTAGCTCTTCTCAGCAATACAATGGTTCAAGACAATGCCAAAAGACTCATGATGGAAAATGCTCTCTACATCCAGACAAAGAACTATGCAATTTGAATGCAGATTGACACAATACTATTTTCACTTTTTTCTTTCTTTCTTGTGTTTTTTCCCTTTTCTTCTAATTTTTCTTTCACAGTATGGAAATTTGTTTAACATGATTGTACATATATAACCTATATCAGATTGCTTGCTGTCTTAGGGAGAGGGGAGGAGAGGGAGGGAGAAAATTTTGGAACTCAAAATCTTATAAAAATGAATGTTGAAAACTATCTTTACATTTAACAGGAAAAAGTACTGTTAAGTTAAAAAAAATCAACATAGACTGATAATGGTTAATGAGCCAAGGACTATTTTGGGAAAAAAATGTCAGAAATTTGATGGTGGGAGGGCAGGACTGAGACCGGCAAAAAATTGTTTTTGTGATTGGTTTTAGAAATGTTATTCCCAAAGTGACAGAGTATTGCCAACCCCTCTTAATTCTAGTGACTACCCTCTGTTAATTGTTTCCTATTTATCCTGTATATAGGTTGCTTTGTTTTATTTACAGTTATCTCTTCCACTTCACTATGGGTTAGGGGTATAGTGAACCTCCTTCCTCCCCATCTGGAAACTGCAGAAAATATTTGGCCTTCTCTCTCTCTCTCTCTCTCTCTCTCTCGCTTTTTTTTTTTTGGTGAGGCAATTGGGGTTAAGTGACTTGCCCAGGGTCACACAGCTAGTTAAGGGTCTGAGGCTGGATTTGAACTCAGGTCCTCCTGACTCCAGGGCTGGTGCTCTATCCACTGCGCCACCTAGCTGTCCCTTGGCCTTTTCTTCATACCAGAGAAGAAGTCTGAATTTTTTCTTTTATGGGGTGTTTACAGTACCTTATTGATATTATGCAATACTATACATATATTTCATCCATTTCTGAGTTCTAAACTTTTCCTGTGTTGTCTGCTGGCCTTCTTTTATTGTCTATGGCTTCTGCAAATTCCCCCAAAATTCCCATTTAATTTCTTATGCCAATCCGTGTTTTATTGAAGCCACAATGGGGAAAGTCAGAAGGTTGTGATGTGGAAGGGATAACTGTATTTTATTTTTATTTATTTGCATATTTCCCCCCTTAGATTTCCCCCTCCTTAGATTGTAAGATTCTTTTTTTTTTAACCTTTTTTTTTTTTTTTTTTAATTTTTTTTAGTGAGGCAGTTGGGGTTAAGTGACTTGCCCAGGGTCACACAGCTAGTAAGTGTTAAGTGTCTGAGGCCAGATTTGAACTCAGGTCCTCCTGAATCCAGGGCCGGTGCTCTATCCACTGTGCCACCTAGCTGCCCCTAGATTGTAAGATTCTTGAGGGCAAGGTCTGTCTTTTGCCTCTCTTTGTATCCTCAGGGATACAAAATGCAGTGCTTGGTACATAGAAGACACTTAATAAATGTTTATTTATTGGTTGATTGGTCCAAATCTTTAGTAGTGTATCCTAGGCAAGCCACTATCTTTAGGTACTCAGTTTCCCTAATGTGTGAAATAAAAGGGGTTGAACTGAATTGCTTCCAAGATCCCTTCTACCTCTAAATCTATGATATTCTCCCACCTTCTTCCCTCCACTCTGTTTCTGTTCTATTGAGTGGAGGCCTTAGCATACCTCCATAAAGCAGATTCATTCAATTCTCAGGATGTTATCGTGATGCAGTCTTCAGGATAGGTGACCATCCTGGTTGCTTTTTTCTGTCCAGGAAATTTGGTTGCAGGGTAGGCTACTTTCCAAGGGCTCAGGCAAATGCACAAATAGTTTTCAAAGGGCTTCTGAACCAACCATTATGTTTATTTTCTAAACCTGCCAGCATGGTTGGTTGATGCAGTCCCCTCAATTGTAGTGCTATTATTGTATGCATATTGTACATGGGGATGCATAGTGTATGGGCTTTGGGAGAATCTGCCTGGGTCTATGGGAATGATCCCCATGGGTGAGTCAGCACACTTGGCTCACACACTATTTGTGCCTGAAATATAGCATTTCATTCCCATTTTCAATCAATGATGCCAACATACATAGGACCATTTCCTTCACACCTTCTTAATGCAAGTGTCTTCCAGGGTGAGCATAGGTATAGGCTGGATTTAGTAATAATGATGATGATGATAAGATAGATTAAAACAGGGGCAGCTAGATGGCGCAGTGGTTAAAGCACCGGCCCTGAATTCAGGAGTACCTGAGTTCAAATCTGGCCTCAGACACTTGACACTTACTAGCTGTGTGACCCTGGGCAAGTCACAACCCCCATTGCCTGCAAAAAACAAAACAAAACAAAACAAAAACAAAAAAAGATAGATTAAAACATTTTTTGAAAGCTTAATATGTTCCAGGCACTATGTTAAAGGCTGACGATACAATTATAAACAAGTAAGATAACCCTTGTCCTCAAGTAGTTTACATTCTAATGGAGGAAGTAGGGCTCACCTATCAGAACGAGGGGACCTAGGGCAGGGTCTAAGCTTTCCTAGCGGGAGGCAGATGAGGATGATGGCTGGAGATCACATGGCATGAAGTAGAGATGACTGGGGCATTTAAAATATGTATATATCATTTTGTGATGCAGAGAGATAGAGTATAAAGATGCATGAATTTGGGCATCTGAATTCAAATCTTGGCTCTATCACTTTCTACTTGTAGGACCCTAAACAAGTCACTTAACCTCTTTAGGATCCAGATTCTTTGTCTATAAAATGAGAGGGTTGGACTAAATGTCTTCTGAGGTCCCTTTCAACTCTAAATCCATGATCTTATGATCTCCTTTGGACTTCACAGCACCTCTTCGAGGCGAAATACTATTTTTACTTTTATTATTATTACCTCCATTTTAGAGATAAGAAAACCAAGGCTCAGATTAGTTAAAGAGGTTCAACCATGGCTACACAGTCAGCATGAGAAGTAGGTCTGAACCTGGGTATTATTAGCTCCAAGTTAACTGCACTAGCCACTGTTTGCTGCCTCTCTAGAGAACATTACTGCAGATACACTTTTGGAGACATGTTCCAGGTAATATGGAGATGTAGTTTCTCTGCAATGACAGTTTCTCTCTTACTTTCCTTGAGTAATTTCCTCTTAAGACAGAGGAATTAGATATTAAGTTCCAACAAACCAGCAAGATGCTAAGCCCTAGGGATACAGAAAGAAAAATGAAAACAACCCCTCCCTCAAGAAGCTTACATTCTAACGTATTCTTATTGATTACTTGTTATTGTCATTCAGCCATTTTTCAGTTGTGTCTGACTCTTTGTGATACCATTTGGGATTTTCTTGGCAAAGATATTTGCTTTTTCCTTCTCCAGCTCATTTTACAAATGAGGAAACCAAGGCAAACAGGGTTAAATGACTTGCCCAGGTTCACACAGCAAGTAGGTGTCTGAGGCAGGATTTGAACCCAGAAGATGAGTGTTCCTGATTGTAAATCTGGCACTCTATCCACTGTGCCATTTAGCTGCCCTTATTAATTACTATGGTTCTTCAAATTTTGAGTTCTCCTATGAGGCTAATAGCACTGCACAGGTAAGCTAGAATGGGACTAAATGTTTTTCACAAATAATTTAATCATTTATTGTTACTGTTATCCAGCATAGCACTAAGATCAATATGGTAGATGACAGATATTCTGGGATCTATACAATATAATCCTTCAAGGGATAGTTCTGCCCACTTTGACATGCCTTTACTGCAGGTAGTTTCTGAGTACTCCACATAAGTCCCATGAGGTGGTTGCATTATTCATATTTGCATTATTTAAAGTTATAATTATATGTATAACATGGTAATTGATTGAAGCCCAATGGAAACACACAATGTGAATTCAAATAATTCCATCACTTTCTCAGGATTCTTTCTTTGTACTAATTGGGGCTTAGCAATATTAAAATTTGAATCAATTCATTTGATCAAGTTATATGTCTTCATTCAACAATTACTCAATAAAAGTTTATTAAATGCCTATTGTATTCCAGTCTCTGTGCTAGGCATTGGCGATAAAAAAAGTAAAAAATAAAAGCATCCCCACCTTCCAAGGACCTTAAATTCTATTCAGGAAGACTATATACATGTGCATAAAAACAAAATGAAAGGTAATTTTGGAGGCAACCCATTAATACCTGGAGGGGATCAGGAAAAGTCTTAGATCGAATATGGCATCTGAGTTGAACTTTGAAGGAAAGTAAGGTATAAACCTCAGAATCAGGAAGACCTAAGCTTAAGTCCTATCTCAGACCAAGCTAACAATAGGATTCTGTGAGCTGTGTTAAAAATGGGCGAGTTACCTAAACCCTCAGTGTCCTAGTTAAGTCACTAAGGTTAGACATTACAGAAGAGTTGCTGATGTAATCATTGGGGAAGGATATTTCCAAACTGGATGTTTCTCATTGGTAGAGGAAGTTCTCATACTGGGAATTCCCCACAAGTAGGTATACACACACACACACACACACACACACACACACAGAAAACAGGTTGGAAAAGAGGAGTCTGGCTATACTGCCCAGGACTTAAGAGACATTGACCAATTATGATAATAGCTACTTATTCTGTGTAAGAGGGAGTGTGTGTTTATACAAGTAGGAGTAAGCTAAGGCTTAATAAATGCTTGTAAGTTGCTAGGTCTGGAGTCTGAATTTGCCTAGACATCAGAAGACATCTCAATTGCTTGTAAATGACCTGTTCTTGGGGCTAAATAACAGTGAGTAGGGCTTTGAAATAAGGTCAGATTGGAAATTCAGAATGGGAAAGACACGGAGCTAACTAGATAGACGCCTTGTATGATTCAGGCAGACTTGGTGTATAAAACTAGCCAAGTCAGCTCTTTTGTCTCACTATCTCTATCTAGAAAATTTTGCCTAAAATGTTTTATGAAGGCTCTCCTTTCACCTTCTGAGGTCCTTTCCAGTTCTGTTGAAACTTTCAATCAGAATTTTCAGAGTTATAAAGTTGGCGCACAGATGAAAAATGTGTTAGGGAAACCTTTGCCAGGTCCCAACTAACTACCAGCTACCTTTTTGAGGAAGGGGCATTCCCAGATTGTGGTGCTCACCAAGAACCACCCCAGTGTTACCCAGGAGACTGGTATAACTTGAAGAAGAAGGAAGGTGCATAAGGAAACAAGCCTCACATCACACACAGAGTATCCTGTTGACCACAATCACATGTTGAACAGAACCACAAAGATGACTTTGCAAGAATTGTCCCTGGAAGCAAAAGCCATTAAACCAACAAAGCCAGCCAAGGTCTGGCCTGTTGGCTCCTTATAATAGGAAGGTTCACAGAAAATGGACCACCCATAGCCATGCACATGTTAGTATCAATGAAGTAGATTAGAAATAGGAGTGTAGGAGTGTAAGGAGAAGAACACCATCTCTGGAATAAGAGGGCCTGATTCAAATTATGCCTGGGATGCTTGCTACCTTTGTGACCTTGGGCAAATTGGATAAATTTCCCTCTTGGGATTTAAATTTCTTCATTTTTAAAATGGTCAGGGCGGGGCGGGATTATACTGGAGCAGGGGTTCTCAACCTGGGATCCATGAAATAAAACAAAACTATTTTGATAAAATAAGTGTATTTCAGTATGATTGGTCTCCTTTGTAATTCTCTGTATTTTATTTTATGCATTTAAAAACTTTATGAGGGGGGCAGCTAGATGGCTCAGTGGATAGAGCACCGGCCCTGGATTCAGGAGTACCTGAGTTCAAATTCGACCTCAGACACTTAACACTTACTAGCTGTGTGACCCTGGGCAAGTCACTTAACCCCAATTGCCTCACCTGCCCCCCCCCCCCCAAAAAAAAGACACATTATGAGGAGCCCATAGATTTCACTAAACTGTTGCCAAAGGGATCCATGACATAAAAAAAAACCACTTGGACACTGGCCAAAGTTGCTCCTGTCCTTTCCAGTTCTGGATCTTTGAGCTAATAATGTTAGAAGCTGCTAGACATGGTGATTCTACTCCAAGCCACCACTGGAAAAGAAAGCCTGTCCCTTTAAAGTCACTCTGTTCTAGGGCCAGGGGTGATTTGGAGGAGTTTCTTTGATACTGTTTGGTCTAGACCTACACCACCTGGCACATAGTAGATGCTTAATAAATATTTGTAGATTGATTGATCTCAGTAGGGAGCCAGCAGGGAGAGGCACAGCACTGTTCTAAACCTCAGAATTGTGGTTTTTTAAAAAAGAATTTTGTTGATTCTATTTTTTATGTCATTATGATTTTCTACTGCTCCCCCTGTTTCCAGTTGAGCCTTCTGTTATAATAAAGAAGTGTAGTCAAACACAGCAAAGCAACACATTGGAAATATATTATATATATATATATATATATATATATCTCCATTTATTTATTTATCTATTTATCTATCTATCTATGTATCCATCTATCTATTTATCATCTGTCTTTCTGTCTACGTATCTACTTACCTACCTATCTATCATCTATCTGTCTATTTATCATCTATCATCTATTTATTATCTATCTATCTATCTATCTATCTATCTATCTATCTATCTATCTATCTATCTATCTATCTATCTATCATCTATCTAATCCTCCACCTACAGTCCAGAACCTCTCTGCCCAGAGGCAGAGATATGTTTAACCATTAACCTCTGAAGTGACATGGATTAGTCATTACATTGATTTGAATTCTGAAGTCTTTCAATGTTTTTCTTTTATATTACTGGTCAATGTATAGGAGGCAGCTGCACGGTTCAGTGGATAGAGCTCTGGGCCTGGAGTCTGGATCAACCTGAGTTTAAATCTGGCTTCAGATGCTTACTAGCTATGTGACTTTGGGCAAGTCACTTAACCTTTATTTGCCTTAGTCCACTGGAGAAGGAAATGGCAAACGTCTATCTTTGCCAAGGAAATCCCATGGACAGAGTATAGTCCATGGGGTCACAAGAACTCAGACACAACTGAACAACAACATTCATTGTATAAATTGCTCTCCTGGTTCTACTTACCTCATTCTGCCTTAATTCCTACAAGTCATAAGACCACAGACTTAGAATTGGAGAGGACCCTGAAGGCCACCGAGTCCAACCCTCTCATTTTACAGATCAGAAAACAGAAGCTCAAAGGAGTCTAAATGGCTTAGCCAGGGATACACAGGTAGGAAGTGAGATTTGAAGTTAGGTCTTCCTTACTCCCAGCTCAATGTTCTATTCAATATGTCACCAAGTGACCGTCCTAAGTCACCTTTGAATCTCAAAGAATGTACTCAAGACATTATTCAGAAGTTCCTAACAGGCCCTGTGGAATAGGTAAAGTGTTTCTTTAGCACTTTTAAATTTCAGTTTCTAAGTCTCCTTTAGGATAGCTAGATGGCCCAGTGGATAGAGCTATGGGCCTGGAGTCAGGAAGACATGAGTTCAAATCTATCCTCAGACCCTTACTAGCTGTGTGACTCTGGGCAAAACATTTACCCCTGTTTGACTCAATTTCCTCATCTGTAAAATGAGCTGGAGAAGGAAATGGAAAACCGCTCCAGTATCTCTGCCAAGAAAAGCCCAAATGGGGTCATGAAGAGTCAGACACGACTAAAATGACTGAGTAAAAACAAGAAGTCTACATTCTATGGTTGCTTCACCTCCCATAGCTGCAGTGATTTTCTTCACACTCCATAACCCCCTTGCTCAGGCTACCTAGGGCATGAGGAGATAGATAGAAGGGAGGCCTATGTTTGAGTCTCTCAAGGCTGTCTTCTTCTTCTTCTCCTTTTTTTTTTGTAGGGCAATGAGGGTTAAGTGACTTGCTCAGGGTCACACAGCTAGTGTCAAGTATCTGAGGCCAGATTTGAACTCAGGTCCTTCTGAATCCAGGGCTGGTGCTTTATCCACTGTGCCACCTCCTCAAGGCCTTCTTCTAAAACACGTGCTCCCATGCCTGTTCCTCAATGCTTCTTTAGGAAAATAAAAAAGTAAATTGCGATAAGGTGTCAATGGCTAACAAAGTCTAATGAGGTGAGGCAATATGGTATAGTAGACAGAGTATATAAAGACAGGATGCCTTTAGGCTCTGGGTTCAAATTCTACTTTTGAAACATTCTGGTTGTCTAAGTGAGTCACTTAATTGCTTAGACAAAGATTATAATTTATGGAACAATTGCTGCTCTGCATTGGTAGAGAGAATCTTTTTCACTGGGAGTTTTCCTATGAGAGTGAAATCACAGGTCTGAATTAAAAAGCAAAAACAAAACAAAACAAAAAACCCAAAACAGTTATCCTCTCAGGTGATCCTTAAATTTTGTAATTTGTTTCTAGTGTGGTAACTAAGACGGATGCTTCATAGGAAGCATTTCAGTCACAGGAGACCATTGGGAGAATTATTTAGGAGTCTTTTTTTTTCTCCTAAAATCAAAATGTGTACATGTCCTGTATTCTATTTCTTCAAATCCTGTCTTAGACACTTACTATCTGTGACCCTGATCAAATCATTAAATGTCTCTCAACCTTTCTTTCTTTCTTTCTTTCTTTCTTTCTTTCTTTCTTTCTTTCTTTCTTTCTTTCTTTCTTTCTTTCTTTCTTTCTTTCTTTCTTTCCAGGGCAATAAGGGTTAAATGACTTGTCCAGGGTCACACAGCTAGTAAGTGTCAAGTGTGAGATCAGATTTGAATTCAGGTCCTCATGAATCTAGGGCTGGTGCATTATCCACTGTGCCACCTAGCTGCCCCTCAGCCTGTTTCTTTATCTGTAGAATAGGAATAATAATAACACCCATTGCATAGGGTTGATTTAAGAATAAAGTAAAATAAAATATATATAATACTTTGCAAAATTTAAAGTGTCATATAAATGTTCTTTTGAAAAATATTTTATTTTTAATTTATGGGATAAAACAAACATTTCCATAACACAGTATAATAAAAAAGATGATTGCACATGAAACTGCAAATCTATTATGTACAACTTGCTATCTGTTTTTTTTTTTTTTGCAGGGCAATGGGGGTTAAGTGACTTGCCCAGGGTCACACAGCTAGTAAGTGTCAAGTGTCTGAGGTAGGATTTGAACTCAGGTACTCCTGAATCCAGGGCCGGTGCTTTATCCACTGCGCCACCTAGCCGCCCCCGCTATTTGTTTTTGATATACAATAAAGTTGTCATGTAAATTTCTTTTTTTCCCTTTTTCCCTCTTCTCTGCCTGCTGTCCCCACCCCCTGTCTCCCATGACCATCATTAGACACAAATAGGTATGTATATGTATAGGTATAGGTATATTGTATGTGTATGTGTGTATATGTACATATATGTATGTGTATATGTATATACACATACAAATACACACATACATATATGTAAAATTATTCATATAAATGTTCTTATTGGCAGCTAGATGGCACAATGGATAAAACACTAGTTTTGGAATCAGGTAGACTCATCTTCCTGAGTTCAAATCCAGCCTAAGATGCTACTAGCTTTGTTAGTCTGGGCAAGTCACTTTACTCTGTTTGCCTCAGTTTCCTCATGTGTAAAATGAGCAGGAGGAGGAAATGGTAAACCACTCCAGTATCTCTGCCAGGAAAACCCCAAATGGCTTCATAAAATGACTGAAACAACAAAAGTAAATGTTCTTATTGCTCTTCTTATTTCTTACTAAAGATGTTTCTTAACACAGTCCCAGTGACTGCCTTTTAGGGAAAAGAGTGGGCCTATTTTCATAGTGTTCACATGCGATAACAGTTAGAAACCATGATTGTAAGCACTAAAAGGAGAAAGAACTTCTCTTCAAAGTCCAGGTCAGAAAGAAAGCCCTCCTATGAACCAAAATGTTCATAGCAGCACTCTTATGGTAGCTCCAAACAGAAATGAAGTGGGTTCCTGTTGATCTGAAAACAAGAGACTTGCACTTAAGGACCTTTAAAGTCCCATCCAACTCTATGTCTGTGAATCTGTGATTGGGGAATGACTGAAGAAATGAATGTAATGGAATACTATTGCACCATAAGAAATGACAAATATGAAGAATTCAAAGAAATATCATAAGACTTCTACAAATTGATGCCAAGTGAAGTAAGCAGAACCCAGAGAATGATGTGTACAATAACCACAATATGTAAATGAAAACAACATGAAAAAGAAGTCAAATTCTGAGAAATTAAAATGCCCAGTCTTGTTCCTGGGGAGCAGATGATATAATGTAGGTCTCTCTGTGAGAAAGTCGTCGTGGGACTATCAATGACTTGGTCACTGTGTTGGTTTTTTTTTTTCTTTGTTACAAAGGAGGACCCATGGCAGGGTGGGGACTGAATATATGGTAATGCCGGTAATGTAAAACCAAGCCACATTAATAAAACATTTTAAAAAACACACACACAGAGGCAGAGATTCAGATACAGTCTTTCCTAGCATATAAATATACACATATACTTTAGCATGAAAGTCCTAGGTTATAGCACTGTCTCAGCAAACTTGGAAGCCAACTTATTTTCACATCATCCCATTCACCCAGTCAAGGTCAACCATTCACAGTGACATTACTCACATGCCAGTAACTCAGCTGGAAAGACAATTCAGGTTCCATCTGAATTCAGGAGGACCTGAGTTCAAATCTGTCCTCAGACACTTGATACTTAGTAGCTGTGTGACCCTGGTCAAGTCACTTAACCCTTATTGCCCTACCAAAAAAAAAAAAAGAAGCATATTGGACTTGTACTTAGAGGAATGGGCCTAATCGTAATAAATAGCTTGCTTTTACATAGCTTTACAAATATCTAATGGTAGCCATCCGTAAGGGGTGGGAAAAAGGGAGGGAAGAAAAAAAAAAGAAATTTACGTGATAATTTTGTTGTATATTTAAAAGGAATAGCAAATTGTATATAGTAGATTTGTAGTTTTATGTGCAATCATCTTTTATTCTTTTATTCTTTATTTTTCTTTTCTTTTTAAAAAATCAGGGCAGCTAGATGGTGCAGTGGATAGAGCACCGGCCCTGGATTCAGGAGTACCTGAGTTCAAATCCGGCCTCAGACACTTAACACTTACTAGCTGTGTGACCCTGGGCAAGTCACTTAACCCCAATTGCCCCTCAAAACAAAAACAAAAACAAAACAAAACAAAAAAAAATCATCTTTTTTCTTTAAATTGTACTGTTATGGAAATACTTGTTTTATTCCATAAATTAAAAAAAATGTAAAACCCCTCACAAATATTTCATCTTCAGTCAGTCACTAAACATTCATTAAGCCCCTTTGATGACACTGACTGGCAAAAGATGGAAAAGACAAGCCCTGCCCTCAAGGAACTCACAAAAACAACCCTAGGAGGTAGGTGCTATTTTTACTTCCATTTCACAGAAGAGGAGACTTACTTGCTTGAGGCTGGATTTAAACTCATGTCTTCTCCATTCTGAGTTCCATCCATAGCACCACCTAGCACCTAGTTGTATGTAACTTCTACCGCCTTAGGCAAATCAGTTAATTTGTATAATGGGGATGGATGGTTGTATTGTATAGATTCGATGCCCTCTAAGTTTCCTTCCAGGTCTGAATCTATGATCCTATTAAAACGCCCAAGAAGGGAGCAAGGCTGATCTCTCATGTCTGGTAAAACCCACATCTACATCTTAATCTACATCTTTGGTTTCTGCTTTTCTTTTTCTTTTCTGATATATGTGTGTAGGAGGGAGTCTCTGCTGGAGACACTAATAAATTGCTATATTCTAGATAGCCATCAAGGGGAAGAGGAAATTCATCTACGGTTGGAAATTGGCTCTAGAAAGATAAAAAAGAGATTAAATAGCACCTATTTCTGAAAGAACACACAGTTTCTGCTAAAGTCTCTAGTTAAGTATGTTGTTGTTCAGTTATTCGGTCGTGTGTGGTTCTTTGTGACCCCAAGGACCAGAGCATGTATTAGGATCCCCATGCCAAGACCACCCCTCTCTTTTTATTATTTTTTATTTTTTTGCAGGGCAATGAGGGTTAAGTGACTTGCCCAGGATCACACAGCTACTAAGTGTCAAGTGTCTGAGGTCGGATTTGAACTCAGGTCCTCCTGACTCCAGGGCCTGTGTTTTATCCCTTGTGCCACCTAACTGCCCCATACCTCTCTCTTTTTACTATTAGGAGACTCCCTGTTTTCCAGAGCTAAGGCCCAGCAAGCAAGCTGTGCTCTGAACTCAGCCTAACAACAATCCTTAGCGTTCATCCTCTGGATGAACTCAGCCACAGCAAAATCCCTGTAATTTTTTTTTTCTTTCTTTCTTTCTTTTTTTTTGTGAGGCAACTGGGGTTAAGTGACTTGCCCAGGGTCACACAGCTAGGTTAAGTGACTTGCCCAGGGTCACACAGCTAGTAAGTGTTAAGTGTCTGAGGCCGAATTTGAACTCAGGTACTCCTGACTCCAGGGCCGGTGCTCTATCCACTGCGCCACCTAGCTGCCCCTTCCCTGTAATGTTTTTGCACCAGGCCCAGGTGGTTCCTGAGCTCAGACAAGTACCTGTGGTACCCATATTCCAGTCATGAAGCCCTGCTATGGATGAAACTTGTCTCATTGTTGCTGTTACTCCCTATTGTCAGGGCTATAGCTCACCGTGTAGCCATTTGTAAATATATGTATTGAGATTTGCCTACGCTAAAGCAGGTCTCTTCAGTATCAGAGGAAACCCTGGCACATGTGTCTAGTTTGCCTCCTCCAAGGGAATAAAGAGAGCTTTTTGCTTATGACCACTGTTGGCTCTTTGGTTTTATTTTGTTTTTGTTTTATTTTATTTTTCTGAGTTAACTGTGGTTGTGATAACCTGTGTGAGCTCTTTGGTATTTTCAGAGTTAATAGTGGTTGTGTAACTTCTGTGACTCTTTGGTCATTTGTTTTCAGAGTTGACACATGCCGGTACATATTGTTGATGGGGTTTTCTTGGCAAAGACGCTGGAGTGGCTTGCCATTTTAAAATTAAAAAATAAAAGTCCACCTCTTGTTATGGAAATATCTTGGAAGAGCCAGGAGTTTTCTAGGGTGGGCCCTGCCTGTTGAGTTCTACTTCAACCATACAGTTTCATTTCAGGATTTTTTCTTTAGCTCTTCACTGCCCTCTCCAGGTGTTCTGGGTCTTCCCACGATAGGAAAACCTCCAATCATTAACCATGCCGAATGTTTCCCAGCTCTATAGAAGAGGAATTGATCCTTTCCTTTTCCCCATCTTCTGAACAGTTTTCTCAACCTTGCTAATCACTGTACTCTCTTCCTAAAGGCAGACTAGTGGAAAGTGTGAGTTTTAGGGACTGAGCTCCAGAGTTAATGTGGTAAGCAACTGGAGGTGGGATTACACGAGCACTTCTTGTGCCACGTGCCCAGTGGAAGACAAAAGAAACAGGAGAGGTTTCCTTCAAGGAGCTTACAACTAGTTGGGGAGATCAAACCTCCCACTCAAAACAATGCAAAGGTAATTAACTAGCTGGGTAAACTTGAGACTTGTGTTGTGTAATACTTTGCAGTTTACAAACCACCCTGTGTCCTGTAGGCATCATTGTTGACATTTTACAGGTGAGGGAACTGGAGTCTAGTCAAGTGATTTGCCCATGGTCATTCATATGCCCACTGCCAAGTGACTGACTGCCATTCCTGGTGTCCTGACTCAGAGTCTAGTTCTCCTAGTTCTCCGAACATTAGGACATGAATCAAGTCATTAGACCTCCCTGAAGTTTGATTTATCTAGAAAGTGGATTGGTTAGACTAGGTAATTTTTTTTTTTTGGAGGGAGACTGGGTCTCCCTATCTTGTCTAGGCTGGATGTGAAGGGGCTTCTCACCTGCCCCATCCCATTGCTGATCTGCATGGAATCTTTGACCTGTTCCATTTCTGGCTTAGGCTGCTTGCTCACCCCAATTTAGGTAGACTTCATCTGCTCCCTCCCATGTAAAAGTAATCTTCCTGAAGAGCAGGTCTGTCCATGCTACCCCATCCCTCTTTACTCAATGAACTCCAGTGGCTCCCTATTACCTCCAGGATGAAATAGAAATATTACTTTATAGACATTATATGATAAATAGAGTGCTAAAATAATATTATATCAATAAATCAATTATAAAATATAAATAATATAATAAATATTAAAACAATAAAATATAAAATAATATAATAATATAATAAGCAAACATAAGTAAATGTTATATTCTAAATACATAAAATTATAAATAAATATAAATATTATAAATAATTTAAAATATAAAACCCTAGTGGTGTTCAAAGCCCTTCATAACCTGCCTTTTCTTGCCTTTCCTATATTCTTTTTTTTCCCCCCCTGGCAGGGCAATGAGGGTTAAGTGACTTGCCCAGGGTCACACAACTAGTGTCAAGTGTCTGAGGTCAGATTTGAACTCAGGTCCTTCCTAATCCAGGGCTGGTGCTTTATCCACTGTGCCACCTAGGCATTTCCCATAGTCTTACATCTTATTCTTCCCTACATATTTTGTGATCCAGTGATAGTGGCTTCCTTGTTTCCTGAACAAGATATTCCACCTAATTCCAGACATTTGAACTGGCCATCCTCTATGCCTTAGAATGTTCTCCCTCCTCGTCTGTATCACCTGTCTTTCTTGACTTTCTTCAATCTCAGCTAAAATCTCACCTTCTACAGGAAGCCTTTTTCTGGTCCCTTTCCTCTGCTGATTACCTCCAATTTATCCTGCATGTATCTTGTTTGTACATAGTTGTTTACACCTTGTCTCCCCCAATAGTCTGTGACCCCCTCAGAAGAGGAATAACATTTTACCTTTCTTTGTATCCCCAGTGATCACCCCAGTGCCTGGTGCATAGTAGATATGCGATAAATTTTTCCTTTCTGACTGACCATACTGGTGATTTACATAGTATGGACGGTCAATCAGCTTTATCTTGCCTGCAGCTCAGAACTCCAGAGCTCAAGAGATCCACTAGCCCTAGCCTTCCCCAGTGGCAGGGATTTCAGGCAACTACCACAAGGCCCAGTAGTGACACTAGACTCTTTAGCTTGGGTGGCTTTGATTCTGATTTTAATAACAAAACAAGGCAGTGATAAATGTAATAGACCCTCGCTCTCTCTCCATTGCATTAGAGTGGCATGGATAATAAATCTGGAGCTAGAAGGAACCTTTGAAGTCATCTGGTCAAGCCCCTTCATTTTACAGATGGGGAAACTGAGGCCTGGAGAAGCTAAATGACTTGTCCAAAGTCACTTAGGTACTATATGCTAGCATACAAAAGCCTTCATATTTGATTGGAGTGAAGAGTATATTAAGATAATAGATTTAGAACTAGAGAGAACCTTAAAAGCCATCTGCCCAATAACCTCCTACAGATGGGGAAATTGAGGCCTAGAGAGGATAATAGACCTTATATATGAGAGCTAAATGACACAGTGGATAGATCACCTGCCCTGGATTCAGGAGGACCTGAGTTCAAATCCGGCCTCAGACACTTGACACTTACTAGCTGTGTGACCCTGGGCAAGTCACTTAACCGTCATCACTTGCCCCCCCCCCCAATATGACTTTATATATGCAAGATAAATAAGTATGTGCTAACTGGTACACTGGAAGAAGGGGCTCTGGGTTCTAGTAGAACAAAAGGACAAAGATTCACTAGGAGTCAAGGTAATAGACTGACAATTAGAGAAAAGGGAATTATTGATATTGTGTTCTTAGAGGAGCTGAATAACAGGAGAGACCTGTTGCTAAGAACAGCAGAAAACCTAGACCAGCCCACAAAGAAATAAGACGATAACTGCTCTGTTTTTTGTTGTTGTTCAGTCGTTTTTTAGTCATGTCCGACTCTTTGTGACCCCATCTTGGCAAAGATACTAGAATGGTTTGCTGTTTCCTTCTCTAGCTTCATTTTACAGATGAGGGAACTGAGGTAGACAGGGTTAAGTGACTTGCCCAGGATCACACAGCTAGTAAGTATTTGAGGCCAGATTTAAACTCAGGAAGATGAATCTTCCTAACTTTAGGCCTGGTACTCTGTGCACTGTGTCACTTAGCTCCCTACTGTTTTCAGTCATGTTCAAATCTTTATGACCCCTAATGGGGTTTTCTTGGCAAAGATACAGGAGTGGCTTTCCTTTTCTTTCTCCAGCTCATTTTACATATGAGAAACTGGGGAAACTAGGGGTTAAGTGACTGGCCCAAGGTCATGCAGCTAGTAAATGTCTGAAGCCAGAATTGAACTCAGGTCTTCTTGACTCCAGGCCTGGTACTCCATTGACTTTATTCACCTAGCTAGTCTTGAAAAGGTTAGAGGATTTAGAGATGAAAGGAACCTTAATGGTCATCTAATTCCTTACTCCCCACCTATTTCCCCTCCCCCCCACCATGAAACAAAGACTTAGAGAGGGTCCCTTGCTCAGGTCCACACAAACAGCATTTAAGTAGCAGAGCTGGAAATCTAGTTCCCCCCGACACCAGAACTGTGCTTTTTTTTTTTTTAAACGATGATATATGGTGTCCTCAGATTTAGGAAAATAATACCTGGCATCTAACTCTGCCTGAGCTAGCAGGTGAAAGAGAGGGGAAATTGAATGAAAATACAGGCTTCTTAAATAACCAGGGAAAGAAAGATTTGAATTGAGTTCATGAAGGGCTCAGGTCGCTAGATAGAAGTATATACAAGAGTTAAGGGAACAGTTGTAACTAGGGCAGGTCCCCAGGGGCTTTCCCCTAGGGTGGATGCGTTTAGAGGGCACCCCCCCCCCAAAGAAAACAAATACAAGTACACTATTGATAGAATAGGAGGCAAGGGGAGCCTTCCATCCGGAGTTCAGATACTAGTAGAGCTCAGGGAAGAGGTGCCCTAAAGGTTGTAGGGGACAGTGGCCTGCAGCCTCTTGTCTGTCTGTCTGTCTCTCTCTTTCCTTTTCATATTCAGCTACAACTGCACCTTGTCCCATTCACCCTTCTGGAGTCAGATCGTGTTTTCATCCTATTTTCAGGGTGAGCTGCCCTCTTTACCCTCTTTCCTGCCTCCTTCCCCAGGCAGCAACACTTTCCCTTCCCTCCCAAATGCAGAGTAGAATGGAGCCTTACAGAAGCCTCTTTGATGAAGTAAAAGAGTATTGGGCCCCAAATTCTATCAATTGTACTAGATATATCTGAGGACCTTTCTGAGATTGAATCCCCTAAACCAATATGGTAATGAATTTCCTCTCCAACTCAAGTGAATTTGTCTTAATTCTTCATGTTATTGTGTTGTTTTGAGTTCAAACACTTCATGTTACTGGCCCTAGTGGATGCTGCTAGCCCTGGACACCCAAATGTAAGGCTAATATCCTTAAGTATTCAAAGTAGGTCATATCTGATTGATCTATATCTTTATCTTTATACCTATATGTCATATGTATATTATATATCACAGGTATATTATAAACACACACACACACACACACACACACACACACACACACACATATATCAGCAATCATCTTCATGAATTCAGACCTGGCCTCAAACACTTACTAGCTGTGTGGCCTGGGCAAGTCACTTAACCCTGTTTGCCTCAGTTCCCTTATCGGTAAAATGAGCTGGGAAAGGAAATGGCAAACCACTCCAGTATCTGCCAAGAAGACTCCAGTCAGACATGACTGAAATCACTGAACAACAACAAATAAATGTATCTATAGATATAGTTATATTTGTATATCTATATATCTAGTTTCAATTCTATTGTATTGATATATATCCACATTAGTAACTATTATCTATGTATCTTCCTCCCTCCCTCCCTTTCCTCCCTCCTCCCCTCCCTCCCTCCCTCCCTCCCTTCCTTCCTCTCTCTCTCTCTCTCTCTCTCTCTCTCTCTCTCTCTCTCTCTCTCTCTCTATCTTCCTTCCTACAATCTATCTCTACACAAAGTAGCCAAACTATCTATCATGTCTGAGAGGCAGCACAGTATACTGGATAGAGTTTTCATCTTGGAGTCAGGATGACTTGGGTTCCAATCCTGCCACTATTACATACCAGTTGTATGACCACCCATAAGTGACAACCTCTCAGTTCCCTCAGTCAACTCTCTAAGACTATATGCAGATTTGCATTTCTAATCTGAAAGTGAAGCCCTGACTGAGCAGGACCAGAACACTTTTTTTGGGTTGTTTGTGTTTTTGTTTTCTTTTTTTTGCAGGGCAATGAGGGTTAAGTGACTTGCCCAGGGTCACACAGCTAGTAAGTATCAAGTGTCTGAGGTCAGATTTGAACTCAGGTCCTCCTGAATCCAGGGCCAGTGCTTTTTCCACTGTGCTACTTAGCTACCCCCTAGATTTGCATTTCTGAAGCAATTTTCTATACCATAATTTCCCTTTACCCTTAAGTTAATAGACTCATCAGTTTAGAGCTAGAAGTTCAAGCCACTTATTTTACAAATGAGGAAACTGAAGCCCAGAGAGGTTTACTGAATTGTTCAAGATCACAAAAATAATAAGGGGCAGAGGTGGGATTTGAATCCAGGTCCTCTGACTCTAAATCCATTCTGCTCCCCAGTGTAATATAAATGTCCTCCTCTCCCAATCATTTATAAATCCTCACACTGGGAGCAAAGTATGTTTTTATGTACCACACCAGGCAACTAACCTGAGAATGGGTTGTTGTTCTTACTCATGAGAAGGGGAATGAGAGCCACACCCAAGCATGGAGATGACCTTTTTAGATCTAAGAGATGGGTGGTACTAGCTCAGGCTACAACAATGTCTCTATGAGGGAAACTGAAGTTAGAATATACTTGAGGATATTTGTAGAGACACATTATCTATGAGTTTGGAGCTAAGCAGAGTCTTGCATTTGACACATGTTGGCAAGTCAATCCATCAACCAGCCAATCAACAAACATTTATTAAGCTCCAGGCAAAGTCTCTCATTCTTCCAAAGACTCTCAGATTCCATGTCTCATTTTCTTTTTCTTTTTCTTTTTTTTTTAGTGAGGCAATTGGGGTTAAGTGACTTGCCCAGGGTCACACAGCTAGTAAGTGTTATGTGTCTGAGGCTGGATTTGAACTCAGGTACTCCTGACTCCAGGGCTGGTGCTCTATCCACTGCGCCATCTAGCTGCCCCTACATCCATGTCTCATTTTCAAACAACAACACTGACAGAATGTTGTTGTTAAAAGAAGATGGGCCTTTGTTTCCATGAGAGTCTTATAGTTATTAGAGCAGCTTTGTGATTTTTGTAGGCTATCTGGCTTGTTCTCTATTCAATTCTAAGGCTAACTGTCCATCAACACTGTCTGTACTGGATAAATGTACTGGTCCATGTGCTTTATAGACTATAGAGGCAGGAAGGTGACACAGCAGGGAGAACCCTGGGACTCAAGTCAAGACTCGAGTTCAACTCCGGTTTCAGACAATTGCTACATGTATGACCCTAAGCATGTCACTTAACCTTTGTCTGCTTCTATTTCCTTAATTATAAAATGAGGGAAATAATAGCACCTACCTCAAAGGGTTGTTGTGAGGCTCAAATGAGATAATATCTCTAAAGTGCTTAGCACACTGCCTGGCACCTACCAGGCAATTAACAAATGAATATCCCTACTCGCTACCCCACCACCATAATGCTTTTCCAGATTCATAAGACAATTTGGACAATTGATATTCTTCATCCACTTGGTCTTTCCTTATTGAGGGGTTATAATGTTTTCTTTCCCTTTCTATCTCTGCTTCTGATTTTCTGAACTTCTACACCATAACTCAGCTACCAACTAACCCTGCAACTTCCCTCAACCAAACAATCAACAAACATTTATTAAGTACCTACTACAACCAGCCAGTGTGCTAAGTTCTGGGGACACAAAAGGAGGCAAAAGACAGTCTCTCAAGGAGCTCACAATCTAACAGGGAGACAACATGCAAACAAATATATAGAAACAAGCCATATGCGGGAGAAATAGGAAATAATTAGTGGAGGGAAGGCACCAGAATTAAGAGGAGTTGGGAAAGGCTTCCTGCAAAAGATGGGATTTCAGGAAAGTCAGTAGGTCCCCTGAACCTGGGACTTCCTCACTCTGGAAATCCATCTTTTCCTGAGGCCTTCTTACCTTGCATTATCCTTTTGCCATGCTGGTTCACGTCTGGCATTGATGAGTTCTTTCCAGGGTCTAGGTTTTGGGTAGGGGCCCAGGTTGGTTACGCTTATGACCTTCTTGGTTCTGCTCCTGGCTTTCTAGTCTTTGTTACCATGTCTCCTTGTTGGTTCCTTCCCCCTCAGTCCCTCACTTTTTGGTTTTTTTTGGTGAGGCAATTTGGGTTAAGTGACTTGCCCAGGGTCACACAGCTAGTAAGTGTTAAGTGTCTGAGGCCAGATTTGAACCCAGGTCCTCCTGACTCTAGGGCCGGTGCTCTATCCACCGAGCTACCTAGTTGCCCCAGCCCCTCACTTTTTAGGTCCCTTTTATGTGTTGTCTTCTTCCATTAGAATGTAAGTTCCTTTAGGGCAGGGACTGTCTTTTGGCTTGTATTTGTATTCTTAGTACTTAGCACAGTTCCTGGTAAATTTTGTTGTTGTTGAGTTGTTTCAATCATGCCCTACTCCTCGTGACCCCATTTGGGGTTTTCTTGGCAAAGGTACTGGAGTTATTTGCCATTTCCTTCTCCAGCTCATCTTACAGATGAGGAAACTGAGGTTAATAGGGTTAATCGACTTGCCCTTGGTAACACAGCTAGTAAGTGCCTGAGGCCAGATCTGAACTCATGAAAATGAGTCTTTCTGATTCCAAGCCCAGTGTTCCATCCACTGCACCACCCAACTGCCCTGCTGGTGCATGCTAAGTACTTAATAAATGCTTATTTCCTTTCATTCTAGGTGTGGGTACTCCTTTCAACATCACAACTATGTCTCAGCAGATAAGTCCAAGGGAGTTGCTTGAGAGAGAAGTTAAATGACTTGTGAAAAGTCATATGACTCCTAAATTAGTGTCAGAGAAGGAATGTGAAGATGGACCATCTAGATTCCAAGATTTACTGCCTCCCTTCAATAACATAATCTCATTTATATTCATAGTATCACTGTGAGGTTAGTAGGAATTATTGTCTTTGTTATTACCAACCAGGTACAGAAAGTTTAAAGGATTTGTCTAGGATGATCGTTAGTTAGTGGAGGTTTCTGAACCAGCTGCTCAGGGATGCTAGGATATACTTTTTTTTTTTGCGGGGCAATGGGGGTTAAGTGACTTGCCCAGGGTCACACAGCTAGTAATTGTCAAGTGTCTGAGGCCAGATTTGAACTCAGGAACTCCTGAATCAAGGGCCAGTATTTTATCCACTGCGCCACCTAGCCACCCCTAGAATATACTTTTTCTGAAACTTTGACATGAACAACTAGAGTCTGAAGATACATTTCTGACTGTGACAGGCTTCAGAGAAATCTAAGAAGTGTTTTGAATAAGTCTTAATCTTATCAAATCCATAGTCAAGGGTCTTCTCTAGGATATAATATATTTCCTAGACTTAAATCTTGCCTTGGAGTTTCTGGTTAGTTACTGGTAGGACACATTGGGATCCTCCTTTCTACTAACTAACCTAAGTTCAAATGATGAATCACCTTTTTTTACTAAGGTAGCATCTTTTTTTTTTTTTTTTTAGTGAGGCAATTGGGGTTAAGTGACTTGCCCAGGGTCACACAGCTAGTAAGTATTAAGTGTCTGAGGCTGGATTTGAACTCAGGTACTCCTGACTCCAGGGCTGGTGCTCTATCCACTGCGCCACCTAGCTGCCCCTAAGGTAGCATCTTAAAAAGTTTATTTTGAATTGGATAAGAAACTTCAAAAAAAAAAAAAAAACAACTTCATACACTTTCTCAGTGTTAGCAGAGAATACATATCTAACACCTGCTTGTGATGGAAGAATTGGCCCATAGAGGTCACACAGAGGTAATCTTTACCTGCTTCCTGTTGACCACAAAGAAACTTTGGAGCATGCATCTGGCCATGTATGATCCATTGATTCCCCATCTTCCATATGGCCTTCAACCTGCAGTAGTGAGCAAATGGCTCTTCCTTTCTCTTTGTTCTTTCTTGATCTTTGGTAAATAATAATATCAAGAGAGAAGTGTCCAGGAGACCTTGTGAGTTTTGAAGTCTGGAGGTCTTTGGTGGCAGGAGTAGCGGTGTTTACCAGTATGGCAGCAGGAACCATAGTATTTACTGGCATGGTGGCAGGAGGGGTTTCTGTCAAGGGGAAAAGTTTCTGCACTGTAGAGTTTGCTAGGAGAGAGGCCAAGCCTGGCTCCTTTTTCTAGCAAAGTTGATCAAATGATGCCAAGACTGGGTAAAATATAAAACAGCTAATTAGCAGACTAATTAGTAGTGTTGCAAAATTGCTATGCTTTCTAATAAGGATCTACTGTCAGTTTTCTAGTCAATTGTACTATTAGTTATAAGTTGTTACTGAATTCTGTTGATCATTCTGCCAATGCAAACTGTGATTCTGTTTAATCTTTCTTTTTGTGAGTAGGAACAAACTACCTGTCCTATACCAAATTCATGTTCTACATTAAGCACTTCTTTTCCTACTCCCCCCTTTTGGGGAGACTCTAGACTCGAACAAAAAAGTAACATTTTCCCTGAAATGTTGGGGTGGGAAGTAAATGAGACAATGAGTATGAGAAAGAATATCCTAATTGCCCCAATTAAAGGAAGGCTCTCCTAGCAATGAACTTGGGGTCTAGGACTACAGGGTTGTATATGAGTCAGCAAGTGGTGGGTACCCCATCTCTTGTTTTTCTAGCCTCAATGGTAGCTATTCAAATCAGCTACCAGGCCTGACTGTATTATTCCAACCACCTTGCAGACAGGTACTTGTAATTGTTCATTCAATTAAATGTTTTTGCTAGAGGTATGATATTTGCCTTCACTTTATGAGTTTGGGGTTTTAGGATGGTTCTTTATCTGTGAATGAGTAAGTTGCATTACATTAAAATGAAGAATTGTTTCATTAATTGATAAATGATAAAAGGAAATGAACAGGCAGTTTTCAGGAGAAGAAATCAAAGCTATCAATAGTCACATAAAAAATTCGATAAATCACTATTGATTTGAGAAATACAAATTAAAACAACTCTGAGATATCACTTTACACCTATCAGATTGGCCAACATGATGGAAAAGGAAAATGACAAATGCTGGAGAATGTGTGGGAAAATTGGGACACCGATGCACTGTTGGTAGAGTTGCAAACTGGTTTAATCATTCTGTTCCAAATAATTTGGAGCTATGCCCAAATGGCTATAAAACAGTATATCCTTTGGTCCAGCAATACCACTACTAGGCTTGTATCCAAAAGATGAAAGAAAAGGAAAATGAACTGTATTAAAAATATTTATGGCATCTCTTTTATTCTTTTTTTTTTGCAGGGCAATGGGGGTTAAGTGACTTGCCCAAGGTCAGGCAGCTAGTAAGTGTCAAGTGTCTGAGGCCGAATTTGAACTCAGGAACTCCTGAATCCAGGGCCGGTGCTTTATCCACTGTACCACCTAGCTGCCCCCGCATCTCTTTTTATAGTAGCAAAGAATTGGAAATTGAGGGGATGCCCATCAATTGGGGGATGGCTGAACAAGTTGTAGTGTATGATTGCAATGGAATACTATTGTCCTCTAAGAAATGATGAAGTGGATAGCATCAGAAAAGCCTGGGAAGTATTATAGGAATTATTGCAAAGTGAGTGAGCAGAACCAGAACATTGTACACACTAACAGAAGTGTTGTAATCAGGATTAACTGTGAAAGATTTAGCTAATCTGATCAAAACAATGATCCAAGAGAATTCCAAAGCACCCATGATGAAAAAAAGCTATCTACCTCCAGAGAGAGAACTGATAAACTCTGAGTGCAGATTGAATCATACTTTTTTCACTTTATTTTTCTTGGTTTTTTTGGGGGGGGGGTGTTTTTTGAAACATGACTAAAGTGGAAATATATTTTGCATGATTTCACATGTATAATCGACATCATATTGTTTGCCTTCTCAATGAGTGGGGCAGGGACAGTAGGGAGTGAGAGAATTTGAAACTCAAAATTTAAAAAAAAGGTTAAAAGTTAAAAAAATGTAATTGGGAGGGGGCAGCTAGGTGGCACAGTGGATAAAGCACTGGTCCTGGATTCAGGAGGACCTGAGTTCAAATCTGCCCTCAGACACTTGACACTTACTAGCTGTGTGACCCTGGGCAAGTCACTTAACCCTCATTGCCCTGCAAAACAAACAAAAACAAACAAAAAATGTATTTAGCAAAATCAACAAACCTATATTTAAAATGAAGAATTATTCAAGGGAGACAGCATAAAGGATGTCGTCAGAGAAGTAAATGTATGACTAAAAAAAGATTAGCTTGTCTTATTGCAAGAGGAAAGGATAGAACATAAGATCCTTGTGGATAGTGGTACTCAGAAAACCATATATGGGTGCATGATCTGAATGTCTGGGCTTCCCAAAGATATGGTCAACTGAGTCAAAGATGAATAAATGAATTTTAAAAAATAACCACCATGTATTAAGTCCTTACTCTATCAGGTCCTATGCTAAATGCTGTGAAGGCAAGTATAAAAAGAAAGACAGATCCCTTCCAATAGGGGAATATACTTAACAAAACATATAAGGATGGGACTTTCAGGAAAAGGTGTTTCAGGAGAGGAAATCCCAGGGATGGTAAGCAGACCCATCAGACAATTGATTGACATGTCCTATTCCCAGTGATAGAAGTGAGAAGGTGGGGTGTCAGGCGCATAGCCAGAGTTATGGCTTAAGTATGCTTTCGAACATACATTACGAAAACGTTTAAATAGGCCATAACAAGGCTTTGCAGCAAAAGAAGTCAATAACTTGTCCATTGCAGTTAAAATGGATGAAACTAGAGAGGCCTTGGAGAAATCTCTGGGATCCACATTCTCCTTCCCCAGTTCTGGTATCCCCCACCCTACTTTGTCAGTCAAATGAGATGTAATTCTATATTCTGTGATTATTTCTGAAGACCTCCAAAGAAGGAAAATCTCCAATTTTCCTTGGAATTAGTAGGTGTGACTTCTAATACCACCTATGCGCTACCCATCTTTGTGATGTTGGACAAATCCCTCATCTGTCATATGGGAGGTGGGGTGGGGTTAGACTAAGTGACCCCTAAACTCCCTTCTAATTCTAAGTCATATTATCCCCCAAGTCCCAAATCTTTGCAATCAACTCAATCCACATATTGTGATTCAGATAATGGTTTATGGAAAACATATGCCACAAGTTGGGGTTTAGGTTTGTTTTGATTGGGCTGTGTGAGCAAGGGATGGGTGGGGCAGACTGACAGCCCTTTGTTATTGTTGCGAGTTATTATATTCAGTGCAGACTTTTTGGTTTGGTGCTGGAGGCTAGAAGCCAAACCCTTGGTGGGAGAGGGGGGAGGGGGAATGAGAGGTTATAAAGGCTATGGTCCTCCTACTAGGAGGTAAGGTGCAAAGAGACTATTAAAAGAAGAGCTGCTTTTAAACCAGACTGCCTTTAAATGGAGACATGTTAGTAAATTAAAAAGTGTCAAAGCAGGAAAAGGCCTCAGGTATTTTTAAACTCGCTTACAAACAGAAGTGAGCCTAAATTGAACGCCCAGGTTGCTTTTAATGTGGCTTCTCTTTCTCTCCCCCCTCTCCTCTCCTTCAAAGAGATGTTTTCTTTTCTGTCATAATACTTTAGCACAGGTAGCAAAGATTTCACTTTGGTGAGCAGAGATGAGTTAACACTGGTGGCGATCATACCACAAGTGCAGCAAAGGAAGTTGAACTGGTAACTTAAAAAAAACCAAAAAACTACGCCCCATCTCTTCCCCTCTCCAGGTGACAATGCCTAAGGACAATAGCTGGGTCTAGTGCCCTCAGATTTCAGACAGGAGCAACTTAAAGTGGAAGAGAACAAGATTTTTCAAAGTATATCAATCATCTCTTATTTACTCCCAGGCCTTGTGTCACCCTTGTCCCTATCTCTTCGTGCCTGGTCTTGACACAGTATAGGGAGGAGAATTTAAAAAAAAATGTGTTGGGGGCAGCTAGGTGGTGCGGTAGATATAACACCAGCCCCGGAGTCAGGAAGATCTGAGTTCAAATCCAGCCTTAGACACTTACTAGCTGCATGACCCTGGGCAAATTACTTAACCCCAATTACCTCCAAAAAAATGTGTTATCAGCCTGCAACTTTCTCATAAGTCTCATCCTTTTGGACATCTCTGTAGCTTTGCTCACCATCGATTCCCCTCCTCCTGGGTCCTTTCTCCTTTCTGGGTTTCTGTGACACTGCTCTCTCTCGGTTCTCCTATCTGTTTGATCCTTTGCTGAATCGTCATTTATGTCACCCCTCCCCCCCCAACTGTGACTTTGTCCTCTGTCCTCTTTTCTCTTTCCACTCTTTCACTTGGTGATCTCTAGTCAGCTCTGATGACTTTTACTATCATCTCTATGCAGATTGTTCACACATCAATATATCCAGCCCCAGACTGCCTCCAGAGTTTTCATCCCCTATAACCAATCAAAAGGGCATTTTCAAACTGGATATGACACTGACATTTCAAACCCAAGATGTCTGAAATAGAACCCATCACATTTCTCTCTCAAACTTGCCTATTTCTGTTGAGGAAACTACCACCCTTTAAATAAACCAGGTTTGAAATCTCTATGTTATGATCTACTTCTCACTGTCATTCACCCCAAACAGCTAATCTGTTGCCAAATCTTTTCAATTCTACCTTTACAACAACTCTCTTATACATCTCATTCTCTCCACTGACACAACTATTTCCCTAATTTAGGTCCTTGTCACCCCTCTCTCACACTATTAAAATTTTATCTTAATTGGTATTCTGCCTTTACAATCCAGAATCTACATAGCGATCATAGCCATGCTACTAGAATGGAGAGAAAGGCCATAGTCTTCTCCCTTGCAGGGATAGAATTGAATAGTCATAGCATGATCTATATATGGAAACAGAGAAACTGAGGGTGGTGTCATTCCTTTTTTAAAGGTCCATTGAGTCAGCCATTATTCCTGCTCAATCATCAATAAAGAGGTGACTGTGTCCTATCCAAGTACCAGGTCCCCTTCAGTGATGAACCAGAACAAGTATTGGGCCAGAAGCATGCAGGCAGATCTGCATATGCTCTCTGAAGTGAAACTTCAGTTAAATCTCTGTATAGGTATATGTTGTCTCCTCTGATAGAATGTAAGCTCCTTGAGGGTAGGGATTGTTTCATTTTTGGCTTTGTATCTCCAGGGCTTAGAGTGGTACCTATTATATAGTAGGCTCTTAAATGCTTGCTGATTGATTGGCTTATGGTATCTGTATTCAATGCAAATGGGCAGGTAGGTGACAGTGGATAGAGTGTCAGACCTGGAGTCAGGAAGACTCATCTTTATGAGTTCAACTTTGGCCTCAGACACTTACTAACTGTGTGACCCTGGGCAAGTCACTTAACCCTGTTTGCCTCAGTTTCCTCACCCGTAAAATGAACTGGAGAAGGAAAATGCAAACCACTTCAGTATCTTGCCCCATAAGGGACAAGGGCTGAAAAACAACTGAAATGACACTCAATGCAATGACTGAGAAGGGTGTAACTTTCTCCTCTAAGTAAAAGAGGAAATTTCAATTTATAAGGGAGTTGCACTTGATAAATTTACTCTGTAAATCTATTACTTGGAATTTAGAATTCACTTTTAGTGAAATGGTTGTTAGATCCCCCGGCTAGCCCATAAAAATCTATTTAAACCAGAACATCCCTGAAGTATAGTACTCCTTTGATAATAGTGGTAGTGCTAACACACCAACCCACCACCACATGTCTCTGTGGGAAGATGCATTCAGGGTGTCATCTAGGGAGCTGTGAACAGCACATTTCTATCTTCCTCCTAGCTCTTTCTCTCACCACATAACTATTTTTCCCCAGACACCCTAAAGGTGCTAATGGGATCTTTGAGTATAGGAGCTATTCACATTTCAGAGGAAAAGCAAACTCCTCCCTGGTCCTTTCACTAGAGCCCAGCTGCTTTAGAAATGTTTCTTGAATGACTAGGCAAAATCTGACTCCTGATTTCCCACAGGATCAAAGCTGGAAAAGAGCTCAGGGTTCAACTAGTCTCAGTTCTCTGGGAAGGTTAATTGGCTTGCCTAAGGTCAATATTTGAGTTTGCATTGAGTGTTGTTTGATGTTTTTTTTTTTTTCAGTTGAGTCCAATTCTCCATGACCCCATTTAGGGTTTTCTTGGCAAAGATACTGGAGTGATTTGTCATTTTCTTCTCCAGCTAATTTTACAGATGAAGAAACTGAGGTAAACAGGGTTGAGTGACTTGCCCAGGGTCGCATAGCTAGTAAGTATCTGAGGCTACATTTGAACCCATAAAGTTGAGTCTTCCTGAATCCAAACCTGGCGCTTTATCTATGGTACCCTCTAGCTGCCTTGGGCCTAACACTTAGTAAACATTTAATAAATGTGCTTTATTTATTCACCCTAGCCATCTTGCGCCATTAGTATTTGGAATGGCCTGGGAGTAAGGACCTGCTTGCTTTAATCATTGATCTTAATTATTTTGATATATTTGGTTCTAAAAAGAACCTGACAAAAAAACGTAGGCAGGACAGAATGTGAATTAGCAGGGAATCTCCAGTGTTTCAAGTAAGAGCACAGCACTATTTGGGGCTCTTAGCAGATTCTTATAAGGGAACCACTTTCTTGCAGCCCCAAGTGCTGTGGCTGCCCAAACCTTAAACTCAGAGCTACTGGCTCTGCAAGCAGGCCCTGGGTTTTTGGGGGCAGGAAGTTAGATGTAAGGGTGGGAGTGTTTCTGTAAGCTGTCTGAGCAATAGGAGGAATTGTTTGATCTTTGTCATTTCTTTTGAAAATATCAGCCAGCAGGAGCTAACCAGGAACTCCTTTTTATTTGTCTCTCCCAGCATTCTGAGGGATGAGCGCCTCTTTACCAGGGAATCCCCAATTCAGGGTATTCTCTCTGGATTGTCCCCCGTGGCCGAAACACCTTCTCTCCTTTGTTCCAATTTCTGACCTCCTTTAAGTGCCAACTAAAATCCCACCATCTCCCCAGATCCCCTTAATTCCAGCGTCCTTCCTCTGTTATTTTCTTTACATATCTTGCTTTGTATTTATCTCTTTGCATGTTTTCTCTGCAGACATTAGATTGTATGCTCCTTGAGGGCAGGCATTGCCTTTTGCCTCTTTTTCCATCTCCAGGGCTTAGTGAATGAAGGGCCTGGCACATTGTAGACACTTACTAAATGTTTATTGATTGACTGATTGATGTACACTGAGGACTCTTAATAAAACAAACAGAAAAGTGAGCAAAATAAGACTTGCCTGGCCTGCAGGATTTTGCTACTTTGCCATTAGTAGGAATAAGACTTCCTGATAAGGTCTCTGGCAGGTTGACTGGCACACTTCAGCAGGGGAGCCTTGAAACCATCAACAGTAAAGGAGCAGGGTGGAGTGAGGTGGGGTGGAGGAGCCTTGAAACCAGTGTGGGTAGTCAAGGCCGATACCATTGATTTTCTCAGGAGCCTAATTCCCCACTTTTTTTTTCTTGTCAGTCAAAAAACATCAAGAACCTGCTATGTTCCAAGCAGCTAGGTGGCAAAGTAGATAGAGTGCCAGGCCTGGAGTCAGGAAGACTCCTCTTTGTGAGTTCAAATTCAGCCTCAGACACTTCCTAGGTGTGTGACCTTGGGAAAGTCACTTAACCCTATTTGCCTCAGTTTCCTCATGTGTAAAATGAACTGGAGGAGGAAATGGCAAACTGCTCCAGTATCTTTACCAAGAGAACCCTAAATGGGGCCATGAAGAGTCAGACATGACTGAAATGACCAAACAACATTGTTCTAAGCATTGTGCTAAGTTCTGGGGATATGAAGAAAGGCAAAATGAGTAAATACATGAATGAACAGTTACATAAATAGATATTAAGTGCATAAATAAATAAAGGGGTGAAATAAAAATATATAAAACAATCCTTGCCCTCAAGGGGTTTACAGCATGATGAGGCTGACACCCATGTGCAAATGATATATACAGGAAAACCTGGAAGTAACCAGTATAGGGAAGACATTAGAATTAAGGAGGATCGAGAAAGGCATCCTGCAGAAGGTGAGATTTTAGCTGGGACGTGAAGGAAAGCGATCAAATAAGGAGGGAGAGAATTCCAAGCATGGAAGTGAGGCAGTGAAAATTCCCAGAGATGGGGCAGCTAGGTGGTACAGTAGATAGAGCACTGGCCCTGGATTCAGGAGGACCTGAGTTCAAATTTGACCTCAGACACTTGACACTAACTGTGTGACCCTGGGCAAGTCACTTAATCCTTATTGTCCTGCAAAAAAAAATTAAAAATAAAAATAAAAAATCCCAGAGACAAGAGCTGGGAAAGGACCAACCAGTGAGGAGGGCAACGTCACTGGATTATGGAGTGTGTGAGATGAAGCCCATTCTCAGATAAAACAACATTAAGGTATGGAAAAGATGGACCCTAATCCTTTCTGAAGGAGGCAAGCTGTGTGCTCCCCTTTCAAGAAACATTGGAAACAAGGTGGTTTGTGTTTCCTTCTCCAGCTCATTTTGCATATAAGGAAACTGAAGCCAAGAGGGTTAAGTGACTTGCCCAGGGTCACAGAGCTAGTAAGTGCCTGAGTCTGGATTTGAACCTGGATCCTTCTGACTTCAGGACCTGTGCTCTCTCCATTGCACCATCTAGCTGCCCCTGTAGCTAATAGTCTTAAGAGAGTTGCCTGGGGTACTTGTTCAGATAGGAAAGGGGGGGGCAGAGAATAAGCATACAAGGCACTGTGCTAAGTGCTTTACACCTCAATTGATTCTTATAACAACCGTCTGAGGTTGGTGCTATTATTATCCACATTTTATAGTTAAAGAAACTGAGGAAACAGAGGTCAAATGACTTGCTCAGAGTCACATGGCTAATGAGTGGTTGAGTCTGGATTTGAACTCAGGTCTTCCTGACTAGGCCCAGCACTCCATACACTATGCCATCTAGCTGCCTCAAAATCACCTAGCTAGTCCATGTTACAGGGAGGGTTTGAATACAAATTTTTCAGAGATAAGCCTTCTATCTATACCAGAACGTCTATCTTTGGAGGTTTAATTATTTTAAATATTTGGATAAAAATTCCCTCATAGGGAAGAAGGGTGATTATTTTTACATGCAAATGTACATATTTGTTTAACACCTGAATGGGCAATTGTTAAAGACATTTGATATGACTGTGGAGGGGGAAGGGAAGCTGTGGATGCTGGCTGGCAGTCATGTTGAAGGTCAAGAACATTTTAGAAAAACCTGACACAGAGAAAACTGATTACAGGACATCCAGGATTAAAAAATCTAGAAGGTAGGAACTGCAGGACTTTAATAAGAGAGGCCTGATGTACAGAGTGAAGTCAATTAATCAATAAATCAATCAATAACCACTTATTAAATACCATCTATGTGTCAGGTACTGTGTTAGAGCAAAGGGAAACAAAAGTGAGATTGTTCCTGCCCTCAAGAAGTTTACATTTTATTAAGGGAGACAAAATTAATATATGAAAGGATATATAAAATATGTACAAGATTGATGTGGGTGGGAAAGGCAGGAGCAGCTGGGGAGATAAAGAAGGGATTCATGGAGATTTTGAGTTATGTTTTAAAGGAAACTGGGAATTCTAAGAAGTAGAAGTGAGTCCTTCATTTCAAGCGGTATAATGATAAGGATGGGCAACTAGGTGGCACAGTGGATGGAGTGCTAGGCCTGGAGTCAGGAAGACCTGAGTTCAGATCTGACTATCTTTGCCAATAAAAGCCCAAATGGAGTGATGAAGAGTAGGACACAACTGGAAACAAATGGACACACAAGGATAAGGATAGGACTGGACCTATGATCTTAATGATAGAGGAAACTTCCTGGTGAGGAAATTCAGGTGAGGTCAAGAAGACTTGAGTTCAAATCCAGCCTTAGCTGTGTGACCTTGGACAAGTTACTTAACTTCTGTTTCCTTTGGTTTCTTCAACCGTAAAATATGAACAATAATAAATCTACCTCATAGGGCTGTGGTGAGAATCAAATGAAACAATATTTGTGGGGGTAGCTAGGTGGCACAGTGTATAGAGCATCAGCCCTGGAGTCAGGAGGACCTGAGTTCAAATCCAGCCTCAGACACTTAACACTTACTAGCTGTGTGACCCTGGGCAAGTCACTTAACCCCAATTGCCTAAAACAAAACAAAACAAAAAAGAAACAATATTTGTAAAATGCCTAACACAGTGCCTGGCTCATAGTAGGCACTTAATGAATGCTTGTTTCCTTCCTTCCTTTTTCCCTCTGTGAATGCATGTTGGCACCTTCTCTGCAACTTATATTCACTGCCTAGAGTGCTGAGAATGTAAATGATTTGCCCAGGGTCCCATAGCCAATAAGTGTCAGAGGCAGGGCTTGAAACCACTTTATCCTGGCCCTAAGACTGACTCTCTATCCAGTATCCCATTCTACCCCTCTTATAATAATAATGCTAATAATGACACTTGTTATTGTTCAGTTGTTTCAATTATGTTTGACTCTCTTTGACCCCCTTTAGGATTTGTCTTGGCAAAGATACCAGAGCGGTTTGCCATTTTCTTTTTCAGATTATTTTACAGATGAGGAAATTGAGGCAAACAGGGTTGTGTCTCACCCAGGGTCACACTGTTAGGAAATATCTGAAGTTAGATTTGAACTCAGGCCTTCCTGACTCCAGGCCCACCACTCTTATCTACTGGACCACCTAGCTGCCCTAAAAATGACACTTAATAGAGTTTTTAAGTTTTCAAGCATTTAAAATATCCACCCCAAATAATGCAATCACAAAATGCCTAGATATTGCCATTGAATCAGTCAATCAAAAGTACGAACTAAAATGTGAATGCTGCTGTTAAGTTGTTTCAGATTCTTTGTGATCTCATTTGGAGTTTTCTTGGCTAAAATACTGGAGTGATTTTCCATTTCTTTCTCCAGCTCATTTTACAAAGAGGAAACTGAGGCAAACAGGGTGAAATGACTTGCCCAGGGTCACATAGCTAGGAAGTGTCTGAGGCCAGATTTGAATTCAGAAAGATGAGTCTTTGTGACTCCAGGTCTGGTGCTCTATCCACTGTGCCACCTAGCTTCCCTTTAAAATGCTAATTATATTTAATGCATGATGCTAAGCACTGGGGATGTAAATTTTTTTTTTTTTTGTGGTGCAGTGGGGGTTAAGTGACTTGCCCAGGGTCACAAAGATAGTAAGTGTCAAGTGTCTGAGGCCAGATTTGAACTCAGGTACTCCTGAATCCAGGGCTGTGTTTTATCCACTGCACCACCTAGCTGCCCCAAGGGGGTGGATGTAAATTGAAAAGTAAAAAGCTTCCTGAAAAGGAATCCTCTATTGCACATCTCCTAACATGAGGATTCCCATGGCCTCTCGAGTCAGCCCATTTCTTCCACTTTTGGACAGCTCTGTTAGGACGTTTTCCCCCCAATGTGAATCCAAAATCAGTCTCTCTGCTGCTTCATTGCATTGTCCCTGGCTCTAGCCATTGGGCCCAAGAAAAACCAGTTAATCCCTATTGTGTCTGACAGCCCTTTGAATAGTTGAAAGAATGAATGCAAAAGCATTTATGAACACTTTTTTGCTTGCTATACACCACCATGCTAAATGCTGAGAATTCAAATATAAGACTTTCAAAGAGCTTCTGTTCCCTAAGTCTTTCACAGGGAGTTTACATCCTAATAGGAGAAATACATATAGAAGAAGAGTCGGATGGAGTGGTCCCATGGCAAAATGGGTGATAATGCATCATTTTGAATGCCGTCTCCACTGATAAAATCATATCCATTTCTGAGGTTGACTTACTTGAAAATGCCAAGGACTTGGGTGGCAACAGCTTTTCTTTCTGAGTCTTCAGTTCCTCTGGCCATAATACCCACACAAGCAGCTTGCAGGCAGTATTTCCATGAAGGTTGCTTCCCAAGATGATAGCTGCAAGCAGGACTATTGCTCTGGGGATGGCTGCCACTCACAGGGCTCTTGGGTTCACCTGCTTGTCTGTCGAATTTGGGGTTGGTTGTCGGAGAAAAAGGTTGGCCCCTTCTCAACAGGGATTTTTCCCCTCAGGGCCCAAGTCAGAAACAGGATGGTTGGTCTTAGAGAAACTACTTGTGGAAGCATATTTAAAATGTTATTTATAATAAAATGGAAAATATTAAGAAATAATATTTTCTTCAAAGACCTTTCCAAAATCTTTAGAAAACTACCTTTGAAAGGTAAAAGATGAGAGGACAAAAAAGGTTTACATTCAATCTACTGTTATGAAAGCAAGGCATTAAAATATGATGCTTATCTTTAAGTAGAAGGGAAATGGATTAAGGGTGATACCTTAAAACAGGTGACCCTTATTTTGTTTATATAATTATCTCTTTTTCCTTATATTTTTTCTTATATTGAGCCAAAATCTTCCTTTTCACAGCTTCCACCCATAATAACACCTACCTCCCAGGGTTGTTGTAAGGATCAGATGAGATAATAATTGTAAAAAGTGTTCAGTACAGCACTTGGGACAAAGTGTTATTTAAATATTATTATTATTATTATTCTGAAGTTTCTTGTGCATTTAGGCTGGTGCTGGGCACCGAGGAGGTTTATACACACATACACACACACATATATACATACACACATATAGAGATATACATACATATGTATATGTATACATATATTAATTAATTGACTGAATTTCCCATCTTCCATTATGCTCCAAAGAGTACCTTGCTCACATGTTTGTGTGTGCTAAAGGTAAAACAGCATCTGATATGTATTTGTGCAGAACATATTTCTATGGTATGCATCCAGGTACTCTGTAGATATTGAATGGAACATGAGAATATCCTCCTTGCCCCTCATTTCTATCCTTTGTATGCATACCTGAAATCTTATTTCTGAACTTTTCCCACTTGCTTCTTTCAAAGCAGGTAACTCCTCCTCAAAACCCAGTGCAACCTTCTCACTTTTTAGCTTCTAATTAGAATTTTCTATTCTGGTACATTGTCAATTTCATTCCCTCCTTCCCCCTCCCCCCAACTTCCCCCACCTAACATACCTCTGAAGTACAGAATGTCTCACCTGATGAAACTGACAAAAAAAAAAATCTGGGAAATTGTAGGTTGGTTTAATTATTCGCCTAAGATAGCAATTTAGAAATAGCACTTTCCTTTCAGTTAATTTGCAAGAAACATTTTTTCCCCTTGATTCTAGAATTAAGACCATTACAAATACTCTCACTTGGCAATTCAAAGTACAAGGAGCACTTGACTCTGGAGTCAGGATCTGGATTCAAATCCCTTTTGTAATTAACTAACAGTGGCCTTAGGTAAGGTGTTTAATCTACCTGGACCTCGGGTGATGATCTGTAAAAGAGAAGGGTTAGACCACATGGCCTTTGAGGTCTTTTTTACATCCAGAGCTAAGATTTGAAGTGTGGACCAAAATTTACCTGATTTCCTACCATTAATATTACTACAATTATTATATTAATAATACCACTATTAATAAAGTACTAAATGGCCAAAAAGGTGCTTAATAAAAATCATATTATTTGATCTCAAAACAACCTTGAGAATCATTCTATATTACCAATGAAGAACCTCAGGCTTGAGGAAGTGAAGTGACTTGACTGTGGCTATATAGCTAGAGAATGTTGGAGCCAGGACTGGAACTCAATCAATCAATCAATCAATCAGTCAGTCAGTCAGAATTGATGAATTGCCCGCTGTGTGCCTAGCACTATGCTAGGTGCTGGGGATACAAGTACAAAGAATGACGTAATCTCTAACTTGCAAGAATATATTCTAATGAGGGGCACTCTAAATACATATATTAACATATATAGGCAGATTATATTTGTATTTATGGCATAAATAGAAAGTGATAAATACAATCACACAACCAAGTAATTAAATACAAGGTAATTTAGGATGGACGATACTAACATTTGGGGTACTGGGAAGAGCTTCATGCCGAAGAAAGCATTTGAGCTGCATTGGGAAGGACTCTATGAGGCACAGTTGAAGATGGAGTGAATTCTAGGCAGGTGGAATAGTCCAGTGCAAAGGCAAGGAGATGGGAGATGGGATGTAATGTGCAAAGAACAGAAAGAAGACAAGTTCAACTGCATGGCAGAATTTGAGAAGGAGAGTAATGTCCAAAGAGGCTGGAAAGATAGATCAGGGTCAGGTTATGTAGGGTTTTAAAAGCTAAACTGGAGAATTTAAACCCATGTCACAGAATCAAAGACTTTGAGAATCTTAAAGGACCTCAGAGGCCATCTAGTCCAATTCATAATTGAGAAGAATTCTCACTATTAACATACCTAGAAAATGGTTTTCTGTCTGCCATTCAGGTGCATTTTCTCATTCTCCATTTTTTTTTTTTTTTGTGAGGCGATTAGGGTTAAGTGACTTGCCCAGGGTCACACAGCTAGTAAGTGTTAAGGGTCTGAGGTCGGATTTGAATTCAGGTCCTCCTGAATCCAGGGCCGGTGCTCTATCCACTGTGCCACCTAGCTGTCCCTCAGGTGCATTTTCTATACCACCACCCACAGTAGGTAAAATAACGGTCACTTTATGCTAAGTAACATGAGGGAAGGAGCCCTGCTCTTAGAGACCATAGTTCTAGTAGACTCTTTTTCCCTTTGAAACCTAGGGCAAACCACTTAACCCACTGGGATTTAGTTTGCTCACAGGAAAAATGCCTTGTCAATCTTATTATTTTTTTGGAGGATCAAATGAGGTAATATGTGGTTAAAACAGTTTAAAATGCATAACAAATATGAAATATGCATTGAATCTACTGTTATGAAAGTAAGACATTATTATGAGATGCCTTTCTTTATAGAGTGACTCTATAAATATTTCTTTTCCTTAAAGTCCCATCTCTCTCTCTCTCTCTCTCTCTCTCTCTCTCTCTCTCTCTCTCTCTCTCTCTTTCGCCCTCTCACCCTCCTTCCCTCATTCCCTCCCTCTGTTTCTGTCTCTCTCCCCCTATTCTCTCTCCACTCTCTCCCTCTCTCATGTACACTCTGTCTTGTACACAAATACACACACACACATAGCACACCCACAATCAATGTTAAAGAAACAGGCAGGGCCCTTCGGTTCCTGAAAAAAGACCCTCTTGGAAAGATGTCATAATTGAATACTTTAACAATTCAAGAATCTGTAAACAATGATATAGCTATAGAATTTATTTTCCTACTTTGAGTGTTTTATGAGAATCATGGAGTAGGCAGATAAGAGAAGCAAGCAAGGAGGCTGTAGTCAGTGAGATAGGAAGAGATTACGGATGGCATTACAGCCAGGTAGGATGTTGTGGCTAGACCCTGATGAGTCCAGAGCTGAGGTGAAAGGTTACCACATTTGTCAGCCTGTCCTGAGGCAGTAATATTTTCATGGCTTATCCTGATAGCGTAACAGAGAACTAATGTGGTATAGTGAAAAGAGTGCTGGGCTTGGAGTCAGCAGACCTGGCCTAGACTCCTACCTTTGCCACTTAATAACTGTGTGACAAAGAAGTTATTTGACCTCTTGGTGCCTCACTTTTCTCATCTATAAAATGAGACAGTTGGACTGGATGACTTTTTGGGTTCCTGCCAACTCTACATCTATGCATCCTTTGGGCCTAGAGTTTGGAGAAATGCCACCCAAGAGGAAGATGGTAAAGCAGCGGTGAGCCTTTGACATCCTGGGGAATGAGAGGGATTGAGAGTAGATTAGATTATAACTCAATTGGAAGTCTAGGATATTATACTCCTTTGTTTAATAGGTACCTAGAATGTATTGATACCCTTCTTGGTTATTTACATTGTTTAATTTCTTAATTAGATGCTTTTGATCTCGAATTTTTGTCTCTGGCATGATTTGGCAGTAGAGTATTATACTGGATGTAGGCTCAGGCCATGGGTAAAATAGTTGTTACACTCAAATAACCATACAGAGGGCAGCTAGGTGGCAGTGTCAGGCTCAAAGGCAGGAAGACTCATCTTCTTGAGTTCAAATCTAGGCTCAAACAGTAGCTGTGTGACCCTGGGCAAATCGCTTAACCCTGTTTGCCTCAGTTTCCTCATCTGTGGGGGCAGCTAGGTGGCACAGTAGATAAAGCACTGGCCCTGGATTCAGGAAGACCTGAGTTCAAATCCAGCATCAGACACTTGACACTTACTAGCTGTGTGACCTTGGGCAAGTCACAACCCTCATTGCCCCATGCAGAAAGAAAGAAAGAAAGAAAGAAAAAGAAAAAAAAGAAAAAGTTTCCTCATCTGCAAAATGAGCTGGAGCAGGAAATGGCAAACCACTCCGGTATCTTTGCCAAGAAGACTCCAAATGGGGTCATGGAGAGTTGGACACAACTGAACAAGAAACCATACTTATTTCAGGAATAGCTAACAAGGTGCTAACTGTAATTTATTTCTTGGGAGTATTTCTTCCACCCATGCAGATCTTAAACCTTCCATTTTTTTAATCTTTATGAGTTCCTGGGGTTCTTCATGTATAGCCCAAATAACCTTCACCTGATGATTTGTCCTCTGGTAATTAGTTTCTTTGTACTTAGGTTGGCTTATCATAAAATAGCAAGCAGTCAATAGGCTTGTGTTCCAATAATTTAGTTTTTAAGAACCCAGGGTCAATTTTGTATGGTGATGGGGCATCCCAAGAGGAGATATAATTTGTTATTGTTGTTGTTGGGTTTTTTGCTGGGCAATGAGGGTTAAGTGACTTGCCCAGGGTCACACAGCTAGTAAGTGTCAAGTGCTTGAGGCTGGATTTGAACTCAGGTCCTCTTGAATCCAGGGCCAGTGCTTTATACACTGTGCCACCTAGCTGTCCCAAGAGGAGATATAATTAAGTGGAAAAGATATCATTGCAGGGCAAAAATATAGAAATGGCTAGACATATGCCAGAATGAATTATCTATGTCAACCTATAGGAACTGAAATTTGGAATTTATCGTGTTTCTTAAAGTCACCAATCAGCATTCTAAGTGGGGAAAGCTAGATAGAAGCTTATGAAATGTCCTACACTAAAAGCCAAACTAATCCTATCAGGGCATTTTTAATTTTTCTGGAAAAGAACCCTTCTGATCTCTCATCTCCACATGGTATTAACCCTGGAATTTCAAAACTGTACCATAGGGAGACATCCTTATGACTGCCTTCCTGTATGTGAATTTCCACTCCCCTCTTCAGTGATAAGAAAATGTTTTATTAATTTTTGTCCCTGTTCAGTGCCTAGTATACTCATTCTATAAAAGGTAGGTGGTGGGATAAATATTTGACTATTATCTGATATTGTTAGTCAGATTCTGTCAAAAGGGTTGGTTTCTTACAGAGAGCTCTTTGGAGATCGGCTCTTCTCCAATATCCATAAAGAATAATATCAAGTGCTTGTTTCTGTGTTACTTCTTTCTATTTCAGCTAAAAAAAGATTTGTTTGCAAAACGAGGAACAACAGAATTACAGAATTCAACTCTCTCACAATGAGGAAACTGAGGCCCAGAGAAGCAAAATGATTTTCCTGAAACTTCATACTTAACAAATTGCAAAGAACGGACGTTAACTAGGACCTTCTAACTCTAAGTCCAGTGTTCTTTTTTCCTATATTGTTCTTCTTCCCCATTTGTTGGGGAAATTGTAGAAAGGATTCATGAATTCAGTAGGAAGAAATTGACTCTTTCAGAGCAAATGCACCTCTATTAACCAGATTGCTATAGAGTGTAGTTATTTTCAGTCCTTTAGGATTACACAACACTGGAGCTAAGAGGGTCTTCTGCAAGGGGATGATGGGACAGCTGGGTGCACAGTGGATAGAGCACCAGGCCTGGAGTCAGGAAGACCTGAATTCAAATCAGGTCTCATACATTTGCTACCTCTGTGACACTGGGCAAGTAATTTAACCATGTTTGCCTCAGTTCCCTGGGCAGTAAAATGAGCTGGATAATGAAGTGTTAAACCAGTCTAGAATCATTGCCAGGAAAACCTCAATGGGGTCACAGAGATTCAGACACAATTTAAAAAAAATGATTGGTAAATGTTTAATAACTGACTCTCTGAAGAGACATGACACTTTAAGTTTAATTGGCATTATTAACATTTTCTCTATCACTTTTTTTTTTTGGTGAGGCAATTGGGGTTAAGTGACTTGCCCAGGGTCACACAGCTAGTAAGTGTTAAATGTCTGAGGCCAGATTTGAACTCAGGTCCTCCTGAATCCAGGGCTGGTGCTCTATCCACTGTGTCACCTAGCTGCCCCTCTATCACTTACTTAACGATAAATTAATATTGTTGACAATAAATGAAGTCCCAATTCATGGCATTTGTTAATTTTCAGTATAAGCACTAGCACTGAAAATGGAAAAAATCAGCTGGCATTACCTAACCCAAGGGCTCTTGACTTGGTATACATGTACCTCCAAAGAGTATGGGTAATATTTGACAAATAACCTTATTATCATATATATGTGTGTGTATATGCATATGTGTATATATGTGTAAATGCACATATGTATGTACATGTATACATGTATATGTATATATATAATAGAAACTTACCTTTGCCATTTAATAACTGCGTGACAAAGAAATCATTTAACCTCATGGTGCCTCACTTTCCTCATCTATGAAATGAGACATTTGGACTAGATGACCTTTGGGGTTCCTTTCAACTCTTATGCCAGAAACACATAAATTCAAGATCAAAAGTATTTAATTAAGTTATGAAACAATGTAAATAACCAGGACAGGTATCAATACATTCTAGGTACCTATACACAAAGGATATCATACATACACACACATATACATATGTTTGTGTATATAAATGTACTCAAACATATATACATATATGTTCACATGTATGTATCCATCTATCTATCTATCTATCTATCTATCTATCTATCTATCTATCTATCTATCTATCTGATAAATTAGAAGACTTGTAATTTCCATGGTATAGGACTATCATTTTTAACATGTGATCTAGGAACTCATGGGGATTCCTGAGACTCTTTCAGAGGTCCATGCAGTCAAAATTATTTTAATAATAATACAAAGAAATTTTAATATTGTAAAATATTGATGGGCATAATCCAATAAATAGAAGCTCTGTGGAGTCTTCTGCAATAATTTTTAAGATTGTAAAGGAGTTCTGAGACCAAAATATTTGAGAATTTCTGATATAGCAAGTAATCTGGTACAGGTGAGGAAAATCCCTTCGCCAATGCAGGTCTCTACCTCTTCTGCAATTTATGGTCTTAGAGAGTTGTTTTTCCTTATATCCCCAGAGTTTAATAAAATAGATGGGGAATAGAAAGTGCTTTAAAAATGCTTATCGACTGACTACAACACTGAGAAGTTAAGTGATTTGCCCAGGATCTGAGAGTATGTGTCAGAGGTGGGGCCCGAGTCTAGCTCTTCCCAGCCTTGAGGCTTTCTCTCTATCCAGTATACCATGTTGCTTCTCTGTATTTTCCTAGTGAAATTAACCAGTCTTTTAATTTTATTTCTTAGGTTCATATTCAAGGTAAATGCTAGAATTTATTTACTTTCATATTGATTAGGAGAGATGGGAAAGTTTACTGAAAGCCAAGGGGCTCTTAAAATGCACAAAGGCAGGGAAACCTTGATCTAATTGAACTATCTCATTTTATTGATGAAAACACTGAACCTTAGGAAAATTAAGTGCTTTGTTTAAGGTCCAATAGCTAACTAGTAACAGAGGCAGAAGCAGAACCATCTTTTCTTGGCCTTTGTCTACCATGTTTTCTCTTATACCGTCTTGGGTCCTTTTGAGGTTATGTCTATGGCTTCTCAGCTATCCCACTATAAAAACCAAAGCTGAGGCACTCAGCCTGTACTTTGGGGGTCCCTCCTCCCTTGGCTTCTTTTCAGAACCAAAGAATTCTGGGAACATGTTTTAAGCTTCATTTCTTGCCTGAGGATGCACACACACACACACACACACACACACACACACACACACACACACACACACACACACTCATTTGGTTCATGAATCCCCATCGAGAAAAGAACTATTTAAAATTCTTAAATGCTTCCATCACGACACCCCCAGATAAAGAGTAATTTTGTAGCATGATGAGAACTTATTGCATAATTTGGACAAGCTTTGTTCTCGTGGTAATTTTCCTTAGAGAGCTCTCTTTCTTCACCTCCCCCTTCCCACATTGTCTGATTTCAGAAAACTCAACCTATTCTTGTTCCAAAAGAGAAAAAAAAATGATCCTTTGAGATGATGCACATAAGAAATGGAATTAGGCTGGTGAGGCCATGGAGGAAAGCAACTTCTGGTCCTATTTGGTGTCAAAGTAACTTCCTTATTGTCCTGAGGGAGGCTCTGCTTTAGATGCAGGTTATATAGGAAGGAGAGAGATTGGTTGAGCATCATGGCAAAAGGGATTCAAAGGTCGAGTGGAAAGACCACTGCAGAGGAGCATCATGGCATAATACATTGATGTCTGAAAGACCTGGGTTCAAATTCTGCCTCTGACACATACTAGCTTAGGAAACTTGAGATCACTTAAACTCCCAGTTCCTTGGGCACCTTTCTAAGCTGATAAACTACAGATGACTTGGCAACTTGTATCAGTGGAGGGAACTTCTTCAGGTCTGAAAAAAAAAAGAATAAATAAATATCACTAGACTGGTCCTAGCTCTGAGGCATCTTAAGCTCAACACGTGACACAGTGGAAAAAGTATAGGATGTAAAATCAGAGGACCTGGGTTCAAATTCTGACTCAGCCACTTGATACCTTTATGGGTTTAATAAACAAGTCTTTTAACCTCTGCATCTCAGTTTTCTCAACTATAGAATAAAGAGGTTGGACACTTGGGCTCCTGGAATGCAGTGATATTTGTCACCTACGAGCAACTGAAATGGGCCCTGATGGCTGCTCACACTTCCAAGGAAGCTCCTTTCTGAGCCCTCTCCTGCTAGATTTCTGCCATACACCCCTCCCCTTGGAGTCCAGACCCCCAGCCTGCCTCCCATCCCATTTTTCTTCCCTTTTCCTCTCCTCCCTTGAAGAACCCTCCTGCCCTAGAGTTAGCCCCATTTTATCCTTTCCCATTGTAGCCTCACCCAGTTTTTAAGCTCTCCTTACTTCTAATAAAGCCAGACCAGAACCCTGCCCCCCAAAAAGAATAAGGAGGTTGGAGTAGATTATCTTTTAAAAATTCCTTACATCTAGAAAGCCATGATTCAATGAATCCATGATCTTTTCTTCAAAATTTATCTCTCAACCATAACTTTCCACTGTCTATAGAGGGTACTGTTATCTTTTCAGTTTCCCCAGTTTTATACTCCTTCCCGTCCATAATCCCCCACATCCAATCAGTTACCAAGTTTTGTTGATTGAACCTCCACAAAATCTCCTGTTTCTATGCCTTTGCCTAGGTGTTCTTTTTGTTTGTTTGTTTGTTTTTACTGCATATAGAATCATGAGGATTAGAACTGTAAGGGACCTCAGAGGTCATTTAGTTCAACTTCCCCCTGTAACGAGCAGGAATTATTGATACCAGTTCTGTAAGATCCTCTTCCACTGTCATTATCATTTTACAGATGTAAAGGCTGAGGTACCAAGATGCATTGAAGGTTTTTTTATAAAGTCAGTGTAGTAAAGAACTTGGCATGTTATGTCAATTTATCATTATGGGATTACAGTAAGGAGAGGACTTCATAAACCTTAAACCACTACATCAATATGAATTATTATCACCATATATTTCACTAAAACCTTTAACATTTGTAGTAATCCTATATTTTTGTTTAGAATAATAAAATGTTTTAAAGATAGTAATTTTTTTTTACAATTACATGTAAAGATAATTTAAAGAATTCATTTGAAAAAATTTTGAGTTCAAAATTTCCTCCCTCCCTTTCTCACCCCTCTCCCTGACACAGTAAGCATTTTATATAGGTTATATATGTACAATCATGTAAAATATGTTTCCATATTAGGTTGTAAAAGAAGAAGCAGACCAAAAGAAAATAAAACACTAAAAAAAAAGTGAAAATAGTATACTGAATCTGCATTCAGACTTCATCCATTCTTTCTCTGGATGTGGAGACTGTTTTCCATCATGAGTCCTTTGGAATTGTCTTGGATCTGTATTGTTGTGGTGTTTTGTTTTGTTTTGTTTTTGGTGGGACAATGAGGGTTAAGTGACTTGCCAAGGGTCACACAGCTAGTAAGTGTCAAGTATTTGAGGTCATATTTGAACTCAGGTCCTCCTGAATCCGGGGCTGGTGCTTTATCCACTGAGCCACCTAGCAGCCCCAGGATTGTTGTATTGTTAAGAAGAGCAAAATTATTCATGGTTGACCATCACACAATGCTGCTGTTACTGTGTACAATGTTCTCCTGGTTCTGCTCACTTCATTTTGCATCAGTTCGTTTAAAATTTTCCAGATTTTTCTGAAATCATCCTGTTCATCATTTTTTAATAGCACAATAATAATCCATTACATTCATACACCACAACTTGTTCAGTCATTCTCTAATTGATGGGCATTTCCTCAATTTCCAGTTCTTTGCCACCTAATAAAGAGCTGCTATAAATATTTTTGTATATGTGGGCCCTTTCCCCTTTTTTATGACCTCTTTGTGATATGGATCTAGTAGCTGCATTGCTGGGTAGGCACAGTTTAATAGCCCTTCGGGCATATTTCTAAATTGTTCTCCAGAATGGTTGGATCAGTTCACAACTCCACCAACAATGCATTAGTTTCCCAGTTTTCCCACATCTCCTCCAACATTTTTCATTTTCTTTTTCTGTCATACTGGCCATTTTGATAGTTGCAGGGTGGTATGTCAGAATTGTTTTAATTTGCATTTCTTTGTGCGACTTAGATCTTAGAAGAATAAACTCTAGAGGACAATCACTTCTAGTCTAACCTAATCCAATCCATTCCATTCCAATCAAAACATCAATTAAGTGTTTACTATGTGTAAAGTACTTAGGATACAAAGGTGAAATGAAAAACAGTCCTTGGCTCTCAAGGAGCTTCCATTTTATTAGGGGACTTTATTCTGGAAAATTTTAAGAACAAGGATAGGGACTAGATGGGTGCTTGCATTAGCAGAACTCTTAGGTGAAGAAATTCTAGCAATCAATGTAGGTCAGCACCTTCTGTGCAACTTTGAGTCTTAGTGAGTTGCCCAGAGTACTGAGGTTAAGTGATTTACCCAGGGTCACATTGTATGTTTCCTAAGTATATCTTAAAACCAGGTCTTATATGACTATAAATTGTTTTGATTTCTTCTTCATTATAAAACTGCCTGTTGATATCCTTTGAATACTTATCAATTGGGGAATGACATATTCTTATATATTTGACCAAATTCTTTATATATAATCAAAATTATCCATTTTACACTTAACTTTGCTCTCTCTTTCTTGTTTATTAATAAATTATTTTCTTACCCTTAAGTCTAATAAGCAAATATACATAAAGACGGATAAAATACATAAATATAAATAAAGTCTGATAAGTTGAACAAGTTGTGGTATATGATTGCAATGTTATACTACTGTGCTATAAGAAATGATGAACTCAATGATCTTAGAAAAACATGGAAAGATTTGCGTGAAATAATGAAGAGTGAAATGGAGCAGAGCCAAGAGAACATTGTATATAGTAACAGCAATATTGTTTTAAGAATGACTTTGAGTGAATGCCATTTTGAATATAATAAATACCCAAATAACCTATAAAGGACATGTGAAGAAGGATGCTATCTGCATACAGAAAAAGAACTGATAAATAGATGTATGTGTAGAATAATTTTACATATATACATATGTGTATATATACACACCTATCTTGTATATAACATATATACATACACATATATACACACACACACATACCTATTTGTGTCTAATGGTAGCCATCTTTAGGGTAGTATGGGGGAAGGAAGAAAAAAAAGAAATTTACAGGATAACTTTATTATATACTTTTTTTTTCTTTTCCCAGTTTTCTTTTTTTTTATTGAATAGAATTTTATTTTCCAAAATATATGTAAAAACAAATTTTAACATCAATTAAAAGGAACAGTAAGTTGTAGATAATAGATTTTCAGCTTCATGTGCAATCATCTTTTTTATGATACTATGATATGGAAATTCTTGTTTTATTCCATAAATCAAAACAGCAACAGCAACAAAAACAAAACCAGGTCTTTTTGGCTTTGAGGCTAGCTCTATCTAGGATGTCCCAAAAGTTTTAGTTGCAGTTTTAAGCTTTAATAGGCTTAAACTGTAACTAAGACTTTTGCTACACCCTATGTATGATAATGCTAACAATGAGGGGTGATGAGGAAAGGTTTCTGACAGGAGGTTGCACATGAATTGAGACTTGGATGAAACTAGGGATTTTAAGAGGATGTCATGAGGATTGTCTTTTATTTATTCTTTGCCTGGTGGCATTTTATATAAATAGGGCACTACACAATGCCCTGGACAGAGTGTCCTGCACAGCACATGAATGTCAGTGTCATAGAGAGGAAAGTGTGCTGGTTTGGGAGCCAAAGGTTTGAATCCTAGCTCTTCCACTTATTAGCTCTATAAACTTGGCTAAAATTATTTAACTTTTTCTTCATCTGCAGAATGGAGTCCAACTAGGGGGTCTCTAAGGCCTCTTCCAACTCTAGACATAGGTTTGATGACCTAATATTTGTTAACTGACTAGTGGCAAACTTTTGGAATACATTCTTTTTTCCTTTTTTAACCTTCTTCACCCTTCATATTATTGGTGAGAACTCATGTTCTCCTGATCCTTACAACTCCAAGGTGAGAACTGTAAGGGGTCTTTTCCCCAGATCACTTAGATTCTGTAAGGAAATGAGATTGTCTCCACTCCAGTAGAGCACTTCTATTCAATTTAGTTCCTCAGAAAGTAAGTGTTAATTAACTGATATACAGCATCAGTTCAAGGGTCCTTTGGGAATGAACACACTTTTCCACTGTAAATCAATTCAGCTGGCATTATGCCTGGCCAAGATTAGACTCAGTCTCGGTTATTTCCAAGGTCCCTCTTGGTAGGCATTTGGTCTTAGCATTTCCCAGTATGAAAAGGCTTGTAGGTTTTGTCTATCTGTTTTATTTGGGGGACCAGGAAGCACTGATGAAAAGGGACAAGGATGGGAGGAATTATTCTAGGGATAGTAAGAGGATAATGACATATCCTTACAGGGTTTCATTTCTGCTCTAGCCTCAATGACCAAATTATAATCAAGAACCTAGGGATATTGTAAAGGTAAACACACACACATACACCCCCAAAAAACTTTCTATGGATCACGAAGGGAGTACAAGTTTAGGGACAGTAAAAACTGGTTTATGTAGCATGTTGTGAACTTCTGTGCTTTTCCAAGCCAACAATCATTATGTTTTTTTTTTTAAATCTAAGGAACTACAAAACTCTGGATCTGTTTCTAAATCATTGTATCAATATTAAACATAACTCACTATATTTTTTGCATTGTATGTATTTTCAAAAATTTAGAATTCCAGGAAGAGTTCTTAGAAGCTAGTTAGTCCAACCTTCTTACTTTACAAATAAGAAACTGAGTTTTAGAGAGGTTATCTGACTTGGCCTCAGGTCACTCAGCTAGTAAGTGGCAGAGCTAGGATTCAAACCCAGGTCCTTTGATTTTAACTTCAGCACACTTTTTACTGTTTCTTCTTGTTCTTGTTCTTGTTCTTGTTCTTGTTCTTGTTCTTGTTCTTGTTCTTGTTCTTGTTCTTGTTCTTGTTCTTGTTCTTGTTCTTGTTCTTGTTCTTGTTCTTGTTCTTGTTCTTGTTCTTATTCTCCTCCTTCTCCTCATTCTCCTACTCCTCTTCCTCCATCATTTATAAAGGGACATTTACTTTAAAGATATAGCAAGAACAAATGTACAAACATTTCCACCTAATACCTTGGGGACATACTCTTAGTTCACTTCCTATAAAACAGTGATCTCACCAAGTTCCTGTTCAGATGCTGTATGACTGCTGGATGATTCCTCATCTCAGCTAAATTCTGGGCTGGATCCTCAATACCCCTCCTTGGTCTTCTAAGTACTGATATTTATTTGACTGAGAAAAATGGACTCTGGAATGCTAGGATACCTAGGCACCCTCCTGACTTTTAAAAACTCCCAAGATCAGATATTCCAGACTCCTCATCTAAAATAGAAAACAACAAATACAGAAACCACAGAATGAGGTCTTTTCCTTAGGATAACTCCCCTCCTCACCTTACAGCCTTATTCCTCTCATGACTCCCTGAGCAAAGAAGTCCAAAGTAGTAAAGAGAAACCTGGCCAAAGAGAATCATTGTCTTTTATTCTATTCCAACTTTTAAACATTGGGCATTCATGTTTAGTACAGATTTATAAATAGTTGACATTTGTATGTTTCTTTGCAATTTACAAAGAGATTTTTATACATCATTTTATTTAATAGGCTCAAAGGATGCAGAGCTGTAAGGGAGCTTAGAGAATATCTTTTAGAACTCCCTTTCATTAGGAATCAAGCATTAAGCATTTATTATTGTCTACTATGTGTCAGGGTCTGAACTGGCTACTGAGGATACAAAAACAAAAATGAAACAATTCTTGCCTTCAAGGAGCTTATATTCTTTTGAGCAGGGAGGGAGACAATATGTATATATATGATTATGAGGAGATAGAGGCCTGAAGAGGCTAACGAACATGCCCAAAGTCACATGAGTAGTAGCAGAACTGGAATTTAAACTCATGTTCTCCTGCTCCTTACAACTCCAAGGTAGGTAAAATGACTACTATGATTCCCTCCCCTCCCACCACTTCTCCCCTTTTCATAGATGAGGAAGCTGAAATGATGTCACTTGCCCAAGGTCCCAGATTTAATAAGTGGTAGCACTGAATTTGAACTTAGTTCTTCTAACTTCGGTTCTAGGATTCCTTCTACCCTATCATACTCCCTCTTAATTAGATGACAACTCTAAACCAGTCAGATAATTTGACAAATTCATCTTATCTGGTGCATAGTTCTTCTTCAAATCTGACTTTTAGAATCCTGAGTTTCTTCCAAGGTTTAACTCAGATATTATTATGTATTTTTATCTCTAGTGCCAAACATAAGGTCTGGTAATCTAGTATATAATAGGTACTTAATAAATACTTGTGTGATTGGATTGCTGGATTGAAGAACCAAAGCATCCTATTCTTTGACCACATCAGAAAATAGAGAATTTATTCTCTTAGTCAGCTGTTTATGGTGAGATTCACAGGGAGAGGTATAATAGTTGCTCCTTCATGACCCCAAATCTGGGCTCTTGTAACTTAGGGATGCTGAGTTTGTGCTTTTGATTTAGATTTTTATTTAGGGGGAGGGGGTGCTACAATATGGAGCGATTCCAATTCAAGAGCCATTCAAGAATTTCTCATCTTACTTAACAAGCTTTTTTTTCATGGAAGATTGAGGACTGGTTTGGGAATCAAGAAGGTCTAGCTTGGGATGCTGCCTCCAACTCTTAGCAGCAGTGCAGCTAACAGTCTCCCCCCTCTCTATCTCCCCCCAACCCAGCATTCTTTAGGACTGTAAGTTGTGGCTTTGCAGACATTACTACCCCCCCAAAGCTCATTGTTTCTATTGGACTGCTTCCATAACTGATCCCAGCCCAGTGTACCTAGACATCTCTGTTAGTCAGGAGCCCTGGGTTTGAGTTATTCTCAAATTATTTGCCGACCTGGTTCCAAAGGCAGCACATCCAGAAAAAAACCCCAAAACCTGTGGAATTTGAATGCAGATTGAACCATACTATTTCTACTTTTTTTTGTTCTTTTTCTTTTCTGAGGTTTTTCCCTTTTGTTCTGATTCTTTTTTCACATTTTGCAACTAATACAGAAATATATTTAGTGTGATTGCACATATATAACCTATATCAGATTGCTTTCTGTCTTGGGGAGGGGGGAGGGAAGGGGAAAAAGGGAAAAAGTAGGAACTCAAAATCTTATAAAAACAAATGTTGAAAACTATCTTTATATGTAACTGGGAAAAATACTATTAAGATTTTAAAAAGAAAATAAAAAGAAAAATACATGGGTTCAAAAAAAAAAAAGAATGATTGCTAACTGTGATCTATTCTCCCAAGGGTCCTTACCCCACCAAACCATTTTGTAGAGGAGAGCCCATTCCTATCTCCTTCCTGTTTACTCTCATATCCTGTAGTCCTTGTGCTCTTGCTCACTACAATTTTCTTTGGATTGCATTTTCTGTTTCCTTCCACCAATATTGCTAGAATGCCAAGTTAAGTTTATGATTACAAAGGAAAAAATAAACAACACATAAAAAAAGACTATAAGTTTCAGAACAGGGGCTGTCATGAGCCTCAAGAGAGATGTTGTAAAGTATGACATTTGTATCATTCCGTCGCCATTGTCGTCACATCATCATCATCACCACCACCACCATCATCGTCATCTCCAGTATGGAATTCTACAAGCTGGGGTAGGGGGTAGATAGAATTCATATTTGCTACTTTTCATAGGCAATATTTGGAGTTCTTAAAGATTCAGAGAGTAATTTTTCCTATTTTTAGGGAAACTATTGGGACTCTTGGCTGTGGGAACAAATGCTAGGGATCTAGAGAATCCTCCCCAGAGCCTGGGGGCCTGACCAGCCCTATGGATCAAGAGATAATCACTCAGGGGTAGCTAGGTGGCGAAGTAGATACAGCACTGGCCCTGGATTCAGGAGGACCTGAGTTCAAATCTGGCCTCGGACACTTGACACTAGCTGTGTGACCTTGGGCAAGTCACTTAACCCTCATTGCCGAGAGAAAGAGAGAGAGAGAGAGAGAGAGAGAGAGAGAGAGAGAGAGAGAGAGAGAGAGAATGAGAATCAGTCTAAAGCTCTAAGGTACCCCAGAAGCATTGTCTTTGATTTTTTATTTTCTTTCTTTCTTTCTTTCTTTCTTTCTTTCTTTCTTTCTTTCTTTCTTTCTTTCTTTCTTTCTTTCTTTCTTTCTTTCTTTCTTTCTTTCTTTCTTTCTTTCTTTATCTATTCATTTATTTATTCATTCATTTATTCATTCATTTCTTTGTTTATTTGTTTGTTTGTTTATTTATTTATTTATTTGGTGAGGCAATTGGGATTAAGTGACTTGCCCAGGGTCACACAGCTAGTAAGTGTCAAGGGTCTGAGGACAGATTTGAACTCAGGTCCTCATGAATCCAGGGCCAGTGCTCTATCCACTGCTCCACCTAGCTGCCTAAGGCATTGTCTTTTTTATAGAGGACTCTCAGGAAGCTTAAATAAGGGGCAGAGGTGAGATTTGAACTCAGACCTTCTGACCCCCAAGTCAATATTCCTTCCATTATACCATATTGCCTCCATTGATAGGCACTGACTTGTAGCCTGAGTTACAAAATGCCTATCTTAATTCTTATTATAAAGCTCCCCATTTTTAATGGGGCTACCTTCATTTAATCACTTGTGTCCCAACAGTCAGAGCTTTTGTCACCTAGTACTTTTTTTTTGTTGTTTTTTTTTTGCAGGGCAATGAGGGTTAAGTGACTTGCCCAAGGTCACACAGCTAGTAAGTGTCAAGTATCTGAGGCCGGATTTGAATTCAGGTATTCCTGAATCCAAGGCCAGTGCTTTATCCACTGTGCCACCTAGCTGCCCCACCTAGTACTTTTCCTGCATAAACAATTCTCAAATTTGTCTGGGTCATGACTACTGGGTCTAGAGCTACCAGCTAGAAGCCAAAGGGCTGAGGCTCCCCTCAGGGTTGGGATGCTTCTTAAAAGTCTTGAAATGATTTCTCTGGCATCTTCATTTATTCATTAGGAAATGTTTTAACGTTTTCTTAGTTGTTGGGAGTAGAGTTTAAGTGCAGAAAGGAGTCAAATGTCATTACAAGGATGTTAATTAGGGGCCATCAAGGGATGAGGAACTAAGTACTGCAGTGTGTGTGTGTGTGTGTGTGTGTGTGTGTGTGTGTGTGTGTGAGAGAGAGAGAGAGAGACAGACAGACAGACAGAGACAGAGACAGAGACAGAGACACAGATAGAAACAGAAACATAGAGAGACAGACAGAAAGACATGCATACAGAGAGACAGAAACACACATACACACAGAGATAGACAGGGACAGAAACAGAGAGACAGAGAGAGAAAAAAAGGACAGAGAAATATAAACACAGAGATAGAGAGAACCAGAGTGACAGAGAGACAGAGAGAAAGAAGCAGGAGAGTGAGAAGGAATGAGAGAGAGAGAGAGAGAGAGAGTAGGACTGTCTAATAAAGAAGATAGGTCCTAAACTCTTAAGGAAACAATGGTGTTCTATATCATTGATCATTATAGCCAAACCTCTGTCCCTGTCTGTCTGTCTCTTCTCTCTGTGTGCCTCTTTTTTTTTCTGTCTCTCTCTTTCTGTTTCTGTCTCTTTTCCTCTGTTTCTCTCCATTTATTTATGAAACGAAGTGGTTGAATTAGATAATTTCTAATGTTTCCTCTAGCTCCAAAAATTCTCTGATTTGATATATTCAGTTTTTTTCTCCTCAAAGAAGGGAGGTAAAAGAGATAGAAACTACCCCAAAACTCCCAAATGTGAAGAAGGCCTTGGTGAGAGCCAACGGTAAGGCTAAGAGGCTGCAAGACATCTGGGCCTAGCCCTTTCAGGCTGAAGAGAATGGGGACTTAATAAATGGACCACATAAAAGGAATTATTATCAGGTTAACGCTTTTGGCCTCTCCCCTGGTGCTCTTGGCATATTTTAATTGCCAATGCCTCCCTAAAAATAATCCCCTCCTTTCCTAAGCCCTGGTGATGAGAATGAGTGTGCAGGTTTGGAGTACAGAAAGCCACCTTCCAGGTTTTAATCCTGTTTGAGCCATCTCATTAATCAGTCACAGCCTCCTTCCCTCTCCTGCCTTGGGAAACAAAAGGATCCCAGTTAGGAGCTGTTAATTAGCTATTAAGGGGACTGGGAAGCTTCCAAGCGGTCATTATTCACACGATTTGAGCCTAATACTTATTTAATTAGAGCTATTCCTTTCCTGTCATAAATCCCTAGTTAAAATGAATTTGGCTCAAATGTCAGCCCAGCTTAAAAGAAAGTGGTGGTTACTTTCTGTTGCCCCTGATTCTTTGTAAGAGACACGGAGGAACAATGACTGTGAGGTCCCAGAAGTGATGAGCACAGTAAACAGTAGGGGCTATTCAGGAAACTGTGTGTGTGTGTGTGTGTGTGTGTGTGTGTGTGTGTGTGTGTGTGTGTGTGTGTGTGTGTGTGTATGAGAGAGAGAGAGAGACAGACAGACAGACAGACAGACAGACAGAGAAAGAGGCAGAGAGAGAGAGAGAGAAAGAGGCAGAGAGAGAGAGAGAGAGAGAGAGACAGACAGACAGACAGAGAGAGAGAGAGAGAGAAAGAGGCAGAGAGGGAGAGAGAGAGAGAGGGAGAGGGAGAGGGAGAGGGAGAGGGAGAGGGAGAGGGAGAGTGGGGGGACAGCAAGGACATCTCAGGTCTCTGAATTGTCCAGTGAGTCTGCAGACTTTTGTTCTTTGGAAGGACTGCCAGGACCCCAGGAGCAAATATGCATGGGAAATAAAGGTCAGGGCAGTAGAATTTCAAGCAATCAATCAATAAACATTTGTTAAGCACCTACTATGTGCCAGGCACCATGCTAAGCATCAGGGATACAAAAAGAGGCAAATAATAGTCTCTGCCCTCAAGAAGCTTACAATTTAATGAAGAAGACAATATGCAAACAAATATATACAAAGCAAAGCAAGCTGGAGGGGGTGGTATGGGATGTTTCAGGAAGATTGGCATTCCCTGTGGGAAGGCTTGCTGAGTTCTTTTCAAGGCTACTCATCCATTTTTGCTGTCTTCATGTTACCGAACTCCAACTGTGTCTCCAAGAAACTGTAGCATGTGCAGAGACACCCCAGTAAAACCATCTTGGCAGATGGACTAAACCAGGTTGATGGTAACTGACAGGTCTCAAATCTATCAGTGAGTTGGGGGTAGGGGTGTCTACCCTAAGCATGTGAAGACCTCCCCAGGTGGAAAGGGTATTTGAGGATAATATGTTCCAATGGCCATGAAGGCAGCTGAAGCAGGGCCTGTGGAGCACTTAGAGCTTGGCCAGACATTGAAAATGCCAAGGTCATCACCCATTGTCTTGACTTTTGTCTTGCCACTGGACTTAGGTGACTCTGGAAGAGAGAGTGAGACTAATGACTGCACAACTCTGCCTCATTTAAATCCAGTCACTTAAAATATTACCCTGTGCAATTTCATTGATGCTCTGAAAACAAAGGATAAACAATAATAAAGCAAGCTCTACACACACACACACACACACACACACACACACAGAGATTAAATAGGAAGTAATTGAGAGAAGGAAGGTACTAGAATTAAGAGGGTTTGGGGAAGGCTTCCTACAGAAGATGGGATTTTAATTGAGACTTAAAGGAAGTCAGGGAGGTCAGAAGTGAGAGTTGAGGAAGGAGAGCACTGGGTATGGAGGACAGCTAGAGAAATTACCCAGAGCTAATAAATGGAGTGTCTTGTTTTTTTTTTTTCCTTTTCTTTTGTGGGGCAATGAGGGTTAATTGACTTGCCCAGGGTCACACAGCTAGTAAGTGTCAAGTATCTGAGGCCGGATTTGAACTCAGGTACTCCTGAATCCAGGGCAGTTGCTTTATCCACTGTGCCACCTAGCTGCCCCTAGGAGTGTTTTGTTCGAGGAAGAACCTGTGTTACAGGATCAAAGAATTTGTGTTGGGGAGTAAGGTTTAAGAAGGCTGGAAAGGGAGAAGAGCTAGGTTATGAAGGGCCTTGAATGCCAAACAGATCATTTTATGTCAGAGCCTGGAGGCAATAGGAAACCACTAGGGTTTTTTGAGTAAGGGGGTGACGCCAGTTGGATCTGTGCTTTAGAAAAATCACTTTAGTGGCTGACTGAAGGATGGATTGCAATGGAAACAGACAGGCAGACCCACCAGCAGTTTTCTGCAATAATCCAGGCATGAGGTGATTAGGGGTCCTCCTTTTCACTTATATTCTGGAATGTGCAGGCTACAGTGAGATGTTATCAATTATTCAATCAGCAAGCAATTATTAAGCACTTCCTGTGTCAGTTACTAAACCTAGCAGATACAAAGGTAAACATTAAACAATTCCTTCCCTCAAGGAGTTTGTAATTTCCCTCTCATTTCATTAATTTTTGTGAGGAATAAAACAGATTTCCATAACATAGTATAATAATAATAAAAAAAGATTGCACATGAAATGGCAAATCTACTATGTACAACTTGCTATTCCTTTTAAATATATAATAAAATTATCATGTAAATTTCTTTTTTTCTCCCTTTTTTCTTCCCTCCTCTTTCCCTGACCTAGAGATAGCTACCATTAGACACAAATATGTATAAGTATATATGTATATATACACACACATATATACATATATGTCTGTGTATATATATTTATTCTTCCATTTGTTTATTTATTTGTTTATTCATTTATATGCACACACATATATCATCCTATACAGATTTCTATTTATCAGTTCTTTCTCTGGATGCAGATAGCGTCTTCTTTCATATGTCCTTTGTAGTTAATTTGGGTGTTTATAATAGTCTCTTTCATTTCAATGTGTACAACCATTCCCTTACTTGAGAATGAGTAAGCAATGAAGGGATGTTAATGCTAGTTAATATTCATATCTTTGTTGCTGAAAATCTTTGTAAATTTTATTTCTTAGGATGTTTAGTTAACACAGCTAAATCACTGATGGCTGAGATCCCTACATCCCTAAATGATGGAGAATATTAATTCAGTAGGTATTTCGTGCAGAGTGATCACTAGGCTGTGAGACTTCAGATGTTGGGAGAAGTGCAAGCAGATATTACAAAGTGGGTGACCATTGAATGAGTGTCCATTAAGTGTAGAAGCACTGAACAAATTGCAGTGTATCAACTTAGGGACTGGCATCAGCACTAGACTTTTGATTTCCTTAGTAGAGAGAACTCTATTGACCCAGGTTAGCCCCTCTTCTGCAACTTACAGAGAGCTGCCTATATAGAGCATCGAGAAGTTAAGTAAATTGCTCAGGGTCATACAGATGGTATGTTCCAGAGAAATGAAACAAGTTTTTTAAAAAAAATTTCAAGTCTCTCTGTCTCTGTCTCTCCCTCCCTCCATGACTGCCATATTGATGGAATGGAATACTCATGCCATATGAAATAATTAATCTGATAGAATCAAAAATGGGGGAAGATGTATAGAGGGAAATGAGTAAAGCCAGGAGAATGACAAGAATGATGTAAAGGAGAATCACTTTGAAAGACTTGAAAACTGATCAAAGTGATGAATAATAGTTATTTTAAAAGACTGATGGAAAATCCCCCTCACATCTTGACAGAGAAGTGATGGACTAGAGATACAGAATGAGATAAGCATTCTCAGACTAAGAAATGTATTGCTTTGTTTTGATTAACTATACCGCTTCTGTTGAGATGGGGAGATGGAGTGGAAGGTTAATAGGTAGATGAAAAAAAAAGAACACTTTTAATGCACAAGATGGGGCGGGGAGAAGGACTTTACCTTTGACATAGTCACCACCTTCTATAATGGTTCTCTTCTTTCTCTTGCTCACATTCTCTCCACCCCCCCCCCCCCACCCTTGACCTCTGCTTCCTTTCAGCTATCCACTGGGAAGTCAAAGCCCAGTGTAAGTAGTTTTATGCAATGGAAAGGAGAAGAAGTCCAAAGTCAGCATACCTGGGCTCAAGTCTCAGCTTTGCTGCTATGTGACTTTGGGCAAGTCTCTTAACCTCTCAGTGGTTTCCTTATTTATAAAATGAAGGGGTTGAAATATGTCAGAGGTGTCAAACATGCTGTCCCAGGCCATATGAAGTCTGGTAATACTCCCTAGTGAGGCCTAAACCAGACTAAAATGTAATTGAGAAATATATAACAAAATGAATGAAAATATAATGAAACATAGATAATATTAATTTGTGGCTTTCTTTCTTTTTTTTTTTTTTTTGGTGAGGCAATTGGGGTTAAGTGACTTGCCTAGGGTCACACAGCTAGTAAGCGTTAAGTGTCTGAGGCCAAATTTGAACTCAGGTCCTCCTGAATCCAGGGCCGGTGCTCTATCCACTGCACCACCTAGCTGCCCCAATTTGTGGCTTTCTAAGTCAATAGGAGGTCTGCAGGGGTCACATATGGAGCTTACCAATACATTTCTTTTTTTAAAAAATAAAAGTATTTTATTATTTTCCAGTTACATGTAGAGATAGTTTTCAGCATTTGTTTATATAAGATTTCCAATTTCAAATTGTTCTCCCTCCCTCCCCCCTCCCCCCTCCCCTAGACAGTAGGCAATCCGATATAGGTTATATATATACACACACACACACACACACACACACACATACACACACACACACATATATATATATACATATACATAACAACATTAAACATATTTCTGCATCAGTCATGCTATAAGAGAAGAATCAGAGCAATAAGGAAAAACCTCAAAATAGAAAAACAACAGCACCAAAAACAAAAGAAATAGTATGGTTCATTCTGTATCCATATTCCATGGTTCTTTTTTTTTTTTTCTGGATTTGGAGAGCCTTTTCCATCATGAGTCCCCTGGAACTTTCTTGTACCATTGTATTTGTGAGAAGAATGCAGTCTATCACAGTTGATCAACACATAAGGTTGATGATACTGTGTATAATGTTCTTCTGGTTCTGCTCATCTCACTCATCATCAGTTCATGCAAGTTTTCCAGGTTTCTCTAAACTCCTACTGCTCATCGTTTCTTACAGCATAATAGAATTACATTACATTCATATACCACAACTTTTCCAGCCATTTCCCAATTGATTGGCAGCTCTTCAATTTACAGTTCCTTGCCACCACAAAAAGAGCAGCTTTAAATATTTTTGAACTTGTGGGTGCTTTTCCCTTTTCTATGATCTCCTTGGGAAAAAGACCCAAAAGTGTTATTGCTGGGTCAAAGGGTATGCACAGCTTTATAGCCCTTTGGGCATAATTCCAAATTGCTCTCCAGAATGGTTGGATCAGTTCACAACTCCACCAACAATGCATTAGTGTTCCATTTTTTTTCATAGCTTCTCCAACATTTATTATTTTCCTTTTTTGTCATTTTAGCCAATCTGATAGGTGTCAGGTGGTACCTCAGAGTTGTTTTAATTTGCATCTCTCTAATCAATAGTAATTTAGAGAATTTTTTCATATAATACATTTCTTTTTGAGTTTGACACCACTGAAATAGATAACCCCTACAGTCCCTTTCTGAAGTCAGGGCCTGGAGTGAGGAAGATTCATCTTCATGAGTTCAAATCTGGCCTCAGATACTTACTAGTTGTATGACCCCAGGCAAGTCATTTAGCTCTATTTGTCTCAGTTCCTTATCTATAGGAACAAGCTGGAGAAGTAAATGGCCAACCATTTCAATATATTTTCCAAGAAGACCCCAAATGGGGTCATAAAGAGTCAAATATGACTGAAACTACTGAACAACAGTAGCAAGAAGGTCTCTTCCAGCTCTGTTTATCATTCTATGACGCTGTAATTTGCAAGATTGCCAGGTAGAAGGTGAATTATGTTTGTGTAGTCTTATAGTGATACATAAGAAGGCATTATATGATCGTGAAAAGAATGCTAAATCTGGAGCCTGAGAACCTGGGTTAGAATTGCTCTGTCACTTCCTACACGAATAACCTTGGACAAATTATTTATTTTTTCTGTACTTCACTTCCCTCAATTATGGAACAAAAGAGTTGGACTGGATAATTGATAAAGTCCTTTATATAGCCTCAAATTTCATATAGATGACATAGACAATCATCTAAACTAAGAATCTTTGAGGCTTGCTAGTTCCCCTCACCTCCATTGATAATCTAGAAAGTAGTTTGTAACCTTTGACATTCGATATACATTTGAGAATAACAGTGAAGAGTGACACAGAAAAATCTCTTACTTTGATTATTTATTTTAAAAATATGGATATCTTTTGTTATTTAATCATCTCCAATCAATTAAGCATTTATTAAGCACATATTATGTACCACTATGGTTGGTACTGGGGCTACCTTAGAACAAGAACAAAGTAGGTGTAACCATCAGGGAGTTTACATTCAAACTGTGGAGACAACATGCACATATGAATGTATAAACAAAGTATAAACAAAAAAGATACGAGTAGTCTTGGAATAGAAGGCACTAAGGGCTGAGGATGGGCGGGAGGCTAGGCAGAACAAAGAAAGATCTGATGCACTTGTGTGGCACTGGGGAAAATGGGGAACAGCTAATGCAAAGGAATGGAGATGGGAGATAGAAGACTGATATATCCCTCTCTACTACTCCCTTGCCAACCAAGCTATCTATAATAACAAAGAACAAAAAAGTGTTTACAAAATTAATCAACACATGTACTGAGTCTGACAATATATGTATGTATATGTATATGTAAGTGTATATAGAAGTATGTGTATGTATATGTATATGTATTGTGTATATTTATACATTCATTTATATATACATAAATGTGTGTGTGTGTGTGTGTGTAGTGTTTTTCTGTCTCTGCAAAGAAAGGACTGAGCTGCATTTTCATATTCCTTCTTTGGTGCCAAACTTGGTCCTTATAATTTACACAGCCTCTAGTTTTGTTTGTTTTTGTTGTACTTTTGATTTACATGGTAGTCATGGTGCATATTGTTTTCCTAGTTCTGCTTACTTCACTAGCATCAGTTCACAGAAATCTTCCTGCTCTTTGAATGCTTCATATAATATTCAGATTCTGGTCAGTTGGATTCCAGTGAACACCGGTTTCCCTGTGTGTGTATACCTCCTAGGGCTGCTAGGTGGCAATGTAGGTAGAGTGCTGGGACTAGAATCAGGAAGACTCATCTCGTTGAATTCAAATCCTTACTCAGACACTTATTAGCTGTGTGACCCTGGGCAATTCACTTAACCCTGTTTGCCTCAGTTTCTTCATCTGTAAAATGAGCTGGAGAAGGAAATGGCAAACCACTCCAGTGTCTTTGCCAAGAAAACCCCAAACGGGGTAACAACGAATTAGACATATTTGAACAACAGCAAATGACACCTATCTTCTATGGCTAAAAGGACCCAGGGTGATCACTCTAATTGACCTTAATGTCCCTGCCAGCCCTCCCCTCCTATCCCAATCACCTCACTCTTTTACTCTTACTCAATGCCCCACATTTCTGAGAGCTGACCCAGACTTCTGTGATCTCCCCAGAGAAAGATAAGTATTTAAATACTCACGAGGTCCGCAGAGGGAAGCTTCAATCCTTCAATCCTACAGTTGCATCCATCAGGCTTTCTCCTGCTCGCACTGCCCCCCCACCCAGCCCCACCATTTGCTGCATCTCTTGTCATTTCTTGGATTTTTTTTTATCATACTTGTGACTTCATCAGTATAGGGAGCATCTGGTGAGAACCTTCCTCTGCCAGTGCAGATCAGCACTTACTTTGCAATTTATTCTTATAGTTTTGTGGAGGTACTGAGAGGTTAAATGACTTGTTTAGAGTCACACAGCCAGGGTGTCAATGGTCTTGAATTCATGTCTTCTTGACTCTAAACCATCTCTTTACACGATACCCCATGCTGCTTCTCACTTTTCCCTAAGGCACCCTAAGAAAATTAGTGGTTCATTAATTTAACAACTTAATTAAATGCAATAGATTTAAGTACCTATTAGCAGCAAGGCACTGTGCTAGGCACAGAGGATGCAAAGAAAAACAGTCACAGGTTTCTGCCCTTCATGGAGCTCAAATTCTGTGCTGGGGGATGGGAGAAAAAGGACTGGGCCAGCCAGGTGTAGCATATATACAAGCAATTATACACAAAGTAAGGGTAAAAAACAACTCCCAGATGTCTTAAACAGCAGTTAAAAACCACAGAACGCTTAAAAAATTGCCTTTAAACTCTGTGTAACCTCATCTAGATAAGGAATTTTTAAACATTGATCTCGTAAGGAAATATTTAAAAATAAGTTTGTATATCAGACACAGAACCCACGACAGAGCATATTTAGAACCTTCTTGAGATCATCATTCTTGGAATAAGCTTATTTTTAGGATACATAAAACCCCAAATGATGGCTATTGAAGTTACACTAAAGCTGTGTCTTAGTCTCTGGTTATTTCCTGTGGTGGTTCTGCAGCAAGTGAGATAAAAACCACTGGAAATCAGGAGACCTGTGCTCTCCTCCCTCTCACATTTGCCAACTAACTCAATGTATAACCTTCGACCAAGCCATTTTAGCCAGTCTTAGCCTCCATTTTTCTATCTGTAAAAGAGATATACTAATAACTGCCTGTCTTCAATTTATAAAGAGTTTATCAAAGTCCATAAGGGTAAAAAGAAGATAAATGAAATACTAAATGTGAAGAAGCCACCTTATAATTCAAAAAGCACCAGTTTGAGAGATGAAGAATTTGGGTTCTGCTCAACCAATCAGTTAGTAAACAATCATTTATTAAGTGATCTTATTATGTGCTAGGTTTTGGAGAATCAAGGCCAAAAAACAAAACAAAACAAAATAATTCCTGCCTTCAGGGATCTTATCTTTAATTTTGGGATCATAGATTAAAGGACCTTAGTGGGCATAGAGTACAACACCTTTATTTTTCAGATAAGGAAAATGAGGTTCAAGGAGGTTAAATGACTTACCCAGGTCACAATTAGTAAGTGCCTGAGGTGAAATTCAAATCCACATCTTCCTGACTCCAAGTCCAGCATGGTATCTATTATTTTTCTTCTTCTTCTCTTCCTCCTTCTTCCATTATCTACCAACGTCCCCCTCTCTTGTAATCAAGTATAGTCAAGAGAAACAACTCAACACAATGGCTTTATCTGAAAATGTATGTTTCATCTCATACTTCTGGTCTGTTGCCTCTCTGCCAAGAAGTGGGAAACATCCTAGATCTTTTGAGCTCATTTTAGGTCCTCCGATTTTTCTGTCAACCTACTAATAAATAGGGAATTCTGGCCTGTCGTACAGTATTGGTAAAAGCAGAAGGGCCAAAGTTAGAAGTCTATATGAATGGAGACTCTGGAAAAAATTTTATTAGGTCATTCTTGAAACATACTTAACAAAACTCTTCCATTATGTAAATTGGAAGTTTCTTTATGTCTGTTGTATTTACTTATCTCCCTGATAGAGTATAAGTTTCCAGAAGGCAGGGAGTGTTTTATATTTTGTGTTTCTACCCCATAGCACCTACCACACTGCTTGGTACATAGAGCTTAATTAGTGCTCTATTATCTATTTATCCATCCATCCATCCATCCATCCACATGACCATGTATTGTCTATGGCACTTTGAATGAGTTACAACTTGTTTCCATCACAGTCTTTTTATCTGTCATATGGGGAAATAAGGATAATAGTCCTTTCCCCTATCAACTTACACAGAGTGGGTACTTAGCAAATGGTTGTTCAATTGGACTGGGTCTTGAGAGTGGGGAAGGACATGGAGGCCCATTGCTGGAGTCCTACTAGATACAAAGGAGAGAATCAAAGCTTTTTAGTAATAACAATAATAGCTTGCATTTATAGAGAGCCTTGTGGTTTCCAAGCACTTTCATATTCATCACGTCATTTCAGACTTAGAACAGCTCTGTGTGGCAGATGGTGTAAGTATCATGACCTCTTTTTATTTCCCCCCAGATAAGGCAATGGTGGTACAGAAGGGTTAAATAACTTTGCCAAGGTTACAAGCTAACAAGTGGCAGAGCCGGCCTTTGACCCTAGGGGGCTTCTCAGGAATCCTTGTTTCCAGAAAGCATTATAATTAGTAAGTAAATCTGTCTTATTTATGGAGTGCCTACTTTGTGCTAAGTATGCTCCTAGTCATTATGGGAAGGGGTGAGAGAAAGGAGACTATAAGAGAAATAGTTCTCTACCCTAAGGAACTTGTTCTTGAAAAAAGTCTTCTAAAAAATAACTGAGGAATGCTTACAAGGCAGCATGTAAATGAGTACAAATTAACATATCACTAGGGAGTATACATTAATAACAATTCTAGCACAAGTGAGTATATAATTACTAAGGGGAGGTGGCATTGGGTGGGGTTAACCACTGAAAGCTTCCTGGCGAACATGAGTTTTAAGCTTGGGTTAATTTTTTGTGAGGAGAGGGAAGGAGGCATGACAGTGCCGTGTGAGTTATAGACATTTAATAATGGAGTCCCAAGAGCTCTAGGTTGGAAGTCAGGGGATCTGGGTTTTGGCTCTGGCCTTGCTTCTATGTCGTTGTGTAACTTTGGGCAAATCACTTAGTGGTTTTTGAGCTTTAGTTTTCTCATCTGTAAAGTGGGAGATTTCATAAATTGGTTGTTAGAATGAGAACGGACCTTAGAGAGCATCTAGTCAGACTCTTTCATTTTAAAATTGGGGAAACTAAGGCCCAGGTTGGGAAAATGTTTGGCTGAAGATCATCCAACTGAGTTGCAGGGGTGGGGGAACACTCAGGCATCTGGACTTGGGGCTTTTTGCTTAATATTGAATGGCCTCCTCTAAGGTCCATTGTGAGAAATAATTATTAATAACCACTATCTTGGGGATATTCAGTAATCCCTCCCCCTCTTCTTTCTGAGTCCTTCAGGTTTTTTATGAAGGACTTTACTGATAAGATTTAGCCTAAAACCAGACCACATCTAGGAGGAAACTATTGTGATCCCATCAACTCAAGTGGGGTCTACATTCTTTTTCTGATATATTTTTGACCAAGATTTGAGTGACCTAAGTCACCCCAGATCTCATCTTAATATAATCCGCCTTCAATCATGTCAACCAATTAGATTTTATTGCTATATAATGGACCTCCTACAGTTAGAAGAGTATATAAACTGAGTCCACTGACATTTTGGTCTTTGGTCTGAGAGAGATGGCCATTGACCATCCTTTTATTAATAACCTGTTGACCTTATTAACCAAATGATTAAATTACTCAGAAACTATGCCTCTCATATTTTTTCTTTCTTTCTTTTTTTTTTTTTTAGTGAGGCAATTGGGGTTAAGTGACTTGCCCAGGGTCACACAGCTAGTAAGTGTTAAGTGTCTGAGGCTGGATTTGAACTCAGGTAGTCCTGAATCCAGGGCCAGTGCTCTATCCACTGCGCCACCTAGCTGCCCCGTCTCTCATATTTTTTAATCATCATACCGTTCAACCTTGAACATTCTGTGATCTGATATTAATAAGCTGGGGTAAGGGGAAAAGTTCTTGAGAAAATTTTGGACAATTAAAATAGTAAATGGTTAAAATAGCAATTCACAGGCAGCTAGGTGGCACAGTGGATAAAGTACCGTCCCTGGATTCAGGAAGACTTGAGTTCAAAGCAGGCCTCAGACACTTGACACTTACTAGCTGTATGACCCTGGGCAAGTCACTTAACCCTCATTGCCCTGCCAAAAAAAATAGCAATTCACACTGAGATGCTACTTATTACGAATAAGGTTTTTTTTCTGGATCTCTATTGTTTCCTCTATCCAGCCTTTTTTTTTTTAAGTGAGGCAATTGGGATTAAGTGACTTGCCCAGGGTTACACAGCTAGTAAGTGTTATGTGTCTGAGGACGGATTTGAACTCAGGTCCTCCTGACTCCAGGGCCGGTGCTCTATCCACTGCCCCTACCCAGCCTTTTTTTAAAAACTAAAAACCCAAACCTTTTTAAATGAACTTAATAGACGTTAACAAGCATGGCATTTTAGTATTCAAAGAACAGATTAGAGGATCGTATAAAAACCAGATTTTTTTTTTTTGCAGGGCAATGAGGTTTAAGTGACTTACCCAGGGTGACACAGCTAGTGAGTGTCAAGTGTCTGAGGTCAAATTTGAACTCAGGTCCTCCTGAATCCAGGGCCTGTGCTTTATCCACAGTACCATCTAGCTGCCCCCCGAAATTTTATTAACATAGTTTTTAATATCTATCTATCTATCTATCTATCTGACTACTTTCATAGAGAACTTTTCTTGAAATTATAGAAACCTTGGTTCAAATCCTGATTTTGACCCTTACTGACTGTGACCCTGGGCAAGTCATTTGAGCTTACAGTCCTTAAGGCCAATATTTGCCAGATTTTTGGTCTCAAAACCCCTTGACAGTCTTAAAAATGATTGAGGACTCTCCCTTCCCCTGCTCCCAACTTTTGTTACTTTGGATTATATCTACCAATATTTGCTGTATTAGATAAAACGCTTTAGCATTATTATTGATTATAATTATTTATTTATCATAATTTAGTATTATTAGTTTTGACTTTGTGGACCTCTTAAAAGTGCCTTGGGAACCCCTAGGAGTCTCTGGGCCACACTTTGAGAACCACTGGTCTAGGCAACTTTTTAAGACTATAAGTTTCAGGGAAAGTAGAAACCTGCATTAGTAGAGGGAGTTTCCTCACTTGGAAATTCCCTGTATCATTGAAATCACAGGTCCAGTCCTTCTCTGCATTAGATTTAATGAAAGTAACAAGACTGTCATTATCTGTGCCTCTTTGTGAGCTTCCCTGTGCTCTTTTCTGTGTATGTTTTTTAAAAAGTTTGAGATTCTTTTCTTTTATTAAATCATTATAATTACTCAGCATCCCTCTCCCTGCAACTCTCACCCCTTCTCAAACCCTCCATAGAAACTTTCTCTCCACCCCAATCCTCCAACAAATAAGTAGAATTAAACCAGACAAATCTACCCATTGGTCATATCTGAAATTGTATGCCTCATTCTTCATTTCTAGTTCATAACCTCTGTGTCAAGAGGTGGGAAGCATTCTTCATCTTCTGTCTTCTAAAGTCACGATGGTCTGAACCAGTTTTCATTAACCCCACACCCATGCCCCACAATTTCTTTCAATGGGTGTTGGATCTGAATCATAGGAGAGAATCACTCTATGGGGTTTTTTTTGTTTTTTTGTTTTTGGTGAGGCAATTGGGGTTAAGTGACTTGCCTAGGATCACACAGCTAGTAAGTGTTAAGTGTCTGAGGCCGGATCTGAACTCAGGTCCTCCTGACTCCAGGGCCGGTGCTCTATCCACTGCGCCACCTAGCTGCCCCTGAATCACTCTATGTTGCTAGAGGGGTTACTAAGCTGTGTGATTACAGATGTTGGAATGGGTGAATGCAGATATACTTAAAGGGACTCACTACTATCATTCATCCTTTGGAGCCACTGCCTCCAAGGAATATCTCCATTCTTCTGCTCACAACTCCCTTTGTTTCTTGAGCAACCCACTGAGAAATGAGAGATTGAGACAAGTAGGCATCCTCTGAAACTTGTAAACAGAACTTTTACTTGTTTTGTTTTTAATTCCAAGGTACAGAGAGATTTCTGTTTGCTAACTCTTATCTAGGTTTCTGAAATAAAAAAAGCAAATGGACCAGCTAGGAATCATTGAATCTCCTAGAGCATTTATTAGTATTGAATTTGGAGTTAGTGGACATGCTTTCAAATTCTGCCACAGCCATTTGCTATCTAAGTGACAGCCTGGTTGTGAAAACTTCCTCTACAAATATAGTTCAGAAACTGTTCTGTCCTTTCTAGTCTTAAGAGATTATGTAAGCATAGAAGAATCAGACAAACCTAAACACACATAGCTTCACAGAGAAGCAAGCATAAAGTCTATTGCTTACATAGGGTTCTCTAGAGGATACTTTCATCTGTTCTGTTCCTTCTAGTCTTAGATTATGTAAGAATAGAAAAGATATACAAACATAAACACACTTATAAATTGCTTCATAGAGAAGCAAGTGCAATAAACCTGTGGTATTAGAAGACTATTATTTACATAGGGTTCTCTAGAGGATACTTTCATCTCCTGGTTGATATCTCCTTGACAGTCCTCAGCTGAAAACTCATATAGATCACTGAAGACCCCAGCTTGCCCTTCTTTGATGGTTCAGGTTTTTTTTTTTTTTTTGGCAGGGCAATGAGAGTTAAGTGACTTGCCCAGGGTCACACAGCTAGTAAGTGTCAAGTGTCTGAGACTGGATTTGAACTCAAGTCCTCCTGAATCTAGGGCCGGTGCTTTATCCACTGTGCCACCTAGCTGTCCCAATGGTTCAGTTTTGGCCAGGCATGACAAGTCAATGGTCACTGGCTGAGCAGCCTAATTGTAATTGGTCTCCTGAATGTCATAGATTTCAGATCTAAAGTTAGGAGGGACCTAAAAGGTCATTTATTTGGACTCTCTCATTTTGATACAGCTGAGGAAACTGAGAAGTTAGATGACTTGTTCAAGATTACAAAAGTAGAAGGCAATAGAGGCAAGGTTTGGATCAAGGTCCTTTTTCTTTCTTCAAAGACAGTTCTTTTTCCATTATAATAGGACTCAATTGTTTTTTTCCCCCCAAACATTGTGGTTTTCCCATTTACGTATATTAATTAGGTGTATGGAGTGCTTGGGGAGGATTAGCACCTCTGGTGTGAGGGCTTGCAAAGTCCTTTTCAGAGTTACTCATCCACTTTTGGTGTCTACCCAACTCTCATCAGTGGCTCCAAGAAGCTGTAGTGTGTGCTGAAACCACACCCTAGTAAAACTTCCCAGCAGGTGGGCTAAACCAGGTTGAGGGTAACCAAAAAGCCTCAAATCCCATTGGTGAGTTAGTGGGATACCTACCCCAAGCATGTGAAGACTTTCTCCGACACAAGGCTGGATGAGAACAATTTGTTCCAACAGCCACGAAAGCTGGTGCTATGGGGAGAGTACCAAGGTCATCCACTGCATGCTGAGCCATTTCCAGTCAGGAAGAGAGAGACTGATGACTGTGCAACTCTGCCTTATGTAAATTCAACTCATGACCAAGTCAAGACATCATCCCATGATGGCATTGGTTCTCTTTAAAAATGAAGGGTGAAAAACAACAAAAACAATCAATTAGATGACTTAAATCCACCAGTAGACCCTGGATTCTGATATTTACTGGCTGCATGACCATAGGTATGGAAATTTACTCACATAATCACTAGTCTTCTCACCTATAAAATGGGATACTAATAATTACACAAGATTATTGTGAGGAAAACGCCTTATAATCCTCAAAGCCCTATACAAATGGAGGCTTTTTCCTATTTTTTTTTTTTTGGTACCTTTACTTTGGAAATCATATACCCCATTCACATCGACCATCTTTCTTTTATTTCTTGTTCCCTCCTAGGATCACACTGGTATGCACATGGAGGTCGGCTTTGTCCCGTTTAGAACTCAGAAGCTTAGAGCTGGAAAAGACCCAAGAAGTAATTTCGTCTATATAACTTGTCCATGTAGGAATCCCATCTACAATTTTCCTGACAAAGGCATCTTTACTCCTCAATTAACATTTCTAACTACAAGGAACTTGCCATTTTGCAAGATAATCAATGAACCAACTACTTTTGTTATATGGGTTTTCTTGAATTGGAATTTCCCTGCCTTGTAACCGCCCCTCATTGGTGCCAGTTCTGCTCTTTAGGTCAACACCAAAGACATTTGAAGGCAACCCTTCATGTACATGGAAACTGCTATTATGTTTTACCTAAGGCTACTCTAATAATGACAACAACAACAACAACAACTAGCATTTATATCATACTTTAAGATTTGCAAAGCACTTTACATAATCATCACATTGATCTCCACCACAATCCTTAGAGGTAGTTTATATTATTGCCCCTATTAGAAAACAGACTGAGAGGTTAATTAACTTGCTTAGGATTACACATGTACATGGTTAAACAGGTAACTATATAGGAGCTATAATATCCTTGTATTCAGTTGACGAAACAGGTTAAATGACTTGCTCATGGCCATATAGCTAGTAAATATCTGAGGGTGGATTTGAACTCAAATCTTCCTGACTTAAGGTCCATTGCTCTATAAATAGTGCCACCTATATGACTGAGAGATAACTTTCAAGCATTCCCCCTTCCTCTAGAGTACTCAACCTTAGAGTAATAATTCTACAAATCTTAAGGTCTGTTAGATCCCTGGTTGAGGTTGGACTCACTGAAGGTATGAGGTCAGGGTTTTTTTTTTTTTTTTAATGAGGGTATAAGATGCTGTTAATAGCACCTCGTGCAATACTTGGGAAATTCTCCTAGGAATAAATGAAGTAATTTATCTATCTATCTATCTATCTATCTATCTATCTATCTATCTATCTATCTATCTATCTATCTATCTATCTATCTATCCATCTATCTGATGTAGGAGGCAAAAAAGGGGTTAACAGAAAAACCTAAGACCCAAGCTCTAATTCAGATAATATAAGTCAAGGCCTAGGTTTTTGTGTACCCACATTAAACAGTACCCATAACAACAACATAAAGAGGCAGGTCATAGAGACTTTAACAATAACAATGATACACTGACAAGGTATAGAAATTCAAACTGAAAATAAATGATAAATGAAGATGTTTTGAAACTAAGCATTGGAATCAAAAAGAGACATGCACAGAAACGGCCAAATTTGTCTCCAGATTCACCTTATGATGTGTAAACTCCTAAAATACACTTCCACAGAAAAAGGTACCCACCTCAGGGGTTGGCTTAAGCCCCCAGGAACTCCAAATTAGGATAAGCCCTCCCCTGTACCTCCCTAAGGTGGAGATAATTATAAGGAGACTGATAATCAATTTATCCATACTATAAATATAACTATCTTTTCTTTCACTATTCCTTTCCCTTTTGTGAGAAAATGGGTAGTTGTCTCCTCTCAATGTGGATATAACAGTCAGTCATACTCCCCCTGACCTGTTTGTAGAACAAAGGTCTCAGATCCCCTCCTCCCACTCAGGTTAGCAAGGTCACATGGTTCAAGGAGCCTTGGTCTAATAAGATGCGCTCCAGAGTTGCGTCCATATAAGGAAGTATAAGGTCCACTCCTGAGTTATGCTCATACAAGGAAGAGGGGTGGGAATACTGCGTTCTGATTAGCTAGTTTTTGCGTGTAGATTGTAACCCGTGAATAATCGGACCAGTGATGAAAAAGGGGAGGGTCCGTTCGCGTTAGGGATGAGGGTATAAAACAGGCCCTGCAAGCCCCCTTTCGGGCACCCACTAGCTGCACACTAGGGTGCCTCCTCATGAGAAGGAAATAAAGAACCTTTGTCACTTCACTGCTGAGTTCCTGAGAATTATTGAGAAGAGGATGGATTTTTCCCTCTCACTTTTCCACTTTTCTGGTTCTCTCCCTGTGTTCACTCACAGTATTGAAATAAAACTTGGGAAACTGAGTCACTGAGTCTTGTAATTCTTTTGGGAGACTCACAATCAATTTGACCCTAATTCCATCCCACATCATATCTATCTATCTATCATCTATCATCTATTTCTCTATCATCTTTCTCTCATCTCTCTCTCATCTATTGTTGAAAATTAAATATAGTTTTTATCTGTCTGTCTCCTGAAAAAATTAATAAACAGATCAGAGAAATTAATTTTATAATATGTCCTACAAAAATCCCCACAACAGATCAGAGAACATGTTTCCTACAGGACAAAACCAGATTAAATCAGATAAATTATTTTTCATTATTTCTCCTACAGGAAAAACCAGATCAGAGACAGACAGAAAAAAATATAATACTAATTTATTTGTCCCAAGAAAAAAGAAACATGATCATGTGGAGAGCCCCTCCTAAGAAGGGAGCTCAGGGACTCTCTCTTTCTAAGGGTATTTAAGGTTTCTTTTCTCACTGGTTACAGAGTGTTATCAGTTTCAATAGTATGATACAAAAATCAACCCAGAAGCAAAAGCAGTTTAACAATTTCAGTTATAAGAAGTATGGAGGAAATATGGAAACATGATAAGATTACAGGATTCCAAAAAAGGATTTGGTAAGGATGAGGGTGCCCAGATTTCCCCATAAGATAGGGACGTACTATCCTGAGGAAAGAAGTCACCAGGTAGGGATTTTGATCTGCTGGCCATCTGGCTTCAGTTTGGAGTTCAGTTGAAGGACATTTTGCTCCTATTAATCTAGGGTTTCATAAAAAATACTTTTGGATGATAAGGCACCTCCATCAAATCCAGGTGATCCATACATTCATATCAACCCTATCTCTCTCTCTCTCTCTCTCCACATCTTAAATCAGCATATCAACATCCCCTAGTATTGTAGTGATGTTCCCAAAGGCACCCAGGCTCCAGTAGTGGCTGATCACACTGTCATTTTTACTCAAGTATTTAGCAGGTCCACATAGTGGGAAGAGGGCTGGCATACATTGGAGCCAGCTATTGGACATGTACTGATGAGCCAAGTGTGGGGAAAGAATGAGTGTGTGTATGTGTGTGTGTGTGTGTGGGGGGATGTAGAAGATGAGGCTAGTTGAGGTCCAGAGGAGAGGTGTGGCCATAGTACTTATGTTGTTGGGGGATCTGAGGCTCTCTCCCTTTGTGCCTTTATTGTTAGTGGGTGTGTTGTATTCATATGTAGCTATCTTGGCCTAGAGTCAAAGATCATGTTTCCCACACACATGATGCAACAGAATTGGAGGAGTAAGTGATGATGAAACTGAGTTTCACATCTAACTTAGATAGGAATCATTTCATCCTAACTTACTCACTAGACTGGTGCCCAGCTCCAAAGGGGTGCTCAGTAGCTGGGATAGGTTGCTAATGAAGCCTGCATAAGACATGATACCTGAAGAACTCTACCCTTGAAGTATCAGGTGATGGAGCCCATTTTGCCTTTAGTTGTGAGTATGCTTGTTTCTTTCTCTGTGGAAGGAGGAAAGAGAACAAGCATTTACTAAGCAACTGCTAGGTGCCAGGCAATGTACTAACCACTTTACAAATATGACTCCATTTAATCCTTACAACAACCTCATGAGGTAGGCATTGTTATTATTATAATTCTCACTTTACAATTGGGGAAACCAAGGCAGATAGAAGTTAAGTGACTTGCCTAGGGTTACTAGGTGTCTGAGACGCTATCCACTGTGCCACCTAGCTGTGGGTCAGTGCCTCAGGTGGAACTAGTCTTTCAGGTTTGATAAAGAAGAGGATTTCTCAATGGGTTGATGGGGGTCCTGTTGGTCCACACTGGCATGTGTTTGGTGAGAAGGAGTATGCAGAGCTGCTTAGATTCCCAAGCCTAGAAGTGCAACTATTGTTGAGAACCAGGCCCAGAGAAATCTGGCTCCTTTCCCGCTTGATTATATGGATCCAATTCTCTCTTGCCTCTTCTTTCTAAATACAATGAAAATTCGTGGGTGGGGGAAAAGCAGCACCTTCATATTCATGCCAAATGCAGAACACAATGCTACACAATTAGCTTGTAGGGGCAAGCTCCATACTCTCATTCAGTGGCCAATTCTTGTTGCTTCTACCTCCACACCACCTGTTACATCTGTCCCACCTCTCTACTCATATAACCAACACCGTAGTTCAGGCTTCTCATCACCTGTCACTTAACTATTGTGATAATTTCCTAACTGGTCTCCCTGTCTCAGGTTTCTTGTCATTCCAATCAGTCTTTCACACAGCTGCCAAAGGCATTTTCCTAAAGCACAGATCTGAACATGTCATTCCCCTGCTCATAAATGCCAGTGTCTCCCTCTTACATTTAGGACAAAATAGAAATTCTTCTGTTTGGTAGTGAAAATCCTTCACAATCAGGCACCAACCAACCTTTCTAAAACGTACTCTCTCTCATATGGTTTAAGATTCAGAAAAACTGGTCTTTTTTCTGTTCCTTATATGGGACCCTTCATCTACAGTCATCACTTTTGCACTGGCTATCTGTCATATCTTGTCCTTCTTCTTCTTCTTCTTCTTCTTCTTCTTCTTCTTCTTCTTCTTCTTCTTCTTCTTCTTCTTCTTCTTCTTCATCTTTGAGCAATGAGGGTTAAGTGACTTGCCCAGGGTCACACAGCTAGTAAGTGTCAAATGTCTGAGGCTGGATTTGAATTCAGGTTCTCTTGAATCCACGGCTGGTGTTTTATCCACTTTACCACCTAGCTGCCCTATTTTTCTTTTCTTTTCTTTTTTTTTTTTAAGTGAGGCAATTGAGGTTAAGTGACTTGCCCAGGGTCACACAGCTAGTAAGTGTTAAGTGTCTGAGGCCGGATTTGAACTCAGGTACTCCTGACTCCAGGGCCGGTGCTCTATCCACTGAGCCACCTAGCTGCCCCTCTTTTATTCTTTTTTTTTTTTTTTTTTGCGGGGCAATGAGGGTTAAGTGACTTGCCCAGGGTCACACAGCTAGTTAAGTGTCAAGTGTCTGAGGCTGGATTTGAACTCAGGTCCTCCTGAATCCAAGGCCAGTGCTTTATCCACTGTGCCACCTAGCTGACCCCCCCCCTCTTTTATTCTTAAAGGAAATTATTCACTTTGAACTTAAATACAAAAAGACAAAAAACAAACCAAAAAAGATTTTCCATGTACACAGCACAGTACAGCACAGAAAGAGGATTTAGTATGAAATCATGAGTCTTTATTTAAAAAAAAAACAAATTAATAAATACTACACATAATTTTCAAAGCCACCCTGCTTTTCTGTGCTTCCTTCTAAGTTTTCTTTTGTTCTCTGTTGTACACCTTTTCCTTCCCTTATTCACATCCCACACTAGAGAAGGCTACCATTAAACACAGAAATCTCTCTCTCTCTCTCCTCTATCTATCTTTCTAAAACCATACTATACCTATTTCTGTTTATCAGTTCTTTTTCTGGAGGTGTATAGAATCTTCTTTTATAGGTCCTTTGAAGTTGATTGGAGTATTTATAATTTTCACGATAACTTAATAATTTACTTGTTCTTCAAACAACATTGCTGTTATTTTATACAATGTTCTCTAGGTTTTGCTCATTTTACTCTTCATTATTTCCTGCAAGTCTTTCCATGTTTTTTCTAAAACCAAGCAGCTCATCATTTTTTATAACATAGTCATATAACATAATTTATCTAGTCATTCCTCAATTGATGGACATCCACTGAACTTCTAGTTCTTTGCTACCATATAAATATAAAGAACATGTAAGTTATTTTCCTTTTCCCCAATGACCTTGGGAAACAGACCTAACAGTGGTATTTCTGGGTCAAAGGGTATAAACAGTTATATAACTCTTTGTGCATAATTCCAGATTGTTTTCCAAAATGGTTGGATCAGTTCACAGTTACACTAACAGTGTATTAGTATCATTTTTTCACAACCCCTCCAACATTTATCATTTTCCCTTTCTATCATTTTAGCCAATCTGATAGGTGTAAGATAATATCTCAAAGTTGTTTTAATTTTAATTTTTCATTTTTCTATTCAATAATTGATATGGGGAGAAAGCATGTGGGTCCTTAGGATTCCTCTGTAAAGAATTACACTCTTGCGCAAATCCTATTTAGGTATAAAAGAACAGGTTTATTGGGCTATAAGAGAAAGTGGCCGAGAGGAAGATATTGGAGAAACAAATCGCTTTCCTCCCTGACTAGCTGGGGGAGCACCCTTTTATAGGGTTCAGATGGGGTGGGTAAGAATGTCCTTTATTGGGTGATGGGCTGGGGGTCCTCTGGTGGTTGGCTGAGGTAGGTGATCAGTTGTGAGCAATCTGGTGATGGACGTTAACTCCATCCTGGTGGGTCTGAGCAGTCTGCTGGTGGGCGGTTCCAGGTGGTCTTCTCCTGGTGTAGTCACGCCCAACAGGATTACCTCATCCAGGTGGTCAGAAGGGCTGGAATGCAGGGTGGTGGTCCTGGAGCATGATCAGTTCGATCTGGTGCTGCTTATCTCTTTTGGGTGTGTATGTCCTTGGTTGAGCTCAAGGAGAGGCCTACTTGATTTCAAGGGAAAACTCCTGAGGTTTCAAGGAAAAAGTTCCTTGACCTCCCCAGACAACTTTTGGGGTAACTGGGGCCCATAATCCTCCCATAACAATAATGATTGAGTATTTTTTCATATACCTATATATAGTTGTGATTTCATCAAAAAACTCACTGTTCATATCCTTTGACTATTTATTAGTTGAGGTATGACTCATATACTTTTTTAAATGTAAAAACATTTTTATTTATAGTTTTGGGTTCCAATTTTTATTCCCCCTTCCCTCCCTTCTCTTCTCCCTCGATGAGGCAGCAAGCAATCAGATATAGGCTATTCATGTATGATTATGTAAAACATTAACATATTTGTCATTTTGTATAAGAAAATTTGATTAAAAGAAAAAAAATGAAAGAAAGTGAAAATTAGAATGAAAATTAGTCTGTTCCATCAATATCAGTTCTTTCTTTGGAGGTGGATAGTATGTTTCATCAATAGTCCTTTGGGATTATCTTGGATCATTGTATTGTTGAGAATAGTCAAGTCATTCACAGTTCTTCATCAAACAATATTGCTATCTCTATGCACAATGTTATCTTGGTTCTGCTCACTTCATTATACATCAGTTCATATGAGTCTTTCCAAGTCTTTCTGAAATGATCCTGCTTGTCATTTCTTATAGCACAATAATATTTCATCACCATCATATACCACAGTTTGTTTAGCCATTCCCAACAGATGGGCATTCCTTTGATTTCCAATTCTTAGCCACCACAAAAAAAGCTGCAATAAATATTTTTGTACAAATAGGTCTTTTTCTTTTTTGGGAGATGATTTTGCGATATAAACCTAGCAGTGGTATTGCTGGATCAAAGGGTATGCACAGTTCTATAGTCCTTTGGGCATAGTTCCAAATTGCTCTCCAGAATGGTTGGATCTTTTCACAATTCCACCAACAGTGCATTATTGTATGACTCATGTTCTTACAAAAATTTTGACAAAGTTCTTTACATATCTGAGATATGAGATCTTTATCTGGGAAACTGTCCTCATTTTTCCATGCGTGCTTCAGTTCACTGCCATTTATGGGGTTGTGTGGTTCCCTAAAACATATAGCCATGCAGGTTTCCTTTAGGGAACTGGAAATGATGTGTTTTTGCCTGAATTCCCTCTTGCCTCTCTTTGTTGTTATTAAAAAGAGTGCCAGTTGAATTCTCATCTTATCAAACAGCTAAACCGGGCAAGGGATGGATAACTCATTGAGGAGCCTCAGAAGGCCTTATTGAACTGTTTTGTTCTTGTGTTATTCATCTTTTGTTCATGTGAATTGGATATAAATGAAGTAAAATTATACAGTCATCAGCTTCACTCTCTCCTCCAGAGTCATCAGAGTCCAGTGGTAAGAAAAAATTCAACCCCGCCCCCCCCAAAAAAAAAAGAAAGAAAGAAAAAAAAAGAAAAAGGTCAAGATAACTGGCAATGAGGCAGGATGCAGTGAGATTTTGGCCTTTCCTGGGTCTCAGTTGCCTATTCAATGACTAGGTAACAGTTGAGACAAAAGATGATTCAATTTACCATCAGAAAGATATCAATCTGGGAGGGGAAGTACTTCAAAGTTTATGGCAAGAACAGAAAATGATTGCAATTTACACTCATTCTAATCCATCTAAGCCACCAATGTACACACCATTCTAAAACCTAAACTATAAGGCTTGTGTTGGCCATTCAATGAAAGTCAGAATAATTTGGGTTTAAAGACACAGTCAAGGAACTCTATTTAGAACACTGTAAAAAAAAATATTAACTATATCTAATCTAATCTGAAAAAATTATGTAATGGTACTTATAAAAAGTATAAGTATATGAAAAATTATAAGTTTAGAAAAATTATAATTGGGCCTTAAGTCCCAGCTAGGGTGCCATTCAAATGTGGAAATGTTTTAACTGACTAATTTAGGCCTAATTTGGGGGTACTAATCTGTGGATGACTGATTTTACTAGAGGACTAATCTGGGGACTTTTGACTGCTATTAATTTAATATGGGCCCTTTATAAAATTTCTCCCCACTGCTCCCAAATTGATAAGCAAAAGATTAAGAAGCCTCTAAATTAAATAACCAAAGCAGAATTTCTTTATAAAAAACAATGTAAATGATAAGGGTAAAGAAATGCAAATTATACAACCTGTCTGCTTTTAATATAATAAGGGCCTTATTGCCTCTTGCCTTAGGGTATGCTCCAGCTTTCTCTAACTTTCACTCTTTTTTTTCCTTCACTCCAGTTTCCCTGCTTCACTTTCACTTCTAACTCCAAGCCCCTTTCACTTTGTTGACTCCCCTGAAAAGCCCCTTAGCATCCTCACTTCTGTTGCCAACCCCCTGGCATCTCTAGTGTCCCTTTCTCACTGACCTTTCTCCATCTCTAGCCATCTGGCACTCTTCTTCCTTGCTCTTAGCCTTTTTTCCATCTCTGTCAGCTCTTCTCTTTACACAGCCTCAGTCTCCTTAGCATCTTTGTAGCAGCCCCCCTTCTGTCTGTCGTCTTAATCTTCCGGCCTCTTTGCGTCCTCCTAGTCCTCTTGCGTCCCCCCTCCTACTGTCTTTCCCCCTGTATATATGTTCCTTTTCTCCCCTCAAACCTCAGGCTCTCTGCACCCCTGCACATGCCAAGCTAATCTGCTGGCCGAACTAGGGCTGTGCCCAGTGGGGTTCCAGGGGCCGTGCCCCCTGCTGCGTGCGTGGGACCTCCACAGGGCTATGCAAGGGCCTGGCAGGACAAGCCTGGGATCTCTGGGGCAGCTCCCCTCAGGGTGTAGGGAGCTGGGGCTTTTTTTTTTTTTTTTCCACCAGCCATCTGATTTGGCGTCCTGAAAAGCCCACGGGGCTTTTTTGACTCAGCTGAAGTGGAGGGGGGAGGGGCACCAGCCCCTCACACAGAAAAAAACCCCTGAGAGCCTAAGGCTTTTTAATCTCAGCCCAAAGGCAGGGCCCCCAAATCAAAATAAATTACCCCAATACAACGGGCTTTTTAGAAGCCTGTCTTTCCCAAAGATGAAGCATACCATCCAACTCCAAAGAAAGAACTGATATTGACTGAAGCATGCCATTTTTCACTTTATTTTTTTCATTTTTTCCTTTTATTTGAGTTTTCTTATACAAAAATGACTAATATGGTAATGTTTTACAAAACTGCACACATATGAGCTATTTCGGATTGCTTACTGATTCAGGGGGTAGGGGAGGAAGGGATTGAATTTGGAACTCAGAACTTTAAATTAAAATGTTTATTTTCATCAAAAAAATATTTTTAATATCATCAAAAAATGAAAATGTATAGACAAAAAAGCCTGTTTTTCCAGAGCTATTTTTTAAGAAATCCAAAATGAAAACTAAAGGACAAAAGTCCCAGCTTTTTGAAAAAAGTAACATAAATAAAGGAAGAGGAGGAAGAGGAGGAGAAGGAGAAGGAAGACAGCATTCCCCAACTTTTGCCTCAATTGGTAGGTTGGGTCCCCAGAAGCAGCTAATACTACTCTCAGATAACATGGTAAAGACAATACAAAATGTTCTAAGAACCTGGTTCACTCCTTCCCACAAATACATGCTGCATCCACGGGAGGAATAAGCTTAAACTTAATATGGGTTAGCTAGGTGGTACAGTGGTCCTGAAGTCAGGAGGACCTGAGTTCAAATCTCACCTCACATACTTAGTAGATGGGGAAGTCACTTTGCCAAAATTGCCTTAAACATCTGAGGTCATATCCAGTCCTTGTGATGTAGGAGGCAAAAAAAAGGGCTAATAGAAAAACCTAAGATCCAAGTTTTAATTCAGATATTAGCTCTAAAAGGGAGTCAGATCCCAGTTAATGGATAACTTATACTAGGTTCTTGTACCTACAGAAATCAGTGCCCATAACGGAACAGAGGGAGAGAGGCCTTGATGACCTTAGATGAAATGACAAAGCTATAGAAATTCTAAAGAAAAATGATTATATTTTGAAACTAGCCATGGGAATCAGAAAGAGACATGTACAGAAAAGGCCAAATTTGTCCCCAGATTCACCTTATGATGTGTAAACCCCCAAAACACACCTCCACTGAAAAAGGTACCCACCTTGGTGGTTGGCTTAGGACCCCAGGAACTCCAAATTAGGATAAGCCCTCCCCTCAAACACCCCTAGGTGGAGAATATTATAATGAGAAGGACAGGTCCTCCCCTGTACCTCCCCAAGGTGGAGATTATTATAATGAGACTGATAATTTATTTATACTATAAATATAACTGTCATGAGCTGGGTATGCACCTTGGGTGAGATAGGATTGGATGTTAGATTGTGAGCTCATCCACCTTAGGTGTACGTGGGGACAGTTCTTTTCAAGATTACTATAAAAATCTAGAGGATTGGGCCTATCTTTGCAAGACTTCAGTGTGTAATTGGGTTTTGCCCATCTTCATGAGGATGTAATAAATCTGTCTCTGCTTGACTTGGTGGTCTCCTTGAGTTATTTGGGTAAACTGAGGCAGTTTGTTCCAAACATTATTCTAATTGGATTTGTGTGTAAGAGGGTATAATTCTTTAAAGAAGAATTCCTAAAAACCCCTTCCCTAAATCCCCCACCAATTTCACCCATAAGAATAATAATGAGGTACTTGTATAAGAAATATGTGTGACAAGATTTAATTGCTAACACCTACTCTGGATGTTCTCTCTGTGAAGAGATTTCATGCAGAACCCTTGTCCTTGTACAAATTACTTGAGAAAAGCAACAATTCTGATATGCTTTCATTTTCGTGAAGGCAATGACACTAAGAAGACTCATGGTGGTTGATGTTGACCAGTTAAACTGGTTTGAGTTGGTTTCTCTACATTTAATTTGTTCTCTGTCAATTGAATGGTCAATTTCTTGTTGTATCCATGGACTTCATTGCTCTCCCACTGTTTTCAAATCTGTGTTTTTTTTTTAAAAGTATATTTAAGCAAGAAAAGCACACTTCAATAACTGTTAGAGATATTACTGTGGTTATTGGTGTGGAGAAATAAAATATTTCAGGGACCATTCAAGACCAGGATTAAGCACACCTAACTTCAATACAGAGAGAGGGCTATTGAAAATGAAAGACAGTCTCAATAATTGACAAACTGTTGATGTGAAATAGCCTACTTAATCCTCAGAAAACAAGTAAAGACCTTCATAGGGACCTAGGAGCTGGAGGGGTTATCATTGATCCCACTATAATATTGTTATGGGGTTAGGACTAAAGTTTAAACTGGCCAGCTAAACTAAAGGACACAGGTCTGGGGTAACTCTCCTTGAGTAGCTAAACTCAAGGACAAACACACTTTGAGAAACAAGAGAGATAAACCCATTAGGCGTGGCTGCTGCCGAGTTGCACCAGGGAGAAGGAAATGGCTTTAGAGATTGGAGCAGCTGCCCCTCACTGACTTCTCTCAACCCACCCCCAATAAGGGACATTCCACTCTCAGGTTATCATCCCCATCTACCATCTATAAAGCTATGGCCTTTCTCCTGTTCAAGGAGATAGGTATCTCAGAGAATTGTCTTTGTGCTATCTCCCCTCTAAGCTCCTCCTTTCTCTGGCACTTAAATAAAAGATTATTTTATTCCAATTGGATTTGAATGCCAGAGGGTGTAATTCTTTAAAGAGAATTACCTAAGGACCCCTACCAACCTATTTCCCCATGACAATATGATATAGACTTCTTGAAGTTAGAAGAACAGAACGAATACCAGGTAAAACAACAACTGATAACCATTGCTCCTGTCCTAAGAGGATTTCTGGCTTAATTTTTGTTGAAAATAAATCTTTGGGAGAACTTAAGTAACACTACTTTGTTTTGTATTAGCTATTTGCTGTGTATGACCCTTGCATGAACTATAGGACCAACTGCAAGAGCTAATTCTCTTCAGTTCCACAAATTGCCATGAGGAAGAATTGTGATTCCTGAAAAGACAGGATTTTAGTCTCTGGAGTGTCCCCTACCCTTATCCATATGATTGGATAGTTCCCTTTGACTTAATGAAACCTGGTATACTAACAAGGGAGGTATACTTACAAAGAAGTATCCCTTATCTAGCTCCTATAGCTAAAGATATACATCCTCTTTAACAAGAATGTTTTATTTCTTTGTATGATCGGTTTCATTATAATGAACAGTTGTTTTCTTTGTTTCATGTATTATATAAATATTTCTAGCTGAATTTTTTTCCATTTTATTTTATTTTAAATTTATGAAATAGAACAAGCATTTCCATAGTATAATAAAAGATATTTGCACATGTGAGTGAAAATCTACCACTTACAACTTGTTATTTTTTCTAAATATACAACAAAGTTATCATGTACATTTCTTTTTCTTCTTCTTCTCTTCCCACCCCCTCCACCCACCCTCTGATGAATTGTAAAGGTTACACATTTCTGTCACTTGCTGGTAGGGTGTGTTATACAAACTCTGATTGTAATAAAACCCATACTCTGATTTGTGTTAGCTTACTGTCATTAGCTAGTCTAAATTCATGTAACACTATGGAGAAAAAAACCCTCGTCCCTATCAAGAAAATACAAAGACTGGAGGAAGAAAAATTTTTACTGATGAAATGGACTTCTTTGTTCAAGATCTGGGAATCTTCTTCAAACTAAAATATCTGCCAAAAATGTTTGGAGGATTTTTTTTTTTTACTTCCAACGGACTTGGAAATCTTATCTCCATAGAAGGAATGATGAACTATAAAAACATATGGATGGACTGAAAAAAAACAGGGCTATTTTAGAATTATAGAAATTCCCAAATGGAGATGGAATACTGCAAAACAACTTTGTACTATGCCACATGACACAGAAGGTTAAGATGAGAGTGATGAAGGAGATGAAAATGGAGATAAACAGGCTTCACCAGCCTGGGAACTCATTTAATCAAAAAACACTATTGAAAATCTATGGTCTAGGGGTAGCTAGGTGACACAGTGGATAAAGCACAGGCCCTGGATTGAGGAGGACCTGAGTTCAAATTTGGCCTCAGACACTTGACACTTACTAGCTGTGTGATCCTGGGCAAGTCACTTAACCTTCATTGCCCCCCCCCCCAAAATCTATGGTCTATCATTAAGCTTAGACTTGGAAAAAGGAACTGTTTTTTAAAGGTATTCTTAATATCCAATGTGGTGTTATTTCATGATGAAAAACTGAATATGTGCCCAAATCTTCTGAACTTGATGCCAAATCACATAAGACAAATGATTGCAGCCAAAGGAGGGTATATTATATGTAAAAAGTGTTTTTTAAAAAATAATATTTATTTTATTTTTGTTACATTTTAATTTTCAAGCTATTTCCCCCCCACCAACCTGTACTAGAGAAAGCCATTTGCCGTAGATATAGATGTGTGTATATGTATACATATATATATCATAATACATGCATATATAATACATATGTGAAACCATACAATGCATACTTCCATGTGTCAGGTTAAAAGTGTTTTTAAGGATATAAAAAGTTAGTGTTTATTGTATTAGTCAATAATTTTAATTATTCCACTTTGTCCCAGTTAATACCACTGTAGCTCCTCCTAAGCATCCCCTTTATGCATATATAATGCTTCACTGGGAGATATTTAGGATGAAAAACCTTTCAGCTGTTACCCTTCACAAACCAAAGAGAAAGTCATTCTTGATTTCTGGAAAGCTGCCATCTCCTGCCTCTAGTTTTCCAAAGGTTATATTGAATTTCTGTTCTAACTCTGACTCCATCCTTAGGTTGGCAAAAACCACATCACAGTATTTGCATTTCTAAAAAGACCTGTTCCCTGAGTGATCTAGAAAGTTTATAAAGAAACCTAGCAATTATAATTTGCTTTCATTTAATTAACATATGTTCGAGAGTTACTCTTCCCTCCTTTTTTTTTTCCAAGGGCATACAAGTCAGATTTCAGCTCCAAGAGATAATTTTTTCCTAATCATTTTGTAATTGTTGTATATCTAATAGATGACTGAAGAGCAATTAGCTTTATGAGGGTAATTGTCATTAAAATTCAATGTGTAGTTAAGGGTTTTATTTTTCGTCAAACACAAAAGTAGAATCACATGATGATAGAAGGCAAATCTGTGCAGGGCATAATTGGCTAACAATAGAAAAATTGGCAGCTGCTGTTCCTTAATATATATTTGTGGCAATTTTGTTGTCTTATAAATATCCTAACTTGAACAAACAAGGAAGAAAGAGAGAGAGAAAGAGTGAGAAGGTGCTGTTATGATAATCTGGATATCACGGGGTTTGGATGAAAGATGCTCCCACACAGAAATTCCCTGGGAACAGCTCCTATTATTCCTAACCACTTCTCTCTCTCTCTCTCTCTCTCTCTCTCTCTCTCTCTCTCTCTCTCTCTCTCTCTCTCTCTCTCTCTCTTCCCCCCTTTCATGCCTTCCCCCCCCGCCCCAGTCCGCCACTTTTTTCTCACAGTCACACTGACAGCTAGAGTGTGGGCTGTGTTTATGCTTGGCCATGGAGAGCCTGGCCTAAACTCAAAATGGATTGCCATATCAAGGAGAAAAATACCCTTCTTTAAACTTAAGCAGAACCTATTTGTGTATTACCTTGTAGGAAATGAGCAGGGTTCTCCCCACTACCCCCCCCCTTCCTGCCTAACCCCCACTATGTAGGCCATAAAGTTATTCAGTGACAACCAACATATTGTGATGGTGTACTTTGGCACTCTCAGAAGAGTCTGAAATGCAGTCTAAAATGTATCTGAATGGTCTTATCATCTGGATCTCTGCCTTTAACAGAAAACTTAGACCCCCTTCCCCTTAGTAGGCCTCCACCAGTCGTGGACGACCATGGATCAGCACCTTGAAGAGCCACAGGCCACAGTGTGGCTGTGCAGTCCGATACGGGAGCCGCAGCTCCTGAGTGACTTATAACAGGTAACTGCCTCATCCCGTGTTGTATCTGTCCCATGAGGAGTAGCTGGAGTGTCCTCTCCAGGATGCTGGCCTGGGCAAATCAATATGGAAAACAAGCTGTTGCCCATGCAGCAGGTTTTCCCTCTCCATGACATTGGTGGATCCAAAGGAGAGGCAGAGCCAATACAGTTTGGCACCAGGGCAGCTGCAGGAGTTGCTAGAGGGATGTGATGTCCAACATCCAACTGCCTAAGGGACTCCGACCTCCTGATTTTTCCTCTGGGTTAACTCTTGAAGCCTTTCCCATATATGGGTATAGCCGCAAGGCAGCGGAGGTTTAAAATCAGGGTTCCTTCACCTAGGCGGGTTGCCTTCCAAGGCTAACAAGACCTACCTGCCCGAAAGGGGAGCCCCCTTTCCCTTATTGCAAAGTATTAAGAGTTACTATGGCTGAGGAAACACCCAGGGAAGAAAACACAGACACAACATACTTCTCTAATTCCAGTGCTACCATTTGACTTGATTCTAAATTGCACGGTTATTTAGCCCACTCAAGAATAAGTGTGGCATAGAGGATAGAAGATGGGCTTGAAGTCAGGCAGACAGATCTGAGTTCAAATTTAATCTCTGAAATGTATAAGCTTTTTGTGATCCTGGTCAAGTAACTTAACCCTTCTAGTCTTGATTAACTCTTTAGGATTTATCTACTGAATCAGAGAAGTCTTCATTGGGATACTTTCTCTCTTAAATCATCAGTCTTTCCTTTATTCCTTATTTATTATTTAATTCCACATTACAGTGAATTGTAATATATAGTATTGTAATATTAGGTTATGGATAATTTTATTGTAAACAGGTTCACACTTCATCAGCCTCTTTAATTGAAGCTGGTAAAACCAAAAGGTCACCAAGTTTGTCTTCCCCAAGGATTCTCCTATTTACTTTAAAATTAACATAAATGCCCATTGTGTGCAATGCCCTGTGCTAGACACCAGTGACTGGGGAAACAAAGATGAAATAATATGTGATTCCAATTCTTAAGTCACCAGCCTCACTTTCTCCTCTTTAGCCATCTAGGTCCAGTGGTAAGATATATAACAGGACAACTGGAGATAGCCCTGATACATACAGTGGTGTGTGTGTGTTTGTGTGTGTGTGGAGAAGACCCTCAGGGTTTCTGGCCAAAAGAGAAACAATTGATATTTAAGGTTGTGTGGCATAGTACAGAACCTAACTTCTTAAACAGTGGGTTGCTATTCCATATGGGGTCAGGTAGCTGAATGTGGGTGTCACAAAAAATTTGACATCAGTAAAAGGTTATATCTACTTATTTTATATACTGAAATATCTGGGGTCACATAAAAATTTTGGGGGAGAAAAGGGGTTATGAGTGGAAAAAATTTAAGAAGCCCTGGTATAGAGGGCACTAACCTTTGATTCAAACCCAGTTAAAACTGCAACTCAGGGGGTAGCTAGGTGGCGCAGTGGATAAAGTGCCAGCCCTGGATTCAGAAAGACCTGAGTTCAAATCCGGCCCCAGACACTTGATACTTACTAGCTGTGTTACCCTGGGCAAGTCACTTAACCCCCATTGCCCTGCAAAAACAAAACAAAGCAAACAAAAAAAACCTACCTGCAACTCAAACACTCAATAAGCTATGTGACTGATTCAGTTTCCTCATCTGTAAAATGAGAGGTTATTGAATACATTTATTCTTCTTTTATTTTTATTTCTACTGATATTATTATTATTATTTTTTGTTGTTGTTGTTGAGGCAATTGGGGTTAAGTGACTTGCCCAGGGTCACACAGCTAGTAAGTGTCAAGTGTCTGAGGCTGGATTTGAACTCAGGTCCTCCTGACTCCAGGGCCGGTGCTCTATCCACTGCACCACCTAGCTGCCCCCCTACTGATATTATTTTGAATTTGGACTCTTGTTATGTCTTTCCTTTGAGATCCAGTGGGAAGAGACTGTATTTTGTAATGAAAGTACCCGGGTTGATTTCTGACTATGTTACTTTTTTGTTATTTTTATGGCTTTAGGAAAGTCATGGAACATTTCTGGGTCTTATCTTCCTCATCTGAAAAGTGAGGATGTTGGATTATATGACCATTAAGGTCTTTATAGCTCTAAATATATAATTGTATAAAGGTAAGGGATAGAAGTGACATGGAGCTTAGGATAAATCAGAAGTTTCTCCTGTGAGAAGCAAAACTAAAGATGACCAGATAATAGGATAGACATATTGAGGAATCAAGGGACTATTAAAGATTAGATTGGCCAACTAGGTATCAGGACAGATATACAGAAGAAGTAAGGGGAGATAAAATTCTATAGCAAGAAAATCACTTTACTACCTGACCAGAGCTAGGAGACAGAGATAACCCCAGAGGTCAGGACCATCATTCCAAAAAAATTGCCCTGACTCTCAGGAATATAACAAGCAACCAGGCTGTCCTCACCCCACCCCAAAAAGGAACTTCCATTTTCAGGTGGACACTTCATCTATCCTCTATAAAAGCTTCCTTTTGTTCTAGGAGGAGGAGGAGGAGGAGGAGGAGAATGTTTCTGAGCTCTTCTCCGCAGGGGTGAAATCTTTGACTTACTCCTTTCTCACTTCTAGTGCCAAAGAAAAGACCACTTTAATTCTAATTGGACTGTATTTGAGAGTGTAATTCTTTATCGAGGAATACATAGGGACCCCCACCTTTTTTTCTTGAGACAAAAGGAAATAACATCTCTAAAGCAGAGATTCCAAATTGAGACAATTGTACCAATCTCTTATCTAGTGAAAAGTCTCATATTTAATCTTTCTAACATCTAAATCTAACTGATCATATTACTCCCCTAGTCAGAGACCTTTTATGGCTCCCCATTGCTTGGAAAACTTTTATTAAACCAAATTCCTAAGAGAAGAGGAATAAGTAGAGAGAAAAACAGGATGGAGAGAGAAGGGACTTGGGGAGCAAGAGATGATGAAGATCAGTTGGGGTAGGCAATTTGGGTAGAAAGTCATACAAAGAAACCTTTAATCATGATCAAATATGAGGATACAATTAAGGAAAACATTGCATTTTATTGAGGGAATAGGACCTGTCTTGAAAATTGCTAAAAATTCCATACTATTTTCTAATTTGTCATAGGTTGGGTTTTGTTACATTATAAACTATAGTGAAAAAAAAACACCATGACTCATGGATTCAGGGGACCTAGGTTTGAACCCCAGTTTGAACCCAATTTTGTAGCATCATAAAGTCACTGAACCTCTCTGGGCCTCAGTTTTCTCCACCTAAAGTGGGAGGCTTGAACTAGAAAATTTCTGAGCTTCCTTCTACTCCCGAATCTATGACCTTATTGCTGAGCCTCAGCTTGTTGTTCAGTCATTTCAGTCGTGTCTGACTCTTTATGACCCCATTTGGGGCTTTCTTGGCAAAGATACTGGAGGAGTTTGCCATTTCCTTCTGTAGCTCATTTTACAGATGAGGAAACTGAGGCAAAAAGGGTTAAATGACTTGACCAGGGTCACACAGCTAATAAGTGTCTGAGGACAGATTTGAACTCAGGTCTTCCTGACTCCAGGCTCACACACTATCCACTGTACCACCTAGCTGAGGCCTGCTGCTCACAGCAAACCCCAGGCTTGGAGACCTAAACCAATAGGATGACCAGGACTAGTGCAGAATCAGTATGGACGGTGGCCTGGCCTGGTCACTAACTCCTTCCACAGTCTCTACCCTCCCTTTCCACTGTTCTCAGAACCTTCTCCCATTGTTAACTGGAGTTCCTTTATCTCAGATCTCTTCCTGTTGCTTTCCTTCCATCTCTTGGTGCTCACTGTTATATGGCACTTGTACATTTATAAACCTCTTTCCTCATAACAAATAAAGTTGTAAAGTCAGTAGTTTAAAAATTATTATTCCTATTTTGGAGATCTGGAGTCTGAGGTTCAGGGAGATTAAATAACTTGTCCATAGTCATGCAGTTCATAAACGGCAATGCTGTGTTTCAAATTCAAGTAATTTATGGGCCAACCAACATGCTTTCATTTTAATCTTGAAGAAAAAAACCCATAGGATCCTATAGAGCTGGAATGGACTTTAGATGTTATTTACCCAGTTCAACACTCTCATTTTACATATGAGGAAACTGAGGCCTCATGAGGGTAAGTGACTAGACAAAAGTAACACAGGTCATAAGGGACACGAGAGGGATTTAAACTCTCAGGTCCTTTCCATTCAGAGCCAGGCATCTCCAAAACCTTGCGAATTGCTCTGCTCCAAGTGTACTGCACATGAAATTTTGGCAATGGTTTTCTAGGACTTAATTTGGGTTATTTTCATGAAGAGAGACTTTTGGTGAAAAAAGTTTCCCCATCCTCCCCAAAGCAAAACAACAACAAAGAAAATCCTGGAGTTTTATGGCTACAGGCTGTCCAGCAAACTTCACAAATAATGTCTGACTCTTTATTGCCACCTTGTGTCAAGTACGTGTATGTTACAGGACCCGTTTCTAATAAGAATCGGCAGTTTTTGCTGAATTAAAAAAATTGATAAGGAAATGGGAGAGGGAATGAGAGTCAGAATTCAAAGTGGGAGAGAGGGAGGGCACATTGAATTCTTTTGAAAACTTATAATCTTGTATAATATAATAACTCTAACCTTTTTCCTTCTTTTTGTGTGTGGATGATGTTTTAGCCTAGGTAGATGAGTAGAGAGGACAGGAGTCCTGACAGCTCACCTTGGGGCCTGAACAATGTGGCACTTAGATTTAGCCTCAATTCAGGGTTCCAAGTAAAGATATTTCAGGTATTTGGTAAGTCAGAGTAAAATCTTTCTCTCTCCATTCATCAGTCTGTCTGTCTATCCTCTTTCTGTCTGAAATTATACATTTCTATGAAAAGCTTGATTAAAAAAGAGTATATAAAATTCAATATGTTACTTTTGAAGCTGTTCTGTTCATGTTTCCCTCCAAATTCCCTTCCCTTTTGTGAACTTAAAAATGCATCGGGGGGCAACTAGGTGGTGCAGTGGTTAAAGCTCCGGCCCTGGATTCAGGAGGACCTAAGTTCAAATCCGGTCTCAGACACTTGACACTTACTAGGTGTGTGACCCTGGGCAAGTCACTTAACCCTCATTCCCCTGCAAAAATTAAAAAAAAACCCATCAATGACCCTCTTTTGATTCTTCTTTTAGCTGGGCAACATTATTGCTAACTCCATCCTCCCCACAACCTCCCCATATCCAGAATATGCACATTCTAAATAAACAAGAAAAAAGAAAAAAAAACACAAATATGGTTACCAAGTAAGCACAGTAAAGCAAAACAAATCCATACATTTGCCATGTCCCAAAAGGTATCTAATTTTGCCTACTGGGTTCATCAGTCCTTTGTCAAGAGGTAGATTGTATACTTCATCATCAGTCCTCTGGAATCATGATCATTGCTTTGATCAAAGTTTTTAAGTTTTTCAGAGTCATTTGTCCTTTCAACGTTGTTGTTACTGTATAAATTGTTCTCCTAGTTGCATTCACTTTGCTCTTTATCAGTCCATGCAAGTCTTCCCAAGTTTCTTTGAAACTACCTCTTTTACAATTTCTTATAGAACAGTAGTGGTGCATCATATTTATATACCATAATTTGTTTAGCCATTCCATAATGGATGGACACCTCTTTTGTTTTTAATTTTTTTGGTAAAACAGAAAGGGATCCTCTAAATCACTCTATTTTCATAAATAAGATTCTTTTCCTCTTTGAAATCTTTAGAGCATAGATTTAGTAATGATATCATTGAGTTAAAGGCTATGCACGGTTATGTGACTTTTGGGACATGATTCCAAATTGTTTTCCAGAATGGTCAAACCAATTCGTAGAGGGAAGAAATAAGCATTTAAATAGCATCTATTATGTGCTAGGTACGATGCCAAACACTTTACAAATATTATCTGATCTGGCCCTTGCAACAACCTTGTAAGCTATGTGCTATTATTATTTCTATTTTACAATTGAGGAAACTGAAGCAGAAAGGTTCAGTGACTTGCCTATGGTCACACAGCTAGTAAGTTTCTGAGGCCAGATTTGGACTCAGGTCTTCTTGACTTCAGACCCATCATTCTATCCAACGTACCACCAAGTGCCTCAATCAGAGATAGTTAACAATATCCTAGTGTGTCTATCTTTCTACAGCACTTCCAACAACTGTCATTTTTCCATTTCTGTCATCTTTGCCAATCTGTTAGATATGAGGTAGAACTTCAGATTTATTTTAATTTCATTTCTATAATTATCAGTGATTTAGAATATTTTAAAAAGTTGTCTTCTACCTTGAAGCTTGTCCTTTGAAAACTGACTCTTCATTCATTTGGCCACTTTCTTTAGGGAACTGCTACCATTTTAATATATTTGAACAGTTCTTTATATATCTTGATTATAAAATGTTGATTAGAGAAACTTGCTATGTGTAAGGATTTTTCCCAATTAATTTCTTCCCTTCAATTTGAACTATATTTTTTGAGGGGTTATAACTTTTTTTGTTTTTAAGTAATCAAAATTGTCCATTTTATCTTCTGTGGTTCTTTCTATTGCTTGACCATGATGTATCATAGCAATGAAAGGTATTTTCTTCATTGCTCCACTAATGTGTTTATGATATGACTTTTTTTCTTCTTTTTTTTGGGTGGGGCAATGAGGGTTAAGTGACTTGCCCAAGGTCACACAGCTAGTAAGTGTCAAGTGTCTGAGGCCGAATTTGAACTCAGGTCCTCCTGAATCCATGGCCAGTGCTTTATCTACAGCGCCACCTAACTGCCCTATGATGTGACTTTTTAATATCTACATTATGTATCCATTTGGAACTGGCATATGTTATGAGACTTTGGTCTAAAGTAGTTTCTAACAGACTACCTTCCATTTTTCCCAGTAGTTTTTTTTATCAAAAAGTGAGTCCTTACCCCAGTAGCTAGGTCTTTGGGTTAATCAAACACTATGCTATTGGATTCACTTGCTTCTGAATATCATGTGTCTAATTTGTTTCATGGCTTAATCTTTATTCATCAGTACCAAATCCTTTTGATGATTAGTGCTTTGTTTTATAATTTGAGATCTAGTACTGCGGGGCCCCCTTCCTTTCTATTTTTTTTTTATCATTTCCATTGATATTCTTGGCCTTTTGTCTTTCAAGTTGGATTTCCCCATCTGGCTCTCTCAACTTATCTTTTAATCATTCATAGAGAATACCTAAAGCCCTTCATTTCATCACTTTTTCATTTTTTCTTTGACCTATAAGTCCTGGATTTGGGGTATGAAATTCTTGGAAGTTTTCATTTTGGGGTTTCTTTCAGTAAAATATTCAGTGGATTCTTCCTGTCTTAATTTTTTCCTCTGTGAGTCTCATAGGTCTGGAAAGGTTAAATTTATGATTTCTTTAAATATGGTATATAGACTTTTTTAGTGGTCAAGGTTTTCAGATGGTTCTGATGGTTCTTAAATGATCTTTCCCTGAACTGTTTTCTATCCCAGTTATTTTGATAGGAGATATCTTACATTTTCTTATTTTTTCTGGCTTTTGATTTTATTCTAATGTTTCTTAATTTCAAATGAGGCCATTAGTTTCTTTTTGGTCCAATCTAATTTTTAAGGAGTCTGTTTCTTGAGTAAAGTTTTCTATCTTTTGTACTGATCTGTTTATTTGCCTTTAGGGTTGTTTTTTTTTTTTTGCCTTTGTATTGCCTTCCAGTTCTTTCCTCTAGAGCTCTAATTTTTTTTATTTGTTCTTTCTGCCAAAGTTCTTATGTTAACTCATTTTTCTAGTCTTATTTCCTGACTTAGGACTAGGCTTTGTATACTTCTGTATGGTGGGTTTTCTTTGGTACTGATCTCTATTATCTGGGGTGTGGGTAATGAGTTCTGTGTCCCTTAAATGCCTCAGATATAGTTTATCTGCAAACTGCATAGGGGCAGCGTAAACAGGGTACCTTGAGCTGGATTAGGGTATAGGATGCAGCCTACACTGAGATGCTCTGTGAGGGGCGGTTGAGTCTCTCTGATCCTGATCATTGCAGGCTTCTAGCCCCAGTTTTGGGGTCAGAAAGAGAGACTGCTGCAAGGACCAGGCATCCTTGGCTTGATACTAACTTAGACTTCCAGCTCCTTACTCCCACTACACTCTTTCAGGCTTTGGGCTCCCTGGCTCGCCTCCAGTCTCCAAGCTGGAAGGCTTTCCTGAGCTTTGTTCCCTGGCTGGGTTTTCCAGCCTTGGACTCCTCCCCTAGTAACAATCTTCTGGCTATCTGCCTGTGTGCATCTGGGCTGGCAAATTGTACTTATTGTTCTCATTGCATTTATTACTCATTTCTTAGTATTTTTTTTTTTAAGTTCTGGAGTAGTTTTGAGAGAAATGGCCTATTCTGATACAACTCACTCTACCATCTTGAGGAAAGTCTAGCTATGCTCATCTTTTTTTTTTTTGACATATATAATGTATATTTTTTACATCATTACATTTAGATATATCTAGCTATATTCTAGTACATATAACTTAGCATTTTAAATCCTTCCTCTTCCTTTTTAAAAAAATAAACAGGCAGTTTTCTTTTTTCTTATATAGGTAAATAACGGTTTTATAAAAAACATATACATATCAGTTTATATAAATAATACATATAACAAATTTGTTTAAATATAATTACTATATAAATAAGACCTAAATAACTCATATATGCATAATGTATATATTTATATGTATGTCTGTAGATACATATGTACATCCTATACCCTTCCCAGCACACCCCTCTCCTGCCTTCTATTTTTCTCCCCCAGGTTAAACATTTTTATTTATATTTTTCTGTTCTAATATCTATACCTTCTTCCCTCTCTCTCCTCCCCCTCCTCTCTTCCCATGGCATCAAACAATCCAATATGGGTTATACATATATGATCATGCAAAACATCACCATATTTGCTACTTAATGAAAGAATGTGCAGCCCAAAATTGCTTTCAGTTTTTTTGGCTGCCACATCACACTGCTGATTCTTATTGAGTTTGTAGTCCATTAATACTCCCAGATCATTTTCAGAACAATTGTTCTCTATTGTATTAATTCCTCCTCCATCTTGTAAAGTTGTAAAGTTAATTTTTAGTTTGTTTATTAATTTTTCAGTCATGTCCGACTCTTTGTGACCCTTTGTGGGGGTTCTTGGAAAAGATATTGAAGTACTTTGCCATTTCCTTCTCATTTTACAGATTAGGAAACTGAGGCAAACAGGGTGATGTGACTTGTCCTGGGTCACACAACTAGTAAGTGTCCGAGGCTGAATTTGAACTCATGAAGATGAGTCTTCCTGCCTCCAGGCCTAGCACTCTATCCACTGTGCCATGTGGCTCCCCTTAATTTTTAGTACTCAAGTGCAAAGCTTTACATTTTTCCCTAATGACTTTCATTCAGCTCAATTTTAAAGTTTGTCAGGATCCTTTTGGATCTTGAGTCTGTCATCTAGTATGTCAGTTATTCCTACCCCTACCTTCTAGTCATCTGAAAATTTGATGAACATACCATGCGTTATTTATAGAAATAAATGTTTAGCGAGCACAAGGTCAAGCAAAGATTCCTGGAGACCTTCTGCCATGTTGATATTAAACCATTAACAATTCCTCTTTGAGCCTGACCATGCAACCAGTTTTGAATGTATTATCTTCTAATCCATATTAACAGTATGAAATACTTTATCAAAGACTATGCTAAAAACTAGGTAAATTCTATCCAAAACACTCTGCTCATCTGCTAGGTTAGTAATCCTGTCAAAAAAAAGACATGAGGTTAGTCTGGCCTGATTTGTTCTTGTTGAAATGATACTGGCTCTTTGTAATCACTGTTTCCTTTTTAGATGTTCACTCACCATATCTGTGATGAAACTTTTAAGAATTTTCCTAGGAATCAGAATCAAGCTGTAGGTTGCAGATTCTGTATTCTTTTGAAAATAGGGACATTGAATTTTCTCTAATCTTGATATTCTTGTCAAATATCACTGACAGTGGCTAGAAAATCACATCCACTAGTTCTTTTAGGAATATATGAAATATTCTTCCCTCTTTGAACCGAATCTGATGAGAATGAGATTCAAGCATTGCCCCCCCCCATTTTCCCCTCTACTCTAAAAGCTCTTTCTGTATACCTTTTTGTGAATATAAATACCCCCTATTCTGTGTTACCCTTGTCCTTTCTCCTAGTGCATACCTTTTTATTCCTTTTTTGGGGGGCAGGGGGGATAATCCCAACATAATCAACTCACACGGTATGACTCTGTCTTTGTAGATGCCTTCTAACTGCCCTAATAATGATAAAGTTCTTAGGAGCTACATGTATCATCTTCCCATATAGGAATGTAAACAGTTTAACTTTATTGAGTCCCTTAATGACTTTTCTTGGGCCTCTTACACAATTAGGCCAACCAATTCTGCTTTTTAAAGTAGTATGTTTTCAGTATTTTTTTTGTCTGTGACTCTTTTACCAAGTTGTTAATTCTCTTTTCATAATTTTCTTGCATTGCTCTCGTTTCATTTAACTTTTCTAGGAATTCTTGTTGGCCTTTGGTGTTTGAGGTCTTGCTTGTAACTGTTTTCATGTTGTTGTCTTTTTCTAAGTTTATACTTTGGTCTTCCCTGCCACTATAGTAGCTTTATATGGTCAGATTCTTTTCTTATTGTTTATTCATTTTCCCAGTCTATTTCTTCACTTTGTATTTTTTTTGTTTTGTTTTGTTTTGTTTTTACGGGTCAATGGGGTTAAGCGACTTGCCCAGGGTCACACAGCTAGTAAGTGTTAATTGTCTGAGGCCGGATTTGAACTCAGGAACTCCTGAATCCAGGGCCGGTGCTACATCCACAGCGCCACCCAGCCGCCCCTCTTCACTTTGTATTTTATGTTAAAGGTAGGCTCTGCTCACCTGGGGGTAGTGAGGCACTGTGCTAAGTTTCAGGCTTTTTTTTTTTTTTTTTGCTACTGTTTACAGAGCTAGGGGTTTGCAAGTTTTCAGTGATTCTAGGGTGGTGTGAGATCCAAGGAGAAGTGTGGTCATTGCTCTCCTGCTCTGTGTTCTGGTCTTTACCCAGGAAGGTCTCTTGAGCCCCTGCAGCTGCAAGTACTAGCACTTTTCTTGACTATTAAACTGTGACCAGGGCCTTTGCTCCCTGATGACTGATAAGAGTTCCTCTGTGCCCTAAAACCATGACCCATAATTGCTTATGGGCAATAAAATTGCCAATCAGTGGCAGCTGCACATAGTGCCAGGAAAGGGTCCCCTGAAATCTCTTTTTGACCATTTGTCTGACCCTCTCACCATCTCTGTGCTGAGGGATTCTACTGTTGCAGCTGCCTTCAAGCCTATCACTGGTGCTCTTGCCGTAGTCCATGCCTCCTCTCACCGTAGTGTTATAGACCTTTCCTGCAGACCTCTTAAGTTGTCTTAGACAGGAAAAATGTTTTCCACTGTCCTTTGTTGTCCTTTGTTGGCTTTGCCCCTCCAAAATTTTATTTGAGGCATTATTTTAAAGTTTTTTGGAGGGGAATGTTGGGAGAGTTTACCTGAATCCCAGACTGTATTCTGCCATTGTGGCTCCTGAAGTCCCCCACCTCCTCTTTGCATATCTTGAATGTCAAATTCATGCTAATCAATTTTTATTTTGTCATTTCCAGTGTAAGGGTCATCCTCAGAAACAATATGAGAATTTCCCAGATCTTCCTCCTCTTTGTTGTAAGTTATTGTTCCAAACACTCTAAGCGAAAAGTCTTTTCCCTTCTTTTATTTTCCTTTTCCTCCCAAGATAGTTACATCTCAACCTTTACCTTCTTATCCTTAGCTTCTCTTCTCAACCTCAGCTCATTCTGAGAGTAAGCATTCTTAACATCATTTTTATAGGACAGTATCATGCTTCCATATTCATATTTTATTGCCCAGTCTTGCTTCCATGTTTAGTATTATACAGATACACACATATACACATACACTGTATGTGTATACCTGTGATACATCAATGTGAGGAGTTCTGAGTGTCAAGTTAGAAACCTTTTCACTGCTATAGCCACTGTTCTATAATTTATAGTCTGAGAAATTGCCTGGAGACATTGAGAGGTTAAGAGATTTGCCTATACCTAATACACAGCCAGTATGGGTCAGAAGCAAGAGATGAACCTATATCTTCCTGTTTCTAAGTTGGCTTACTGTCATGCTTACATCATACTACCTATGATTATATAATTTACTTATTGCCCTACTTTTGTTTGAGCTCGTGCATGTGTGCGTGTGTGCGTGTGTGTGTGTGTGTGTGTGTGTGTGTGTGTGTGTGTGTGTGTGTGTATGTGTGTGAGGCAATTGGGGATAAGTGACTTGCTCAGTGTCACAAAACTAGTAAGTATCTGAGACTGAATTTGAACTCAGGTTCTTCTGACTCAAAGCTCAGTATTTTATCCTCTGTGTTCCCTAACTGTCCTGCAAATTACTTACTTTCTACAATAAATTAGAAGACATCAGTACATGATTTGTGAGTTCTTCATTTATGATATTTTGCCTCCCAGATGATGTCTTCCATGCTTAAGATGCCTCTTCTTTTCACTTTTTCCTCTTGGGACCCCTAGTTCCTTTCAGGGATCAGCTCAGGTGCCACTTACTGATCCCCACAATTGTTAGTGCCTGTTCCCAGTTGATTTTTTATTTTTTATTTACTTGTAATGTTTTGTATTTATTTACAATATATTGTTTCCCTCAGTAGAATGTGACCATCTCCAGTGCAAGGATTGTTTAGTTTTCTGTATTATTGACAGTGCCTAGCATGATGCCTGGACCATAGTATGTGCTTAATAGATGTTTGTTGAATTAAATTAAATGATTAACTTTTTTGTGGTACAGTCACCTCTGTGTTTGAAGGTTTGTGGTCATTGTGGGCTAGCAAATTTGTAACAAAATTATTTTTTAAAAGAATGGACGAAATAAAAAAAGGAAACAACAATAAAAGTCAGCAAAACAAAAAACTCAAAAAGTTTTTTCAAGTTCACGGCTCCAGATTTCTGAGAAGTGCCAAATGAGTCCCTTTTGGCTGATTGCTGTGTTTGGAAGCTCTAAGTGCCAGGTGGGCAGACTAAGACTGGAGAAAACAGAATTCAAGAAAAGGTCAGAGGAGGAGAAGGAAGGGGCTGGGAGAGCACTAATGGGAAAAATACATTAGCGAGGTTTCTGAACTGTCACCATTTACTGGGGAGATGAACGCTGCTTATGCTTAGGAGCTTGTTGCTTTTTAGAGTCCATTTAACTCACCAGGATGCCAGATTACATAAACTGGAAATCGTGCATGTGCCACGACTCGCTTTGGGGAGATTGAACAGGGTACAAACAATATTTCCTAGAACTTTCTCCCACTCTTGAAGAAGGAGGGTGGTGGCAGTGAAATTTCTAGGCCTCACAGGGAAGAGAGAAAGAAACAAAAGAAAGGGAAAGGACAATTTGAGTTTATAGTACATGTAAAGAGCAGATGGGAGCTTTATGTATTGTTTAGGGGATATGCTAGTGGGTAAAAATGATTTATAAGTATGTATGTAAATAACTTTTATAATAAAACCCCTTTATCTTTGATAATTGAATTAAACTCTCCCAATTCTCTCTCTTTTTTCTCTCTTCCCTCTCTCCTCCCCACCTCTATCTCTCTCTCTCTCTTTTCTCTCCCCACCTCTTTCTTTCTCTCTTTTTTCCTCTCTTCTCTCTTCCCCCACTTCTCTTTCTCTCTCTTCACCTCTCTCTTTTCTGTCTCCACACCTTTCTGTCTCTGTCTCTCTCTTACACACACATACACACCCTTATAGAATATAATCTCCTTGAGGAGAAGATTGGGCAGGAAAACCCTACATTTTTTTTCTTTTTGTCTTTTTTTTTTGGCAGGTATTTACATTCCAAAATATTCCTTATTTTACATATTTTGCTAAACTCTTTAAATTTATAACTTGTACCAACCTACTGAAGGTTAGTTAATTCCATTCCTTGACAGTTATTTATACCTACCTGAACTAGAGAGAGAAAGATCTAAAGGTAATAATGGAGAGTAAGATTGAGTTAGCAAATGTAATAAAAGAACACTGGATTTTCAGTAGGGTGATCTCAATTTGAATCTTGGTTTTGAAGCTTGGCTACTCTAGATCCGATGACAACATGGCTGGCTTGGGTACTTCTTCAAATGGAGATTCAGATAGGAAATCACTAATCAGAAGAAGAGGCTATAGGAGCTGAGGTGTTGCTGCCTTGAGAAGAAGGCCACTTGGGAAATGGTGGTCAAGTGGTAATGAATCTTCAAAGGTCTTTGAATTTATTTACACTCTACTTTAAGGAGCTCATAATTCCCTTGTGAGCATCAGATAAGATTATATAAAATTTTATTCATATGGGACCATACTTTAAAAAGCCTCAATCACCTAATTTCCAATAAACTTCTCTAGAGTGTGCATCCCAACAATCAAAAGTTGGGTGGTTCATTTCACATAGAATCTTCAAAGGTCTTTTGCTTTCAAATCTCCATTAATGGAGGAGGGAGGCTCAAAAATTTATAAGAGGGTTAATTCTACTTTTGAACATTTCTAATTTAGTTCAATTAAACACATTTGTTGTTTAGTTATTTCAGTTGTGTCTGACTCTTTGTGACCACATTTGTTTTTTTTTTCCTTTTTTGACAAAGATACTGACTGGAGTAGTTTGCTATTTCCTTCAATTCATTTTACACATGAGGAAACTGAAGTAAGCAGGGTTAAGTGATTTGCCTAAGGTCACACAGCTAGTAAATGTCAAGCCAGATTGGAACTCAAGAAGATGAGTTTTCTATATTCCCAGCCCAGTGCACTATCTACTGTGCCACCTAGCTGTCCATATTTGGAATTGCCATTACATGGAATTGAAAACTATCTTTCCCCAGCTTCCATTTACTGTCCTTGGTTTTGACCTCTGGAACTAAACAGAACAAATCAAAATACTCTTCCACATGACAACACTGCAGATATATGAAGAGAGGAATCATGCCCTCCCTAAGTCTTCTCCCCTTCAGGCTAAGCAGCTCCAGTTCCCTCAAGAAATCCTGTATTCCATCTTCACTTCTTTGATCATTTTAATTACCTTTCCTTGAAGGCACTTCAGCTTATCAATGTCTTTCCTAAAATGTGATGTTCACAATTGAACATAGTACTCCAGATGTGATCTAATTAGTTCACAGTGTAGTGAAAGTATAACCTTTATTCTGGACATTTGTTGTTGTTCAGTCATATCTGATTTTTGATGACCCCATTTGGGGTTTTCTTGGCAGAGATGCTCAAGTGGTTTGTTATTTCCTTCTCCAGCTCATTTTACAGGTGAAGAAATGGAGACAAGCAGGGTTAAGTGACTTGTCCAGGGTCATACAGCTAGGACGTATCTGAGGTCAGATTTGAATTGAAGAAGATGAGTCTTCCTGACTCCAGGCCTGGCAGTCTATCTACTGTATCACCCAGCTGCATCATTCTGGATATTACCCCTGTAAATGAAGGCAAGTCTTCTCCCTGCATCTTACACTGTTGAGAGTAAGTGTTGAGGAAGCTAGGTGGTACAATAGATAGAGTGTGGAGCCTGGAGTCAGGAAAACTTGAGTTTAAATCTGGCCTCAGACACTCATTAGCTATGTGACCCTGGGCAAGTCACTTAACCTCTCTTCCTCAGTTTCCTCAACTGTAAAATGGGGATAATAATAGCACCTACTTTCCAGGATTGTTGTGAGGATTAAATGAGATAATATTTGTAAAATGCTTAGTGTAGTGACTCTCACCTAGTAGGTGCTATATAAATGCTACCTGACTATTGGCCCACATTGACTTTGTAGTCAACAAAAAACCCCAAGTCTTTTTCATTCAAACTGTTATCTAGCCACATCTCTCCCATCTTGCATGTATGTGGTTGACTTTTAGAACTCAATGTGTAAGAATTTATGTTTTTCCCCCTATTAATTTACTAGGGTAGGGGCAGCTAGGTGGTGCAGTGGATAGAGCACCAGCCCTGGAGTCAGGAGTACCTGAGTTCAAATCCAGCCTCAGACACTTAACACTTACTAGCTGTGTGACCCTCAGCAAGTCACTTAACCTCAATTGCCTCACTAAAAAAAAAAAAATTACTAGGGTATAAGACCGTGTACTTAGCAAATGGGAATGGGGTAGGGTGACTTTACAGTTCAGTTGGTGAACTGAAAATTATAGATGCATTGATATTCCCTCTGAGAGCACTGGAAGATGGTAAATAATGGCAAGACATCATCCACCCTTGGGCTTCCTTTAATAACAATCTGGAGAATAGTACATGCATGAGATATGTTCAATCCACCAGTCCACCCAGGTTGTTGTTATTCATGTTCACTGTGCCATGACTGTGTTACACTTACACGAGGATCATCACTTTCCATGTCTTATTTCCTTGGACTCGGTTCTGTGATTCTTGGGCAAACAGTTTCTAGCATTTTGGAGATGAAGCAAGATGTGCAAATGTACACTTAGTGAAAAGATTTGACATAATACAGAAAAAACCCCCAGTACATGTTGCAGCAGCAGGTGTGATAGTTTGCTGGCTTTCCCTTCTCACAGAAAATTATAATTGATGGTATATTGTCGACTGTGTGACATGCCTCTCTCAAAGTGAATACCAAATGAAATTATCTAAGTGAGTGAATTCTTGTGCCCAACAGCTTCATGGGCACCATTCAAAGTCCTGTAGTTATTTGAGCAATAATGAAGAATTAGAGAAAAGAGAAAGTTGTCAACTATGACCACACAACTCTAGGTTAAAGATAACAATGTAGACTTGAGTAACTTGAGTAACAGATTCTTTTGGCCTTGGTTTCTCTTTTATAAAATAATGGGGTTAAACCATGTGAAACATTCTATTGATAAGAGAAATACACATTAAAACAACACTGAAGTTTCATCTCACACCACTCAAATTGTAATAGAATCTAACAATCTTGGGAAATAATTGGGATTTATGTAAGAAAAATCCCTAAATTGTTAATTCCCTTTAATCCAGAGATCTCAAGGAGGTCAAAGGCAGAAAGATAGGTATTATATATATATAAAATAGCAGGAAACAAATTGTGGTAGATGAATGTAACTGAATATTGCTATTCTGTAAGAAATGATGAAAATGAAGAGTACCAAGAAGCAGGGAAATCATCATTTGATTCACAACAATGTTATTGGAAAGAATAAAAACACACTGAAACCGAATGCTCTTCCCTCCCCTCCTCTCCTCTTCCCTCTCCTTCCCCAATTAATCATAAATGCTAATCTCTCAACCCCAGTAAACTGCATCCCCCCTCTCCCACTTTTATCTTTATTATTTATTTATTTGGCACAGACATTGGACATATCTAACCTTACCTCATTTCTCTTTCCCTTTTAGAGGAACTCTAGAACCCTCAAGAACAAGTGATTAAAAAACAGGTAGCAGGAAGTAATTGTTCTGGATAATCCATAAACTGGGCAATATACCTTTGATTAATGGATAATTAACTGATTCTGAGATTACTGGGTAAAACATTATTGGCCAATCTGTTTTCAAAGGGAGAAAAAAATTCTGTACTATATGTTAGAGGTAGTTTTTTTCTTTGTTTTTCAATTTTCATATTCAAATAATCATGTAAGTGTTTGTTTTCCTATCAAGATGAAATTTTGGATTAAACAAGGTCAAAAGGTGAAAATACCAAGAAGCTGATATGTTTGCTGTTATTTCCTTCCTGTCTTTTGCTCAGTCTCAACCACAGGGTACAACCAGCTTCAAGAATTGAATAATTTTGTGATATAGCAAAACTTGACACTGTCTTTAGCTTTTATCTTGTGGAAAATTTGTTGGATATTCTCCTGGGCTGGCTGTAAATAGAACCTTCTCTGTCCTTCCTCTCTCTTTCCATCAACTTACCTCCTAACTCCCAGCCCCAAGTGTTTATCACAAGATGTGTGGTTTTATTCCCATCCATTCCTCAGCAAAGCATTACTTAGCAAACCCGCAGAGCACTGTGCCTGCTTCCTTCTGTGTTATTGTGAACCCTGCCCCAGAGAGGAGGGGAGCGAAGAGGAAATGGGGATGGTAGTCTTCGTGAACCTGAGCAAGTCACTTCTTCTCTTTGGGCCTCAGTTTATTTATTTATTTATTTATGGTAAAATAGTTGCACTAGATGACCTTGAAGGTCTCTTCTAATACCACTTGTTCTTTGAGTTTCATAGGGACAAGCATATTGATGGCAGTACTTTTCCCTGCAGAAAGAACTGGAGACAAAATGCATGCCCTTCAGTTGAGGTATGGCTGAACAAATTGTGGTATTTGAATGTGATGGAATTTTTAGTGTGCCATAAAAATGATGAATACGACAAATACAGAGAACTAGGGAAAGGCTTGTATGAACTGATGCTAAGTGAAATGAGCAGAGCAAGGAGAGCAATTTATGAGATGACCAAAGCAACACTGAAGGTCCTCAGAACTCAGGCCAAAGCATTGACCAATCATGACTTCACAAGACTGATGAAGTGTGCCTACTCCCTCTTAGCAGAGAGGAGATGGACTAAGCAGGGGTTGGCAAATTATAGACAGTGGACCATATCCTACAAGCTAAGAATATAATAATTTAAAATAAAGTTTCTATCTAAATAAAATTTATATTTAATACTACATTCATATTAAAGTTCATACTTAATATATCTTATTATACACCAGTATATATTATTTACATATTATAATATATTCAAATATTTATATTTAATATTTATCCTTTTTAGCTCACAGGCTGTATAAAAACAGGTAGTGGACTGGACAAAAGCTCTAATCTGAATTAAAGGTACAGAACCAGATATGCATTTCAATATCTGGGCAATCTGTTATTTATTTTTTTCTATACATATCTATTATAAGGAAGGACTTCTTTTGGTGGATCACAGTGGGGAGAAAGGTGAATTAGTGGTTAGTGATAAATATAAAAAAGGCCTAACAAAACAAGACAAACATGGAACTCCTGGTATTGAGGAGCCTGAGACTGGCAGATCAGCTCAGGAATTCTGAGTTTCAGTAGGGCTAAAGTCAACTGTGTCTCCACACTAAATCTGATGGGGGGGCAGGGTTTACACCTGGCTTCAGAGGGAGGAGAAAACTGGCTAAGGTTGGAAAAAGAACAGGCCAAAGCTGCTGTGCTGATCAGCAGTGGGATTTTGACCCCTTGAGTGTCCACTGCACTGGGCAAGATAGGGAAAGACCCAGTTGCCACCTCCTTCCCCCTCTCCAAAAAGAAAAGTATAGGAGGGGCCATAGAGTAATTTTGTTAATACCTTGCTAAACTGAATATATGTTGTTTCTCTCTCTGTCTGTCTCTGTCTCTGTCTCTCTGTCTCTCTCTCTCTCTGTCTCTCACTCTGGTACATATTTCTTAAACAAAACAATAATGTGTGTAGTGAGGCTGTGCCCTATATGTAGCATGGGACTATTATTGTGTAGCTCGAAGGGAGATAGAATAGACACCTGTAGCCTTTTCTTTCCCCACCTTTCTCTAAGGCAGATTTTTATTCTTGCCAGGAGGGGAAGCAAGAGGTTAGGGCCAGAAGCTTGGGCACTCTGCTCTCCTCATAGAGAGGGGGTACTGGTCTAGAATTATATCTATGAAATTATGAACTATGCTGTACAGGGATACTCAAGACAAGTCCTAGTAGTGGAGAGTTCTGACAAAAGATGAGCCATTAGAAAAGGGAATGGCAAACTGCTCAGGTATCTTTGTTAAGAAAACTTCATGGATGGTTTTAAAAGGATATAACACCAGAAGATGAGCCCTCAGGTCGGAAGGTGTCCAACACACTACTGGGGAAGAGTGAAGGACAACTATAAGTAGCTCTAGAAAGAATGATGTGGCTGGGCCAAAGCCAAAAGGAAGTCTGGTGATGAAAGGAAAATCTGATGTTGTAAAGGAGCCTGGGATGTAAGATCTAAGAACCAAGGTAAGAAGGATATGGTCAAACAGGAAATGGAAAGATTAAACATTGATATCTTGGGTGTCAGTGAACTTAAATGGACAGGAATGGGTGAATTTAATTCAGGTGATCATTATATCTAATACTATGGGCAAGAATGCATTAGAAGAAATGCAGTAGCCTTCATAGTTAATATAAGCAGTACTGGGGTATGTAAAAAAAAAATATTAACTGGGCCCTAATTTGTGAACTCCTGGCTGGTTGGCTATCCGACTGCTATTAGCCGTATAAGCCAGTCTATGAACTCCTAGCTGCCTAGGGGTTTAAAAAATCACCTATGGGGGCAACTAGGTGGCACAGTGGATAAAGCAGTGGCCTTGGATTCAAGAGTATCCGAGTTCAAATCCAGCCTCAGACACTTGACACTTAAATAGCTGCGTGACCCTGGGGAAGTCGCTTAACCCTCATTGCCCTGCAAAAATTAAAAAGAAAAAAAAAGAAAAGAAAAAAAAATCACCTATGTTCGTTAAACCCGGTGTGAGTCAAACTGCCTCACCCAGCCTGATAAGGAAAAGATTAAAAAACTTCCTTTCAATTAAAGCGAAAGGGTTTATTTAGGTGAATACATTTAGGATTAAATACAAAGAAAAATACGACCTGTCTGCGTCTTAACTTTCTCTGCAGCTTCCCCTCTCCTTTCACTGCTCCACTCCTCAGCTTTCACTACCAACCGACTTCCTAGCGTCTCCACTCCTCTGTTCCTCCACCTGCCTCTGTAGCATCCCCCTCTTTCACTGTAGCGACCCCCTAGCATCTCTGCCCGCCAAGGGTTATAACCCTTCTTTGTTCTCTTGAAACTTGGGGTGACTACGCCTACGCCATGCCCCGCGCTGTGCTCCCAGTCTCCGCACCAGCTGAGGGGCTGGGGCCCGGGGTTTTTGTCCATGCAGCTTAGCTTGGCTCTGAGGCCCCTGTAGCTGAAACGGAGGGGGAGGGATGGCTCCGTTCAGGGAGCCCGAGGCTAATTTTAGCCACTCTCAGGTATAATCTCAAAAATGACAAAATGATATCTATTCAAACCCAAGGCAAACCATTCCACATGACATTAATATAAGTCTGTGCTCTAACCACTTCTACTAAAGAGGTCAAAGTCGATCAGTTCTATGAAGATCTACAACAACTTCCAGAAATAATACCAAAAGAAGATGTCACATTCATCATAGGGGTTTGAAATGCTAATATAGGAAATCATAAGATAATTGGAATAATAGACAAGTTTGGCTTTGGGGTACAAAATGAAGCAGGGCAGAAACTAATATATTTTGTCAAGAAAACTCATTGGTCATAGTAAACATTCTTTTATTTTAATAACCATTTTTATTTAAAGTTTTGAGTTCCAAATTCTAACCATCTCTTCCTCCCCCACCCCTATCTCTGAGGTGGTAATCAATCAAATATAGGTTATACATGTGCAATTGTGTAAAACATTACCATATTAGTCATTTTGTATAAGAAGACACGAATAAAAGAAAAAAATGAAAGAAAGCAAGTGAAAAATAGTGCGCTTCAGTCTGTGTTCAATCAATATCAGTTCTTTCTTTGGAGGTAGATTGTACGCTTCATCATTAGTCCTTTGGGATTGTCTTGGATCATTGTATTGCTGAAAATAATTAGGTCATTCTCAGTTCTTCATTGAACAATACTGCTGTCATTGCGCACAGTGTTCTCCTGGTTCTGCTCACTTTACTATGCATCAGTTCATATAAGTCTTTCCAGGCCTTCCTGATATGCTGTTTGTCACTTCTTATAGCACGGTAGTATTCCAATAATACCACAGCTTTTATAGCCATTCTCCAATTGACATACATCTCTTTGAGGTCTAATTCTTAGCCACCACAAAAAGAGCTGCTATAAATATTTTTGTACAAATAGTTCTTGTTCTCTTTTTGGGGATGTCTTTGGGATATAAACCTGGCAGTGGTATTACTGGATCAAAGGGTATGCACAATTTTATAGCCCTTTGGGCATAGTTCCAAATTGCTCTCCAGAATGGTTGGATCTGTTCACAACTTCACCAACAGTGGATTAGCATCCCAGTTTTCCCATATCACCTCCAACATCCAATATTTTCCTTTTTTGTTATATTAGTCACTCTGATAGGTGTGAGGTGGTACCTAAGATTTGTTTTAATTTGCATTTCTCTGATAAATAGTGATTTAGATAATTTTTTCATATGACTATAGATGGCTTTGATTTCTTTGTCTAAAAACCGCCTATTCATATCCTTTGACCAATTATCAATTGGGGAATGACTTGTATTTTTTATAAATTTGACTCAGTTCTCTATATATTTGAGAAATGAGGCCTTTATCAGAGACACTTATTGCAAAAATTCTTTCCAGTTTTCTGCAAACACTCTTTTTCAACAATCCAGAAGGTGACTCTATACATGGATATCACCAGATAGTCAATATTGAAATCAGATTGGTTACGTACTTTGCAGCCAATAATGGAGAAGAGACTATGGCTCAGATCATGAGTTTCTATGGCATTATTTCAATGTTTTTTGGAGTGATAATGTCATGAGTTCAAGAGCTCACTACCTTTTCTCCACCATCATTAGATCATGAGTTTCTTATTGCAAAATTCAGATTTAAATTGAAAAAAGTAGGGAAAACCATTAGACCATATAAGTATGACCTAAATAGCAGACCTTATGAATATGAAGAAGAAATGATAAATAGATTTAAGGGATTAGATTTGATAGATAGAATGCCTGAAGAACTAAGGACAGAAGTTCATAATACTGTATGGGAAGGGGCAGCTAGGTGGCGCAGTGGATAGAGCACCGGCCCTGGAATCAGGAGTACCTGAATTCAAATCCAGCCTCAGACACTTAACATTTACTAGCTGTGTGACCCTGGGCAAGTCACTTAACCCCAATTGCCTCACTAAAAAAAAAATAGTGTATGGGAGGCAGCAACAACAACAACAATAAACCCCTCAAAAAAAGAGAAGAGCAAGAAAGTAAAATGGCTGTGTGATGAGACTTTACAAATAGCTGAGAAAAGAAGGAAAATGAAAGGAAAAGGGGAAAGGGAAAGATATACCCAATTGAATGCAGAATTCCAGGAAATAGCAAGGAGAGATAAGATTTTCTTAAATGAGCAATGCAGAGAAATAGAAGAAAAGAACAGAATGGGAAAGATAAGATCTCTTCATGAAAATTAGAGATATCAAGGGAACAGTCCATGTAAAAATGGGCATAATAAATGACAAAAATAGTAGGGACTTAAGAGAAATAGGAGAGATTAAGAAGAAGTGGCAAGAATATATAGAACTATACAAAAAAGATCATAGCATCACTGATAACCATGATAATGTGGTTACTAATCTACAACTATATATCCTGGAGAATGAAGTCAAGTGGGCCTTAGGAAGCATTACTAACAATGAGACTAGTGGAAGTGACTTTGGCCAATAGTAAGAAGATAGTATTCATTGGAAAAGACTCCGAGGTTGGGAAAGATTGAAGGCAAAAGGAGAAGGGGATGGCAGAAGATGAGATGGATAGTGTCATGGAAACAATGAAGATGAGTGTGGAGAGATTTTGGGAGATAGTGGAGGATAGAAGAACCTGTCGTGCTATAGTCCATGGGATCATGAAGAGTGGGACATGAATGAATGACTAAACAACGGCAACAGAAATATTAGTCTAGGGATGAGGTTTTTCTGGTTCAAGCTCAACTTCTGGTCACTATTGTTTAATGGGGAAAGGAGGATCCCAAGTTTCATATGCAAGGCTTGACTTTCTTCCCACCAAATACATATTATGTATGCTGCTAACATAGTAAGCAGAAAAGAAGCCCAAGTTGTTAGCAAAACGGGAATCAAAGAAGGTTTATACTGGAGAATATATACCGGATGATACACAGAGAAGGAGCTCTCCCATTGGGAAGAAGTAACAGCTCATACATGAGAATCCTAGGTCTCACCCAAGGGAAAATTCCCTGAAGTCTCTAGAGTAGAAAGCTGGGGATAATAATGGAGACTGCTAAAAAAAAATAATGGAGACTGCTAGATCCTCTCATGTCAGCTCCTTTTCAGTCTTTTCTCCCTTTGGTAAGCTGAAGTGAGGTTGGCATCATCCATCTAATCTCTCAAAACCGGAAGTCAGAAGCAGCTGAAGTAACTGCAAAGTCCAAAGAGGCTTGAGACCTAAGGAGAATCATAACCTTGAAGAACCTGAAATGATTTAAGGGACTGGATATCTTTTCTCTCTTTTCTCCATCTCCTCCCCATCCCTCACACAGGCTAGGGGCATTGCTATCCACCAATAAAGAGAGAGTCCCATGCCAGCAGACTTTGGGACTTGGGTTACAATTGTATATAGCCAGTTCACAGTTCCCTTATGCAATCCTTCCCACCGGTCTCATTTATATCCTGAAATAATTGTATTTGCTGATGATTGTTAATTTTAAAATAAAAAAGAAAATTTAAAAAATCCATGGGATTTAGGATTTTACCAGGTTCCAGGATAAAATGGGAAGATTGGGGGAAAGGAAATACTTGCTGTGGAAAGGGAGTAGTTGTTCAGGAATCAGCAGAAATCTGGGAAGAAGGGGAAATTTATGCTTAAAACCATATAGGAACTTTCTACTCAACTTGTAGCTGAAAGCCTACCATGTGTGGTGTATCTCCCACTGAAACATAAGATCTTGAGATTGGGAACTGTCCTGTTTTCCTATTTGTATCTCCAGTACTTAGCACCATGTATGGCACATGGGAAACATTTACTAAATGTATTTTTCATCTGTGCATTCATCCACTCACTCATTCATTCATTTGAATTAAAAAACAAAAACAACTTCTAAAAGTTTCTGGGTCTCCATTTTAACTTAAGAATTTAGTCTACAGTCACCATTTAGAAAATGTGCCTGCTAGGTTGGGTGAGTCATTATAAACCTCATAACAAATGGGTCACCAGTCTTCTCATGATTGGTTAGAGGGATGTATGAACAAGCTTGCAAAGAGGCAAATTTAGCAAGGGGCTATTGCAAGTTCTTCAGATTTGTATAAGTGTCTGCTTAATCAAATACATCGTCAGGATGTTCCTGAGGTTCCCAGGGGGAATTCTAATTCTAGTAACGTCTGATGAAAAGAACCCTAGACTGAGAGTCAGAAGAATTGGATTCTAGTCCTTACTCTGTAATTGATGACCTTGTAGGGTATGGTTTTCACACTTCTCTCATAATCCTTATCATCTTTCATCACAAGGAAATGTGGTATTGTGGATAAATGGTGATGGTCTTAGAGTCAGAACGTTTTAAGTTCAAATCCTGCCTCAGGCACTTACTATCTGTGTAATTCTGAGCAAATTACTTTATCTCCCCGATGAGCATGTTTTCTCATGTGTCAAAGGAGGTGGTTGAACTAATTTGGCTCTGTTCAGGAAGCCCCATTATAGCTATCCCAACAAGGGCTCATCATGAGTGGCAGCATGGCAGAGTGAATAGGACACTGGACTTGGAGCTGGGAAGACCTTGGTTCAAACCTTGCCTCAGAGACTTGCTGTGTAATCCTTAAATCAATCAAAATCTCTGTGACTCAGTTTCCTTATCTGCAAAATGAGGGATTTAGACTTGAGCCCCCTCAGGCTCTAAACCTTTGATTCTTGGATACTGTAGCTGTGTTTGAGCTGGCTAATGTCTTAAAATATGATTTCTAGAACTATATGTAAGAACCTTGATCATATCTATCCAGAGTAGGATCCAGTGATCACTTTCTTAGTTTTGGATGTTATTCTTTTATTAATCCAAATGGGTAACATTAGCTTTCTTGGCTTCTACATTATAGCCAGGAACAATGTGGTCTGGTGAAAAGCACACTGGCTTTGGAAGCAGAATATGTGTGATCTTGGGTAAGTCGCTTCTACTCTCTAGTCTTCAATTTCTTCACCTGTAAAATAAAGGGGTTGGACCAGATCACTTTTGAGGTCCCTTTGAGCTCTAAATCTATGAAGACTAACATTTTAAAGTCTCTCCCCAGCCCCAACATAAACTCTTATCCATTTCCTCACATTTACTCTGTTATAAAATAGATACAGCAATGCCAAACTACTAATTCTTATGGGAAACATCACACATAACCAAAGAATTCAGGCAACATCTTGAATTTCATTGCAATTGAATTTAAGTGGTAAGCATCCAACTGCCAGGGAAACAGAAGAATGACTGGTTGATCATGTGTTCATAGGATCATAGACTTTGGGCTGGAAGGGAATTCAGAAGCTGTTAAATCCAACCCCTTCATTATACAGATGAGGAAACTAAGGACTAATTGATTTACCCAGGGTTCTTCAGCTAATAAGTGTCTATGACAGAATTCAAACTCAGATCTCTTGACTCTGAGCTCAACAGTCTCTTCACTGAAATATGAGTAGCTATCATTTATATAGGACTTTAATGTTTACAAAGCACTTTAGAAATATGATCTCATTTTATCCTTACAGTAATCCTGGGGAAAACAGTATACACAGTAATAGCAATATTATACAATGATCAATGTGAATGACTTAGCTCTTCTCAGTAATACAATGATCCAAGACAATTCCAAAGGACTCATGATGAAAAATACTCTCCACATCCAGAAAAAGAACTGATGGAGTCTGAATACAGATGAAGCATACTATCTTTCACTTTATGTATTTTTGTGTGTTTGTTTTTCTTTTGGTCTGTTTCTCCTTTCATGGCATGGCTAATACAGAAATAAGTTTTCCATGATTGCACATATGTAAGCTTATATCAAATTGCTTACCATCTCAGGGTGGAGAGAGGTGAAGGAGGGATAAAATTTGGAACTTGAAGTTTTAAAAAATGTTTAAAAATTTTTTTCACATGTAATTGGGAAAAAATAAAATATTATTAAAAAACCCAATAATCCTGAGAGATAGGTGTTATAATTATCCCCATTTTACAGATGAGGAAACTAAGGCAACAAGTGGCTTACTAGGGACACACAACTAGTGAGTGCCTGAGGCAAGATTTGAACTCAGGGGTTCTTTACTCTAGGTCCAGTTCTTTATCCATCGTACCACCCAGTTTACTCTAAACTGTAAAGGGGATTCCCACTCTGAGTAGGAGGATTGACTAGGTGATGTCTAAGTTATTCTCTGATCCTGAGTTTCTAGGATTCTATGATTGGAAGGTATTTTGCAGATATTTAAGGGTAAGCAATAATGGTAGCCACAAAAGGAAAAAAAATATTAAGAATATAACAACACACTAGGAGGATCCATTTGAAGGATCTTATAATCCCATACAGAATATTCTTTTCTTCAGTGGGTTCATGATGATTGTTTCCTAGGCCATTTTGAATTGATGGAGAGTAGGGAGTTAGCCTTATACTCAACTCTTCATTAGGAGAGCTTGCTTGGAGGACCCAGTTGAGTGCAATTGTTCAGGTGTTAAGAAGAGGGTAAAAGGGGTGACTGTTGAGATGAGAGGCTCTCAGGTGATGGGTAAAATCATAGGTGGCTTCTGGAAATGTCTTTATTGTCATCTTAGGAAAAGTAACATCAGTAATGATTTATTCCCTTTCCCTTCTTCTCTGACAATGAGATATAGCTGGAAGTGCCCTAGATGGGGAATCAGGATATCTGGGTCTCAGCTTCCATAGCTCATTAATTAGCCTGAAAATTAGTTCATTGGGTGACTTTAGGCAAATTGCTTACCCTTCATGGGCCTCAGTTTTTCTTGCCTTTAAAAGAGGTCATTGTGGGGCAGCTGGGGCAATGGATAGAGCTCCAAACCTGAAGTTAGGAAGACCTGAGTTCAAATCCAACCTCAGACATTTACTAATTGTGTGACCCTGGGCAAGTCACTTAACCATGTTTGCTTTAGTTTTCTCATCTGTAAAATGAGCTGGAGAAGAAAACATCAAACCACTCCAGTATCTTTGACAAGAAAACCCCAAAGAAGGTGATTGAAAGTCAGACATGACTGAAACGGTTAAGCAGCAACTGTGTGTCAGGTTAGGGCTGTGTGTTAGGGCTATGGATACAAAAAGAGGCAAAAGACAATCCCTGGCCTCAAGGAGCTCACAATCGAATGCATTTGAAAGCAGCCTTATCCAGGCTTGTGCTGTGTTCCATCCACTCAATCATACTATCCCTAACCTTTTGTAGTCTGGTGAAGTCTATAGATCCCTTAGAATAGTGGTTGTTTTTTTAAATGCATAAAATAAAATACACAGGATTACAAAGGAAACCAATTGCATTGAAATGTAGTTATTGAAACATTAAAAAAAAAATTCAAGGACCTTAGATAAAAAACTGAACTAAGGGATATGTAAAGTCCCTGGGAATAGAAGCATTTTAGGATTCTAGGGTCTCCAAACCACAAAGGTTAGGTTGGGGTTCTGCCAAATCTTACAATTGCTTCCTTTGTGTGTTGTAACTATCTGTGGTTCTAACGTGGGGTCCGTGTCCTTAAAATTTTTTTAAAACTGTATTTCTTTTTTTTTTAGCGAGGCAGTTGGGGTTAAGTGACTTGCCCAGGGTCACACAGCTAGTAAGTGTTAAATGTCTGAGGCCGGATTTGAACTCAGGTACTCCTGACTCCAGGGCCAGTGCTCTATCCACTGCACCATCTAGATGCCCCTAAACTGTATTTCAATGTAATTTGTTTCTTTTGTAATCCTCTATGTTTTATGCATTTAGAAACATTATTCTGAGAAGGCAGGGGTCCATAGACTTCACCAGATTGCCAAAGGGGCTTGTGGTACATACTTACTCTAGAATTGACATTTCTGTAAGCCCTTTTATGCCCATTTGTCATTTGATCCCCACAGTAAACCTATTAGGTAAGGCAGTTATTATTACTTTTTTAGAACTTAGGAAATTGAGGCCCAGAGAGGTTAGGAGACATGTCCAAGGTCACATAGCTAGGCAAATATAGGTATAGAATCCAGGTCACTTAACTTATATTTTGGGGCTCTTTTCTACCACACCCTTCTGCTTTCAACTAGATCTCTACTCTTTGAGACCTTCCCATTTCCCTGCGTCTCTCTCCAGCCCCAAGTCTTCATTGTATGAATTTGCATTTTGTTGTTGTTGTTGTGAGAGGACCTGGGTTTAAATCCTTCCTCATGTACAATATCTGTGTGGTCTTGGGCCAATCACTCACTTCCCTGTTCCTCAGTTTCTTCCCCTGCAAAATGAAGGGGTGCGGACTAGATAGCTTTGGAGGCCTTCTAGCTATGGACCAACTCCTCTCTATTCACATAGCTGCTACCTTACTTTATTCCATCATCGCCTTTCTCTTGGATTATTGCAATGGCCTCCAATTAGGATCCTTGACCCAAATCTCTCACCGTTCCAGCCCATCTTATTGCCTCCATAGTGATTTTCCATCCTTTGTGACCTCCCTCCTTAACCAACTGTAACGACTGGAATGACGCCACCTGCTGGAGACTTTACTGTAGAAGAGTTCCGCCCATGAAGCGAAGGTCTTTGAGGGCAAGACCAGGAGTCTTTTCTTTGGCGTCAGGAAGTGACACGGCTAGTGGGAGGAGGAAGGAAGAGACTGGTGCTCAGTCTCGCTCTCTTTCCTCTGGACTCTGGTGGAGAGCAGAGCTAGAAATGTGCTCTCCCTTTAATAGATAGGAATCTAGGCCTTTCTCTCTCTTTACCAAATTCTTATTCTCCTTAATAAATGCTTAAAAGTCTAACTCTTGCTAAAGCTTATAATTTATTGGCGACCACTCATTAGATATTTTAGACAGTTTAGCTAGAATTTTAGCCCTTAACACACTCTATTGGCTTGAGACTCTAGAATAAAATAGAAACTCTTGTTTAGCTTTCAAAGCCTAAACAACCTGACTCCAAGTGATCTTTCCAGCCTCATTAGAAGTGGCAGAAACTAGGTATAGACCAACATCTCACCTTGTATACTAAAATAAGGACAAAATGGGTACATGATTTATACATAAAGGATGATACCATAAGGAAATTAAGAGAGTATGAAATTGTTTGTCTGTCAGATTTATGAAAGGAGGAAGAATTTATTACCTAAGGAAATATCTAGAGTAGAACAAAATGTAAAATAGATCATTTTGATTATATAAAATTAAAGAGTTTTTGCACAAACAAAACGAATGTAACCAAGATTACAAGGGAAGCAGAAAACTGGGAAAGCATTTTTGAAACAAATATCTCTGATAAAGGCCTCATTTCTCAAATATATAGAGAACTGAGTCAAATTTGTAAAAAATACAAGGTATTCCCCAATTGATAAATGGTCAAAGGATATGAACAGGCAGTTTTCAGACAAAGAAAACAAAGCTATCCATAATCATATGAAAAAATGCTCTAGATCACTATTGATCAGAGAAATGCAAATTAAAACAATTCTGAGGTATCACCTTACACCTATCAGACTGGAAAACATAACAAAAATAGAAAATATTGGATATTGGAGGGTATGTGGGAAATTTGCAAAATTAATCCACTGTTGGTGGAGTTGTGAAAAGATCCAACCATTCTGGAGAGCAATTTGGCACTATGCCCAAAGGGCTATAGAACTGTGTATACCCTTTGATCCAGCAACACCACTGGTAGATTTATATCCCAAAGCTATCCCCGAAAAGAGAAAAAGATCTATTTATAGCTGCTCTTTTTGTGGTGGCAAAGAATTGGAAATCAAAAGAATGCCCATCAATTGGGGAATAGCTAAACAAACTGTGGTGTATAATGGTGATGGATTATTATTGTGCTATAAGAAATGACAAGTAGGATGACTTCAGAAAGGCCTGGAAAGACTTGTATGAACTGATGTAGAGTGAAGTGAGCAGAAACAAGAGATCTTTGCGCACAATGAAAGCAATATTGTTTGATGAAGAACTGTGAATGACTTAACTATTCTCAGCAATACAATGATCTAAGACAATCCCAAAGGGCTATTGATCAAGCATGCTATCTACCTCCAAAGAATGAACTGATATTGATGGAACAGACTGAAGCAGGCTATTTTTCACTTTCATCTTTTCTTTTAATTAAGTTTTCTCATATAAAATGACAAATATGGTAATGTTTTACATAATTATACGTGTGTAACTCCTATCTGATTGCTTGCTGCCTCAGGGAGAGGGGAAGGGAAGGAGAGGAGGGACAAAAATTGAAACCCAAAACTATAAATAAAAATGTTTATTATATTAAAAAATAAAATAAATGGATATATAACCGAAAAAAAAGGAAAAAAAAAAGAAATGACTCCCCTCTCTCGCTATGCTATCCAGCTAACCTGACCTCTCTGTTCCTCACTCTCCATTTCCTATCTCTGTGCTTTTGTACTCACCCCGCCCCCCTCCTTCCGGGAAGCCATGTGTAAAGCTCAGCCCTTTGACAGCAAAGAAACTGAGCATTAATAATATTCTGTATAGGAATTAGGTCTCTTCCAGGAGGAGGAGGAAAAGGGGGAGGGGGAGGAGAGGAGGGAGGAAGAGGAGGATCTCATGCATGGGTCTAGTCCAAATCAAATAAACACCTGCAAGGGGGTCTGAAACAGAAAGCAGAACTAGTAACCACCTGAGGATAAAAGAGGCAAATCTGAGACAGTCAAGGATAATTGTGGGTCAGGATATGAATGTTAGGAGATTCCTAGCCGATTCCCTCAGTTGAACTTAGGGGCTGTCCCAGTAGCCTCATTCTTCTCCTCCCACTCCCCAGCTGAATTTGCTTCAGATGCTAGAATTCTCATTTACTGCTCTATTTATGAGTTGTAGCAATATATTTTAAGCTCCAAAGTGTTCTGCTGATAAAGTGCTTTGGGAAACACTGCTGTAGGTTGCTTTGTGAAGAAGTACCATGTCTATAAATGGGGTGATAACAGGGCAGTTCCCAAGTCATTCACAGCATTTATTAAGTTCTGAAAAATGTGGTGAGGCTTCCCAGATCTCATTCTTGGCTTTGGGCAATGCATCCTGGGCTGTTTCAAAGCAAGGAAATAGGTATCTGGGGATAAAGAAGCTCCCTGGACTTGGATTCCCAGCCTACAATGCTGGACCTAGGGATTGAAGTAGAGACAGAAATAAGTTCTCTTCTCTCCTTCCCCTACCAAGTTTTTGCCTCTTCTGTGCCCTGTCCTGCTCTTCATTGGTTGCCTGATAATCTGGTTACTTGATCAGCCAAGCAATATTTTTTAGAGTGCCTACTATGTGCTAGGTGTTCTGCTAAACCCTGGGCACATGTTAATCTTCCTGAGAAAACAGTTCACAGCTGTTCATTTTTGTCCTTTTTGGCTGGTTTCCTTTCAAATTAGCTAACCCTTTTAGTTTTACCCTAAATTCTCCCTTTGACAAATCTGCAGGTTGTTTTTTTCATCATTTAGAAGAGATGGAACAAGTCTAAGTATCTTGTGAATGATGCTGCCATCTAGTGGCTTTTCTGTTGTATGTCCTTTTCCATGCTTTATCAATGATTGGGACTAGTCAGCTCCATTTCAGCCTTAATGAATGAATGATGGATGGATGGATGGATAGATGGATGGATGGATTAATGAAAAGAACATTCATTTAGTGATTTCTCTATGGCAAGCACTTTGCTAAGCAATAGGTATACAAAACTAAAGGGTAAACAGTTGCTAACTTCAAGGAGTTTATAATCAAATAGGGAGAGATCTCAAATAGGGAAATTTTGGTCAAGGTGATTTATTGCAGCTTAGATAGTTACAGAGATGGGTCAGTGAAGGCATGGAGGAGTAGATAGAGATAACCCTTTCGAGTATCAATGGAAACATTAATTTGATTATGACTCTGGAACTGGAAAGAGGGTTGAAGTGTGAAGGGTATTCAAATGCTAATTTGAATCCAAGTGATCCTTACTCCACTATATCTAATTCACTTCATTTCACTTAAAACTGGGAGTGAGGAAGACCTGAATTCAAATTCAGCCTCAGATACTTACTAGCTGATTTGGGAGCAGGTGACAAGGAAGTAAGTGAGAAGATAGTTAAAAAGTCAAATGAAGCATGGCCTAGCTTTAGGGGACCATGGGAAGCAGTCCTCAGCTACGACCCTACTCTGACTAGTGGGAGAAATATTCCATTGATATATATATATATATATATATTTTTTTTTTTGGCGAGGCAATTGGGGTTAAATGACTTGCCCAGGGTCACACAGCTAGTAAGTGTCAAGGGTCTGAGACCGGATTTGAACTCAGTCCTCCTGAATCCAGGGCCAGTGCTCTATCCACTAGCTGCCCCTCCATTGATCTTTTTAAAAATTATTTATTTATTTATTTTGGTGAGGCAATTGGGGTTAAGTGACTTGCCCAGGGTCACACAGCTAGTAAGTGTTAAGTGTCTGAGGCCGAATTTGAACTCAGGTCCTCCTGAATCCAGGACCGATGACCTATCCACTGTGCCACCTAGTTGCCCCCCTCCATTGATCTTTAATATGGCTTTAAGCATTATTTCCAATTGTGTATTTGAATTCTAGCGTGGTATGTTCATTGCACCTGATATGTCAACTGTATCCAGAAGTATGCTGAAGCCAGCTCAAATTGGCTCATGATACCTGATTGTTAAATTTTCAGTGTGAATATTTATACCTTAGAAATCAGCAAACTCTACAAATCAGGGCTTGATTTATTGTTTTGTTGATTGTCTAGATCCAAGAAAGTGATGTAAAATATTAATAATACAGATCAAATTGAAAAGTGTGTCTTGCATACATTTTTCTTTTAAGAACCAGTTGTTAAACATCTTCCAGCATACCTTTGCCTATATTCACCTTCTCTTTCTGGGCTGACTTGCTCTCTCTAACCTATACTTATTCTGGAAAGTCTGAGATTATCCCAGAGGCAAGACTATCCATTGCTATAGCCAGGGGCCTACAGCTCAAACCCTTAGGGTCCTAATGGTAGGCCTGGTGTATAGGGATACACTTCTTTTTCACATCTTAGGTCCTAGATCCCCAGCGATATGGTTCCATCTACACAAAAAAGTCACAATGACATCATTAACTCTTAAATAAAAGACAGTTTCTAAGCAATAAGTCAAAAGCAAGAATGAGAGGCATTAGGCTACATTAGTAAATATCTGTCCCTGGGTCTCAGGCAGCGGAATGCAGAGGAAATATGGGTAGATTTGGAGTCAAAGGACTTAGGTTTGTAGCTGGTTCTTTTCTTTACTACTTCTGTATTGACCTCACTGGTCTTTCATTCTTTCAAATGTAAGGGAGGTTGAACCAAGTGGTCTCTTCTAAATCTAGAGCTGATTCCAATATGAGAGTAGAAAAATACATTAAACCAATGGTATAAAACTTAAATGGAAATGGATCCCTACAGCCACATATTGAATTACAAAACCACAAATTAACATTATCTATGTTGTTATAATTTATTTTTTATTTTTATTTGTTTTTATTTTTTTAATTGGGCAATGAGGGTTAAGTGACTTGCCCAAGGTCACACAGCTAGTAAGTGTCAAGTGTCTGAGGCCAGATTTGAACTCAGGTCCTCCTGAATCCAGGGCTGGTGCTCTATCCACTATGCCACCTAGCTGCCCCTCTATGTTGTTATAATTTTATTTATTGTGCTAAACATTTTCCAATTACAGTTTAATCTGGTGGTATACCAGGGCAAAAGTTTTACCCTTCTGCTAAACCATCAAGATGTCCATTGTTCTAGGGTGTGTGTTATCTTAGTCTTTTTAGAGTCAGGTAGAAAGTCCACCAGGGAGCCAGAGTTAGAAGAGGAAAAAAAGAGAGTCAACTGGGGAGGAATGTCTATACCAGGAGCACTATGAGGACCCCAGGTTTAGGAATAGTGATCTTGGACACAGAAACTTTTGATCCTGAGGTCAGCAGAAGTCAGCTACAATGCAATAAAGTGGAAGAGCCAACTTTATAAGTTAAGACAAATCTGACCATTTAAACAAATAAGCAAATTTCCTTTAAAAAAAAGTCAACAGGACTGGTCAAGTCCACATCTTATGGGCATATGTAGTATGCAGAGCTGATGCAATTCACATGTGTGTCTTGGAGCACGTGAAAACAGCATATAACTTAGTGAAAACATAGACTTTTGATTGGCTGCTGTTATGGAAATGAATTGCATTCAAAAGGCACTAACCAGTCAAAGAAAAATTCTCTTTTCCACTTGGCTGTGTTAGAATGAGAGTGCAAGCCTATTAGTCCTGCTAATTGAGTATGTGACCTCTATTATTTAATTCTTTGTGTTTGTTTTTAGGTGAAGCAATATTACCTTATGAGTTTCAGAAGGTTGGAACAGCAAGCTAACAGAAGTCTGGGAGCCAGTCTGCCAAATTTTGTGACCAACCAAGATGATGATGATGAAAGTCCTACACATCCTATCTAACCCAGCATAGATAGCATCAGTGAATCACCCCTGATCCCTCAAGGTATTCCTAGAACCTGGGAGCTTTGCTCCGAAAGTCCTGCCTCAACAGTATGATTGTGAGTTGGGATGAGGATCTTCAAAGTTTATAAAGGCAGATGCATTGTGTTAGTATAAGAGGGAAAGAACTTTGAAAGTCAAAACTATTAAAATATCCTATACAAGGTAGACAAGTACCAAGGCTCATGGAAGAAGGTCAAAATAAATTTGGACAAACTTTTGGAGGTAAGATGTAGAAGGTTTTTCATTATTCAGAGAGCAAGGAAATAAGATAAGGACCAATGTGTTTTGTGGATCCATAGTGAGAGTTTCTAGAGCAGGGATTAAAAAAAATTTTTTTTAATCTTTATATATTTATTTTTAGAATTAATTAATTTATTTAGCATTTTCCCCTAGTTACATGTAAAAAAAACCCAAATTTTTTCACACTGATTTTTGTTTGTTTGTTTATTTTTGTGGGGCAATGGGGGTTAAGTGGCTTACCCAGGGTCACACAGCTAGTGTCAAGTGTCTGAGTCAGGATCTGAACTCAGGTCCTCCTGAATCCAGGGCCAGTGCTTTATCCACTGAGCCACCTAGCTGCCCCCAGATTGATTTTTAAAAAAAACTTTGTGTTCCAAATTTGCTTCCTCCCACCCTCTCCACCCCTCCCTTCAGGTTTCTCTGAACTCCTCCCGCTCGTTACTGCTTTTCACATTGATTTTTTAAAACTTTGGGTTCCAAATTTTCTTCTCTTCCTCCTTGACCCTCCCTATGAATCAAGCAATTCAATATAAGTCATATATGTGCAGTTATGCAAAACATCTCCACATTAGTCAGGTTGTGAAAGAAAACAGACAAAATAACTTTAGAAAGAGGAACTAACAAAAAAACATACTTCAATTTGTATTCAGATACCATCAGTTCTTTCTCTGTAGATGAGCTGCATTTTTCATGTCCTGATAGCATCTTGTTTATCATTTCTTTCACAGTTACTATTGCTAACTGTATTACCCTCCATCCTATTCCCTTCTCTTGATATTTACCCTATTTTCAATCTTCTTTCACCTTATCCCTCCTCAAAAGTGTTTTGCTTTTTACTGCCCTCTTCCCAAATCTGCCCTCTATTCCTTCACCTCTCCCCCCTTTTCCCCTTCCCCTCCCACTTTCCTGCAGGGGAAGATATATTACTATACCCACTTGAATGTGTATGTTATTCTCTCTTTGAACCAATTCTGATGAGAGTAAGACTCACTTGCTCCCTCACTCCTTCCCTATCTTTTTCTCCACTTCATGAGATTTTTCTTGTTTCTTTTATATGAACTACTTTACCCCATTCCACATCTCCCTTTCCCTTTCTCCCAGTGCATTCCTCTCAGCCCTTAATTTTATTTTAAAGATGTCATCATAGGGTAGCTAGATGACACAGTGGACAAAGCACCATCCCTGGACCCAGGAGGCCCCAAGCCCAAGTCCATCCCCAGACATTAGCCACCCTACCTTGCCTGCCCCACAAAAAAAGGATAAACAAAAATCAAATGCTTTACAGATATCATCCCTTCATATTCAATTCACACCTATACCCTCTGTATAAGTAAATCCCTTCAGCTGTCCTAATACTGAGAGAGTTCTTATGAGTTAGAAGTATCATCTTCCCATGTAGGAATGTAAACAGTTTGGCCTCATGATTTCTTTTTCCTGTTTACTTTTTTATGCTTTTCTAGGGTCTTGTATTTGAAAGTCAAATTTTCTATTCAGTTCAGGTATTTTCATCATGAATGCCTGAAAGTTCTCTTTTTCATTGAAGTCCCATTTTCCCCCCTAAAAGAGTATAATCAGTTTTGCTGGGTAAGTGATTCTTGGTTGTAATACTAGTTCCTTTGTCCTCTGGAATATCATATTCCATGCCCTACAATTCTTTGTTGTTGTTGTTGTTGTTGTTTTTTGTGGGGCAATGGGGGTTAAGTGACTTGCCCAGGGTCACACAGCTAGTAAGTGTCAAGTGTCTGAGGCTGGATTTGAACTCAGGTCCTCCTGAATTCAGGGCCGGTGCTTTATCCACTGTGCCACCTGCCGACCCCCCCTCCCAATTCTTTAATGTAGAAGCTGCTAGATCTTGTGTTATCCTTATTGTAGCTCCACATTACTTGAATTGTTTCTTTCTAGCTCCTTGCAATATTTTCTCCTTGACCTGGGAGTTTTGGAGTTTGGCTATAATATTCCTGGAAGTTTTCATTTTGGGATCTCTTTCAGGAGGTAATTGGTGGATTCTTTCAATTTCTATTTTACCTTCTGCTTCTAGAATATCAGGGCAATTTTCCCTGACAATTTCTTGGAAGATGATGTCTAAGCTCTTTTTTTCCCATGGTTTTCAGGTAGTCCAATGTTTTTCAAATGATCTCTCCTGGATCTATTTTCCAGGTCAGGTGTTTTTCCAAGGAGATATTTCATATTGCCCTCTATTGTTTTATTCATTTGGATTTTCTTTATTGTATCTTGATTTCTCACAAAGTCATTAGCTTCTATTTGCTCTATCATAATTCTTAAGCAATGATTTTCTTCAGAGAGCTTTTGAACCTCCTTTTCCATTTTACCAATTTGGCTTTTCAAGCTGTTGACTTTTTTTTCATGACCCTCCTGCATCACTTTCATCTCTCTTTCTATTTTTTCCTCTACCTCTCTAAAATTTCCCTCTACCTCTCTTACTTTATCTTCAAAGTCCTTTTTGAGTGCTTCTATGGCCTGAGACTAATTCATATTTTTCTTGGAAGCTTTGGATGTAGGAGCTTTGACTCTATTATTTTCTTCTGAGGGTGTATTTTGATCTACCTTGTCACCAAAGAACATTTTGATGGATCTCTGCTTTTTCTGCCTGCTAATCTTGCTGGCCTATTTCTTGGCTTTTCATTCCTTCTTAAAGTGGGGCACTGCTTCCAGGATGCACTGACTCCAAGCTTCAGTGGGTCCCAGGCGGTACGATTTAAGGAGAGGCTCATTCTCAGCTGGACAGTCTTGTAGCCATGGACCAGCTTGCTCTTTAAGCTGGAAGCAGAAATCTTATTGAAATCTGATTCTCTATAGTCACAAGCATGGAATGCCCATGTCCCTTCCCCACTGGGTATCTGCCATTCAAGTCTGTTTCCTGAGCAACACAGCAGTACTCCGCCTCTGCTCCTGCAGAGACAACTACTATTTTCCCCTGGCCAACATCTGGATCCCCTCACTGGTCTGTGAGCCAAGTTTCAGAAGTAGCTGCTAACTGATGATTCTGAGACTCTGGAGGTATGGCCTACCTGAAGCTGGTTCTGCACCACATGCTGCGCTCCTCTCTCACCCTGGTACAGCAGACCTTCCCTGTCTCCCTTTTAGGCTGTCTTTGGCTGGAAAATGATCTCACTCTGTTCTTTTGTGGGTTCTGATGCTCCAAGAATTGTCTTATGGTATTTTTTGAAGTTATGTAGATGGATTGTGGAGAGCTCCGAAAGTTACAGCCTTTCCTCTTCCATTTTGGCTTCCCCATTCCCACCCCACCCAGAGCAGAGATTTTTAACTTGTGGTCCATGATCTCTGAAGAGATTTCAGGGGGTCCATGGTAAAATTACAACTTTATAGCCAGGACCTGATTGGTGTGAATAATGAATCCTCTGAAATGGTCACACTACTCAAATTCACATTGCATAATTGCACTGGGCAAAACACAGTTACTTTATTTTACATAATTGTAACTCTGAATAGTGAGAATTGGAATGCATGCAACCACTTTGAGGATGTGTTATTCACTCTAATTGGGACCTAGCTATATTTCAATATAACTGGTTTCCTTGATAATCCTATGTATTTTATTTTATGCTTTTAAGAACAATATTCTGAGAAAGGGTCCATAAGCTTTACCAGATTGCCAAAGAACTTTTTAGAGTGACTTAAGGTTTTGTTAATTTTATAATAATATTTTGGCTTGAGGGGTTCACTGAATTGCTATAGTTCATTCTGCTTTTTGGATCTCAAGTCAGTTTGGCTCAAGTCATCACTTTAAGGCAACTGTGATACCAATAGTCTGCTGTACCCTGTGACCTCAGTTCCTTTATTCTATTGACAGAAAAATAAGCTAGAGTCAGCTTGGCATAGTACACTTGCTTTGTGTGTGTAATATATATATATATATATATATTTATGTAGTCTAAGTGCAGATTGTTTTTGAACTCACCACTGAAAGTGAAGTGAAAATAACAACAATAATAGAATTTGGATACCATTGTAAGATTTGTAAAGCACTTTACAAATATCTCATTTTTCCTCACAACAACCCTGGGAGGTAGGTGCTATTATTATCCCAATTTTTAGAGATGAGGAAACTGAGGCACCATGACTTGACCAAGGTCAAACAGCTAGTAAATGTCTGAGGCTGGATTTGATTTTGGATCTTCTTCACTCCCAATTCACTGCTCTAAGTGGAATGAAGTGAGTTGGATACAGTACTGGATCTAGAGTCAGAAGGACTTTGGTTCAAATGAGACTCTGAAATTTATTAGCTTGGTGACTATAGACAAGTTTTTTATTCACCCTGAGCCTCAGTTTCCAAATCTGTAAAATGGGAGCAACAAAAACAAACAAGAATGATCATCATGCTGCTGCTGCTGCCGCTGCCAGAAATACTTAACTCCCAGGGTTTTTGTGAGGCTTGAATGAGATAATATATGTAAAGCCCTTTGAAAATCTTAAAGGACTATATTAATGTAAATCATTACTGTTAAGCCCTAGATTTGATTCACTGGACTCTGCTCTATGTTTTAGAGGAAACCACCTGTCTTCCTTGAACCTCGGCTCCCTAGTACCTCAGCTTGACCAGCCGGAAAAAATCCAGGATTTTTTCTTCTGTCTTGTGATGCTCTCTGAACACAGAACACAGCCCTTTTTGGAGGTGATTTAAAGTGTTTTAGTTTTGACTACAATAGAGAGACACACAAGGGGTTTAAATAATAAATAAAAGGAGAAATCATTAAGTTTAAGGAGATTTCATCAGCTAATTCTAGTTCTTCATGAGCACTTACAGGGATCCAGATGTTGTTCTCTTCTAATTCATATATAAACTGATCCTGCTTCTTCCCCATCTTGTCTGAGGTCATCCAGCCCAATCTGATCAGGTCCAGATGTTAGATCATGCATTCTAAGTGTCTCAATAATAGATTTCATTTGGCAAGGCTATTAGAAGTCTCAGTCCTCCCAGAATCAACTTGCCTGATTTGAGCTCTCCCTGTGAAAAACCCCTCCCCCATGTAGAAGTCATACTCTGGCTTTCTCACCACGCTTATCCCTCACCCCAAATTGAAATAAAACAGAAACATCAGGTTTTTCAATTTACAGTCACCCTTGTTTAATCTAGGCCATGGGTTCTCAACCTTTTTGTCCCATTGCTGTTGTGTCCACCTTCCTTCGCTGACATGTCTCTGTCTCCTGTCGTTTGGTGGGGGAAGAGTGTCTGGTACCAGGGATTGTCCTTTGGAAGTACAAACCAGACCCTGAGGGAATACCATTTTTTACAATTGTACCCGCAGTAAGCTAACTTCTGGGACGCTACCCCTTTCCTCTCCCATCCCCCTAACCATCTTAATTGATTTTGCCCTCAGTAGAAGAATTGCTGCTTATGATATCTTCTTATTGCATATAACCAACAGCATTTTCCCTTACAAGAAAACCTCTTGTGAATATGAAGTGAGGCAAGGGTGAAATCAGCAGAACCAGGACAGGGTACCCATCAACTCTGACTATCCAGGGATAGGGACTAGATTTGTGATTTCATTAGTATAGAGAACTACCAAATGAGGAAATTTCCACTGTAAATACAAGTTGGCGAGTCTCTGAAACTTATGGCTTTAGAGAGTTGCTTAAGGCACTTAAAGATTAAATGATTTACCCAGGGTCACATAGTCAGTATATGGACTTGAACACCTAGGTGTTCCTGACTTCTAGCTCTCTAGCCACTGGGCCACATTGCTTCTCATAACCATCCGTTAGAATAGAAAACAAAGTTAAAGGTCCCAGAACCTTTTTGGAAAGGGACATAGAGCCAATGTATTTCTTCTTTGTAGGTTTCTATAATTTTGTTTGCTTCTTAAATACTATGGGTGTTAGGGCAATTAGGTGGCATAGTGGATAAATCACTGCCCCTGGAGTCAGGAGGACCTGAGTTCAAATCTCACCTCAGTCACTTATTAGTTGTGTGACCCTGGGCAAGTCACCTACCCCAATTGCCTTACAATATTTGGGACCATTTCTAGTGTCCTGATGTATATCTTGCCACTGGATCCAGATGGCTCTGAAGGAGAGAGTGAGGTTGCTGATCTTGCACAGCCCTCCTTGACTTAAATCCAATTCACTGCAAGTCATGACATCACCTCCCAATGTCATGGTCCTATTTGAGAATGAAGGACAGACAACAACTATGGGTGTTAGGTAATACTAAATTCTTTTACTTATTTGTCTTCATGCGTGATTATTAATTTTATAACTTTTCTAATTTCAAAAACTATTGAATCTAAATGAAACTAGGGCATTATCATACTTTGTGAACTAATTTTCTTCATTATGAATGAACTTAATTTAATTTTTATGTTTTGGATTTAAAATGAGTATCATTTAGAGAGCAATGGAGAAGTATATCATGTGTGTGTTAATAGACCTCAACGTAAAATCAGTGAAAAAGTTTGAAGAACAGGAGGCAGAGATGTCTGTCAAGGAACTATATGATAGGTATAGAATGGGCTGATCACATGTTGAGGTTGAAAGGTGACAGGTGAGCAACCAGAGCACTCTCCTGGTGCTCATGTGGTTTCAGGAACATTTGAGGAAGATGCCATACATTGGGTGAATCTTCTATGGTGAATCTCTGGGAAGACATGGTCAAGAGTCTCATAAGATGGACAGGCATGGATGCCTTATGATCTGTGTTTTTGGAAAGAACTTCAAAATCAATGATATCATACATCTATTTGGGTATTGGGTAAATACATTTTATTGATATCAATTTTTTTTTATTATGGTTACTGCTAGATGTTATTCCCCTCCTCTTCTGCCTCTGTATCGAAAGGAAAGAGTTGGGCAGCTAGGTAGTTAGGTAGCACCAGTCCTGGATTCAGGAGGACCTGAGTTCAAATCTGGCCTCAGACACTTAACCCTCATTGCCTTGCCCCCTGCCCCCCCACCCCCCCCAAAAGGAAAGGGTTGCTGTTTTATCTCTTCTCTGAGACTAAGCTTGATCATTATAATTATTCAGTGTTTGGATTCATTTTAGTTATCTTTTCATTTATATTATTGTCATTGTGTATATTGTTCTCCTGGCTGAACCAAGGTTTCATGTGGTTCAAGGATCTGCCAAAGTCAGTCATTCCATTTGTGCCTTTGAATTACCCTCATGCCAGTTACATGAGCAATCATAACATGCCTCTTCTCTCCAATTTTCTTTAAATTTTGGCTTTGCTGTCACTTGTGTGGGAATCATAAAATCTGAAGGCAGAGAATTATCAGAGGGTGGCACATAATTATTATTAATCATCAATTGTTCACTTTTTTGAAGGAAGGGATTTTTTTTTCTTCTCTATTCTCTAGGAAAGCTTTCCTACTGGGAGGAAACCTGGTTCCTAATTAAAGATGTAATTTCCATGGTTCCCCTGCTGTTGAGCCTTCATTCTACTGCTGAACTGCCTAGATTTGACTTTAAAGTAGGCGGAGATCTCGAATGACAAATCATTAAGAGAAAATACCTTTTATTCATGATTTAGATGAGAGAGAGAGAGCTATTTAAAGATGAACACATATGCATTACTTGACCTGGAAGAATTTTTTTCCCTTGTGCTTCTTATAAAGAAATACAAACATTTATATTATGGCTGATAAGGGGGGAAATGCTATAAAGCACTAAAAATGTGAATTCTCCCAAACAATAGTAATTAGATCTTTGGGGAGATTTTAATAACTTTTTGCACTGGTGGTTATGGAATATAGAGGAACCCCATTCTATTATATTGGAAGCTAGTTTATTTAGTGGGAAGAGCACTGAACTAAGAGAGCAAGGAGATACAAGCAGGATGGATTAAGATTCTGGTTTTGGCTTTGCTAGGAATCCATTATGAGACTTTCTTCAAGATTCAGCTTAAAGTTGCCCCAGCTCTTTCCTCTTTGATTTTATTTATTTATTTGAAAATTTAATTTTTTTTTTTGGTGGGGCAATGAGGGTTAAGTGACTTGCCCAAGGTCACATAGCTAGTGTCAAGTGTCTGGGGTCATATTTGAACTCAGGTCCTCCTGAATCAAGGGCTGGTGCTTTATCCACTGTAAGCACTTAGCTGCCCCTATAAATCACTCTTTTTTTTTTTTTTTTTTTTTTGCAGGGCAATGGGGTTTAAGTGACTTGCCCAGGGTCACACAGCTAGTAAGTGTCTGAGGCTGGGTTTGAACTCAGGTCCTCCTGAATCCAAGGCTAGTGCCTTATCCATTGCGCCACCTAGCTGCCCCTATAACTCACTCTTAAGATATTAGAAGTAATCTTGGTGTGGGAGGAGAGAGTAGGTACAAATGTACAGAAACCCAACAGTGAGGCACACGAGTAGGGACAATAATACAACAGAGCAACTCACAACTCTGGAGTGCAGGTCTTGATGCCTTTGGTCTCTTTAGGGAACTGTCTACACTACATTTCATCTGCTGGGTATGACCACTGATCTCCATTTTTCTGCTGAATGGAACTCCTCCTTAGGCATTCTCATACCTCTTTTAGCAAATAGTCTTAAATATGGGTGCAGATCATCCCAATTCTGTTCTCTTGGCTGGATAAGGAGGTAGTATTTTGCTCTTTCAGTGAAAAGATTTCCCTTAAGCCTGGGATAAGCAAGGTTATTCAGTCTAGTTGCTGGCTTCGAAGTCTTTCTCTCTTTCAAGTTTTAGAAGTAAAGTAAAAAGTAATATTTGCAAACCTCCGAGGCCCTTCCAATTTCTCCGTAAAGCTGTAGATGGCACTAGAGTCTAAGACAGCCCTTTCCTAGTTGGCTCTTAATAATCAGAGGATTTGGTTTTTTTTTTTTTTTTTAACAATCTGCTCACAACACTTTCCTCCAACTAGATCCACTCCCCTCATTAATTACAGACCATATCTATCCGTAGTCATCTTGTCTCATACCAAAGCAGCCTCTATTATCTTTTATTTTCATTCCATTTCTCTGTTTCTATCAACTATTTTTAATGCTCTACTGCCTTTTGTCTTCTGATTAACAGAACATTGGTTTCTACCTTCTAATTTCCCTGCCTCTCATGTCACTCCCTCAAATTGGGACTTCCTCCTTTGTAGTGACCTACCTTTACTTTAGGTTGAAAAATTAAAAATCCACATTTTTTGGTAAGATATGACACAGTCAATATACAATTGTCTCAAATCCCAAAACATTTCTTTGATTCAGCATCTTATAGCCCTAAAACCAGAGGTAAAATTGTGGTTGGGAAACAATGCCCTGTCTTCATTTCTACCATCAGTCAGTACTTTTGTCTTTGAGAGGGACTTCTTTCAGAATTGTGTTTCTCTTCAAAATTCCTTTCTCTGTGCTTTTCCCACATTAATGTGGGAAATTAATTCCTGACCTTTTTAGTAAATGAAATGTCTACATAGTGAAGGGATACTACCTTACACACAGGATATTTGTATATACAACTTAAATTCAAGTTTATAAGTGAATGAAGGCAAGCAACATCAATGTACCCAGTGAGGACATTTTCTAGCCAATACTCTCCTGTATCCTAAATCAATTTTCTATCCTCTCCCTGCCTCTCCCCACTTCCATGGCAGGCAGGCCAAGCATCAATAAGTTCAGTTTTCCTTAGCTGTTTCCAGATGGAAAGGTATTTGTTCATGTCTTTCATTCCCCTAATCTTTATTATTGGATCAGTTTCCAGTTGATGTGACATGGTAACTTGAGGTACTTTCCCCAAAGCAACACCAGGCATTGACCCTTGCTAACAGTTGACCCTATCTTCATCTAGTATGCAGGCTTTCTAATTCCAAATCCAACACTTTCCCTACTCTGTCACTGCCTTTCTTGTAGTAGAGAGGCAGTATTACCAATAGTAGGATATCTAGGTAAAGGATATAAAAGATTAGTAACTTTTTTTGAAAAATTTCTAGTTGTTTTCTAGAGTGGTTGAGCCAGTTTATAGGCTCTGACAGAAGTGAATTAGCAGGTTTACCATCCCATAGCCCCTCCAGAAATGTTTTCCTATTTTATTTTTTTTTTTAGTTTTTTCCCCCCTTGCTATCTTAATGGGAAAGGATGGAGTATCGTTGCAGTTGTTGCTCAGTCATACCCAACTCTTCATGACCCCCTCCTCTGGGGTTTTCTTGGAAAAGATACTGAAGCAGCTTGCCATTTTCTTCTCCAGCTCATTTTACTGAGGAAACTGAGGCAACCAGGGTCAAAGCAGCTTGCTCAGGGTCACACAATTAGTAAGTGAGGCCAGATTTGAACTCATGAAGATGAGTTTTCTGATTTCAAGAACTTGATCTATCCAGTGCACTACTTAGTTGGTTAACCCCCTAATTTTATAGACGAGGAAACTGAGGAACATAGAAATGATGCAATTTGTCCAAGATCACAGAGGCCATGCTGGAATTTGAACCCACATTGTTTTTATTTCAAATCCAGGACTCTCTCCAGTAATTCAGTGTCTTCTCCAGCACTGTGTCAAATTTTCATATGTTGATAACAAATTGACTCCAAGGCAACGTTTCACAAAATTCTTATCTCAGAAATTCCATTTAACTAAAAGAGATGTAGGTATCTTAGCGCTCTGCAGTGATTTGTTTGCGCTGAGCTAGTTTTTGACTTTTTGGGGCAAGAGGGAACTGAAATAATAGTTAGACCATACTTGTCCAGCAGAGGGCGCTGTGGACCACCTTTTCCCGGCCTTTTGGCATCATCGGTGTTTTCCAGAAACAGAAACATTTGGATACCTTTCCACCTGAGGCTCATACACATTAGTTAAATTTGTAGGAAAAAAAGAAAGTTTAAAAAGAGAACTTAATTTTTAACCAGGGATGAGAGAAATTCGGGTCACATAATCAGAATTTCAAACAGAACTTGACCTTAGATCTGAGAGTAGGGGGAGAGTGGAGGCTCTGGGTATGTTTACTCACAACTTCCTGTTTGTAAGAAAAAGAAGTCAGGAAAGGCTTTTGAGGAAGCTGAAAACCAATCCAAGGCTCCCTGCTGCCCCAAGAGAAGTGGGCAAACAGATTAGGAAAATATAGATTGCTTTCTGTAGTATATATTTGGATTCATGATACAGTATTTGGATCTTAGCAAAAGAATTCAGGACAAAATGTGCCCACTGTTTATAAAAAAAATAGCTGAAGAAAGCAAGATTTGAAGCCAAGGACCATCCGAGTTTTCTAGTTCAATTTGTAACTGCTTATGCTTGCTCTCTTCAAGCCTGCTGAGATTATGCTGAAAGACTGTTGGGTCTGGTTCTTATTTATCTATTAGCCTCTTCTAGTTGTAAACACAGTAAGAATAGTGGGCTTTCTTTACATGTTTCCATGAAAATAACTTGACGATGATCTTGAAAATTTCCCACAGGCCTTTGCAAGTCATAGGGCATTATTTTCCCTGAGGAAGGTAAAAGTGGGACTGGGGCATTATTTCTAAAGTCTATTTCTATCTCTTCCTTTTGTCTGGGCCACCTAGAGTCAGTAGGTTAGCATGCAGTGTTGACAAAGTTAAGGCCAAAGGTTTGATCCATTTAGAGGTCAGTTGGCTCCGTAATAATTCTCTTTTGCTCCAAACCAATCAGCTGCCTCACAAACATTTCTCACTGGTCACAAAAGAGAGTGTGTGAATGGTTCAGCAGCTGTAGCTGGTAATTAATAAATATTTGTGGCTGATATTCTCTCCTCTCTCTGTCTCTCCCTCTGTCTCTACTTTTTTAAGGGGGGAAAAAGAAGGAGGGAGGTCTGGATTTACTTAGGGAACTCCAAGTGGGGAAATTCCTGTCACTGATAAAGATAGACATCTCACAGAGACTGTGGTACAGAGTGGGTAAATGACCTGCCCAAGGTCACACAGCTGGTATGTGTCAAAGAAAGACCTTGAACTGAGTGAGCTCTTCCTGATTCTAAGGTAGATTCCCTTTTCTGTTATGCCATACTTAAAGTACAGATGGCGGACTAGTGCTGTTTTTATACGTGATGGGCAGCATAATTTCAAATATCAAAAGTCTGACTCAACAGGGAGCAGGTCTGTGAAGTGACAGGAATTGGGATTAGGATGAAAAAATTTGGTAAAAATGAAAGTTTAGGGGCAGCTAGGTGGCACAGTGGATAGATCACCGGCCCTGGATTCAGGAGGACCTGAGTTCAAATCCGGCTTCAGACACTTGACACTTACTAGCTGTGTGACCCTGGGCAAGTCACTTAACCCTCATTGCCCTCCCCCTAAAAATTGCAAGTTTAGAATTTAGTCCCTTGAAAGTAGGGGTTGACTTTACCAAGTAAGGCTGGGGAAGGCGGAATACAAGATAATCAGGAACCAGTTTCAGCTATGAAAATACTCATCACAGGCCTCTGATATCCACCTGACTTCTGTCTATTCTAACTCCAAATCTATGACCCTATTGACTAAGAAATATTTTAGGTTAGAAAGGACCTCAGAAATGATCTGTTCCAACACTTTGATTTTGATAAGGGTTATTAGTGGGCCTGGAGTCAGGAAGACCTGAGATCAAATTTGCCTTCAGATACTTCTCAGCTGTGTGACCCTGGGCAAGCCACTTTACTTTGTTTGCCTCAGTTTGTCTCATCTGTAAATGAGCTGGGGAAGGAAATGGCAAATCACTCCAGTATCTCTGCCAAGAAAACCCCAAATGGGGTCATGAAGAGTTGGATACACTGAAAGGAAACAATGACGACAAGGACAACAACAACAACAACAACAACAACTGATTTTGATGGTGGGAGAACTGAAAGGCCAGCGATGGTAAGTGATTCTTTTGGGCACTCAACTAGTACACAGTAGAACCAGCATTTAAACTCGGGTCTTCTGACTTCCAAGTTATACTTCTTACAGAATATGATGGAACCTACTCCCTGTCATTGAGAAAAACAGAAGCACAGTTTTGATTGATTTTGGTCTGAATTTCTCTGGGCCTCAGTTTCCTCATCTTTAAAATGAGGAGCCCGGACTAGGAGACCTCTCAGGTCCCTTCTAGTTCCCGATCCTATGAGATTTGATTGGAATGCTGAACAATTAGAGGGGAAAATCGAGTTTTATTGGTAACTTTTAACATTCTGCTCTTGCTGAGATGTTGCCTTGAATCTTTTCCACAGGAGGGCCCCATTGACTGTCAAACGGCTTGAAGAATCTCTGAGTCAGGTTCCTGGGCTTGTCTTCTCCTGGGGCTCTCCTTCCAGATGTGCTCTTCCTGGGATTCAGAGCTGTTTATTTGCAAAGCAAACTTTTATATGCAACAAGAAAGGGGCATTTCATACAAAGAGCAAGCATTTGAAAATCTGAGGGAGGAGGTGAGGCCCTTTTAAAAAGGCCAGGTTCTGTTGCTGGTGTCTGAGGTTTGTTATTCAGCAGAGGCTCCCTATGGTTTATTGCAGGCATCTGAATTCCTTTTAATTCAAATCCACTGTCCTGAGCCAAGCACTTGGGTTCTTGCTGCTGCAATGAGATTTCTGTGATTATAAAACCATAGGCCTAGAAAGGTCCTGTAAAGATCATTTAGTACATCTTTGGGCAGGATTACACTGAAAAAGGCCGGTAGGTGGCGCCATAGTGCATAGAGTACCAGGCTGGAGTCCAGAAGATTCTTGAGTTCAAATTTGACCTCAGGCACTTACTAGCTATGTGACCCTGGACAAGTCACTTAACCTGGTCAGCCTCAGTTTCCTCATCCGTAAAATGAACTGGATAAGGAAATGATAAACCACTCCAAATGGAAAACCCCAAATGGGGCTGTGGAGAGCTGGACATGACTGAAATGATTGAATAACAACAAAACACAAACTATTTCAGACAAATGAGAAGTGATTCTGTTTTTAAGGATCCTTGGTGAAAGATTCCCAGCTTCCTATAGTCACCCATGTGAGTGCTCCCGGTCTAAATACTTTTGCCTTTGGCCTAATCAGGAACAAGACACACATGTGGACCCCAGACTAGTCTTTGACTGCAGTGACTAACATGTGTGCCTAGGACTTTACATGTTCATCCAGCTGCACAAGACAAAGTGCAGAGAATAAATAGCCTTTGCTTCAGGATTCAGCCGACTGGTTGGTGTCTCTTCTACTGACTAATGCTGCTGTTATGAACTACTGGACCATCAAGAGCAGGGGTTCTCATCCTGAGATTTATAGTCACCCAAGCAATCTGTGGACAGATTTTAAGGTGGAGGAAAAGGTTTGTGAACTTGGATGGGGGCGGGGGGGGGGGGACAAACCAAAACAATGAAATCTTCATTTTCACCAACCTCTTAATGAATTTTTAGCATTGTTTTCAGCTATGCAGTGACAGTAAGTCATTATTCTGAGAAGAGGTCCATAGGTTTCACCCGACTTCTGAAGGGGAATCTAACACATAAAAGGTTAAGAACCAATGATCTAGACTGAATCTTGCTTTTGTTGATCTTTGATACCTGCTCAGTCATTGTCGTTGAGTCGTTTTTCAGTCGTGTCTGACTCTTCATGACCCTGTCTAGGGTTTTCTTGGCAGAGATACTGGAATGATTTGACATTTTCTTGTATAGCTTATTTTACAGATGAGGAAACTGAGGCAAATAGCATTAAGCGACTTATCCAGGATAACCCAGCTAGTGTCTGAGGAGAGATTAGAACTAAGGAAGATTAGTCTTCTTGACTCTAGGCTGGGCATTGTATCTACTGAGCCACCTAATTGCCCTTGTTCAGGTATAGAATCATCACCACCACCACCACCACCACCATCATCATTATCATCATGACTATTAGAGTTGGCAAGGGGTTTAGAGATCACTGTGTTCCACCCTCTCATTTTTCAAATATAGAAATGGTGGCCCAGTGCTGTAAGTGATTTGCCCAAGGTCATAATGCTAGTTTGTACTTGAGTTTGAACTTGAAGCTAGGCCTCCTGAATGCTAGTCTAGTATTCTTTCTTTCCTTCAAGTCTTCATTGACTCGTAAACTTATTTACTATCTGCTCTACCCTTTGATCTCTGCCAGAGCCTTCTAGCCTGGTTGGATTACCAACCTGTTCTAGCTTTAATACATCAGAAAATCCGATGAATTTATAGTAAGAGAACCTTGATTCAGATTATGACTCAACTCTGGCTCTGGAGTCGGAGAATCTGAATACAAGTTCCACTCCAATTGACATCCCTCCCTCCCTCCTCCTTTTATGTGTTGTCTTTACTCCATTATAATAGAAGCTCTTTGTGAGCAGGGGCTGTCCATCTACATTTGTTTTCCCAGAATAGTACCTGGCACATGAAAAGAGTTTAAGAAATACTTTTTGACTGACTTGTTGATTGGTTGATCTTCAACACTTGCTACTGGTGTGATCTTGGGTAAATTCCCTCAGTTTCCTCATCTGTAAAATAGGGGTGGGGCTGGACTAGATGTCCTCCAAGGTCCCTGTAAATTGTATATGCATGAGCTGATGATCTACGAACTGCTTTCTTCTGGGCCTGAGTTTCCTCATTTATAAAGGTAGGAGGTTGGACTAGGTGATCTCTGAGGTAACTTCTAGCCCTAACATTCTATAATCCTGTGACCTGCATGATCCCAAAAGTGATGCCCAGGTGCTTGAACTCCCAGTTCTGGACACATCCAATGAACCCTTTGCCATTTTCCCTCATGCCAAGGGAGGAGTGATATTAACAGTTCTCGCTTCTGGGCAAATGTTTCTTCTATCTAACTCCACCTTCTTATTTGTATCACAAACTAATTTCTTTTAATTTACTCAGTGATTATTCATTCACATCATCAAATATTCTTGGAGCCCTTTCTGTGTGCAGGACACATTACTAAGTACTTTGCTATACAAAGATGATGATAAAGGGTGGGGGGAGATCTTCAAGTACCTTCTACTTTTTTTTTTGGTGAGGCAATTGGGGTTAAGTGACTTGCCCAGGGTCACACAGCTAGTAAGTGTTAATTGTTTGAGACTGGATTTGAACTCAGGTCCTCCTGAATCCAGGGCCAGTGCTCTATCTACAGCGCCACCTAGCTGCCCTGTACCTTCTACTTTTTAGCACATGGCATTAATTAAAGCATCTACAAGGCATAGTCAGATCCACTGGGGGATAGAGTACCTATCCCCTGTTCTACTACAAAGGTATCTACTAATCAAACTGTGTCCTGTAGTGCTTGTACTGACCAAATGGGGACATATGGGGGTGTTCAGGGAGGACTAGCACCTCAAAGAATAAGAAAAAGAAAAAGGTGTGTGGGGGGAGACTAGTTCAGCAGGACTAACCATATTGACAAATTTGACATTACATGCAGTATTCCACACCCATAATCCCCCACCTCTGAAAAGAAGAGAAAGATAGGAGAGGAAAGCACAATTATACCTTGTACTGGCTTTGAACTTTTAACCAGGAGAAGAAAAGTTTCCGTGGGGAGGAGAGTATGTTGTCTGCCAAGTGGCATTTGAAAAATTGTATGATAAGGCCTTTTCTTCTTGGCCCTACAGGGTAGATCAGGGAGCAATGAGTTTCTACTCCAAGAGGGAAATTACAGCATAATGTAAAGAAAAACTTCCTAAAGGAGTTGTTTAGAAGTGAAATGGTCCGCTTCGGTAGTTGATAGGTGGCTCTCTACTATGAGGGGTCTTTAAAGTAGAAACTGGGTGACCAAATGGGTCAAGAATGCTGATCAGTTTATCTGGTGTGATAGATGGCCTCTAAAGTTATAGGATCATTGATCTTGAGCTGAAAGAAACCTTAGAAGCAACATCGTCCAGTCTCCTCATTGTGCAGATGAAGAAACTGAGGCACAGAAAACTTCTCAACTCCAGTATTGTCTGAAGTGGGATTTCAACACAGGTCCTCCTGACTCCAGATCCAATGCCCTATCTGCCATGACCCTCTGTTTCTGGAACAGGTGTTTTGAAAGAAAACATGACAGACCTCTGTGTTCTGTCATTTTCCTTCTCCCTTTCTACTTTGCCTTAGTTCATTTCTCCAACTCCCACCATCTCACTATTTAGCCTTCTCTTTCTTCTTTCTATATTTTTCTTAGCCTTTCTGCTATTATTTCTCTTCCATTTTCTTTCTTCCTCTCTCTCATTGTTGATTGGACAAATCAACTGGCCCAACATGACTCACCCTAAAACCTATCTTCTGGAAGTGACTTTTCCTGATCCCTCACAGTGCCTTCTTTTCAAGATTTCCTCCCATTTATATTGTGCATATCTTTTACATATATTGTTGTTTGCATGTTATCTTCCCTATTAGAATCTGAACTCTTTGAGGGGAAGGACTCTGTTTTACCTTTCTTTGTGTCCCCAGAAACTTAGTATGGTCTTTACTACATAGTAAGTGCTTAATAAATGCCTGGTGACTGACTGGTTGGAAAAGAGGGAGTCAAAGGTGAATGCAAGATTTCAAGCTTGTCGGTTAGGAGAAGAGTGATCCCATGAACAGAAATGAGAATAGCATCTGGCTTGATGGGGGAAAGTACTGGTGTGTAGATAAGTGTGCTGGGACATCCATGTAGAGAATTATAGGCAGAATGGGTATGAGGTCAGATCTGGAGATATATGGGAATCAATAGATATTCAGAATGTAAGGAGTGGATGGGGTCCCTGAGGGAGTGATGATAGAGAGAAAAGAGCATTCACAGTGAAGAAGGGGACACTCACAGTTAAGAATCAGACGTCGTCGCTCATGAATAAGTGTTCAGTTTTTAAAAAAATGGTTGTCTTAAGAGTTTTAAACATTTTCTCCTTTCTCTATTCCTTCCTAGAATTAAAATAGTTTATTATGCCCTTCTTATTCAAACTACTGCTTCCTTCTTGCCCAGAGAATGCTCTGATGCTAAACTGGATGCAGGGTGAGGCTATAAAATGCCTGTCAATATGAGTAATGTGTCCGCTGACCCTAGAGAAAAGGTGTCAGGCTGTAATTATATTTTAAAAAATTCCTCCAGCCCATCGAGCTGGCACTGGAACCTTTTGTTGCTGAGGTTTTCAATGGCTTGGATTTGCCCCTTCTACATTAGGCAGTATGAATGATTCCTTAACCCTTTCCTTGTCAGCAGGGTTAGACCAAGGCCTGGACTGGTCTTAGAACCATTTAGGCAAATATTGAAGGGGTAGTTGTACTCAAAAGGCAAGAGAGGAAACAGCTAGTATGGTAGAAAGAGTACTGAAGCACTGACTCTGGAGTAAGAGGCCTTGGGTTCAAATCCTAAACCTGTATGATTTTGGGCAACCTCTCCAAGACTCAGTTTTCTAATCTGTATAATGGGGGTTTGGGCTAAATGAGGTTCCCTCTCATTCTTTCTGTGTTCCTTTTGTATGATTCTGGGGCCCACAAATTTGCTTTTTAAAACTTATTTTGATAATTGCATTGCCATATAATTAATTTCTTTTGTAATCCTATATATTTTGTCTTATGCACTTAAAAACATTTCAAGAAGGGGTCCATAGGCTTTTCCAGATTGCCAACAAGGGGTCCACGATACAAAGAATGTTGAGAACTCTTGCTATAAATTGACTTGAGGTCACCCTAGCATTTCTATGTCAACTGGACAAATGTCAGATGTTCTGTGCTTAAGTAGACCCTTTTCTATTTAAAGACACCCTTTCCTAAGTTATCAGACTGATAGAAAAAACAGCATCTAAGAATCTTAAGTAGATAGCATGTTCTTTTTAGGAACCAAAGTAGTCACAAATCCAGTCTAAGGATTAATAAATATTTACTACCCTTTTTTCTAGATGATGACCAAAATTGGCTGTGTGAATATTGAGAGGGCATCTTTAATATGATCAGTTCATTAAATGACAGCCATGGGCTAGGATTCCAGTAGAGTGAGTTCACACTTACAGGTGTTTTGCCACTTGAAAGGAACCTAATGGCATTCAAAACTTCTTCATTTGGAAGTTCAGTTAGAGATGGATTGATTTCAACCTGAGGTATATGGTCAATGGCTTCAGCATTTGTTGGCAATGTTACATTGAAAACACTGTGGAAGTGTTCAGCCCATCTCCCCTGGATCATGTCCTTATCACTAATCAATGTAGCTCCATCAGTACTGAGTCGCTGAGATGCACCATAGGTCTTTGGCCCATAAATACCCTTCAGGGCATCATAAAAGCACTTTGGATCGTTACTATCAGTGTGATGCCTAATTCCATCTGCTTTCTTACTGAGCCAAGAATCTACAGGTATAGGGCAGCTCTCTTTTGTAGTGACTAGTGGGACAAAGTGGTCACCCCTTTGTTGGGATTATCTAGGAGGTGAAATGTAGGAAAACAAGATGACAATCAACTGGAAATATCTCCTAAATAGGTGTCTGGGATGTGTAGTCTAATAATGGAATCTGCAATGGTAGCAGGAGAAAGAAATCAGTATCAAGAGTTTTATTGGATCTTGTGATTTGCAATTAGAAGAACATCAGAAATTAATCATCTAGCTCAATCCTTTTATTTTACAGATAAGGAAAGTGAGGCCCAGATAAGAGAAGTGACTTCCCTAATGTCACATAAGTAGAAGAGCAGGTATTTGAATCCAGGTCAAAGGATCAAAGATCTAGAGATGAAATGGACTTCAGAGGTTTTCTAGGTTAACATTTTATGGATGAGGAACTTGTCCGAAATTACACAGGGAGAATGAAACAGCCTGTGACCCCAGGGTTTAGGACTTCAAATCCAGTGTTTTCTCAACCACAAAGTACTGTCTCTCCATTAGTTCTGTGGACAGAGGGGATCTGGAGCAAGTGTGATTGGTATTGATGTCACCACCCAGCATCAACAGAACAGCAGATCCAGCCAATGGGAGAACAGAACGGGCAGTGTAGGAAGAGTCAGGTTTAAACAATTTAGACTGCAGCAAAATGTCAGTGTTCTTACAATGGATGGATGCTGAACCCGAATTTAAGACTTTGAAAGGTTGTCAGATAGTCTCTTGGGGCAGCAAGGTCTTACAATGAATTGACTAGGCCAGCCCTAGAGTCAGGAGGACCTGAGTTTAAATCTGGCCTCAGATACTTACTGGGTGTGTGGCCCTGGACAAGTCACTTAACCCTGTTTTTCTCAGTTCCCTCAACTGTAAAATGAGCTGGAGAAGGGAATGTCAAACCACTTCAGTATCTTTGCTAAGAAAACCCCAAATGGAGTCACAGAGACTCAGACATGATTGAAACAACTGGATAACAACTTACGGTCTCTGGAAAATCTTTAGGAGTATGAATTTTTGGAGTTGCTCAGCTAAGGCCCAGGGAGCTCTGCATTTGGTTTATAGCCATAGATAATGCTGTGTTCCTTCCTTCACCTTCTTCCTAATTTCCCCCAGCCTTTTCTCCATCGTTTTTCCTTTGTTCCACCCCATCATCTTCTCTCTTCTTCTTTCTTTCCTTCTTCTCAGGACCTTTTCTTCCCTCCTTTTCTTTTCTTTCCTCCTTTCCCATTTTCTTTTTTCTTCCCCAGGGCTGGGACCTTCCCAGTGCTTCCATTTGTTGTCATCCTATTTTCCACTCATGCCAGATGCACATAGTTCTGCTTTAGGGATGGCATAAGAAAACTTATAAAGCGAGGGGAATATAAAATGATGTTTTCCCCCTTTGCCCTTTGCTCTTATGAAATCGGTGACTTTGGAAAAAAGAAGGGAATAAATCAGAACTCAGGACAGGTGAGCTCAAACTGGAGAAATTTGTGTGTGGGATTATGTCAACAGGACACTTGGCTTACTATGAAAGGGCTTGCATACCACACACAACTGCCAAACTAATAATTCTTAAATGTCTGCCTCTATTATGCCTGGCATACAATAAACTCTTAACAAATGCTCTATCTATCTATCTATCTATCTATCTATCTATCTATCTATCTATCTATCTATCTATCTATCTATCCATCTATCTATCTAATCTATCTATCATTTCTTTGTTCAACACACGTCAGTGATTTGATGACATTTAATGGAATTAAAGAATTTAGAACTGGAAGAGAGCATGTATTCTAAAGGTTTTAACCTTTTTTTTTGGTTTGTATCTCCCCATTATCCATCTGATGAAGCCTATGGACCCCTCTTCAGTTGTTAAATGCATAAAGAACAATAAATAGGATAACATACATAGTATTAGAAGGGAAACCAATTATATTGAAATAAAATAATCAAGCTATTAAAAAAAAGTGCACAAAATCCAGGTTAAAAGTCCCTGGTTGAGTCTAATCTACCAGCTCATTGTACAACTCGGAAAATTGAGAAAGTGAGTAGTGAAGTGGTTTTTCCCAGCTCTGAGATCTAGCAGGAGGTCAGACCTTGTGCTGGAACTCAGGTGTTCTGATTCCTAGTCCACAAATCAGTGGAACTGGCTGGCCTGAGGAGATGATCAGCTACATTTCTTGATCTTGAAAAGTAGGTTTTTTTCAAAGAGGAGTCTTCCTCTCCCTCCTTTCTTGACAGACCTTTCTCTTATCATCTGTGAGAATTGGAATACTGCCCCCTGCTGGAAAGATACTGTAGAGAAGCCTAGTGAGGACAAGTCAGGTGGTCTTTGGCATCCAGAAGCTGGCCAGTTTGCAATTGTAGAACCGCCTATTAGTTCTGCCAATCAAAGTTGCCAGACAATTAGCTTGGGACTGGGTGTGTGGACAGCCTGGTTTTTCCGGTGGCACAGAGGTTTTCGGGAGAAAGCTGGGGATGAGAGAGCTCACTCTGGGGCACGCGCGAGAGAGGGAGAGAGACACTGCACAACTGGTTTTCCTTGGAACTGTGGATTCTGGGTGGTGGTGAGTTTGTGTTTTTGAGGTGAAGCTAGCTTTTTGGAGCTAGCTGGGCTGGAGGCAGGTTCGGGGTGCCTGAGGCATTTTTACCCCAGAGATTTAGATTCTAATCATCTGGAAGCGGGTCATATTTTTTCCTTCCCCTATTCCCTTTCTCATTGTCCCCAGCTCTATTAACCTCACTTGTGTCTTAAATTTGTTCCCATTAATAAACCCTGTTTTGTTTTTTAAAAGAGAATATTATGGCAACCTGCCCAATGAACTCTCCCCATACTAAATTTGGCCCTTACACATCTTATGAACTTGCCAAAACAATTGTTTTAGGTCACAGACTGCCTTGTCCAAATGACAGTTTTTTCATGTGTAGTTACTTGTCCTAATCCTTCACCTACTGACAGATCTGAGGTCCAATATCTTTAGGAGTGTTTTAGACAATTGGGAGAAGAAAAGAGGAAAGTGGTTAGATAGGGCACATCGCAGAAATGATTTTTGTTTGAAATTGAGTTGTAAGACTGGAAAAAGGGTAAAGCAAACATTAATTTCACTGGAAATTGCTTTATGTTTTTGTTCTATATAGATTTTAAGAATTGAATTTAATTTTTTTTGTTATATTTAAAATTCTGAACTGTCTCTCCTTCCCTCCTTCCCTACCCTGCATGAGAGAAGGCTACCATTTGATGCAGATCTATGAATATAAAATATATTCACACATATTCATATGTTATATATTCACATATAACATTCATATGCAGTCATATTATATACCCACACAGGCATCATATATTTGTGTATATATATATATATATTCATAAATCTGAATCAAATGGTGGCCTTCTCTAGTGCAGGGTATGAAAGGAGGGAAGGAGATAGTTCAGAACTTAAAATGTAACAAAAAAATTAAATTCAATTAAAAAAATCCAATATATAGAACAAAAACAAGGCAATTTCATAGATAGATAGACAGATTGATAGGAAGTGTATAACATTTTCCTTCATAGGAACTTTATTGTTTATTTGAGTGTTTATAATACTCAGAATAACTCAGTTCTCTACAATTATTCTTCAAACAATATTGCTGCTGCTGTATGTAATGTTCTCTTGGTTCTGCTTACTTTACTTTTCATTATTTCCATGTTTGTTCTAAAATCAACAAACTCATCATTTCTTATAGCACAGCATTATTCTATCATAATTATAGCCACTCCCCAATTGATGAACATCCCCTCAATTTCCAGTTCTTTGCCACCACAAAGAAAGCTGCTATAAATATTTTAGAACATATAGGTTCTTTTCCTTTTCTCCTGATCGCTTTGGGAAACAGATCTAATAATATTTAATTACCTGTGTACACAGCATTATTCTATCATAATTATAGCCACTCCCCAATTGATGAACATCCCCTCAATTTCCAGTTCTTTGCCACCACAAAGAAAGCTGCTATAAATATTTTAGAACATATAGGTTCTTTTCCTTTTCTCCTGATCGCTTTGGGAAACAGATCTAATAATATTTAATTACCTGTGTACAGGTTATTCTCTTTCTTGTTAGGAGTGTGTATGATATTGCCATCCTGTTCAGGTTCAATTTTAGGATGAAATGAGACACTAGTAAGTCATTAAACAGTTCACAAAAGGAGTTTTACTTAGCTCTAACAAAGCAAGGATAGTAAAACAATACACAGTGGCACATAGCTTCTACAGATGCAGCTCCCTTTGTCTCCATTTGAAAATGAGTCTGATCAGCAGAACAGGTTGTTGCGATTCATAGTGTCTTCAGACATCCACCAAGTCAGGGGGGCCCTGACTCCAAATGAGCAGGACTGTTTTAAGCTCTTACATAAGAGGGAACCTGCATCAAGGAAGGAGGGGCCAATCAGGTCCCAGGGACAGCTTTCAAGGAAAATTAATCCTTGTTGAGGGATTAAAAAGGAGGAATTGTATTAGTTATCAGTCTTATTATAACTTTGTAGAATATAAGCTTCTTGAGGGCAGGGACTATTTTCAGCACAATTTCCTGGTATATGACAAATACTTAATAAATGGTTGTTTAATTGAACTGGAAAGACAAGAATAGAAAGAACACTGGATTCAGAGTTAGAGGATCAGGATTTGAATCTTTGTTCTGCCAAATAATAGCTGAGTGACCTAGGACAAGTCATTTCATTTAGGCCTCAATTTTATTGTTTAAAATATGAGGAAATTAGACCAGATGGCCTTTAAGATCTCTGACTTTGAATCTATGATTCTATGACATCTGAAATATCTCCCATAATGCATAGCACACAGGTAAGCTTTCATCAGACTGAACTCCACTGTGAACCAAGAATCAACATTCTGGATTGCTGCCTTTGACCCTTGGCTCAGTGTGTTCCTCAACTTGGAGTGACTTCCCTCTACCCCTATCACATCCTACCCATCCTTAAAGGTCCAACTCAAAGGTACCCCATAAGGTTTACATAAGCCTCCCTTCTCTGACTTTCTACTTAGAAATCACTGCTTCCATTTGTTGACCCATCAGTGGAGCATCATTTGTCTCAGTCTCATCTCCTCAAAATAAAAATCGTAGTGTTTGAATTGAAGAGATTTTGACCCTCATCCTTTTTATTTTTATTTTTTTTGAAACTAGGTTTCCCTGTCTCCTTCATATCCGAAGTATGGCAACATCTCATGGGTCCAATCCTACTACCAATTTGCCCAAGAGTTTTGGCTTGACCTGGGTTGGTTTGTCCCCTTTTTGGCAGCCTGGTGACCCCCTGCTCGTGAACTCAAGCAATCCATCAATCCAATCCATTCAACATTTATTAAGTGCTCATTATGCCAGGCACATGTGCTAAGTGATACGGATACAATTAAAAAGAAAGACAGTCCCTGCCCTAATGAAGCTTGCAGTCTAATAGAGGGAGACCACACACAAAAGGAGGCAGGAAGCTCAGGTTCAGCTCCCTCATAACAGGGACTGAAGGGTAAACACTACTGCTACCACAATCCAGTTTGGCCCTTATCCAGTGGTGCCACTGTATATATGAGGGACCTGAGGTCATGAGGATGGAGATGTTGTTCATGTCATAGGTCCAAACAAAGTCTCAAGCATATTGTAGGATTTCAGTCAAATATTCTAGAACCTTTCCCCCTCTGACTGAAAGATTGATGAATTTTATACCGGAGAGGTTAGATCTAAGTAAATGTCAATTGGCGTCAGAGTTCAATTACAAAGCTCAGTCTCTGTCATACATCCCATAGTCTCTCTGTCTCTGTCTCTGTCTCTGTCTTTCTGTCTCTCTCTCCATCTCTGTCTCTGTCTCTCTGTCTCTGTCTCTCTCTCTGTTTCTGTCTCTGTCTCTGTGTCTCTCTCTGTCTCTCTGTGTGTCTCTCTGTGTCTCTCTCTGTCCCCCAGTTCTCAGTGCATAGTTTTTGGAGGATATATACAAGGAGGCATATCCATAGATGGGGAAAGCACTTCAAATTCCTGAAGGTAGGCCTGCTTACCTTAGTCTCAGTCTGTCCTTGGTTGGATTGAAGCTGCAAAAGCAACAACTATCAGAAGCCATCAGGCAATCAGGTTGAGTCATATAACCAAAGCCCAGACAACGATCATATTTATGTTTCTCCTGAATGTCTGGGCTGGATTAGCTTTTGCTGCTTGAATTTCCTCCTCTTCCTCCCTTCTTGTTTCCTCCTCTCCTTTCCTCTCTCTTGTTTTCTTGATGACCTTTCTTTTTATATATAAATTTTTTTTGGCTGTTTCTCCTGTTTTCTTTGTTAGAAGGAAAAACAATTAAATACTAACCAACATAGTAATTGCTCATGATGATGCATGTAGCATTTAACATCCATAGTCCCCCTGCTTTTTTTAGTGAAAGTTAACTTTCTCATCTTTTTAAAAAATTAATAAAGTATTTTATTTTTTTCTGTTACATGTAAAGATAGTTCTCATCTTTTGTTTATACAAGCTTTACAATTTCAGATTTTTCTCCCTCCCTCCCCTCCCTTCCCCCTCCCCTAGACAGCAGGTAATCTGATATAGGTTTTATATATATATGTATATGTATATGTATATATATGCATATACATATATATATACATACTAACATTAATCCTATTTCTGCATTAGCCATGTTATAAGAGAAAAAATCAGATCACTGATGAAAAACCTCAAAATAGAAAAAAACAACAGCACCAAAACCAAAAGAAATAGTATGGTTCATTCAGCATCTATACTCCTCAGTTCTTCTTCTTTTTTTTTTTTCCTTGGATTTGGAGATCCTCTTCCATCATGAGTTCCCTGGAACTCTTCTGTACCATTGCATTGGTGAGAAGAATATAGTCCATCACAGTAGATCAACACTCAATGTTGATGATACTGTGTACAATGTTCTTCTGGTTCTGCTCATCTCACTCATCATCAGCTCACGCAAGACCCTCCAGGTTTCTCTGAACTCCTCCTGCTCATCATTTCTTACAGCACAATAGTATTCCATTGTATTCATATACCACAATTTGTCCAGCCATTCCCCAATTGATGGGCACCCCCTCAACTTCCAATTCCTTGCCACCACAAAAAGAGCAGCTATAAATATTTTTGTATATGTGGGTCCCTTTCCCCCTAAAACACTTTTTTTAAAATTTTAGTGAGGCAATTGGGGTTAAGTGACTTGCCCAGGGTCACACGGCTAGTAATTGTTAAGTGTCTGAGGCCGGATTTGAACTCAGGTCCTCCTGAATCCAGGGCCGGTGCTCTATCCACTGCGCCACCTGACTGCCCCTCCAGCTCATTTTACAGATGAGGAAACTGAGGCAAACAGGGTTAAGCAATTTACCCAGGGTCACACAGTTTGTAAGTGTCTGGGGATGGATTTGACTGATGAAGATGAACCTTTCTGATTTGAAGCCCAGTGCTCTATCCGCTGTACCACTTCCCTGCACTAAACATCATTTAGCTTCGTATTATTGATGATTTGAATTACATTTTTGTAGCTATTGTGCATATTGTTATTCGGGTTCTGCTTACTTTATTCTGCATCAAATGATATTTTTTTCTGTGTTTCTCTTAATTCCTCATATTCTTTCTTTCTTTTTCTTTTTTTTTTGGTGTGGTAATTTGGGTTAAGTGACTTACCCAGGGTCACACAGCAAAGTAAGTGTCAAGTGTCTCAGACTGGATTTGAACTTAGGTCCACCTGAATCCAAGGCTGGTGCTTTATCCACTGTTCCACCTAGCTGCCTCCAATTCCTCATATTCTTAATTCCTTTTATGCTTGTGTTATATTCTTAAGGCATTTTCTAGGATTTTGGAAAATGTGAGCTGATTTGACTAGATTCCTTCTAAGTTTCCTTTTGACTCTGAATCTATGATCTTATGTCTTTATTTCACAAGCACTGGACCAGGGACAAGAAGAGGATGGACCCTATCAAGTATCACTGAAGCTGTGGATATTTTGAACTCATTGGATTTAGCTTTCCTGTGAAAAACAAAACCTCTTTACTTTCTCTCTTTTACAGAGGTTAAGTGACTTGGCCAGGGTTATATAGCTAATAAGTGTCCAAGTATGGATTTAAACTTAGGTCTTTCTGACTCCCAGCCTAGGCCTCTATCCACTTTGCCACATAGAAAGGGAACAAACTTATTCCCCAATCCTCATGAGTTTGCCTTGATTTCCTTTACATTCTAGACCTATGGGCTAGGGCAAATTTCATGACAAAATCGATCTTTTGAGGGGGCAGCTAGGTTGTCTAGTGGATAAAGCACTGGCCCTGGATTCAGGAGGACCTGAGTTCAAATTCGGCTTCAGACACTTGACACTTACTAGTTGTGTGACCTTGGGCAAGTCACTTAACCCTCATTGCCCTGAAAAAAAAAATTTTAAAATTGATCTTTTGAAGATTAGGTGCCTGTTTCTCATTACAAATATATTTCAGAAAATAAAGAACATGTGTTAGTAGAGGGAGGAAGCAGGGATTATGCGGGGTTATTTAGCCCTTATGAGAAGCTAAACTCTTGAGGTTCAAAGCTTTTTCCTAATATCCACAGAAGGAAGCAGCTCTAATGAGACTGGGTCCAGGGTGGAAAAAATTGATACAGGTCATGTTTGGGATTTATTAGAATTAGGGAATCATAGATTTAGACATGGGAAGGGCTTTAGAGATTAAGTAGTCCCACTCCCTTGCCCACGCTTTATTATAGATAAGAAAACTCAAGTCAAGCTAAGTTAAGCAATTTGCCCAAGATTACAAACATCGTAAGTAGCAGACCTAGGATTTGAACCTAGAACCTCTTGACTCCAAATTCAATGCTTTTTTCTACTATACTTTATTCTCTCTCTTGGTGGTAATATTGAGTGGAGATTGTATTGTTGTTGTTGTTCATCCTTCGTTTTCGAAGAGGACCAGTGACATCATGGGGTGATGTCTTGACTTTGTGTGAATTGGATTTAAATGAAGCAGAGTTGTGCTAAGGTATCAGTCTCATTCTCTCTTCCAGGGTCATCAAAGTCTTTTATCTTCCTATATGCCTTCCTTTGTCCTTCCTCTTGTTCAAATTTCAGTTAAGCACATAAAATGCCCAAATCAGTCTGGCTCTATTTGTGGGAAACATAAAATGGAAAATCACCCCACTGAACTATTCTTTGGAGGGAAGATGCAGATTTCAGGTATCTCTTTAATTCAATTTGGTAATCAATGAGCCAGTGAACAAAAATTTATTAAGTACCCACTGTGTGCGAGGCACTGTGTTGGGTACCTGGTGATATAAAGAATGCAGACAATTGTTAAGTGTCTAGTATGTGTTGGGCACTTACTAAGTGCCAGATACAAAGAAAAAATTAAGCAGTCCCTGCCCTGAAGGAACTTACATTAAATTGAAAGGAAATAATATATACAAAGATAAGTAAGTACAAAATATACAAAATAGGTAACAATTGTAATTTAGTAATAACTAACATTTATATGGTACTTCAAGATTTTCAAAGCACTTTACAAATATTATCTCATTTTATCCTTACAATAACTCTTGGGGGGGGGACTTATTCCCATTTTATAGATAAAGCAAGTGAGGCACAGAAAGGTTAAGTGATTAGTCCAAGGTCACACAAGTAAGCAAGCATGGATTTGAACTCAGGACTTTCTGGTTTTAGGTTTGACACACAGTCCACTGGGCTACCTAGTTACTTCACAGAAGTAATTTTGGAGTGGGGAATACTAATGTGGAGGAGGTAGATGAACCTGAGCACTGGGAGTTTGAGGAAAACATTCTCCCCAGATAAAGTAACCTCTGAGATAAAAGAAACAGACTTTTGGGGTTTGTACACATGTCCCTACTGGTGGGGACATGTTGAACAAGGAGAGATTTCCTGCCAAGACTGGAATTCTGATAAGACAAACCACTGAGAAATGATTTTCCCACAGAAACAAACCCAACCTTTAACAACTCATGTGACTCCAAGTCTTGCACACTTTCCACATTTCCATTAAACTTTGGAATACCACTGACTATGTACAGAGCTATAAAAAGACAATCTGTACCCTAAGAGCTGAAGCTGCAAGTAGCCCAAGCAGTCTTCCTTAGTGCATGAATAAATTTCTTTTTTTTTCCCACTGTGGCTATTCACATTTTGACCCCTAGTATTACAGACATCATGATGGGGAAGATTCCCTCTGGTCTTTCAAGGAACCCAGACTGAGAAATGGGAAACTCCCCTAACACTAACAATTTGGGAAGAGGAGGAACAAGGAAAAGACATTTGTAGGAGATGGCACAGCATCTGAATGATGAAGGGAACTAGGGATTCTAATATATGGAAGTGGGGAGAGAGAGCATTTCTTAGACAGAAAGTAGTGAATGCAGAACACCAAGTTAGACAGTTTGATTAGAATAGAGAGCCTATGATAATGATAATGTAAAATAAATTTAGAATAGGCTAGAAATTGGTTGTAAGGGCTACATTTGTCAGCCTTGAGAATTTGTATTTTATCCTAGAAGTAATAGAAAACACCTGAAATTTCTTGAACAGGGTAGCACAGTTGTCATATCTGTGCTTTAAGAATACACATACTTGGGGGCAGCTAGGTGGTGCAGTGGATAGAGCACTGGCCCTGGATTCAGGAGAACCTGAGTTCAAATCCGGCCTCAGACCCTTGACACTTACTAGCTGTGTGACCCTGAGCAAGTCACTTAACCCCAATTGTCTCACCAAAAAAAAAAAAAAAAGAATACATATACCTAGAAATTGAGGGAATGCCTATCAAATGGGGAAAGGCTGAAAAAATTGTAATATATGATTATGATGGAATGCTATTATAAGAAATGATGAGCAGGATGCTCTAATAAAAAAAAAACCTGGGAAGATTTACATGAACTGATGCAAAGTGAAATGTACTGTATACAAAGTAACAGCAATATTGTAAGATGATCAGCTATGAATGACTTAGCTATTCTCAGCAATACAATAATCCAAGAGAACTCTAAGGGTCTTATGATGAAAAATGCTATCCATCCCCAGAGAAAGAACTGATAGTGTCTGAATACAGATTTGAAGTGTGTGAGAAAAATATAATTAAAAAAATTTAAAAAAGAATACACATACACCTCTCCTTCTTCCCTCTCTAAATCAAGCAAAAATTGAGGCAGGTAGGTGACACAGTGGATAGAGCCCTAGACCAGGAGTCAGGAAGAGCTGAGTTCAAATTTAGCCTCAGACAATTACTGTCTGTGTGATCTTCACAATCACTAACCTCTATTTGCCTCAGTTTTATCAACTGTGAAATGGATATAGTAACAAATGATCAAATGAGATAATATTTCTAAAGCACTTAGCACAGTACCTGGCACTATATAAATGCTTATTAATTTCCCATTCAAACTTTTTTCCTCTCCTGGTTCCAACCCTAGAAATATTCAAGTAGGGAAAAACTAAAGCAATCATTGTATATCTTGGTGAACATAGATTTTGAAGGGTACTATCTCTGCACCTGAATATTTAAATATTTAAATCAATGACATACACTTTGCTAATGCAGAGCTACTAATGCTTCTTTTTTTTTTTGTCCCCCTGGTTGGTTTGAATCATTTCTTCATCCCATCTCTGTCTCTGTCTCAATCTGTATCTGTTTCTTGATCTCTCTCTCTCTCTTTCTCCCCTACCCTTTTCTCATTCTCTGTTTCTTTCTGTCTCTATTTCTCTCCTCTTTCTGTGTATGTGTGTGTGTGCACGTGTGTGTGCTCTTGCTTGCTTGTATGCATGGCTCCACATCTCCTCTGCTCTGAACAGAAACTCTGTGTCTCAACAGCACTGGCGCTAAGCCAGGACTAATGGATATGTTGGAAAATTTCTTGTGGTCAGAGGTGAAACCAACTGGTAAGGAAAGCCTGGGGCTCTTTTGCAGACATGCATGTAGGCAGTGGGGGTTCATAGGGTGGGTGAGCAGGGGGTGAATAGAAGGAGGTTTATGGCAGGAAGATAATCTAAGAGATTCTCCATAGGTTCTATTGCCTGATGTGCACCTTCTAATAACATTCTTTCTTTGAGATCCCTGGAAAGATGTGGGAGGGCCAAGAAAACATTACCTTTCTCTGGGCAGGGTCCCTGGATACCAGGGTAGGGCCTCAGACTGGATAAGGTGCCCCATTCCTGGACCTCCAACACACCGGGGTCCTACAGAATAAATACCTCCTTGCCCTGTGGGCTTATTTCACCCTGTTAAAGCTGTGTGCTGCTGTATTTTCATTAATCCATTAGAGAATTTCCAGGACTCCTGAAATGCTTGTGGGTAACCTGGCATTTCCTGATAGCCCTGGCTGTTAAGAACACCTAACCAGCTCAAGGGATCCAGGCCTTCTTACGAATGACAAAAGGATATTTGTGCAATTCATGTCTCTCAGGGAAGCCCTTGGAAGCCTTTACAATATAAACACTCTATAAAAAACAAAGCCATCAACTATTAAAGGTCTGGGGGGGCATGATCTTGCCTTCCCTGAACTCCAAATATCTTAAGGGAGATGGAAATCCCAATTGCACCAGATTATGTGGATGTAAGGAATATTCCAAGGCTGACTCTGAAGACTAGCTTTCAAATATTTGTACAGGCCTATGTGACTTTACAATATCAACAACCACTTTCTTTACCTTCAGTTTCAAGAAGTCTGAAGGCGAAAGGGAAGAAACCTGTGGACCCACATTGAAATTCCGAACATTTCCTTTTCTGGTACAAAACAACTTCTCAACAGTTACCGCTTGGGATAGGGGTTTAATATGGTATTTTGTTTGGGCCAGAAGACATCAGGACTTAACTACTGCCACCACTGAAAAAGAGGTGGCCTAACTCAGTCTCTGCAGGATGTTGGTGAAATGTCTGCCTGTGTCCTTCTTTTGTAGTTGGTCCAAATGAGCCACTGGCATCTCAGTGTCCTAGTTTAAGACACTCAAACACACAAAGCAATTTTTTTTGGTGATGTTGTTCAGTGGACAGGACAGCATTGCACTTAAAAAAAAGGAAAACATTCTTTCTTAACAGACAGGAAGTAGGTGAGTAGGTGGAAGTCATTTTTTCTTTAAGCTTATAGAAACTTTAAGCTTATAGTAGAAACTTTAAGCTTATAGAAACTTTAAGCTTATAGAAACTTTAAGCTTATAGTAGAAACTATTGACTATTTAGAGCAATGTTTTGTTTTTTTTTGGGGGGAGGGGGGCAATGGGGGTTAAGTGACTTGCCCAGGGTCACACAGCTAATAAGTATCAAGTGTCTGAGGCCAGATTTGAACTCAGGTACTCCTGAATCTTGGGCCGGTGCTTTATCCATTGCACCGCCTAGCTGCCCGCTAGAGCAATGGTTTTTAATGCAGGGTCTGTGAACTTGTTTAAAAATCTTTTGATAACTGTATTTCAATGTAATTGTATTTTTTTGTAATACTATGTATTTGTGCATTTATAGTATATCATATATACTATAGAACATAACATAACACAATACAATATAATATAATAAATAATGTAACTATTATATATAATATATAACTGCAATATGATATATGATACAATGTCTATATTTTGAAAGGAGGTCCATAGGCTTCACTAGATTGTCAAAGGGGTACATGACACATAAATGTTAAGAGCTCTTTTGTTATTGTTGTTGTTCAGTTGTTTTTTCAATCATATATGACTCTTCATGAGCCCATTTGAGGTTTTCTTGGCAAAGGTACTAGAGTGGTTTTCCATTTCCTTCTCCAGCTCAGTTTATAGATGAGGAAACTGAGGGAAAAAGGGTGAAGTGACTTGTCCAGGGTCACATGGCTAGTAGGTATCTAAGGCCTGATTTGAACTCAGGTTCTCCTGACTCTAGGGCTGGCACTCAGTTTGCTGTACTATCTTGCTGCCCCAAGAGACAATATGACAACTTGACTCCAGGCCCAGCACTCTATCCATTTATGTAGCTGCCAAATTAGAGCAAAGGTTAAAATAGACACTAATTTAGAAGAAAGGATAAAGATGAGAAAAGGACACTGGATAATTAGGATCACAGAACTATAGAGATAGAAGGGATGTCAGAGGCTATCTACTCCAGCTCCCTTAGTTTACGGATGAGGAAACTGAGGCCATGTGACTTGGGGCAGCTATCTGGTTTAGTGGATAGAACACTGAGACTAGAATCAGGAAACCCTGAGTTCAAATCCAACCTCAGACACTTATTTGCTGTGTGATCCTGGACAAGTCACTTAACCTCTGTTTGCTTCAATTTTCTCATCTGTAAAATGGGGATAATAATAGTAACTATCTCCTAGGGTTGTTGTGAGGAACAAATGAGATAAAAATTGTAAACTGCTTAGCACAGTGACTGGCACATAGTAAGTGCTATATAAATGTTAGCTATTGTTATTTAATATTATCCACGGTTGTACAATTAGTAAATATCAGAGCTGGGACTTGAACCTAGGCCCTTTGACTCCAAATGCAGCACTTTTCTCATTGTATCACACTGTCTTTCATTATAATAGCTCCAGCTGGACGTATTTAAACCAGTAATTAACACTGAAAAATAAAGATTAGAGAAACAAAAAAGACATCCTTTACCATTTCCTATCGCAGTTAACCAATCGGAAACAGTTACTATTATGACGAGAGCAAGAAAGCCCAGACACTGCCTTAGATGACTAAGCCTTGATGTCTTTGCCAAGTAGAGAGACATGGAAGCCAAGGTGAGAGTGGTTTAGAATTTAAAGTAATCTGTAAAATATCATGGACCGGATGCAGGAAGAACCCAAATAGTATTGCCTCACAAAACATTACAAAATGGTAGAAGGGTAAATAAACGATAGAAAGCTTAGTGTAAGACTCAATTAAAACAACTGTGAGAAAATAATTATTAAAATAATTATTAATAATGGATTTCTTGGAGCACCCTGAGATTTCTCTCTCCCCTCCCTTCCTGCACCATGGCCCCCACACACACTTTAGAAAGTCTAGTTGTTCTCTTTGATCTGGGACAAAGTCAAGGGAACAAAAGAAATGGAGACAGATTCTTTTGTCTAGCTCAGTGAAGGACCAACAGAATCAAACCACACCTAGATAATAAACTTTGCCTTAAGCAACTTAAGAGAGGGTCTTTTGCATTCTTTTCCCTGTCATCTGTAAAGTTCATTTTAATGTGGACTACCTCCAAATCAAGTTATTCAATTGTTTTTTTTTGAATGATGCTAACCAATTAGCTTTAATCAATGTATAATGACCCACCTATATCAAAAGAGGATATAAACCTTTCAAAGATGCCATTAGGGGCAGCTAAGTGGTGCAGTGGATAGAGCACTGGCTCTGGAGTCAGGAGGACCTGAGTTCAAATCCAGCCTCAGACACTTGACACTTACTAGCTGTGTGACCCTGGGCGAGTCACTTAACCCTCATTGTCCCACAAAAACAAAGATGCCATTAGAGCTTTTTGGGTTTTAGAGACACTCTGGCTTCTAGGTCCTCTGGGTCTTTGGGTGCTTTTCTCCTGCTCCTGTTAACTGCCATGCTGACATTCTCTAACTGCTTTCTCTACCACGACACCTCATGAGACCATGAGAAGGTAGGGAGATACGGGGTCAATCTTTACTGGTATATAATGTTAATAAATTAAAATATGTTTCCCCCAAACTGGTATCTATAGCAATAGTAATTATTTAAAAAACATACAATTCACCCCAAGGACATTTAAAGATAAAAATGGAAGAACAGAAGAAAAATGGAATAAACCTATTTTGGTATTTGTTATGTTACCAAGGATTTAAAGGGTTAAAGGCCTGATTATGATAAGCAACAGAAGCAAGGACTATGCCAATGATACCAGAACAAGGGTAAGCAACAACAAAGGTGAGACATTTGGGACTGATGATTTGGCAACATTTGGCAAGGGAGAGTGGAAGAGAAATAACTCTATACATGAGCAAAGAAAGCTCATAGAATTTAGAGGCCATCTCCAAAGGATGGATCTTAGAGGTTATCTGATGCAAGTTCTTCATTTTATGACCTAAAGGCAGATGAATTTTTTGAGCCAGAAGTTATTTCTTACCAATTCAGGAGTTAGTGGTGCAGCAGATTTTGGAGACCAAACCTTTGAGGCCTGCCACTGTCTCAGTAATGAATAGGGTTCTTACAACCATAACCAACTATTCCTTTGAATGTTTATTTTCCTTCACCATGTTTGCATATAATTAACAACATATAGAAGTTATTTCTGGTTTGAGGAACAGTAAAAGGCATAATTCAGTGTTATATACTTTCCCCAGAGAACATATAAATGTTATTCCTTAGATTAGGAGCCTCCTGGGAAAGGGAGTACGGTATCCTGTTGATGAGGACAGACAGCCCCACTGTTGGTTTTCAATGTGCATATCCTGTTTTGTAACCTTTTGAGACTGGAATCATAGCCCATTAGAGCTGGAGGGAACCTTAGAGATCTCTACAACCAGTTTTACAGATGAAGGGATCTAATGCTTAGAAAGTTACTGTGACTTGTTCAAGGTTGTGCAGCTTGTGATTGGCAGAGTTGGGACCCCAACTCAAGTCTTCTGACCCCAAAACCAATGATTTTTTTCAACTACATGTGCCCAATAAATCCAATAATAGTTTATTCAATTATCGTTCATTATTCATTTTTGAAGAGAACCAGTGGTATCATGGGTGATGTCTTGACTTGTTCATGAATTAGATTTAAGTAAGGCAGAGTTGCACAAAGTCATTAGCCTTACCTTCTCTTCTAGGGTCATTGAAATCCAGTAGCAAGGGGCAGCTAGGTGGTGCAGTGGATAAAGCACCAGTCCTGGATTCAGGAGGACCTGAGTTCAAATCTGGCCTCAGACACTTGACACTTACTAGCTGTGTGACCCTGGGCAAGTCAACTTAACCCATATTGGCCTTAAAAAAAAAAAGAAATCCAGTAGCAAAACAAATGTCTAGATAACTGGAGATAGCCTGGGATGTGGTGGATGATCTTGGCATCTTTGCTCTAAGCACTCCATAGAGCCTGCTTCAGCCACCTTCATGGCTATTGGAACAAATTCATCTACCCATTCCATTGGGGGAGTCTTCACATACTTGGGGTAGACATGTTCCTAACTCACTGATGGATTTATTTATTTATTTTTTTTTGGTAGGGCAATGGGGGTTAAGTGACTTGCTCAGGGTCACACAGCTAGTAAGTGTCAAGTGTCTGAGGCCAGATTTTTGAACTTAGGTCCTCCTGAATCCAAGGCTGGTGCTTTATCCACTGCGCCACCTAGCTGCCCCCTCACTGATGGATTTAAAGCCACTCAGTTCCCTTCAACCTGGTTTAGCCCAGCTGCCAAGATGGTTTTACTGGTGTAGGGTCCGAATTTAATATATAGAGAGTTAATTGGGTGACTCGTCAAACACTGGGGTCCTGGAAATAGTGAGGGACCTCTAGGTTCAAAGTTCCTTCTCCTCCAAACTGTCCTTTTAGATATTTCTCCCAGGCCAATAAGAAAGGATCCTTACAGCTTCTTTTCCACAAAAGGATCAAATTTTATTACTTGGGAATTAATTAAACAACAAAGGTAAAATTAATAAAAATCAAAGATAAAGAAATACAGATAAATTCTCCTAACTCTAACCTAAGTCTATACAATTCTCAGATCATTTCCAATTAAGCTAATTCAAAGAAATGAAGGGTTTTTGTGTTCACTCACCACACCTGGGACAACTACTAGTTTTCTCCCATCACCGAGAAAACCCGAGGAGAGAGAGTGGTTGAGCACTAGCGTTCTGGAAGCAACTCCAGCCTCCCCTCAGAGAGTGTTCAATCTCCCTCCCCCAAAAGGGGAGGTCCTTCAAAAAGCTGCCTATGGAGAAGTTTTTCCTTCTGACCTCAGTAGCATATGTAACTTCAGGGTGGGCCAGGTGTGGCCCCTCCCAAATGAGTTAGCTAAAACTCCAATAATTTTTACTACACTGGGGTGTGACTGCTGTACATGCTATAGCTTTTTGGGAAGCCACAGTGCTCAGCTTGGGGGGACTAAACAAAATAAAGCAAAAAATTAAGAACAAAAACAACAAAAAAATCTCCTGCTTTGGAGAAGAACATATTCAAATTAGGTGTATAAGATAACATGTACATAGATGAGAAAACACAACATGGGTCAATATGCATTTTGCTAAATGGAAATTTCTTAGAGTTTGATGCTTCCTCCCCCCATTTTTTTTTGGGCAGGGCAATGAGGGTTAAGTGACTTGCCCAGGGTCACACAGTTAGTAAGTATCAAGTGTCTGAGGCCGGATTTGAACTCATGTCCTCCTGAATCCAGGGCTGGTGCTTTATCCACTGCGCTACCTAGCTGCCCCCTCCTTTTTTTTTTTAGATATAAAATTAATTAAGAAATTGCTGGTCTCATGGGATTGTGGCTTTAGACCTGGAAGGCTATCAAACCTAATTCCAACTTCTTCATTTTATAGGTAGAGACAATGACAATGAGAGAGGTCAGCTAAGTGACTTGAATAATGTCATATAGCTAGGTAGTGCCAAAGGCAGGATTTGAACTCAAGTCTTCTTGACTCTGAGTGCAGTCCATTACTCACTATCCCACCTAGTTTGCTTGAAAGAAAGAAATGCTTCTAGGAAAAAAAATAATTAGAAAATTTATCAAGGTGACAGACTGAAATGTTTGTAGCTTTTCTTTATCTGAAAAAATAAATTTCTAGGGGGCGGCTAGTGACATGCTATTCAAGATTAATTCCTTGGAATCACATGAAGATTTCTTTGCAGAAAACTTAAGGGTTCTCAGCATTGAGCATGGAGATTGTCTCCATCAAGAAATCTCCACATTTAGAAGTGAGGCTAAAGTGAGTGAATGCCAAGAATGCTGCTTGATAACTATTTGAAAATGAGAAGGAATTTTTCCACAGGGGAAAAAAAATCTAGGAGGCAATCACTAATAGCTATAATTTAGTTGATTTAATTATCAGAATTTTATTTAATAATGAAAAAACAATTTAAAATAGTCTTTTATTCTTCTAATTCATCCTTCACAACACTGCCTAATAATCTTCCTAATGGAATGTTCTGATCTTGTTACTGTCCTCAGAAGCCATCAATAGTACCCCGCTTACTTTTGTTTCTGTTCAGTCATTTTTCAGTTGTGTGACTTTTCATGACCCAATTTGGGGTTTTCTTGGTAAAAATACTGGAGTAGTTCGACATTTTCTTCTCCAACTCATTTTAGAGATGAGGAAACTGAGGTAAGCAGGGTTAAGTGACTTGCTCAGAGTCACCCAGCCATTAAATGTCAGACCAGATTTGAACTCATGAATTTTCTTGATTTCAAGCACCATGCTCTAACCACTGCACCACCTTACTGCCCCTTTATTACCATTTACTACCAAGTAAAATATACATTTTTAGCCTGGCAATTCTGATCCTCCAGTTTAATCTCATAATAATATTCATACCCCATATCCTAGTCCATTTGGACTAATCACTGTCTAGAATAAATTCTGACAGTACCCTTCTACCTGCTTTCAAGTCCAAAATTAGGTAATCTTTCATTTAGGAAGCCCTTCCTGATTATTCCAGATCAGAGTGATCTCTCCTTTTCCAAACCTCCCATAGTTCATTTCACCAACCTTTCCTGAGCATTTATCAGTTACTTGGTATTAGCCAATGTGTTTAAATCTTATCTTACCTTCCCCACAAGACTGTATGTACTCTTAGGGCCACGACTATATCTATTTTATCTTTTCATCCCCAGCATTTTATATAGGTTTCTGCAACTGAAGAACTGAATGTCAGCATTATAACATAGATTATTAAAATATTATTATTATTTTATTATATACTATTATTTAAAGATATATATCATGTTATTATTACATACATGCATATGTATATGTATATATACATACACACAAGAAACATATTCTGCACTAGATTAGGAGTTCTAACCCTGGGATCTGAGAACTTTTTCCTTTAATAGTTTGATAACTTAATTTCAATATAGTTTTCTTTGTAATCCTGTGCATTAAGTTTTATGCATTTAAAAACATCATTCTTATAAGGGATTCATAGGCCACATCAGGCTGGTGAGAGAGGTCCCTGACACAGAGATGAAGAACCCCTGTGATAGATGGTGATATAGCTACAGAAAATTGATCATGGGTTCTCTTTGATCTTCTATCAATGAAGCAAGAAGCATTTGTTAGTTCCTTCTTTGTGGAAGACATAGTGCTAGTTGCCTGAGACACAAATACACAATTGAAAAAGACCTGACTCTCAGTGGGGTAATCTAGTTTTGAAGGATCCAGCTGAAACTTATAGCTGAGACAAGAATGATAGAATGATAAGAAATTAGGGCTGGAAGAGATATTCATGAAATCTTTGGATGAAAAATAAAAATATAGAACTTAGGTGTTTGACTTGTTGTCTACATGGTCTTTTTTTGAGCCATCTTGGTCTCCTCGGTTTCAAATATATGGAGATGAAATTTCAGGGAAGTTCAGATGTGGGGTCTTTACGGTTGTATGGATAGAATGGATTATTGTATGTGGTCTTACCTTGGAAAGAAAAGATGGGGATCCAGCATCTTTGGAAAGTTTGTGTGTGTGTGTGTGTGTGTGTGTGTGTGTGTGTGGTATGGTTTGTGTGAATTCCAGTGAACCACTGCTGAAACATGTTACTCACCTTTGACAAAGAAGTGATGAACTCAAGATGCAGAATTCGACATAAATTTCTGGTTATAGCTAAAGCAGGGAATTGTTTTGCTTGACTAAACTTATTTGATACAAAGGCTTTGTTTTTCTTTCCTTTTTTTCAACTGGGGGATTGGAGATAAAGAACTAGAAAAAGAAATGAAAAGAAAGTCATTGAAGTTTTTTTTTTTATGCACAGAATGCTCCCCCCACTCCCCAGAAGAAAAAATAAACAGAGTAGCTTTTTTTTTTTTCAGGGCAATGAGGGTTAAGTGACTTGCCGAAGGTCACACAGCTAGTAAGTGTCAAGTGTCTGAGGCTGGATTTGAACTCGGGTCCTCCTGAATCCAAGGCTGGTGCTTTATCCACTGCGCCACCTAGCTGCCCCTGTAGAGTAGCTTTAAAAATTATTATATACTTAACAGGTATTAAAGTATTATATATTGGGGCGGCTAGGTGGCGCAGTGGATAAAGCACCGGCCCTGGATTCAGGAGCTCCTGAGTTCAAATCCGGCCTCAGACACTTGACACTTACTAGCTGTGTGACCTTGGGCAAGTCACTTAACCCCCACTGCCCCGCAAAAAACAAAACAAAACAAAACAAAAACAAACAAAAAAAAAGTATTATATATTAAAAGATGTTTTATATACACATATGTGATATACTTGTTATATACTTAAAAGTGGCAATGGATCCTTCTAGCTGTATGTTGATTTTGTTGTTTTTCAGCTGTTTCGATTGTGTCTGATTCTTCATGACCCCTTTGGGGTTTTCTTGGCAAAGATACTTTAATGGCTTGCCATTTCCTTCTCCAGCTTATCTTATAGATGAAGAAACTGAGGCAAACAAGGTTAAGTGACTTGCTCAGGATCACACAGCTAGTGTCTGAGGTCAGATTTGAACTGAGATCTTCCTGACTCCAGGGATGGAACTCTATGCACTGTGCCACATAGCTATCCTATATATTGAATGAGAAAAACACAAATTAACATTATCTATGTTCTATTATATTTTAAATTTATTTTGTTAAACATTTCCCAGTTACATTTTAGTCTGGTTCTGGCCACACTCAGTTTTACAGGAGTTTGATGAAAAACAAGCTGCAGTTTTGTGTATATTTTCTATTCTACTTTGTACATGAAAACATTAATTTTATTTGCCATTTACTAAGTTCAGAGGGAAAAAAGTGTTTGTGTACATGTGTTTTCTTTACAAATAGAAAACATGCTGGGGCGGGGAGGCTTGAGTTCAAATCTCAACTTTACCATTTGATATCTCTGTTATGTTAGGTGAATCTCAACTTCTGGAGGATCTTTGTTTCAACATGTATAAAATGAAGTGATTGGGTTAACTGATCTCTACAGTTTCTCCTATCTCTCAGTCTATGATCTTAGTTGTTGTCACCTCTATTGTCTTGCTGGATCCATCTTCTTGGTAAAAAATCTAGGAATGGGGCAGCTAGGTGGCACAGTGGATAAAGCACCAGCCCTGGATTCAAATATGGCCTCAGACACTTGACACTTACTAGCTGTGTGACCCTGGGCAAGTCACTTAACCCTCATTGCCTCGTAAAAAACCAAACCAAACCAAACCAAACCAAACCAACCAACCAACCAAAAAACCTAGGAGTGGTCTTAATACTACCAAAAATGAATATGATACCCCAAAGCCTCTTTCTACTGTGACTAGTGATTTAATAGGATTCAGTATAATGTGGACTAACTTTAGATTCCACCCAACTGGCTCATCTACTAGAAGTACTGAGAGGATGCTTTATCATGAGTCTTCTATAATCTGGTTCTTTGGGCTGGACTCGGAGTATAGTAAAGTTCAAGTGTATGACAGTGAAAAGACTCTAAGTCACAGAAAACCCAATACCAAATGCTGCATAGGATATAGAATGAGCTAACTCTCTTTGGAAAAGCATGTATTTTTGTAATTCAGACACATTTATCATGGTTTGGAATTTGTTCCCATCAGTTCCATAGGAGACCCATTTGAAAAAGAGAGAAATAAAACCTGGATTGATTTAAGCCCCCATGGAAGTCTGGAAAAGGAATCATGTAAAACAGCCATTGACTTTAGCCTTTTCTTCATTTACCTAACTTAGATGAGGGTCTTATTAATTTAAAAAATAATTTTTAATCATAAAATTATTTTATTATTTTCCAGTTACATGTAAAGATAGTTTTCAACATTTGTTTTAATTGGATTTTTGGTTCCAGATTTTTCTCCCACCCTCCCTTCCATCTCCCCTCCCCCAAGATGGAAAGCAATCTGATATAGTTTATATATGTATAATCACACTATATTTTGAAAAAAGAAGCAGAACACAAGGGAAAAACCTCATAAAAGAGAAAAAAAACTGCCAAGAAGTAGAAACAGTATGGTTCAATCTGAATTCAGAATCCACAGTTCTCTTTTTTTGGATGTGGAGAACATTTTTTATCATGAGTTCTCTGAAATTGTTTTGGATCATTGCACTGCTTAGAAGAGCCAAGTCTATCACAGCTGATCATTACACAATGTTGCAGTTTCTGTGTACAATGTTCTTCTGGTTCTACTCCTCTTGCTCAGCATCAGTTCATGTAAGTCCTTCCAGGTTTTTCTGAAATCCTCCTGCTCATTGCTTCATACAGCACAATAGTATTCCATTACATTCATATACCACAACTTGTTTATCCATTCCCCAATTGATGGGCATCCCCTCAAATAACAGTTCTTTGCCACCACAAAAAGAATAGCTATAAATAATCTAATCCTTTACTGAAGTCAAACACTTTTGGGAAGGGTAACAACTGAAAGGGGTAAAGGGGTTATCAACCAAGATCTCAGGGAAAAAAAAAACTATTCTGGATTGGGACACAGGAAAATGAGAGAGAGAGAGAGAGGGAGAGGGAGAGGGAGAGGGAGAGGGAGGGATGGGAGGGAGGTATCAGGAGCAAAGAGGGACATCACATGTTGAGGGGTGGGAGGGGATTGAGTCTATACTCTCCATTTTTTGCCAGGAAGAATTTTTACTGAAGGACAAAAAATGTTCTGACTGATCTTTGAGGGTATAATCCAACAGTCCTGAAGACTGCCTCATCTTTCCCACCTACCGCACTTCTCTGTAATTTGAGATCCTCTGTTTAAGCTGGAACCATTACAGCACTCTTTTTCTGAGTCCTATATTCATTTCTACAAGTTGAAAAGTAGCAACTCTCTCCATGGTTCTCTTTCATAGCTGCCTTCCTCTTATTTCATGTATTCTTCTTTCTTTTGTGTCCTGATGTCATGGTCTGTCCTTTCACCGTATGACAGAGAGTCAAAGTTGGAAGGTTTCAACCTGAAATAAAGAGGACTACAAAAATAGCAACAACAAAAGTCTTTAATGGAGGTAAGGCAATTGCACTCTGGGACACCACAGCACTGAAGTACTTGAGTGTTTGGAGGAGCAGGGCAGGATTTAAATACACTTTAATCAGGAGGGAATCTCTTAGAAGGCACAGCCTCTCAAAGGTTTTGCAAAAGAGCTAAAACTCCACAGAGAAGGCTTGGGAGGTTTGGGGAGTGGTGATGTCTAGTTGGAACAGCAGGCTCTGGGTGCAGCAACAGGGAGTTTCCAGAGAAGCCACAAGACCCCCTCCAACTGGTTTGAACCTGCTCTTACTATGGGGTCAGGTAGCCTCTCTTATTGCTGCATTCAACAAAAGAATCTCAGAGGCCATCAAGTCCAGCCTCTGGGACTGAACAGAAATTTCCTTGGAGGTGTGCTGGAGTCAGCTTATACCCTCCGGTGAGAGCAGATTGTTAAATTTTCAGTGTGAGCATTTATGACTCAGAAATTGGGAGTCTACAAATTAGGGGGTGGTTTATTGTTTTGTTGATTGTCTAGACTTAAGAGAGTGATAAGAGAACATTTGAATAATGAAGATTAAACTTCAAAGTGTGTCATGCATACTTTTTTTTTTCTTTTTGGAAAGCCTTTGGTAAAACATTTATCAGCACACCCCTGCTTGATGACCACTCTAACTGTCCAGTTCTTTTTGCTTGAAGAGCTCTAGTAATACAACCAACAAATCTTGAGGCAGCCTAATTCACTTTTGGATAATTTTAATTGTTAGGGAGTTTTCTTTTTCCTCTTATTTTCTCAGACATCGAGGCTAAATCTGTCTCTCTGAAATTCCTATGCTTTGATTCTAGTTCTGGCCTCTGGGGCCAAGTTCAACAAATTTAATCTCTCTTCCATGTGACAGGACTTCAGACACTTGAAGAGAGAGTTATATATATTATACCCCATCCCCTGCCTTCACTTTTAGAAAAGTTAAACATTTTTAGTTCGGGATTTTGATCCTCATATCTTCTCACTATTCTGGTTCTTGTACTCTAGACCTGCTCTGGTTTGTCAATGAACATCCTAAAATGTTCTGCCAAGAGCTGAACACAATAGGTAGGTCTACCCAGAACAGTACTTTTGTGACCACCTGTGAGAGTCACATAGTAAGTGTTTAATAAATGCACAGTGGCTGGCACATGCTTAATAAATGTTTGTTGACTGGCCATCTCTTTTCTTGTTCCTCACTTCACTTGAATGAAATGGGGTCCTCCTTTGGTAAGCTCTCATTGCACCAAGCAGGGATGTAAGTCAGGTAGCCAAAGAAGAGAGAAGATAGTGAAGGCCAATATAAAAATAATTATGAATCAAAGTGAATGCCTACATATTCCAGCTAATCATTTACAAAAGGATTTTAACCAGTTACAAGGATTTCATGAGAATAGGCTGGCCACTTGAAACCTTATTCCAATCGTTACAAGGAAAAGCAGTAGGAGAGAGGGATCTCAGGGTGCACAATTTACAGAACAAACTGAAAACAATTTCCTAGTCTTGTCTTGGACTAGACATTTCTCCCAAGCTACTGAAGATGAAATTCTTTCCTTTTAAAACTTTTCTTCTTCATGTAACCTCAGTACAAAGGCTGTGAGGAACAGATGTTCTATTGGTGAACTTAAGACTGGCAATTCACACAGGGTCTTGTGACGTGGCATAAATGAAGGCAGATATCTTGGCTTCCCATTCTGTCACATGGCTGGAAAATGGACTGTGTGGAAGTAAACAAAGACTCCGTGACACCATGTCTGGCTCAGGAGGGGTGTGTGTGTGTGTGTGTGTGTGTGTGTGTGTGTGTGTGTGTGTGAAGTTCTCTAGGGTGGGCCAACATTTTGGCGTTTATTGTCATCTCGTTGAGTCCTTTATTAATGACCTTGGGAGTGAGTAAACAGCTTGATAATGAAATTTGCAGATGATCCTAAATAGAGAGATGGGACAGACACCAACAAAATCAGAAGAATAACATAAAGGAGTTAGGGATGCAGGAAGAGAAGATGAAAGGCAGATATGAAGGGCGAATCATCTTGGAAAAATGCAAACTAATCCATCTGGGAAGAAGCAATCTGAAAACCAGATACCCATTGGGCTGCTCAATCCTGGATAGCAGTACCAGTTATGGCTTCTCTTTTGATTTTAATTTATGTTTGGATATGTCTCTTCTGTGAGTTCTAGTATAGAGCAAAGAACCAGGATTATGGAGGGGGAGAGAAAGATGTTGGTCCTTCTAGGGTGGTCCCATCATGGGTGTGTTTTGACTCTACTTAGAACACTCCTTTCCCAGCTTCCCTTTCCCCCAACCTGAATACAAGCACACAAATACCTCTACCTGCCCAAAGTTGCTTTAGGATGGCTGGAGAGACAGCCTGATGAAGAGGGTGGCGCACTGGATTTATAATCAGGAAAACCCAAGTTCAAATCCTACTTCAGATACCAGTTGTATGATCTATCCTAAGCAAATTAGTTAACCTACTCTATGCCTCAGTTTCCTTATCTGAAAAATGAAGTCGTTGGATTCAGATTCTAAGGTTCCTTCAAGCTCTAAACCTATGAATTTATGAGAATACAATTATAAGTGTTACTACAAGTGGCAAAAGCAATTGTCTAGTGTGATGCAGGTAACACTAATAAGAAACCACCTCAAAACCAAGATACCCGGAATTCATTTGGTCTTGTCTTTTAAACTAATGGGCTCTTGATGTGTCAAAGAATGCACATTCTATATTGTGTACAGGGGTCACAGGGAAGAAGGAGAGTTCTATAAATGACTAAAGCATGCACTGTTTATATGCTGTGAAATAACAAATTCTGTAAAAATTTGATATTTGTTATTTTATCCTATAAGCCTTATCATGGAAATACTTCCTTTTATGTCTCTTGTTAAATCTCTATAATTATGACCTGACAATGATCAGAGAGTCTAACATTTTCCAAAATGCTCTGGAAGATGACGTTTTTATAAGCTTGGAAAGTGTTCTATTTTGGAAATTGCTGTTTGAGACCCCATTGAAACATTCTTGATGTTATAATACCATTAACTTGCAACATTCTGAAGAAAAACAGACTTCTTTGGCTCCTATTATTCTGGAATAAAAAGCAAAAGGACACGTGCTGTAGTTTTCCTAAAAGTTCATCATTTTGTTCTGAGCTGCCTCTCCAATTAGAAAACCTAAGTCAGAAAGCAAGCTTTAAGTGTTCAGCGAATGAATGAGTTAACAAATGAAAAAAAAAAGTAAAAGCGCCTGCTATGTACCAAGCATGGGGAAAACAAATACAAAAGTGAAACAGTCCTTTACCTCAAGGTGCTTCTATTCTAAGGAAAGACAGTTCTAAAACATTTATGAAGTGGTTTATAAAGTAGCAAGTTTGGCTACTGGAAAGTCCCTTTTACTTTGGAATGGATTATTCATCTCTACCCATTTTTTTTTTGGCAAGGCAATTGGGGTTAAGTGACTTGCCCAGGGGGTCACACAGCTAGTAAGTGTCAAGTGTCTAAAGCCGGATTTGAACTCAGGTACTCCTGAATCCAGGGCCAGTGCTCTATTCACTGTGCCACCTAGCTGCCCCTCTACCCATTTCTAAACAAGAAAAAAAAATCACCTAAAATAACTTGGAATAAAGAGTTTAACCTTTTAAAATGCGGAAATATTGTCTTCCTCATTGGAATCTTCCAAATTGTCTTCTACCTAGCATGAATGAACATTTCTTGGGCTGTGGAAATCTATTGAGCAATTAGTCTTCCAACTTTCTTCTCACTGACCTTTGTCGGGTTACCAAAGAACCTGAGGTGCTGAAAGTGGGGGCAAATCTGTGAAGGTATTACAAATTCCAACACTGAAAGGTTAAAAAGACCACCCCAATCTAAGTGTGGTAACCTTCAAATCCCTTCCTAAATCCTTTCAGTGCTTATCACAGTACCTGACACAAAATGGGTGCTTAATAAATGCTTATTGACTTGACTTGAAGTTACTTGCTAACATCGACAGAGTGGAGAAAAAAAGATTTTGGTAGAAAAAATAAAAGCCAAAGGAGTAAACATTCTGGGTTAGTGAGTCTGAGTATGGAGGTAGTGTGGTCATTCAAGGACCCATAGAGAAGACCTACTCTCACATGTGAGGCTTCCCATGTAGGAGCTTTATTTTTTATGGCAAGTAATCAATTAATGAACCAATTGAGACTTGCTGGGGAGATTTATTGTGTACTACGAGGAAAGGGTGATGTCTAAAGAAATATATTAAGTGTTCCTAGACCTCCCAGAGCTTAAATCTCCTTTGGGAAGACAAAATTAACACACATGAAAGGATTAGAGTGTGCTATGTGCTGGGATCAACTGCTAATGGTTTAGATGATGAAATCTATGAGTCCATAATAATAGCAATACTTATTTAATCAATAGTTTTAAGACTTACAAAGCACTTTCCTCCCAACTTTTTAAGGTAAATGTTCAATTTATTTTTTCAGTTCTTCATTTCTTTTTTCCCTCATAGCAAGCTCAGTAGAGGAGATGTATTGGGGGAGGTGATAGCATATTCCCTTCTAACCCATTTGATTCAAATGCTACAATGTTCTCTTATCAAGAGATTTTCCTGTTCTCAAAGGACCATGGATTTAGTGCTTCAAGGGGACCTGAGAAGCGGTTGCGCCTCACCTCCCACCTCACTTCTTTCCTTTTACTATGGCCTAGAGATATTAAGTGACTTGTCCGTATTCACAAGGTTAGTAAGTATGTGAAGCAGGATTCAAACTCCATTCTTTTCTCACTTCTAGGGCAGTACTGTACCCATTATACCACCTCATTACCCCTTCTCCTTGTCTGTTGAAGGTCATAGGGTAAAAATTCTAATTAACTTCGGATACTAAAAATTAATCACTTTCAAAGGCTCCCAGCATCCCTAAAAACTTTTAGCTTGCTGTAGTATTATTAACATATTTTTGAATGGATTGTACTATAGTTTAGTTGGCATAAGGAACTCCTGATGAAAAAAATCCCTCTACTAATATAGATTGGAATCTATTCTTCAGATTTTAGACAGTTGCTTTGGATGCCAAGAGGCTAAGTGATTTTCCTAAAGTCAAACAGCTGGATTATTTAGTCAGGTTAATTAACAAAATAAATGGTTAGATGAATTGAGGTGTTATTTTCATAGTTACTATTTGTTATTTCTTGGTCATTTGTCCATTAGTTCCTTAAATCTCCAAAGGCCTTGGCAGATAGGAGCCAAATTCCAGAAATGATCACAGGGTCAAGTTTAATGTGTGGTTCAGTTAGCTATTTGGAAAGAGAATAGGAGGCAGGGTTCCATAATGGATAAGGAACTGTGTTCGGATCCTGTCACTGACATCTCTGTGTAACTGTGGACAAGCTAATTAACCTTTCTGAACCGTATTTTCCTAATCTATAAAACAGGAATGATAACATCACCTACCTCACATGATTTCTGTAAGAGTTTAACAAGCCAGGGTATGTAAAGTACTTTGCAAATATTAAATTGCTATATAAAGGGTACCATTTGACAGATAGGCAGGGGAGAGAATGTAGATAGCATAGTAGATGGAATATAGGACTGGGTTCAAATTCCAACTTTGACATTTACTAGCTATGTGACAATAGCCTACTTCCTTAATCTCCCTGATAATTTCTTCCTTCATCTGGAAATAAGGATGATAACGATAGTACTTACCCCAGTTGTGAGCCTCCAATGAAATGACCTGTGTAAAGGACTACATAAATGTTGCTTAGCTTTATTTTAAACTTATTTTATTAACACTTTTAATTTTTTGCCACCTTTGTTCTTTACAGTATCCATTCCCCTCTCCTACCCAGTGAGCTATCCCTTGTAACAAAACAGAAAGAAAAAAGTTAAAAAAATAATCAATATATCATTATGACAGAGAGTATACATAATATTCTACATCTATAGTCTTTCATCTCTGCAAAGTTGAGAAGAAGTAGCATTTTTTCAACTTTTCCCCAAAGCTAAACTTGGTCTTTATAGTTGTATAGTGTTCAGTTATCTTTTTTTATTCTTTTTATTTATATTATGGTAATCATTATTATGCACATTGTTTTCCTGGTTCTATTTGACTCATCAGTTCATGTAAGACTTCCAGATTTATATGAATTTATTGGAATTATCAGAATTATTCATATATAGCATAGTAATAATATATTACATTCATGCACCACAATTTCTCTGGCTATTTCCTAATTAAGGGGAATTAACTTTTTTTGTTTTTCTTTATTGGTTATTATTTCATAGCAGCTAGTAAAAGGATTCAAATAGGTTTCTCTTCTATAAGTTTTGGATGTGTTTCAGCTTTATTTGGTATATAGGTTTTATAAAGGTATGATCTGTAATTCACAGAACCACTGTAGAATTTTATTTATTAAAAATAGATTTTAAAGCTTTTCTTATTTGGGCTCTTGTTTGCGTATATGTGATTTCTCCCATTACCATCACTTCCTAAATTCAATTTTAGGAGTTTAAATAGTTTCCACGTTTGTAAGATGAGGGGGTTGGATTACATGATCACTGAGGTGCTTTTCAGTTCTAAATCTATGATCCAATGCTTTTTAAAAAAATCTTTCTTTCTTTCTTTGTTTATTTAATTTAATTTTTGATCTCATGATTTTAAAAAGTCAACAGAACAGGAGTTCAATAAACCAGTAAAAACATTTATGAAGCACTTAAATTGGATATAAAGAAATGTAATATGTAGCATACATATATTATAAGATACAGTCATTACTCTTCAAGTTTAGTGGACTGCTGCAGATAATAAGTTCTGTGGCTTGGATGTGGAAGAAATCATTGTAGGTTGGGGTAATTTGTAAGGTAGTGAGCCCACTGAGAACATAGTGCTTGGAGTAGACCTTGAAAGATAGATAGAATTTTATATTCTATAGGTAGAGGGAAAGTCACAAGGCATCCTGGGTAAGGAGGACAGTATAAGCATAGGCGCAGAGTTATGCTGAAGGCTAGTGATCAGATCAGCTTAACTGGAACAGAACATTTATATTGGAGTGAGTGACAAGATTGGAGTAAGAGGTTGGTGTCAGACTGAGGGGAGCACTGATTTGTCCTCTAAGACATCAGACATTTGAACTAACCATTTTATGTTTTTGGAGGGTTGGGTGGGGGAATGAATGATACACTGCTGGGAAGTTGGCATTAACCCTGGGAAGACTTTCCTGTTCGGTGAGTTTAAGAGAAAAACCTTATTTGGCACATAATAGAGCATTGTCTGATGTTCCTACATTCTGAGAACTTTCCTTGGAAAGGTTCTGTTGGATGATGGTAGTGTTTTAGTCAGAGTGTTTACTGCATGATGCTATTTTCACCACAAAGGATGCTCCTGATTACCAAATGAATCCACATCAATGCTGTGCATACACGTCTGTATGGATTTGTAATTCTTCACTACTGCTAGGCGTTCTGGCCCTTTGTCAAAATCACAGTCCTTAGCAGGTCACCAGTTCCAGAATGCTCATACAGACCAGCTTTGTACCCTTTCCATCATTCTGAATGGACTTTCTTGGCTAAATTTTTTGGCATTTCAAGACTCTTTTCATTGGAGATAGGTAACATGTGGCCACAGTTGTAAGGGGCCTCTCATTTTCCATCCTGATCCATATAGTAGAACCATTGGGAGTAAAAACAAATTGAATGAGGCTTCTGTATATGTGCATGTATGCATACACATTTTTCTCTAGCTAGAGACCCGCTGTTTGTTAAATAAAAATGACCATCCTTTAGCATTGGAAAATTCTTAATTTAAAAATTACCCATGAAAAATTGGCACTTGAAACAGAGGATAAGGAAATTAGTAATTTTCCCCTATTTTCTGCTCTCAGTTGCTTATAGTGTTGGCAGTGATGGGAAGAGGGCCATTTTAAAGCTATATTCTCCTGTAAAAAGTTCTGTTTGAGCCATAGAGGTGACTATTGGGCCAGTCTCCTGACCAGAATGTTGGGATTTCCATCAGAACATAAACCACTGTTCCAGTCAGGTCTTTCTCCACATAATTTTCCCAGTTCCTCAATACTGCTTTACATGCCACACTTGTTTCCCTTCCCATGCTTTTGCACAAGCTCCAGTTTGGGATGCCCTATTTACTTTTGCTCATTTTTCTAAGGCTTATAAATTTTTTTTTATTTTTACAGGGCAATGAGTGTTATGTGACTTGCCCAGGGTCACAGAGCTAATAAGTGTCGTGTCTGAGACTGGATTTGAACCCAGGTCCTTTGGAATCCAGAGCCGCTGCTTTATCCACTGTGCCACCTAGCTACCCCCACTTTTTAAAAATAATAGACATTTTTATTTAAAGTTTGGAGTTCCAAATTTTACCCCTCCTTTCCTCTCTCTCCTCACCCCTCCCTGAGGTGGCAAGCAATTAGATGTAGGTTATACATGTACAATCATGTAAAATATTACCATATTAGTAATTTTGTATAAGAAGACATGGATAAAAGAAAAAATGAAAGTGAAAAATAGCATGCTTCAGTCTGTGTTCAGTCAATATCAGTTCTTTCTTTGGAGGTGGATAGTATGCTTCATTATTAGTCCTTTGGGATTGTCTTGAATCATTGTATTGCTGAGAATAGTTAAGTTATTCACAGTTCTTCATCAAAGAATATTGCTGTCTCTGTGTACAACATTCTCGTGATTATGGTCACTTCACTATACATCAGTTCATACAAGTCTTTTTAGGCCATTCTGAAATCATCCTGCTTGTCACTTCTTATATAATATTCCATCACCATCATATACCACAGCTTGTTTATCTATTCCCTAATTGATGGGCATTCCTTTGATTTCCAATTCTTAGCCACCACCAAAAGAGCTGCCATAAATATTTTGTACAAATAGGTCTTTTTCTCTTTTTGGGGATGTCTTTGGGATACAAGCCTAGCAATGGTATTGCTGGGTCAAAGAGTATGCACAGTTCTATAGCCCTTTGGTCATAGTTTCAAATTGCTCTCCGGAATGATTGGATCTTTTCATAACTCTACCAACAGTGGATTAGTGTCCTAGTTTTCCCACACCCCCTCCAACATCCAATATTTTCCTTTCTTTGTTATATTTGCCACTCTGATAGGTATGAGGTGATACCTCAGAGTTGTTTTAATTTGCATTTCTCTGATCAATAGTGACCTAGAGCATTTTTTCATATGATTATAAATTGGTTTGATTTCTTTGTCTGAAAACTGCCTATTTGGCAGTCCTTTGACCATTTAACAATTGGGGAATGACTTGTATTTTTATAAATTTGATTCAGTTCTCTATATATTTGAGAAATGAGGCCTTTATCAGAGATACTTGTTTAAAAAATTCTTTCTCAGTTTTTTGCTTCCCTTTTTATCTCAGTTATATTAGTTTATTTGTGCAAACCTTTTTTAATTATATAAAATAAAAATTATTTATTTTACATTTTGTATTACTCTCTATATCTTCTTTGGTCCTAAATTCTTCCTCCTTCCATAAATCTGATAAACTATTCCATGCTCTCTTAATTTTCTTATGGTATCACCCTTTATGTGTCAATCATGTACCCATTTTGACCTTATTTTCGTATATGGTATGAGATGTTGGTTTATACCTAGTTTCTGCCATACTGTTTTCCAGTTTTCCCAGAAGTTTTTGTCAAATAATGAATTTTTGTTCCAAAAACTTGGATCTTTGGGTTTAGCTTGTATTAGATTACTATAGTCATTTGCTGTAGTTTAATTTGTACCTATTCTATTCCAATGATCCACTTCTCTATTTCTTAGCCAGTATCAGATTGTTTTGATTATAACTGCTTTATAATACAGTTTGAGATCAGGTACTACTAGGGCACCTTCTTTCATATTTTTTCATTGATTACCTTGATATCCTTGAGCTTTTTTTCTTGTAGAAGAATTTTGTTATTGTTTTGTATATATACAATATTTTTTGATAGGTTGGTGTAGCACTAAATAAATTAACTTAGGTAAAATTGTCATTTTTATTATATTGACTGGGTCTACCTATGCATAAGCAATTAATGTTTTTCCAATTGTTTAGATATGATTTTATTTGTGTGAAAAGTGTTTTATAATTCTGGTCATATAGTTCCTGGGTTTGTCCTGGCAGGTGGACTCCCAAGTATTTTATATTGTCCACAGTTATTTTAAAGGAAATTTCTCTTTTTATCTGTTGCTAGACTTTGTTGGTAATATATAGAAATGCTGTTTATTTATGTGGATTTATTTTGTATCTTGAAACTTTACTACAGTTGTTAATAATTTCAAGCTTTTAAAAATTTGATTCTCTAGGATTTTCTAAGTATAACATCATATTATCTGCAAAGAGTGATAGTTTTACCTCATTACCTAATCTAATTCCTTTAACTTCTTTTTCTTCTCTTATTGCTATAGCTAACATTTCCAGTACAATATTAAATAATAGATATGATAATGACCATCTTTGCTTCACCCCTGATTGTATTGGGAAAGCTTCTAGCTTATCCCCATTAAAGATAATGCTTACTAATGGTTTTAGATATTACTTATATTTTAAGGTAAGCTCCATTTATTCCTAAGCTCTCTAGTGTTTTTTTTAATAGGAATGGGTACTATATTTTGTCAAAGACCTTTGCTGCATCTGTTGAGATAACCATATGATTTCTGTTGGTTTTGTTATTGATATGGTCAGTTATGCCAATAGTTTTCCTAATACCGAACCAACCCTGCATTCCTTTTATAAATCCCACCTGGTCATAGTGCATGATCCTTGTAATGTATTGTTGTGATCTTTTTGCTACTATTTTATCTAATTTTTTGCATGATTATTCATTAGGTAAATTGGTCTATAATTTTCTTTCTCTCTTTTGTTTCTTACTGGTTTGAGTAACAGCACCAAATTTGTCTCATAAAAGGAATTTTGTAGGACTCCCTCTTCACTTATTTTGTCAAATAATTTATATAATATTGGGATTAATTGTTCTTTAAATGTTTGGTAAAATTCCCTTGTGAATCCATCTGGTCTGAGTATTTTTTTCTTAGGAAGTTCATTGATGGCGTGTTCAATTTATTTTTTAAAATTTGGGTTATTTAAATGTTTTATTTCTTCTGTTAATCTGAGTAATTTATATTTTTGTAGATATTAATTTCATTTAGATTGTCAAATTTATTGGCATATAATTGGGCAAAATAATTCCTAATAATTGTCTTAATTTCCTCTTCATTGGTGGTGAATTCATCCCTTTAATTTTTGATATTAGTAATTTGTTTTTCTTCTTTCTTTCTTTTTGATCAAATTAACCAATGATTTATCTATTTTATTATTTTATTATTTTTAATAAAACCAGCTCCTAGGTTTATTTATTAATTCAATGGTTTTCTTACTTTCAATTGAGTTAATCTCTCCTTTGACTTTCAGGATGTCCAATTTGGTATTTAGTTGGGGATTTTTAATTTGTTCATTTTTCATTTTTTATTTTTTAGTTGCATGCCCAATCCTTTGATCTGCTTTTCCTCTATATTACTGATGTGAATAGTTAGGGATATAAATTTTCCCCTAAGTAGTGCTTTGGCTGTATTCCATAAATTTAGATATGTTGTCTCATCACTGTCATTTTCTTTAATGAAAGCATCAATTATTTCTATGTTTTATTCTTTGACTCACTTGTTTTTTAGGATCAGATTATTTAATTTCCAATTGGTTTTTAATCTCTTCTTCAATTATTCATTATTGAATGTAGTTTTTATTGCTTTATGATCTGTAAAGGATGTGTTTACTGTTTTTGCTCTTCTGCATCTGTTTGTATGGTTTTTATGCCCTAATACATGGTCAATTTTTGTGTGGTTCCCACTGCTAAGAAGAAGGTATATTCCTTTCTCCAGAAATCTATCATACCTAACTTTTCCAGAATTGTATTCATTTCCTTAACTTCTTTCTTATTTATTTTTTGGCTAGATTTATCCAGTTCTGAGAGGGCAGGTTAAGGTGCCTCACTAATATAGTTTTATTATCTATTTTCTTCTGTAACTCGTTTAACTTCTTCAAAAATGTAGATGCTATACCATTTGGTGCATATATGTTAAGTATTGATATGACTTCATTGTCTATGGTACCTTTCAGCAAGATATAATTTCCTTCTTTATCTCTTTTAACTAGATCTATTTTTGCTTTTGCTTTGTCTAAAATCATGACTGTTACCCCTGTTTTCTTTGCTTCAGCTGAAGCATAATAGATTCTGTTCCAGTCCCTTATGTTTACCCTGTGTGTATCTCTCTGCTTCAAATGTGTTTCTTGTAAACAACCTATTGTAGGATTTTTGTTTTAATCCATTCTGCTATTCACTTCTGTTTAATGGGTGAGTTCATCCCATTCACTTTTAGAGTCATAACTGTTTATTTCCCTCCTTGCTATTTTCACCTGTTTATCCCCTCTCTACTCTTACCCCACATCCTTTTCTTCCTCACTAGTATTTTACTTCTGATCACCATCTTCCCCAATATCCCCTCCCTTGTATCACTCCCTTCTCCTCCATCAATTAATCCCCATCCTCTTTTTACTTCCTTATAGGGTAAGATAGATTTCTATACCCAACTGAGTGTGTATGCTATTCCCTCTTTGAACCAACTTTGATTAGATGTAAGGCTTAATCTTTACCCACCCCGCCCCCATCTTCCCCTTCATTATAATGATTCTTCTATGCCTGTTTTTTTTTTTTTGTGGGACAATTTACTCCATTCAACTTACCCCCATGTTCTTCTATGCAATTTGTTTTTTACCCCTTTATTTTGTTTTTTGGGGTGTCATCCCATCAATATCACATAACCACACCCTTTGTCTACATATGCTCCTTTTAATTGCTCTTATAATAAAGTTGTTAAAACTTACAAATATTATCTTGTCATATAGAAATATAAACAGTTTAACCTTATTGAATTTTTTACATTTTTTTCTTTCTTGTTTCTTTTTTACCTTTTTATGTTTTCCTTGAGTCTTGTATTTAGAGGTCAAATTTTTAATTCAACTCTGGCCTTTTAATCAGAAATGCTTGAAGGTCCTCTATTTCATTAAATGTTCAATTTTCCCCTGAAAGATTATATTCAATTTTTCTGGGTAGGTGATTCTTGATTGTAAACCTAACTCCTTTGCCTTCCACTATATTGTATTCCAAGCCCTGCAATTCTTTAATGTGAAATCTGCCAAATCCTGTGTAATCCTGACTGTAGCTCCACAATATTTGAATTGCTTCATTTTTGGATGCTGGCAATACTTTCTCCTTGATCTGTGAGCTTTGAAATTTGATTATGATGTTCCTGGAAGTTTTCATTTTGGGTTCTCTTTCAGGCTGTGATCAGTAGATTCTTTCAATTTCTATTTTGCCCTCTGGTTCTAATATACCAGGGCAATTTATTTTCTTTGATAATTTCTTGAAAGATGTTGTCCAGACTTTTTTTTTTTTTTTTTTTTTTTTTGGCCATGGCTTTCAGGTATTCCAGTAATTCTTATATTATCTTTCCTGGATCTATTGTCTGGGTCAGTTGTTTGTTCAATGAGAAATTTCACGTTTTCTTCTATTTTTTTAAAAACTTTTTTATTTTATTGTATCTTGATGTCTCATAGAATCATTAGTTTCCATTTGTTCAATTCTAATTTTAAAGAACTATTTTCTTCAGTGATCTTTTGTACTTCCTTTTCCATTTGGGTAATTCTGTTTTTTAGGGAGTTATTTTCCTCAGTAAATTTTTGTATATCTTTTCCCATGTTATTGACTCTTTTTTCCTGGTTCTCTTGCATTACTCTCATTTCTTTCCCCAACTTTTCTTCTACTTATCTAATTTGCTTTTTTGTTTGTTTGTTTGTTTTTTTGTGGGGCAATGAGGGTTAAGTGACTTGCCCAAGGTCACACAACTAGTAAGTGCCAAGTGTCTGAGGCCGGATTTGAACTCAGGTACTCCTGAATCCAGGGCCGGTGCTCTATCCACTGTGCCACCTAGCTGCCCCATCTAATTTGCTTTTTAAAGTCCTTTTAAACCTCTTCCAAGAATTTTTCTTTGGGCCTGAGGCCAATTTAAAATTTTCTTTGAAGCTTCACCTGTAGCCATTTAGTTACTATTATCCTCCTCTATGTTGGTACCTTGATCTTCCCTATCACTGCAGTAACTTTCAATAGTCAAGCTTTTTTTTTTTGTGCTCATTTTTATGCTTTTTTTTGTGACTTGCTGTTTGTTTTTTTTTTAAATCAGAGAGTTGTACTCTATTCCTACACTCTTCCAAATTTTTGTGCTGAGGCTCTGGGTCTTACTGGTGACTTTCACTGGGCTTCAGGGCTTAGCCTCTTGCTTTTTCTGTAGAGTAAGCTTCCCTTCTGACTGGTACTGGGGGGTTGGTTCTCCCTTTTGGCATTCTTTCCATGTAGGCTGGCCTTTTCCAGGGGTGGTATTCTACTTCTGGGTTGCCAAAATTAACAGTAGTTCTGCTGACTGGTCCTAGAGGAAGGGTCTTGTTGCTGCTCTGCCCCAGGTCTTGCTGCTGGGTTGCTCTGTTAACAGGGTTTCTCTGTTAGCAGGCCCTGGAGGAGTAATTTTTTTGCAGATCTGGCAAAGGGTTGGAGCACCTTACTGCTGGTTTTCTATGGAAAAAGAGTCTCTCTACTGGTAGGCCCCAGGCATGGGAACTTGCTGTTGCTCAGCTTTGGGAGGGGCTTCACTACCGGTCATCAGTGGAGTCAAGGACTCCCTGTTAGTCTGTTCTGGGGGTGGGGTGCCTAGTGAGGGTCCCTACCATGCTGCCCACTGGGCAAGTGAGATTCTGGTTTTCAGGAGGGTGGAGCCTCACTGATGATTTGCCCTAGGCTCAGAGCCCTGCTTCAGGCTCTCTTCTGTGAGCCCAGAAAGTGTTTCTGCTACTGTTCTTGGATATCACTTCCCTTCCACCCAGGTAAGACACATCTTTCCTGCTGGGATGGTAAGGGATGATTAAAAGGCAGTTTTCTACTGGTTTGGAGGGGAAATTTGGGAGAGTTCCAGAGGGTTCCTTCCTCACTCTGCCATCTTGGCACTGGAAGTCCAAGGCTTATCAGTCTTAAAAGCTCCAACTCCAATCCCAACTTTCCTTGAAGGTTTCCTCTGCTACCACATTCATCCTTCCTCTCTCTGATCTTAACCATAAAATTCAGTGCTTAATCCTATACTAAACTGAGTTTGAATTCTTCCTTCTATAGTATCTATGTATACATGTATACATATATACAAAATATAGCCTCTTTGAGGCATTCTTAACTTTTAGAATAATAATAATAATAATAATAACAATAGTCATTTATCTAGTGTTTGAAATTTGCAAAACATTTTCCAAATTATCTCATTTGATTCTCACAACAACTCTGGAAGGTAGATCCTATTATTATCTCCATTTTACAGATGAAGAAATTGGGGCTGAGACAAGTTAAATGACTTGTCCAAGGTCATGCAGCTTGGAAGTATGGTCTCAAATCAGAGACTAAATTTGAACTCAGGTCTTCTTAGTCCAAGTTCAGTTCTTTCTTTCCCCACTCAGATCAAATGCTCCTTGATGATGGGATCCATGTATTATACTATTTTTACACACCCCATTTGACAGAAGTCATAGAATCTAAGAATGTTATAACTGGAAAGCACCTCAGCAGTCATCTAGTCCAACCTATACGTGAGCAAAAGGCCCACTATAACATGCTCAGCAAGTGACTATCTAATCTCATCTTGAAGATCTCCAGGGAGGGGAAATTTACCACCTCTCCAGGTAGCTCACTCCAATTTTGGACATGTCAAATTTTTTTTAAACTTGTTTGGGTTTTTAAATTTAATGCTGCATTTAAACACCATAAAGATAATTCCCAAACATAAATCAAAACAAGCGAAAAATGAGGACCATATCTGAAATTAGGACATCTCAAATTGTTGGGAAGGTTTTCCTAATATCAAACTTGTTGACCTATGTGCAAACTCCACTCATTGCTGTGGTTCTGCCCTCTAGGGCCAAACACAACACTTCTAAGCCCTCCTTTGTGACAGTCTTTAAATATTTGAAGACAAGTTATTGTGTCTTGCCCCTGTGTCTTTTCTTTTCCAGGCTAAACATCCTGAGGACAATGCTGAACATGCAAATGCTCAATAAACACCTGATGTATTAACAAAGAATCAAAGAGTTAGACCCAGAGGGTCTTGCTTTGATACCAAGCTATATTGATTTCCTAACTCCTAGCAGAGAAAGAAAAAGAGAGGAAAAGAGGTTGGCTTTTTTTTTTTTTGGTGGAGCAATGAGGGTTAAATGACTTGCCCAGGATCACACAACTAATAAGTGTCAAGTGTCTGAAGCCGGATTTGAACTCAGGTACTTCTGAATCCAGGGCCGGTGCTTTATCCACTGAGGCACCTTGCCCCCTGGAAAGGAGGTTTTTAAAAAAGGCTGCTAGTTACTCCTCTCCCTGGAAGAATAGCTTTTTCTCATCTGGTGCCTAAGAGAAAGGAAAGCATAGAGTCTAGGGGAAGAGGGACTAAAATTGGAGTCAGAAGGACCTGACTTTGAATCCTGCATCATACACTTACTAGATGTGTGACACTTAAATGACTAAATCACTCTGAGCCTCAGTTTCTTTATCTGTAAAATGGGAATAATAGTTTCTCATGGGGTCATTGTAAAGCCCAAATAAGATGATGTAGGTAAAGTGCTTTGCAAGTCTTTTAAAGTGCTATATAAATGTGAGCCAATAGTAATCATCCTAATAATAATAACAACAATAATAATAACCCAACCAAAATGAGAGAACAAGAGAAAAGCTATGGCCATTTAATTAATGCACATATGTGACTTTTAAAATTTTTCTTTCCCAGTTTAGCTTCTAGAAATGAAATCCAAATGTCTGTTTTGTTTTTTAGATTTCTTTTTGTTATTTTTTGAAAAAGGTCTGGCTTAAATCATTACCATTCTTGAGAAGGTGACATACTGGCCTTGGAATAAGGCTATTTGTCACTGTTGTTTTTAGTACCTCTCCATAAAGACTCTTGGAGAGTCAGGAGTCTCTTTTGGCACTTCCACTGGGTCATTTAGTGATTCATGAAATACTCTTGCCTGTTCCTGACAGGAACTTAATGATATGCTTGGTCTCTGGAACATGGTAGGCATCAAGGTTATGTTGTCTTAGATTGGACCAGCCCAGCATCCTGTGGGCAAATATGTTTGTTTTGTTTCCTCAGCTTACTGCTCTGACATCTGAAGAATTTCCTCAGCCTTCTTTGTTGAGGCTGTTCTACCTGAGTGAGAACTTCAACACTTCTTGTTGTCCAGTGATAACACTGGGAAATCTTTCTTATGAAAGGTTATAGGTAAATGTCAAATAAAGGGAAAAGATACTGCTTGCAAAATCTTTGAGTAGTCATGTGAGAAGGGTGTGCCCATGAGCTATGAGGGTAGAATAGTTTGAAGCTACCACCAGGGATGTAGCATCATAGAGGGGGAAAAAAGAATGGACTTGAAGTCCCAAAAGAGATGTATTTGAATCTTGATTCTGGTACTTACCACTCATGCAATCAAGTGTAAATAATTTAACCTGAGGAAGTTATAAGGGTCTAGTGAGATAATTAATATCAGGCACTTTGTAAATCTTAACATCATAGATTTAATGTTGGAAAGGACCTTATAAGTCATCTAATTCATCACCCTAATTAAAAAATATTTTTTCAATGAATTTTTTCTTCCTCCCCATTAAAACCCCACAAAACCTTGTAATAGATAATTATAATAAAATAAAACACCCCCCCTACTTTGACCATGCCCCCAAATATGTCTCATTTCTCAGTTTGCATCTTGGGACCATAATCTGTCTGTCAGGAGGCAGATAGAATGGGGTTAAGTTTGGATCATTGGAATAATGCTTGGTCCTTGAGTTGATCAGGGTTCTCTGTTTTTTTAAACTTGTTAGTTTTAAAAATATTAATTGTATTAATTTTTCTCTTGGTTCTATTCATTATGCATGATTCAGGCAATAAGCATTTATTAAGTGCCTACTATGTCACAGACAGTGCTACAAGTCTTGCTCATACAAATAGAGGCAAAAGACAGTTTCTGTCTTCAAGGAGCTCATAGTCTGATGGGGCAGACAAAAAGCAAACAAATCTATACAAACAAACTATATACAAGACACTTAGGAAATAATTAAGAAAGATAAGGCAATAGAGTTAAGAAGGGTTGAAAAAACCTTCCTGAAGAAGATGAGATTTTAGCTGACTTAAAGGAAGTCAGGGAAGATATTAGGGAAAGATGAGGAAGGGAAGCATTCCAGCTATGATGGGCAGTTAGAGAAGATGCCTGGAGTCAAGAGATGGAGTATCTTGTTCTTGGCATAGCAAGGAGGTTGGTGTTACTGGATCAAAAAATATATGGGGTGGGGCAGCTAGGTGGTGCAGTGGATAAAGCACTGACCCTGGAGTCAGGAGGACCTGAGTTCAAATCTGGCCTCAGACACTTGACACTTACTAGCTGTGTGACCCTGGGCAAGTCACTTAACCCTTATTGCCCTGCCAAAAAACCCACAAAACAAAACAAAACAAAACAAGAAATATATGGGGGGGGGGAGCAGCTAGGTGGCACAGTGGATAAAGCACCAGCGCTGGATTCAGGAAGACCTGAGTTCAAATCTGGGCTCAGACACTTGACACTTCCTAGCTGTGTGACCCAGGGCAAGTCACTTAATCCCTGTTGCCCTGCAAAAAAAGAAAGAAAGGAAGGAAGGAAGGAAGGAAGGAAGAAAGAAAGAAAGAGAAATAAATAAATAAATAAATAAATATATGGGAGGGAGTAAGGTGTAAAAAGACTGGAAAGGCAGGCTAAACAGAAGATTTTATATTTGAACTTGGAGGTGATAGGGAGCCACTGGACTTTATTGAGTACAGGGGTGACATGGTCAGATCTGTGCTTTAGGAAAATCACTTTGTGGCTAAATGGAGGATAGATTGGAGTGGGGAGACACTCAAGGCAAGAATACCCACCAGGAGGCTATTATAATAGTCCAGATGTGATGTGATGAGGGCCTACCCCAGAGTGGTGGCAGTGTCAGAGGAGAGAAGGGGGGGTCTATTTGAGATATGTTGCAAAGGTGAAATCAACAGGCTTTGGGAACAGATTAGATATGAGTGGTGTGTAATGGTGAGGAGTTGGGGATGCCATCTAGGTTGTAAACCTTAGGGAGTGGGAGTTTGGTATTACCCTCTGTAGTGATAGGAAAGGAAAAAGGTAGAGAGGGAAAGATAATAATTTCAGGTTTGGACAAATTGACTGAGTTTTAGATGTTACTAAGGGACATCCAGTTGAAGATATCAGAAAGGCAATTACAGATGCCAGATTGGAGGTCAGCAGAGAAATCTGAGTAGGATAAGTAGATCACCTTCATACATATCTTTTCATGTTTCCCTGAAATGATCACTTTTGTAATTTCTTATGGCACAATAGTAATCCATCACATTTATATGTGAAAATTTATTTAGCCATCTGTTCATTGTTGTCCTTCATAAAGAGGACAAAAATGACATGATCATTTGGGAGTCAATGTATGGTGTGTCAACTGTGACTGATCAAGCTAATATGAGTTCAGAAAGCTTTACCACAGGTTAGGCACAAATAGGATGAATATTTGGGAAGGAGATGTTTCTAAATTTGCAAATCACACCCTTTTTTTGAGCTACTGCAATTATGCTTTATTCATAGAGGACAGTACTCATAGAGCATATTCAGCCATTACCCAACTGAAGGATGCTCCATTATATTCCAGTTCTTTGCTGATATCAAAAGTGTTGCTCTAAATATTTTTGTATATATGGGTTATTTTCTTCCTTATTTGATCTCTTTGGTGTATAGTAATGATATTGCTTGATCAAATGGCACAAAGAGTTTAATAACTTTTGGGGCATTTGTCCAAATTGCTTTCCAGAATGGCTGGGCTAGTTCACAGCTCCACCAACAATGCATCAGTGTGCCCATTTTCCTTCAATCCTTTCTTATCCCTCTTCTTTTATAGATGAGAAAACTGAGGTCCAGAGATATTAACTGACTAGGCTGCTCAGGTAATGAGTGGCAGAGATGGTATTTGAACTCTGGACCATTGGAGTTCCCTGGAGTTCTAATGCTTTCCATTAGAAGTGGTGTGTAAATGGCAGCTATTGTCTTGTCCTCCATTCTCAATGTAAATAGTTATGGGAATGGAGGCATGGGAATGACTTCTAGATTGAGTAACCCCCTAGTGTTCTTTCTCCTTTGATGTAGAGTGATTCTGTTCCTGGAAGAGGGAGAGGTGGCATAGTGAAAACATCAATTTCCTTATAGTTGGAAGTCCTGGGTTTGAATCCTATCTCTCATGTTTACTATCTGGGTGAACCATGAGAGAAAGTCCCTTAACCAATTTGCTCCTTGATTTCCTCCTCTATGAAACTGGAATAATAATACTTGTACTACCTACAGAGCTGTTTTGCTAAAGCGCTTTGTAAACTTTAAGTATAAAATACATATTATTATCATCAAATAAATATGTTGCTGTCATTTTTTCCCCAGAAGGCAGAAAATGAAGGGACCAAATTCTTTTGGAAGTTCAGAGGACCATGAGGGCCTAGGCTTAGAGATGGAAAGAGCTTTAGAGGCTATTTAGTCTAACCTCCTCCGCATCCCCCAGTTCACAGTTGAGTAACTGAGTCCCAGAGAAGATAAACACAAAGCCCCACAAATAAAGGGTCAGAGATGAGATCCAGACTTTCCGATCCCAAATTCCATGTTCTCTCTACTGTATCATGCCTGAATAGTCCTGAATAGCCTTTCCTAAGGTTGGCATCTCTAGCCATTCTGAATAGTGTATATAGCTTCAAAGATCTTCTGGGCTTATGAGAACACAGAAAATGTACAAATTTCTTTCTCTAAGGGTTTGATCATGGCTGAAGTTGTTAGATGACTAAATTCTACCTACTTATTTAGGGATTTAAGGACTTTTCAAAATGTCTATGTGTTCAGTCAGGTGAGTAGGAAACACCTTAACACATCTCCCATTTTTATAGTGACTCTTCATTTGTGCCCATTTTCTGATGTGGATTTGAACAGTTTTCCTTCTTTCTCTCTGCTGCTCTCCCACCCACCACTCTCAGTCTAGAATTCTGAGCTACATAACTCAGAGTATCTCTGGGGAGTGATGCCAAAATGTTGATCTTACTCAGATTTCCCGGCTACAAGAAGTGGTGAGAATGAAATTGGTTCTGGGTCCAAGCCATGAACCCTATTTGAATGGTATACCTCCATGGGGACTTTTCTCTACCAGAGACACCTCTGGCCCCAGCTACATTTTGCAGACATCCTTTTCCTTTTGAATTAGTGTTTTCTTTACCCTCTTGCATCAAAATTTATCTCCAGGATGGGGCAACCGAGCTCACGACTTTGAAAGGGACCAGGGGAGTGAGTAGCTGTGAATGGCTACAAGAGTTTCATTTGTTCAATGGCTTCCATTTTGGAAAACTCTGGGGGCTATTAGACTCCCATTTCTAAGGGCAGGAGCAGACAGTCATGTCAAAGGGGCCTTTGGCAGGATTCCATTCACACCCCTTAGTGCCCTGGTAGCAAGGGAACGTTAGGGAAGTAATGATTTGTCCTACTCTGCCAGAGAGAAGGAATTAGTTTGACTATCCCAGAGAAAGTTCTGGAAATCTGCAGTGAGCAGAATCCAAACCCAACGCAAACCATGTGATGCTATAAAATCTTAAACAAATTACTAACATATGCTCCTTCTCATCTTCCTCTTGCCTTTGGACCAGGGGTTCTTTTTAACTTTTTGTGTGTCATGGACCCCTTTGGAAGCCTGATGAAGCTTATGGATAGATTCATTTTCAGATAATGCCTATTGCTTACATTCACAATTGAAGTAATGTTAAATTCCCTAATTAGAGGTTAGTGAGGGCAAGGATGTGATTTTTCCCACCATTCAAGTTTGTAGATGCCCCTGAAATCTCTCTACAGACACATTTTGGGTCCATGGATCCCAGGTTAAGATCTTAACCTGTTTCATTTAGATATTTTATCTCCAAACTATTGAGATTAATGTCTTTGTTCACATAGCCATCTCTTGAGTATGACTCTTAGTAGCCTAGTGCCTCCCTCTGATTATTCTTGTCATGTGGAGGTGGTTGATAGCATTACTTGTAGTTGCTGCTTGTATTAATCCTGACAGATCTTATTGGCTGCTGCTCATGGTTTTTGGTTGTTCTTTAATAACCATTGCCTGTAATAAATTCTATTTGGTTTCTGCCCAGCAGGGCTTCATTTGCTTTTAGAGATGATGGACAGAGTCACCCAGAGCTTCAGATAATTCACCCGAATTCACCCCAAAAGAGTGGCAGGGCTGAGAATATGATCATCCTTGGGTCATAATGTAATCTAATTTGCAATTCCAAGAAAAAAGCATATGGTGGTGTGCCCATGGAAGAGAAAACCTCTTCAAATTTGTATGATCAGATGACCCTGACAGTAACTGGGCAGCTGACTTTGAAATTGTTGTCAGTATGTCCTTTCTTCCTCTTCACTCTAGCCAAGAGTTTTCATTTTCTTTCACCAATAGACTCCAAAATAGCAATTCTTGGGGAGGGGCTACTTCCCTAGAAGGAAGAATATCAAACTTGCCTAGCTGACGCAGCACTTTGCTTTAGTTATTCAAAGGTCTTTTTTTCTTATTGGTGCTTCATCTATTTTCCTGTCTTTTCTTTGTCTCCAATACCTGCAGATCTCATAATTCCTGTGTACCTGGTTGTTGGGCTCTGCCTTTGCTCACCTCTTTAGTCTCAATGTCCATCTGATTCTTATCGATCTGGAGATGTTTGCCATGCCTCTGGCTCTTTTGTGTGTACTAATTCCAGCTTTATCCACCTGGTTCAAATCCATGGACTTATAGAATCAACAATCTTGATCTGGAAAGAACTTGAGAAATCATTTAGTGTGATATTCTCATTTTACAAATAAGGAAACTGAGATACATGGAAATAAATTAACTTGTTCTAGGTTCCCAATGGACAGCCAGGTGGTATGGTAGAACACCAGTCCTGGAGTCAGAAACTGAGTTCTGAGTTAAAATCTGACCTCAGATACTTCCTAGCTATATGACCCTGAGCAAATCACTTAACCCTCTTTGCCTCACTTTGCTCATCTATAAAATGAGCTGGAGAATGGAATGGCAAACCCCTTTAGTATCTTTGTCAAGAAAATCCTAAATGGAGTCATGAAGAGTCAGACATGACTGACTAAACAACAAGGTCCCCACTGTCCTCACAGTTAATTACTTTATATGACCTACTATTTTAGGTAGCAAACACCAGAGGCAGAATTTAATCCCAAGGTCTCTGACTCTTGAGCCAGTACTATTTCAACTATATTCTGATCTACTTTGGCCTCTGACATCCATCTAATTTTTAGGCTTTGCTTTGGTTTCCTTACTTGTGCCTTGCTTTAACTATATTGCATCATCCATTCCTGCCTATTTCTTGGTGAGATATAAGCTATGGTAGGACCAAAGGTTCAAAACAAGTACAGATTAAGTACTTAGCAAATGCTTATTGATTTTCCAAATTATATTTGATTTAATGCCAAAACCATTGACTTTCCAAAGTGAAACTAATCAGGGATAGTTTTATCCATGGCATAGTGGTTTGGGTACTGGATCTGGAACCAGGAAGATCTGAGTTCGAATATGACCTTTCACACTAGTTGTATTACCCTGGACAAGTCATTTAACACATGCCTGTTTCATTTTTCTAAACTGCAAAATGAGGATCATAACAGCAATTACCTGACAGGGTTGTGACAGGTTGTGAGGATGCAATGAGATAATATTTGTAATGTGTTTTGAAAACTCTCAAGCACCATATAGATGTCATCATCATCATTATTAATGCCTCTGATGAAGAAACTTACAATGACTTAATTAAATACAAAGATATATTACATTTTTTTTCATTTTATAATTCCTTTTCCTTCTTCCAGTTCTAATTCCCTCCATGGGATGGACCAATAGCAAGGTCCTGTAACTCCCAAAGCCCCATCCCTACCCCGTCATTTTCCATTGTTTTCCATTTGGGATTCCATCTCATGCTTTTAGAAGTGACTTCTGTCCCAAAGTTCTATAGAATGCCTATATCATTTTTTTATATGAGTCTCTCTTAGCTCTGATTCCAATAAGCTACTGAATCCTTTTGTTTTTCCTGTGCAATATTTCTCTGATTCTCTTTTCTTTCAGTTTCTACTACTGCCACTATAGTTTAGTTTATTGTCACTGAAAAAGCTTCTAAACTAGTCTCCTTGCCTCCAATATATTGCCACTAAACTTGTTATTCACCTTACAGGAGGATTCATTCCTTTAATATTCCTAAAAATTCTCTGTCATGCTATTCAGCTTCTTGACAGCCTCAACAGCTGCCAGTTGGACAAGAAACTACACCCTGGATGTCTTAACCATTTCATATCTGGCATTTCTTTCCTGGAGCAATGATGTTCTGATTGATGATTTTCTCACCTGGTCCATTATTTTGGACAGGCCATGGCCACAGTTTGGGTAGGTAGGTGGCACAGTGGATAAAGTGTTGGGTCTGGAGTCAGGAAGATTCATCTTTCTGAGTTTAAATCTGGCTTCTGACACATCTTTTTTTTTTTGGTGAGGCAATTGGGGTTAAGTGACTTGCCCAGCGTCACACAGCTAGTATGTGTCAAGTGTCTGAGGTCGGATTTGAACTCAGGTCCTCCTGACTCCAGGGCCAGTACTCTATCCACTGTGCCACCTAGCTGCCCCTCTGACACATCTTAGCTGTGTGTAGCCCTAGGCAAATAATTTCACCCTATTTGCCTCAGTGCTAGAGAAGGAAATGTCAAACCGCTCCAATATCTTTGCTAAGAAAATCCCAAATGGGGTCATGAAGAGTCAAACATAACTGAAAAATGACTGCATAGCAACTGGACACAATTTACTTCACTCCTTACCTTCCCCCATCCCCACCCTAGCCATTGCTTTTTTCAACAACCTCAATAGAAGCTTTGCCACCATACCAATTCTATCCCAGAAGCCTTTTCCAACTCTTCTTAATTCCAGTGTCTTCCCCCATTAATCGTTTCCTATTTATCCCGTATATACTTTGCTTTGCATACATTTATTTTCATACTGTCTTCCCCATTAGATTGTAAACTCATTGAGGGCAGGGCCTTTATTTTGCCTCTTTTTGTATCTCCAGCACATAGCATGGGGGTTGCCACATAGTAAGTTCTTAATAAATGTTTATTGATTGATTGAAATCATAATTAAATTAACCTTGTCATTGTTCCTAGAAGAAGAGATATCAGTTTACTCTTCTATGGCTCCACTCATAGCCCCTATAACTTTCTTGATCAAAGTGCCCTCCCTCCTTTCCTCCCTCCCTCCCTCCCTCCCTTTCTTCATTCCTTCCTTCCTTCCTCCCTTTCTTCCTTTCTTCCTTCCTTCCTCCCTCCCTCCCTCCCTCCCTTCCTTCCTTCCTTCCTTCCTTCCTTCCTTCCTTCCTTCCTTCCTTCCTTCCTTCCTTCCTTCCTTCCTTCCTTCCTTCCTTCCTTCTTTCTTTTATTCTTCCCTCCCTCCCTTCTTTCATTGCCCATGCTAAACATTCTCCAATGTCTCTTTGTAGGGATTCAAGTTTCTTGGTACCAGGAACCAGAATTGGGCATAGATCCTAACATTTGCAGTATGGAGGGAAAGTTCCCTCTCCCATTATTTCTTGGCGCAATAAGAATGACCCATATGAGAGGCACAGTTCATTACATTGGCATTTTTGCCACAACATTTAGGGGTGTGCTGGTATAGGGAGGCAGCAGTTATATGAGTGGTTTAATGTATTCAGAGACCAGGATGCATGTCAAGAGAGTGAGGTGGTGATAAATTTTTTTTGAGAGTCAATGGACATTGTGGTGAGAATAAGAAAAAATGATTTTTAGAAGAGATTGGTAGAGGCTGGGAGATAAAAGGCAGTGACAATCATGAGGTCTGGCCTCTCATCTCCTTTCAATGTTTTATCATTGTGATGTTCTTGGAGAGTTCATATGTCTTTGTATTGGTGCAGGCTCATGGTTTGTAGTATAGAATTACTTCCTGCAAGTGTATGTCAGTATGAATGATGAAGCCTATGAAGTCAAATGAGGCTGTAAATGCCTATTGGAATTTTATCAGTGGAAGATTTCTTCTAGTTTCTTGTCCCTAGAGATTTGTTTTCAGAATCACTGGGCAATACAGCAAGTTCCAAATTACCCACCATTTATTCAACAAGCATTCATTGAATATCCACTATATTCAGGTTAATAATAACATCTACAGGGGCGGCTAGGTGGCGCAGTGGATAGAGCACCAGCCCTGGAGTCAGGAGTACCTGAGTTCAAATCTGGCCTCAGACACTTAACACTTACTAGCCGTGTGACCTTGGGCAAGTCACTTAACCCCAATTGCCTCACTAAAAAAAAATGATAACATCTACAACCTCAGAGGATTGTTATGAAGATCAAATAAAATCATACGTATAAAGTATTATGTAAATTTTAAAGCTTCTAAATCATCATCATCATCCTTGTGCCTACAGAATAAAATCTAAATTTTTCATCTTGGTATTGCAGGTCTTATATAATCTGTTCACGAACTTTTTGTCAGTAACGAGGAAGCCGGACCAAGAGAATAAGGAATATGCTGGGCCTGGAGCCTGGACTAAGTATGGTGAAGAACAAAATGAGTCATCAGGGACACAGAAAGGTTCATAAGTTGGAGATCAGAGAAAAACTGCCAATCAGTTATTAGGGAAGAAAGCAGAAACCAGGATTTTCACATTACTCTTGTTTTGAACTGGGAAACAAATGCTGAGACAATAGGCTTGAAGACTGGAAACAGATGACATAATAGACAATGTGAGGCAGGTCCATGAATTTCTGAATTGTAGTTGGGAATCAGGCAATGAGCAAAGACAGAAAAGTTGAGTTGGCAAGGTACAAGACAGTATGTGGGTGGCAGACATTTGTCTAAGCCAAATTTGGTTAATAAGGTTCAGTGCAGAAATAGACAATTGACAAGAGACAAATCAGGCCAGAGCCATAATGGTTAGTGAGCTCAAGCTGTGGCAACAACAGCACCATGGATAGCTCCATGCTACTACTGTTCTGATAGCAGCTACTGGAATTCTATCTCTACATGTTCAAAATATCCTGTTGTTCTGATCCTTTAGGTGGAGTTCTTTGTTTGGACATTCAAGTCTTTGATGTCTGCATCTTGAGGTTAGGGATTTTCTTTATTCATTCAGAAGCCTGGGTTAGATAATCAAATCATGTTGGATTGAGTCCAAGTATTGAGTATATTTAGATCTATTTGTATTGTACAGTTATTTCAAACTTACCCACTTAGGGAATTTCTGGATTTGTTTAACTTATGCTCTGATTCTCCTGATCCTAGAATCATACAAGTGTTCTTGATTTGTGAGATGATAAGATGATATATATGGCTCTTGATTAAAAACTGGAAGGGACCTTAGAGGTCACTTATTCCAACGTTTTCATTTTATAGATAGAGAAATAGAGACCCAGAAGTTAAATGATTTTCCCAAGGTAATAATAAATGACAAATGGTAGAGTCAGGTCTTGAGCTCAGGGTCTTTGACCTTATATCCAATGTTCTTTTCACTGAACTATGGTGTCTTATAACCCGATTGCTTACTGTTCTTCTTTCTGCTTTTGTCTGTCAGTTGTCCAAGTGATCTGTGTTGATGAGGATCTTGGTCTCACTTCTATTCAGTTCAGATCAGTGCACTGTGCTTCAGTGTGATTAATTTAATCTAAGTTGGATTCATTGATATAAATTATACATGCACTAAGGATACCATCCTTGGCATAGGAATTATCAACAAGAATATAAGTTTCAACTCCCAAGGAATTTACAGTCTAGTTTAGGAAGTAAAAATGAGAGCTTCTATTTATACAAGACTTGAAGGTTTACAGAGTGTTTTGAATATATCGTTTATTTTTTCCTCACACTGGCCCTGTGACATAGGTACAAAAGGTATTAGCCTCATTTTCTATAGGAGGAAATCAAGGATCAGCATAATCAAGTGATTTGCTTATAATCACACAACTAATACATGTCAGAGGTGGGATTTGAACTCACATCTCTCTACTCCAAGTCCAACAATTTCACCATGCCACACATATACCAAATACATAAAGCAAGTGCTAGAAAAAGGAGAGGCAAGTTTTAGTAATCAATTACACGAGGGCAGAGGTAGTTCAAAGAAGACTTTTCAGAAGAGATGGCTTCAGAGTTAGCATGTGAACAGTAGCTAGAAACTCAATAAACAATTATTGGGGAAAAGGAGAGAGATGGCATTCTAAGCAAAGAGAGTATCATGACCAAAGGCATAGTCTTAGTGTCAGAAATATGGAAGAGTATATTAAGCAAATTGCTAACCATCCAACTGGAATGTAGAACATGTGAAAAAAACAGTGAGAAGTAGGACTATGCAGATCTTTTTGTAGTGGCTAAGAATTGGAAATCAAAGGAATGCCCATCAATTGGGGAATGGCTAAACGATCTGTGGTATATGATAGTGATGGAATATTATTATGCTATAAGAAATGACAAGCAGTATGACTTTAGAAAAACTTGAAAAGACTTGCATGAACTGACATATAGTTAAGTAAATAGCACCAGGAGAATGTTTTATACAGTAACAGCAATATAGTTAGATGAAGAGCTGTGAATGACTTCACTATTCTTAGAAATACAATGATCCAAGACAATCCCAAAGGACTCATGATGAAACATACTATCCACCTGTAGAGAAAACAGTGATATTATAAAATAGGAATGAGAAAATCCAGGACCTCATAACTCAGCAGATACTGAGGCATGCCATTTTTTACTTTCTTTCATTTTAAAATTTTGTTTGAGTCTTATACAAAATGACAAATATGGAAATATTTTATATAAATGCCCACGTATAACCTATATCTGATTGCTTTCTGTCTCAGGGAGAAGAGAGGAAAGGGATGGAGGGAGGGAGAGATAGAATTTGGAACTCAAAACTTTAAATAAAATTTTTTTTAATTAAAAAAAAATAATGCTAGGAAATTTGTAGGTTAAAGTCTTATTTTCTGATCTATCCCATATTTTCTGGCTTACTTGCCAAAGTTCTACAACTGCAAATTTACTGCAAAATCTACTCTCTAAGTATTTCCTACTCGACTGAAATCAGAGTATCATGGTTCTAGAACTAGAAGAGATGCCAAAGGTCATCTAACCCAACTCCTCCTGATATGATATATTCTTTTTTTAAATGATTTGATATATTCTGAAATGGAGGCCTGTGAAGTTTAAACAACTTACCCCTGGACACATAGCTAATAAGTATTTGGCAGAGGTGGGATTTAAACCTAGGTCATTTGCCTCAAGGGTAATTGCTCTTCCATTGAATTATGCCATTCAAATCAGGATAACTGCCATCATCTGTTGGCTTGACCAGAGGTTCCACCTAATCCAACTCAGGAAAATGTGCCATTTTGGACTGTAAGTTCCTTGAGAGTTGGGCATGCTTCATTTATGGATTGGTCCCTTTGGTACTTAACACAGTTCCTGGCACATATGAGTATTTTACAAATGCTTATCATTTGATTAATTGGTTTTAGGTTGTTGTTGTTGTTTGTGCTTCATTTTTGAAGAGGACCAATGACATCATGAAGGTGATGTTTTGACTTGAGCATGAATTAGATTTGTCAGGCAGAGTCACACAAAGTTATCAGCCTCACTCTCTTTTCCAGAGTTATCAAGCTCCAGTGGAGAGACAAAAATCAAGATGACTGGTGATGGCCCAGGATGCAGTGAATGACCTTGGTGTCCTTGATATCTGACTAAAGTCCAAGATCTCCACAGTGCCTGCTTTAGCCTCCTTCGTGACCTTTGGAACAAATTTTGCTCATCTGCTCATTCCTCCATGGAAAACCTTCACTTGCTTTGTTTTAGATAGTGTAAGGGATGGGTAAAGGACATTTAGTAGATTGGGTCAAGCCCTGCTTAAATATTATAAAATAGGAATGAGGAAATCCAGGACCTCATAACTCAAAAGATACTTCATATATTCCATGAATGCTTATAATCTTTTATATTCAAAGCATTGTGTTTGGATTTGAAGATTAAAATGATATAGTGACTGTTTAAGGAACTGACATTTTACTGGGGGACACAATGTGTATACAGTCAAATAAATATAAAATATATGCAAAATAGTGCCAAGAATTTGCAGAAAACATTAACAGATTGGGTAATCAGGAAGGCCTGCAGTCAGAGGTGGTGCTTAAGCTGTGTATTGAAAAAAACCAAACCAATGATTCCAAGAAGCAGGAGTGAGGGGAGAGTAGAGTCCATTTTAGCAACCATGTGTGCAAACCCACAGACTTGCTGGATAGAATGTTGAATTCAACCTAGAGGAACCAGCTAATAGGCTAGTTTGACTAATGTCTCATTAAGATATGTTAGATGTGGGGCAGCTAGGTGGTGCAGTGGATAAAGCACCAGCCCTGGATTCAGGAGGACCTGAGTTAAAATCTGGCCTCAGACACTTAACACTTACTAGCTGTGTGACCCTGGGCAAGTCACTTAACCCTTGTTAGCTGCAGATCTCTATATTTCTTCTCCTTTACTATGACATTAGAAGAGGACATCCATGGTTAGAATATATTAATTAAGCTATTAAGTGACCCCACCCTTATCCAAGTACTGAGGAAAAGGACATAGCATGGGAGATATGGATTCTCATCTTTACCTCTCCGCATTCTGGTTCTGTCAATGAGAAGGATGAAGATTTCAAGGACAAAAGATGCTGACAGAAAAGAAACCTCAACTCAAGAAAGGTGGACTCTGGTCAAGTCTATTTACTATTAGAAGGAATGTGGAAATGATTGAAACGATCTAGAAACACAAGTGCACTTGTGAAAAGTCAATCTTTTCAAAGGTTCATTAAATCAAGCATGCTTCCTTATGTGGTGGTCTGCTGCCTGATCCAGATTTTCTTTTCTTCCAGATCAAGAGGCAGAAGAGTTGAGAGACAAAGTGTAAGGCCACCCAGGTGGTTAATGGGAGATCCACCATTAGCATGCACTGCCCCCCAAATCTCCTCCCCTTTATGGGCTCAACTTGGTGGGCCTCAATTATGAGAACTCCTGATATCTGATTTCATCTGGTGGTGGTTTGCAGGTTTTCTTTTTGTTGGAATCATCTAGGGCTAAAACAACAAAGACCATGTGCAATTGCAAACCTATGTAACTGATCTGAATGGAACGCAAAAGGCTGGGAAATCCAAGGGTTTTGGCACAAATGTTGTTTTGTTACGTCCCTGGACAAGGCTGGGTAATTCAGAGGGTTATGAACAGCGAGCAATATTGAGTACTATGTGTTCTGCAATTAGCTTGGTGGAGTTGGGTTGAGGTCATTGTGAGGCAAGATCCCACCCTGCCCACAACTCTTAGGCAGTTATTTTGTGGCTTCGTCACATTCATTGGAGGCGGGGGGGGGGGCACCCGAGGATGCTTTACTATGCTGCTTTTGAATCAATATCAATCCTTCACCAGCACATGTTTTTGCGTTTTCTTGTCTGATCTTCTGTCTGTTCTAAGTCACACACACTGGGATAAACAGATCTTAACTCTGGCTGGCTATTTCTTGCACCACCCTGTATCACTTTGTTGAGTGGCCTCCCTTCTCAGGTGAACCCAGTGAATCATCCAGTTCCATTTGGAATATTCCATGAAGGAGGCAGGGATGATCTATCAAGGTTCCAACTGTGGCTCATTTCCAATATCTCACCTTCATGTCCTAAACAAAGCCCACTCCTCTGACTTCCTTCTTTCTGTTAATATTTCTCCCAGTCACTTAGATGCAAAACCTTTGAGTATCTTTGACTCTTCTATTTTCTCTAATATTCATTCAATAAAGATCTATGAAGTGCTTATTATGTGGAAGGCACTGTGCTAAGCTTTGGGGATGCAAAAAAGGGGCTGAAGACAGCCACTTGAACTCAAGGAAGAGGAACTAGTGGAGGAGACAAGTAAACATACATGTCCAAACAAGTTACATACAGGAAAAACAGTATTAACCTCTCTCACATTTCTTTCTTTTCTTTTCTTTCTTTCTTTCTTTCTTTCTTTCTTTCTTTCTTTCTTTCTTTCTTTCTTTCTTTCTTTCTTTCTTTCTTTCTCTCTCTCTCTCTCTCTCTCTCTCTCTTTCTTTTGTTCTTTCTTTCCGTATTTATTTTTTAATTTTTTTCTGTATTTTTTTTTGCAGGGCAATGAAGGTTAAGTGACCTGCCCAGGGTCACACAGCTAGTAAGTGTCAAGTGTCTGAGGTGGGATTTGAACTCAGATCTTCCTGAATCCAGGGCCGGTGCTTTATCCACTGTGCCACCTAGCTGCCCCCACATTTCTTTCTTTCTTGATTCTTCTACTGCCACCACCTAGAGTCAGGTCCTTAACTCTTTCTCACCTTATTTTTCTCTTGATTCCTTGAGCAGTTCACAGTAATAAATCCCTTACCTGCAAGTCTGTGTTGAGTTGTTTCAGTCACGTCTGGTTCTTTGTGACCCCACTTGGGGATTTCTTGGAACAGATACTGGAATGCTTTGTCAGTCCTTTATCCAGCTCATTTTGCATATGAGGAAACTGAGGCAAATAGGGTTAAGTGGCTTGCCCAGGGTCACACAGCTGGTAAGTGTCTGAGGCTGGATTTGGATTCAGGGAGATGAGTATTCCTGACTCCAGGCTTGGCACTCTATTCACTGCATCACCTAGCTGCCTTGCTGCATTATCCTCAATTTCATGCATAATACTTATACTGTATCATACCGTTATTGAACTTGCAACATACTTATTTACAAGAAGATCGTAAGCTACTTGATAGTAGGCCCTGAATACAAATCTTATGGAAAAAGTAGATTAATAATACAACACTCACAAATTTTTGTCAGTGATGCAAAAGATAGGAACCTAATAAAATGGTATCATGGTTTCATACATGTTAAATGGTTAAGAAATATATAAGGGGGCAGCTAGGTAGCAAGTGGATAAAGCACTGGCCCTGGATTCAGGAGGACCTGAGTTCAAATCCGGCTTCAGACACTTGACACTTACTAGCTGTGTGACCTTGGGCAAGTCACTTAACCCTCCTTGCCCCTAAAAAAAGGAAATATATAAATACCTTCATAAAAGATGGATGTGCCTGTAGTTAGGCTGCTGCTCAGCCTGCACCTCAGTTCCTGAGATGTTTGGGATAGAAAAAATTTTGGCTATAGGTGAGAGGCCTCAGGAGGCCTCAATGGATGAAAATGGGGGATTGGATGAAGCCAGGGCCAAGAACATGGTTGACCATGGAGAGAGTGGAGTGTGTGTGTGTGCAAACCAGCCATTCTTTGCTCAAAGCTCCTACTGCATCAGAAGATATACAATAAATATTGCATTTTACCTTGACAAAGACCTGAAGTTTGCTTGCAGAAGTGGATGTTGGAAGGGTTGCAGCTTGTGAGTAGTGAAATGGTGTTGTTTCCTGCATCCTTTACATTTCTGGAGGATGAATTTGTGCATAAATAGATCCCCAATTCGCACTATGCTCAAATTGTTCCCTGATATTTCAACAGTGTCGGAACAAATTTCTGCTTTCAAAATCAGCACTATAGCAGGACTATTATACTCTCTTGTATCAATAGTCCCTACTATGGTATAGCTTTTTGGTTACATGGTGGTAGCAATTCAATTTAATAAACAATTATTAAGTGCCTATTATTTTCATGGCACTCTGTTAGTCATTGGGAATATGAAGGTAAAAATGGAAGGGCCCTTGCCCTTAAGAAGTTTATGTTTTACTGAGGGAATACATGTCCTGGATTGGGCCTGTGATTTCATTGGTGTAGGGAATGCTAGAATGTCTGTTGTTGTTGAGTTGTTTTAGTTGTATCCAGTTTGTGCGTCCATTTGGGGTTTTCCTGGTCAAGATACTGGAGTAGTTTGCTATTTCCTTCTCTAGACCATTTTACAGATGACAAAACTGAGGCAAACAGGGTTGAGTGACTTGTCCAAAGACACATAGCTAGTGTCTGAAGCTAGATTTGAACTCATGAAGATGAGTCTTCCTGATTCCAAACCTAATCCCTTGAGCCACCTAATTGTTTGCACTTTATGAGGAAACGATTCCTTTGATCCAATCAGTTTGGCACCTTCTCTGTGACTGAAAATGTTAGAGAGTTGCCTGGAAAAAGTGAGAGGTTAAGAAACTACCCCAGGGTGACACAGTCAGTCTCTGTCAGAGCAGGGACCTGAACCCAGCTTTTTGTGGCTTGAAAGCTAACCCTCTATCACACCCCTGCCTCTCTACAACAACATCCTTACACGTAAGAAATAACAATGCATGTACAAAAATGAATATAAAATAATTATAGGAAATAGGAAATGCTAACCATAAGGGAGTTGAGGAAAGTTTTTTGAAGAACCTAGTTCTTGAACTGAGTCTTGAAGGAATCTAAGCTTGGGATTCCAAGAGACAGAGATGAGGAGGGATTGTATTACAGGCATGGAGGACAGTCTGTGAAAAGGTATGTAGTAAGAAGATGAAATATCACGTAAGGGAAGCAGCAAAAAGCCAATCTGACTACAACAGTGAGTGAATGAAAGGGAATAATGTGAAATACCATTAGAAAATAAAAAAGAGGCATATTATGTAGTATTTCAAAGGTCAGGCTGAGGATAACATATTTTATCCTGGAAAAAATTGGGAGACACTAAAGATTTTTGAGTTATCTACATTTTTATCTTACTACCTTATTATAGGGTCCATCAATGCAGGGACCATGCTTTCTCTATTTTTAAACAAATTTTCCCCACCTACCATAGGACCTACCATAGTGATCTGCACACAGGACATTAAGAATCTCCAGTGTGAAGAGATGTCAGAGGTCATCTTGTCCAACACTCTCATTATACACATGAGAATATAGGTACATGGACAAAGAATTATATTAAAAACATCTCGATGGGTACGTTAAGTGACTTGGCCAAGGTGACATAGTAAGTACCAGAGATAGGATTTAAACCCAGATCTTCTGACTCCAAAAATAACATTCTTTGCACTGTAGTGTGCTGCTCAATAACGTTTGAATAAATGCATGAATCACCTCAACTTGACTGGGCACTGGCCTAGGCAGGTGAGGAGAAAAGATGGAAAGAAGGGAAAAGTTTAGGAACATGGAGTGTTGAAGACTGCCCTAGAACCTGCCAGGATGCTCCAGAATGGGTTGAATAGGTTTTGAACTTCCAGGGAATCTTTTTCCTGGCAATCATGCAGCTGAAATACAGCTACCTTAGCTGTAAAGAGATTGTAGCACTTGAAATAGTACTTGACTTGGAGTCAGGTGACCTGGATTCGAATCCCTACCTTTGTTGCTTATTACCCAGATGATATTGAGTAAATCACTTAACTTTCTTGGAGTTCGATTTTCTCATTTATAGAAAGAGGACTGTATGGCCTCTGAAGTTTTTTAAATTCTAAACTTAGGAGCCTATTATGCTTCAGGTATACCTTATGCCAAGACAGCCCTAAAAATATTGGGCTGGGGAATTAGTGTGGGAGATGAAGGTAGAAAGGAAGTTCTCACCTGGGTGGTTTGAGATAGTATTTGAGATAGTCATTGAGTTCTATCATGATGGTAAGGGAAGATTGAACTACATACATATTTATGAGGATTAAAGGCATTATGGGCCTGAATAAAGTCATTGGGTCTTTGGAAAATCTCTAATCCATCAAGAAACATTATTAAATATTTATTATACAAGAGGCAACATGGAATAGTGGATAGAGAAAGTAAGAGGAAAACTTAAAAGTAGGAAAACACAGGTTCAAATATTACCTCAAACAGACTGTGTGACCCCATGCAAGTCCCTTAACTTGAGTGTTCTAGGCAACTCTCTGAAAGTTGTAGAAAAGGTGCCTACTTGCATTAGGTAGTAGGAGTTCCCTGTAAAACCCAAATCACCTTATACGCCTTATAGCTGCCAGGTAAAGTGCTAGGAGCCAATGATATAAATACCAAAAAGAAAAAAAGAAATCCTTTCTCTCAAGGAGTTTATGTTTTATCAAGGCCAAAGAACAGCTCTGGACACTGTTTATCAGTGTCTAAGGCTTTTCTCAGAAGGTGAGGCATAATCAAGGATCTTGAAATTTGGTTTAGTCAGTTTTCAGCATCAAATTTAAGACTCTTCTTTGACATTCCATGCTTCACTGAACTCTTCCCAAACTAAACTCAGGTTTTACCAAATTGCATCAGACATTAAACACTCATCTCAGGGTTTTCCAATGGAGACTTAGGCAGTCCAAGGACCCTGCCCTGCCATTAGCAAATGGTGTCAACACTCAACTTCCTTTTATAAATTGAACTAGGCTGCAAAATCAATTAAGGTGGTTTTTTTCCCCTGGGGAAGCCAAAGGAAATGATAGAATCCTAATATGGAATTCTTTAGGGTCTTATCATTCTTTCTTTGTCATTGATTAATCAAAAAGCATTTATTAAGCACCTACCATGTACAAAGATTAAAAGTCTCTGCCCTCAAGGAACTTATACTCTTGGGGGGAAACAACATGTACATAAACAACTCTATATAAACCATATACAAAATAAATACAAGTTCCTTTTGGGGGTGAAGGCACTACTAGTTGTTGGGTGGGTGGGAAGATCAGGAAGGGCTTCTTGTAGAAAGGAGGCATTCTTGGATGAGTTTAGAAGGAAGTAAGAGATTCTAAGAGTTAGAAGGCAAGAAGGAAGTGAATTCCAGGCACAGGGGTCATTTCCTAGAGTGGTTGGGCAGATACATTTTACCAGTAAGATACAAATTTTCTTTTCCTAAAGAGAGTCTTATGGGATATGGAAGAAAAAAGTTAAGAAGACATTACAATCTCTTACCTTATCTATCCTTTCCTTATATGCTCTGTGTGCTTCATACCCCAATAATAACCATTCATTTTTTCAAAGTGCTTTGAGATTTGCGAAGTACTTTCCCTATGATAACCCAGTGAGATAGGTAGCCCCATTTTACACATAGGGAAATGGATTCAAAAAGGTAGGATGATTGGCTTAGGATCACATAGGGAGCAAATGTTAAAGCCAGGATTTAAGCCAGGTCTCTTGATTTTAGATCTAGTACTCTTTCACCCATACTCTCACTTCATATTCAGTCTATCCTATTTTATCCCCTAGTCTTGGGACTTAATGAGGAAGAGAAATAGGGAGGAAGAAGGACAAGGATGACTGTACTAAGAGCAGAGCTGAGCAGAGTCAAGGGTCAAGTTGCCTCCTATTAGATTTTAGCCCATTGTTCTAGCTTGTCAAGATATTTTCAGGTGTTAATTTTGTCATCTGATCTTTTATTTATCCCTCCTAGATTTCTGGCAAATGAAAATTGATACTCATGCCATTTACAAATTCAAAATCAATTTTTTGCAATAGAATAGAGCCAACAATTAGAGCCAACAACCTCATGAGATGGGTAGTATGGATATTATTTTCCTCATTTTAGAGATCAATTTATCTTGAGTCTTCTAAATTTCTGCAACAACAGAGTAAGGTGGTATAAGCCCTAGGCAATTTTGGCAAATAGCTTTGACATCTTTCTATATCTCCCTTCATTGTCCCTTCCTCTTTGCCAGAGTAAGATTGGAATATATCAATCTCCCTCCTAGTTTAATTTTTTTTGATCTATCAATTACCTCTTTCTCAGCCAGCTGTTCAATCAGTTTTGAATCTATCTAATTTTATTGTCATTATCTAGGCCAAATCTTTCCATCTTGCCCATTAGACCTTCGACTTCTTGAGAGTAGGTCTTCCTGACTCCAAGTCCAGCACTCTAGTCATTGTATGACCTAGCTGACTGCTAGCTTGAAGTGATATGAAAACATCAGTTTTTATTATCAGTCTAGTAATCTCACAAAAAATAAATATCAAGTTAGTTTATTGTGACTTTTCTTAAAAAACATTTTGAATGTATACCTTTTGTTTTTTACTTCACATTAGTGTCTTCTTATTACAAATCCTTTGCTACCTTCTTTGTACTCTCCTTTGTAACAAAGAAAAATGTTTAAATAGAACTGACTGACAAAGCTTCTGATGATATGTGCAAAATTCTCTTCCCATCAGCTCCTCTACAAAGAGGAGCAGGGTATGTTTCATCTCTTTTCTAGGACCAAGATTGATCATGACTTTAAAAAAGATATATTTATTTATTTATTTTTGAGTATGACTTGTTTTTGAAGAAATCCTTTTAGTTTATCATTCACAATGTCCACTGCCTCATTTCCTAAATGCTCATAAACCATGCCTTTAAATAATAAAATTTTAGAATTTTTTATTTAAAAAATTCACTTCTTTATTTGCTTATTTATCTGCCTCCAACAACCCTCTCCCCACTCCCACCACTGAGCAAATTTTTAGAAAGATAAAACCAGACCCAATAAATAAACCTGTCAGGACATGACCTTATAACCTGACAAAACAAATTCTTACATTAGCCACACTGGAAAATGTATTTCTCTACATTTTAAATTCATCAGCTCTTTGGCTAGAGGTGTGTGACATGGTTTTCCTTCAGTCTTATGGATTTAAGTTTTGATTTTATATATTGCTCAGAATTCCAAAGTCTTTCACAGTTATTTTTCTCTATGATGTTATCATTGTATAAATTGTTCTCCAAGTTCTGCTCACTATTCTGTTTTGGCTCATAGAAATTTTCCTAGTTTCCTCTGATACTATCCCATCATTTCTTATGATAAGATAATAATCCATGTCATTCTTACACCATAATTTGTTTAACCGTTCCTAAGAAGGAGGAAAACCCCTTAGTTTTTGATTTTGGGCTACCACAAAAAGAGTTGCTATAAATATTTTTATACATATAGAGCCTTTTCCTCTTTCTTTGATTTTTTTTTTGAGTATAGGTCTAGCAGTGGTGAAAACTGTATCAAAGAGTATGCAAATTTCTGTAGCTTTTTGGACATAGTTCCAAATTATTTTCCAGAATAACTGGATCAAATTTTAGAATATTACTAGGAAAGATTGATGGCAAAAAGAAAAGTGGACTGCAGAGGATGAAATGGATAGATAGTGTCATGGAAATAATGAACACGAACTTAGACAGACTTCAAGAGACAATGGAGGCGCAGGTAGGTGGCACAGTGGATAAAGCACTGGCTCTGGATTCAGAAGAACCCGAGTTCAAATCTGGCCTCAGACTCTTGACACTTACTAGCTGTGTGACCTTGGGAAAATCACTTAACCCTCATTGTCCAGACCAAAAAAAAAAAAAAAGCCAAGAGACAATGGAGGATAGAAGGGATTGGCATGCTATGGTCTATGGGGCCATGAAGAGTTGGACATGATTAAAAGACTGAAAAACAAGAACAACAACTGGGAACTCAAGGCAAGTTCATTGGCTTGTAGTAGGAAGAATCTTCCTTCTACTTTTTCACAAATTAGGACTTATTTTTTTCCCTGAAATAGATTGTAAACTCTTTTAGGGTAGTGGTTATCTTTTATTTTCTTTATTTTCCCACAGTTCTTAGTGTAGTGTTTTCTACACAGCAAGTGCTGAGAAAATGCTTATTAAGCAATTGAATTTTTTTCTACAGCATACCCATCCATCAATTATATGGAGACACAAAGACTCATGGGAGACACATCATCTTTAAAAAAAATTTTTTTTATTGTTTACCATTTTACCTTTTTGGGTTGAGCCTTCTGGAACTTCAGTTATCTTGGGCAACTTGTAGTTCTCTGTCTGGACCTCTTTTGCTGGGCCCTGAAAGATAGCAGGTATTTTCTCACTTCTAGAAGAGTCCAAAAAGGGAAGTAAGTTCCATAGGCAAAGGCTTTCCAGTCATTCCTGTGGGGAAGAATATTGTACCCTGCTAAATACCACTTAAAAACATGGGTATAAAGAAGAGAACATTCCAGGAGGGGAAAGAAGCAAAATAAGGCAAGAGCCAGCTGGGAGGATTTGGATTTATTTGGATCCTAGATGTTTAGTATTTCTACCCAATGAGCTTGAGCCAGTTGTGGGCTTTGTGGCTTGGAGAAGGGTGTGCTCTTTGGCTCTGCAGTGATGCTGGTCTCTTGCTATGTGGGTATTGGTGTCTGCAGCTGGATGGAGTGAGGGTATGGAATTTCACTTGGCACTGCAGGTGGGTACCTCCCTGGGTTGTTAGTTCCCATATAGGCAGTTGCTCTAGGTGAAGGCAGAAAGGGCTCCCTCCAGCATCCTGGTATAGAAGGATGATGGATATATTTGGACCCAAGTAGTCAGCTTACTCATAACATAAAATAGGAATCAGACCTATCAGTCAGGTTCTAAGATGGTATAAGTCTTTCCCATTTCAGTAACAAAACATCCCATCCTTATGCCTTTGCCCTTCAGAAATCTTCCACTTTCCCCAATCAATGACCCCAAGGAAAACAGGGAGGTAGGGGGGTCTGTATTTTTAATTAATTCTTTTTATTCTGATGTGTAATTTAAAATTCTAAATGTGGGTTCTAATCTATCCCCCCCAGTTTTGGGGGAAACTGACTAAAATCACTGATAAACGAGTTAAGGTTTTTTAAGGGTTTATTGAAAGATAGTAAAAGAAAAAGAAAGATTGAGAATGGATTTCTTATAGCCTGGAAATCCTTGCCTTCCTAAACTCCCACTTCTGAAGTCCTCTGCCACCATGCCAAAGTCTCGCATCAAAAGAGGAAGAAGACTCTCCCCAGTGTCCACTTCCTGCTTCATGTTCCCCTCCCAGAAATGGGAGGTTCTTCAAGCTGATTGGCTAGTGTCATTCAAATTCATTGGTTCACTGTACCTGAAGGTGGTCTCAATGTAAAGTTCAAAGTTTTAAGCTTCTGAGAACAATTACTTTCTTAAGTACCCTCTTAAGTACTAGCCAGATGTACTTAAAATATAGTTAACTGGAAGTAAGCCAGTAAGCCAGTCAATCCAATTCAATCAGTTTAAATCTGTCTCCAGGTGGGCTCTTGAGTATCTGCTAAATCTCATCTATCACATTCCATTATCTTGACACACTGAACTTGAGAAATGCTAAAGAAAATGGACTTTTCCATATACATAGTAGAACAGGAAAAAAAAAAGGATTGTACATATAACTGGGGCTCTCTATTATATGTAGCTTTTAAAAATGTATATATAATATAGTAAATTCATTATGTAGCTTTCAAAGTTATAGGAGTTCTTTCTTTGATCTTGTTATTTTAATGCAAATTCAAGGACAATAAAGGCTTCTTAAGGAACTGATAGGTGAAAGGTTTTCTGTTAGGTGCCAGGGATACAATGATAGATATAACACAGGACCTTATAATGGAATGGGGTGGAAGACAGGTGCACAAATACAAAGGACAGAAGGGAAAGGGAGATAAACATGGAAAAATCCAATCAAAGTGCTTGAGGAAATGAAGACTTGCTCAGGGTTGAGAGTCAGTTAGAGAAGCTTCAAAAATCATGTGACATCTGAGTTAGGTTTTGAACGAAGAGATGGACTTCCAAAGATGGAGATGGCAGGGACCAAAAGCCATTACTGATTTATGAAACAGTATAAGCAAAGGCCTCTGAAAGTGGGGAGGGGAAGCTTGAAATGTAGGATGTGGAATAACTCGATGTAGCTAAGATGCAGGCCATGCGTAAGGGAATCTTGTAAGGTATGAGGCAACTAGGAGGTTTGAGCCAAACTGGGGAGAGTCTTGAATGCCAGTCAGGAGATAATACTTTATTTGGAATGTAATGGGGAGCCTTTGAATGTTTTTGAGTAGAGTTGGTGACATGGTAGTCCATAGGAAGATTACTTGAGTGGCAGTGAATGGGTAAGAGAAAGTATGAAGGTAGGAAGACCAAGTAAGAAATGATTGACACTCTAGGAAAGAAGAAGAAAGAGTTGAAGGATTTTCTTAATCATTTAAAAGCCAAAACATGGAAGAGTATGTATTTTTCAGGAGGTAGAGTGGTTTGGCAGTAAAGAGATTAGGGTTTGAAATTTAGCTCTACTATGCCTATAGAACACTTGACGAGCCACTTTGGGTCTTGGTTTGCTTGTCTGTACAATGGGAGGATTGGATTAGCTGGCTTCTGAGTTCTCTTCCAACTCCAAGTCTAAATGGATCCATATGTCCCATTTCATGAGCTGTACAGGCCATACCCACATCATTCTTACTCCACCTCACCCTTCAAACTTCTTCACTCCCTTGCTAGGAGCCTTTTGAACCTGCACATGACTACCACGAGGCCTGCTCTAGACTCGTTAAGGCCTAACCTTCACCAGTGTTTCATTAGGCACTCTGAACTTTTCCCCCTACCCAATCTCCAGTTAGTCTGTCTTCTCTCCCTCTCCCATCTCCCTTCTCTTTGTCTTCCTCCATTAGAATGTCAATGCCTTGGGGGCAGCTAGATGGTGCAGTGGATAAAGCATGGGCCCTGGATTCAGGAGGACCTGTGTTCAAATCAGGCCTCAGACACTTAACACTTACTAGCTGTGTGACCCTGGGCAAGTCACTTAACCCTCATTGCCCTGCACAAAAAAAAAAAATGTCAATGCCTTGATGACTGGAGTGGAAAAGGCAGGGCAAGATGGGAGCAGACATGGGTGTTTCTGTTTAGAGATATAATTGTGTTTAGAGACCCTTTTCAAGTGAGTAATTTAACCTCCATATGCCTCAGTTTCCTCAAATAATAAATGGGGATAACAATAACACCTACATCTCAGAGTTGTGAGGACAATGAGACAAATGAGAAAATGTATCATGAGACATTGAGACAAATAAGACAATATTTGTAAAGCATTTTGAAAACCTTAAAGCTCTGTATAAGTGTTAGCCATTATTGTTATTATTTTCAAATGTGTATCCACAGGATTAATAATACAGAGTAGAGTTTGTAAGTGCATTATAAAGCCTGGGGACTTCAAAGAAAGCTACTGGGAGAGGGAGATATACTTTGCTTTTGCAGTTACCTGATAACTATCTTCTGGTTAAATGACCATTATTTCACTTGATTGGGTACAATTTTGGGAGTAGGGAAAGAGAAAAGCGGGCTACCAAACGTATCCAAATTCCCTTCTTTCGTCTCCATTTTTCAGACACATTGGCCAATAAGGACTAACCTTTGCATGCTACCATGCCAGGGGCTATAGGGGTGTCCTTACAATTCATGGAGGTGGGGGATAGGTTCTTGGGATCCTTGCACACTGGAAAATCTACAAGTACTGAGATGTATCAACTATGAAAACACTCCCCATTCCCTCCCTTTTAGCTTCTTATTCACTAATTAAACTTTTACTGCAAAGATGGTTTTATGAAGCAGAAAGTACATTGAGTTTAGGAAAGTAGAATTTAAGCTGAGAAGACTAGAGAACAAGTTACAAGCTATTTGACTTCTTAGTGGGTTTGGAGAGCTGGGACACCTCACATGCAAAGACCACATGGGAGCTATGACTAACATTCCTTTCCCTTCCCCCTTTATATCAACAAGCAGGGCTTGTGAGCAGCCTTAGAGCTGGTCCCACATAGAGGAGGCAGACACTGAAATGATGTGATTTGAAGGGCATGCAAGGCCTACCTTTCCTTAAACATCAGTGCCCTGGTACCTTAGGACTGGTAACAGAATGAACTATAACCAAAATGAGGAGAAGGGGGCTTTGTTTGAATGTGCTTATAACTGAGGGGGGCACTCTTCCTGCAGGAATTGCTATTCCTATATCCAGACTCACAGATCTCTGTTGGCCCCCACCACTAAACATTTCCACCATCCAAGGGCCATCCTCCAGGATCCTTTACTGAGCTTACCTTCCCTGGGTCACACCTTCCCCTCCAACCCCTTTGTGGACTCTTTGGGGGGATGGGCTTTCTTTTAAGTGTCACAGGACCTGAGTTCAAATCTCACTTTTGCCAGTTATTCCCTATGTACCCTTAGGCAAGCTCCTTAGCCTTTAGGCTTCACTTTCCTCTTCAGTAAAAAGAGGTGGCTGATCTGGATGACATCCAAAGTCCTTTCCAGAGAAATTCTACGACCTGGGGTCAGACTGTAATCTCCACTATATCTCTTTCTCCACCCCCACCCCCAAACTGTTTCTGCTACAGTGAAGAAAATTCCCAATTATGGATCAAACAGCAGGCCATGCTGCTTTCTGTGATCTTGTCATCAGATTCAGAGACAGGAGAGAACCAAACCTAATATCATTCTGCCACAGTAAGTGAAAGTCACTGACTCCACCAACTGTTGACCCAAGACCCATATAAGCAGAGGCTCAAGACATTTATAAGTGGTGAACTGCTTTTTACATCGAGCCTACAAGCCCTTGGAAGAGTTCCTAGATACCAGCTCTGAGATAGCTCGGACATTTCAGAGGCGGGCAAAAAAGAGAAGAGAAAAGCCAGGGTAAAGCTCATAGGTAACAATAAAAATTAGACATGACTTTTGGAAAAGATTCCTGCTCATATAGTGCCATGTAGATAGCAGTCCTTCCCCTAATCCCACTTTACAGGTGACCCCAAGAGAAGAGTAGGGTTAAGTGAAATAGACTGAAATCAGGAAGCTTCAAAAATCATGCTCTACCACCTAAGCTGTCCCCATAATATAACTGGCCTATTTAGACCTCATAGTCTCTCATTGAAAGATGATAACTTGTATCTGCATGGGGCAAATGGTATCCACTCAAACAATGATGATACCAGATAATAGCAGCTGCATTTGAAAGTTGATAACTGATGACATCAGATATCAGATGCTTACATTGGAGGCTGGATTAGAAATAGTACCTCTGCCATCTATTAAAATCACATATATATGCATATTTTATTGTGGGACAATGAGGGTTAAGTGATTTGTCTAGTGTTACTCAGCTAGTGAGTATCAAGTGTCTGAAGCCAGACTTGAACTCAGGTCCTCCTGAACCCAGGGCTGGTGCTTTATCCACTGAGTCACCTAGCTGCCCAAGATCAGATCTTAAAGACTTATCTCTCTAGCCAGGAGGAGAATGAGCAGTGGTAGCAGGGATCAAGAATGAGCTTCCCATGTTCAGAATCAAAGCCATGGTGAGGAAAGCTCGAGTTAATATTTCCTGAAATAAAAGAACAAAACCACAGAACATTTTAACACTCACCCAAACCCCCAAATCTAATACTAACCAAACAGAAATTTGACTGGTATTTAAATTCATGCATGTGTATATATAGAAACAGAACAAGTGCCAGAAAGATGGTGTTGGTTGGATTATGAATGCATTTACAAACTATTTCCCAAAAGAAAGAAGAAAAAAGAAAAAAAAACCGACAAAGGCATGTATGTACGTGACAGAAGCATTTACCAATCAAAAAGGAAAATGTATTTGTCTGCTTTGTCTCAATTCAGCTTAAAGTACCCTTGAAAATATCTCCTTGTCTGTATTCAGGAGGCCTATAAGAATGAAATTTTTCCCTTTTCGTTTAATCTCTCTGGATCATTTTGCAATCACTTTACTCCTTTGGCCTTAGTTTCTTCATCTGTAGAATGGTAATGATGGAGGAAGCATTATGGTTTACTGGATAACATGCTCCACTTGGAATGAAGACCTAAGTTCAAATATCACCTTTCGAACTTACTGTTTTATGACTATGCGTAAAGTTCTGACCCTCAGTTTTCACATCTCTAAAACAAGGATAATAATAGCCACCACTAGGGGTGTGCTGGTAAATGTTCAACAACTGGCTCTGTAAAAATGCACTGCATCCTTTTAAGTTTAAGCTGCATTATTATCATTTTATCTATCACTTTCTAAGTACAGACAATCAACAAAATAATAAATCAAGCTCTGATCTGTAGCATTTTGCTGATTTCCAGAGGCACAAATGTTCACACTGAAAATTTAGTGATTGGCTCTCAAGAGCCCATACAGCTAGCTCTAGAACAATCCTGCTAACCCCAGAATTGTTGTAAGGCTCAGGGAGATCATGTAGACAAATATACACACTTCATAAACTATATTAAAAGCTATATAAACATTATTTATTATCTCTATTGTGTTTCCTGAGAGGCCGTGTATCATAATCAATTCACATTTGTCTGACATATAGACAGCTGTGTGGTCCTGGGTAAGTAACTTAACCTCTTAATGCCCCTGTCAATTCTGTATGTTGTGGAGCTTGCAGGGCTCTTGTAGATGGTTCCAGGGCAGCAATCAGTTGCAAAGTAGTCAATTGCTGAACTGTCTTGGTAACTGTGAGTTTACTGTATTAGTATCTATATCATAGGTCTGGATAAAAGAGATTCTTTCTGATTCTAAAATATTATTGTCCTGAAAACCACAGACTCTCAGAGATCCAATCAATCCTATACTTAAACAGGAATTATCTCCAAAATATCTTGGGTGAATGCTCATTTGGGAGTAACTACTAACCAGGGCAACCTATTTTATCCTTTGCCAGATCTAAAATTAGGAAGTTGTTCATTTGACTGAGTCAAAATTGACCTTTCTATAACTTCTACTCATTGTTCCTAGTTCTACCTTCTGGAACCAATTGATATCTTCCCTTCCCCTCCTCCCTAATCAATTGTTAAAATTTCAGTGTGAACATTTATGCCTTAGAAATCTAAACCAATCCCCCCAAAATCATTTATCAAGCACCTACTATGTGCCAGGCACTGTGCTTAGTGTTGGGGATACAATTAATAAAAAGAAAAATGGTGCCGATCCTCAAGGAGCTTACATTCTCAAGGGTTGGGTTTGGGTGGGGAGACAACACAAAAGGAAGCAGGAAAGAAGGGGATAGAACAAGAGGGGATCCAGGCAGGGCAGCAGATGCAGAATGAAGTGAGCCCCAAAGCCCTGTTTCTGTCTTTATAAAGGAAGGCACTGGGAGGAGTTTGGTACTCCACCCTCTAAGCCCTTTTTCTCCCATTTATTTAGAATTTTATTTTTTCCACAATTACATGTAAAAACAATTTTAATGTCCATTTTTAAAACTTTGTGCTCCAAATTCTCTTCCTCCCTCTCTCCCCACCCCCCTTAAGCATGCAAATAATTCAATATAAGTTGTACACGTATAATCATAAAACATTTCTATATTTGTCAGGTTGTGAAAGAAAACAGACAAAAAACTCAAGAAAAATTAACTAAAAATGATGCTTCCATCTATATTCAGACACCATAAGTTCTTTTTCTGGAGATGGATTGCATTTTTCATCATAAGTCTTTCAGAGTTGTCTTGGATCATTGTTTTGCTGAGATGAGCTAAGTCATTCACAGCTGATCATCTTACAATATTCCTGTTATTTTGTATTCACTTTGTATCAGCTCATGTAAGTCTTTCCAGGTTTTTTTGAGAGTATCCTGCTCATCACTTCTATTAGCACAATAGAGTTCCATCATAATTTCATCCCACAATTTGTTCAGCTATTCCCCAATTGATGGGCATCTCCTCAATTTCAATTTCTTTGCACCAGAAAAAGGCCACCATAAACATTTTTTGTATTCATAGTTCCTTCAACTTTTAAAAAAAATCTCTTTTTGGATATTGACCTAGTAGTGGTATTACCAGGTCAAAGAGTACGCATGGTTTTATAGCCCTTTGACCATAGTTACAAATTGCTCTACAGAATGTTTGAATCAATTTACAACTCCACCAACAGTGCATTAATGTCTCATTTTCCCCATATCCCCTGCAGCCTTTGTCATTTTCCTGTGCTGTCCTATTATCCAATCCAATAAGTATGAGGTAGTACCCCGGATTTGTTTTGACTTGCATCTTTCTAATCAATAGTGAACTATAGCATTTTTTCATATGGCTATAGATAGCTTGGATTATCTCATCTGAAAACTGTTCATATCTTTTGATCATTTATTAGTTGGGGAATGGCTCTTATTTTAATAAATTTGACTCAGTTCTCTATGTGTTTGAGAAATGAGGCCTTTATTGGACAAACTGGAATCAATTTTTTTTCATAGTTACTATTACTATTCCCTCCATCTGACTCCCTCCCCGTGTCATTTACTCTATTCTCTATCTCCTTTCACTCAGTCCCTCCTCAAAGGTGTTTTGCTTCTGACTGTCCCCTTCCCTAATCTTCCCTCCCTTGTATCACACCTTCCCCTTTCTCTTTCCTCTTCTACTTTTCTGCAGGGTAAGATAGATTACTATACCCAATTGAGAATGTACGATATTCCCTCTTTGAGCCAATTCTGATGAGAGTAAGGTTCCCTCACTACCCAGCACCTTCTCCATCTTCCTCTCCACTGTATAACCTCTAGCTCTTTAATCTGAGGGGAGGGGAGGCTAAATGAAGGAGGGGGCATCAATCAAGACTTGAATTAACATCCTGTTGAATCAGCAAATGCTAAAAATCAGCGTTTGATTTCTTGTTTTGTTTTTTTGTGTAGACTTAAGAAAGTATTAATAATGCAGATTATTATAACTTAAAAGGGTGTTGTGTGTACATTTTTTTTTCAGACTGAAGATTATTGAACATTTCCCAGATCATACCTCATCTCATCCCAGTTCTGTGTGATAGACTGAGGAATACTTGAAATCAGTGAATGTGTCTCCCCTCATTATTCTCTTCTCCAGGTCTAGCAGCCTCAGTTTCTTCTACTTATCCTTTTATGGTATGGTTCTGAATCCCTTCACCATCTTGGTGGTTCTGCCCTAGTGGTATAGTGGAGAGAATGTCAGATTTTGTAACAGAAGGCTTGAGTACAAATCCTTTCCCTAAAGTCCCTTCCAGCTTCAAATATATGATCCTATCACATGTCAATGTCTCTTCTAAAATGTGTTGGCCAGCTGAATACAGTCTGAATGTCAGACAAGAGAATTTGAATTTTATTCTGTAAGCAATAGGGAGCCAGTGATGCCTAAAGTCGGGGGAATGTTGGGATGAGATCTTTGCATAAGGGATATTGGTTTAGTTGTAGCATAAGGGATGAGTAAAGGTTGGTGGCAGGTCTAATGAGGCAGGAGGTAGGGAGGAAACAACTAGGTGGCACAGGGTCAGGAAGACCTGAGTTCAAATCCAGCCTCAGACACTATATATGTGACCCTGATTAAGTCACTTAACCCTTTTTTTCTTTTTCTTTTCTTTTCTTTTTTTTTTTTTTTTTGGTGAGGCAATTGGGGTTAAGTGACTTGCCCAGGGTCACACAGTGTCAAGTGTCGGGAGGCCGGATTTGAACTCAGGTCCTCCTGAATCCAGGGCCAGTGCTTTATCCACTTCGCTACCTAGCTGCCCCAACTTAACCCTTTTTGCCTCAGTTTCCTCATCTGTAAAATGAGCTGAAGAAGGAAATGGCAAAGCACTCTAGTATCTTAGCCAAGAAAACCCCAAATCGGGTCACAAAGAGTGGGACAACTGAACAACAAAAACAAAGAATCAAGGCAAATGGGATGGAAGTCCTAGTCTGGAACCTTCAAATAGAGTTGTTTCTGGTGCTGCTGTTTTTTTTTTTTAAAGAGTTTTCCATGAGGTGTCCAGTAGCTGTTCCCCAGGAGCTGGCCAGGGAGCCAGCTGGAGGCACTTACTGGAAAAGAGATGACTCGAATCTTAACAATGCAATTAAAACCATCATGTTGTGACAGCAAAAACACGAGGAGGGACAGGAGGCAAAGCTGTTCTTTGCTTTAATGATAGGATATTCCAGTTTCCCTGCTGAAAATGAACCTTCAGTGATGGCAAACAACTTTCTTCTCAGGGGCTGATCGTTTCAGAAGAATGTGGCCATCAGCCATATACCAAACAGTCTTTGAGAGCAAACTGTTAATCTGTCAGAATAAAATGTTTGCAGTATTCTTTGGGGATTAAGTTTGGAGATGAGTCAGATGAATAGTGTGGGTCATTACTGGCTAATCACTACTGTCTCCTTGCTTTCAGTGGCAGAGGTGAGACATTCTAATAGACCCCGACCTAGAGATTCATCAGGGAGCTCAGGATAGCTTTCATCAGATCACATCTGAAAATTCCCTTTGTTTATTTAACATATGAAATGAAAAAATGCCCACCAAACAGGAAAAATTGGAAGGAAAGGCACACTATAAGCTTCTTGGTAAATTGGGAGATTGGCAAAATTTGACTTGTCTGCCTACCTTTTGTGAGATCCCCTTTACTAATTTCATTATCTCTCCTTTCACTTTCAGCCCCTTATGCTTCTGCTTGGTTAATTAAGAAGCCCTTCTGTGATGGTCAGTCTTGTCTAGGCATTCTCTTAAGTCAGTGCCTCATGTTGAAGCCTTTTTTGACTCCCTTCCTCACATCAAAACTTATCTGTATGGTGTTCCCTTTTCATGGTACTGTGCTTTGTGTTTGGTGTCAGCTTCTTTGTCTAATAAAAGTCTCCATGATGGTTTGATTGTGGGTCCACTACATAGAAAGAATATAACAATTGGGTCTTCTCTATGCTCTATAACCTATGTACTTCTGTGTACTCCTAGGAATTATGTCAGTGAAAACAGTTTCAATATTAATTCAACATAAAATTAAAATAACCACTTTGGGTTCTATGTTAACAATGTGGGTTTCTAATCTCTTTCCTTTTTCTTCCTTCCCTCCCTCTTTCCCTCCCTCCTCCCTCCCTCTCTCCCTTCCTCAAAGGAATGCCTACATCAGGCTGGCCATCAAAAAGGGGCTTCGGGGTAGCTAGGTGGAGCAATGGATGGAGCACCAGCCCTGGAGTCAGGAGGACCTGAGTTCAAATCTGGCCTCAGACACTTAACACTTGGCTGTGTGACCCTGGGCAAGTCACTTAACCCCAATTGCCTTACCAAAAAAGAAAAAAAAGGAAAAAAGAAAAGAGGGCTTCTTAATTAACCAGGCAGAAAGAAGAGACAGTGAAATTAGTAAAGGGGACACCAAAAAAAAGGGAGGCAGACCAGTCAGATTTTGTCTGCTTTCCAATTTACCAAGAAGCTTACACAGTGTACCTTTCCTATCATTTTGTTTTTACTGTTTGAAGGAGTTTTTACATTGGAAATGTTAAATGAACTGAGAAAATTTTCAGACCTCTTCTGATGAAAGTCATCCCGAGAGAAATGGAATTTACAGATAATTAAACAATAACAGCAAGAAGAACAAAACTTAATTTCCACCCACAGTTATGGTTCTATAAATGTCCCCAGTTAGAATTACAAAACCATTGACTATTAGAACAGCATGGGGGTCATAGGATTAGGACTACGAGGGATTGTGGAGATAACTGAGTCTAACTAATCCTCTCAACTTTAGGAAAGTGAAGAAATTGCAGAGATCAATTGACTTCCCTATAATTACAGTTACTAGTGGTCTTCTTGTCTCCTAAGTCGAACATTTTATCCACTCTGCCACAGTGTTTTAGAGGCCATCTAGTCTTGAAACCATTATTTCCAAATGAAGGTGAAGAAAGAAAGGTACAGTGAGCAGAGCCAGCACCAGAACCCAGATTTCCCCATGCCCTACCAGCCAGTCCTCACTAGGAGTTGATTAGTAGGTAAGGAATGTCTCCTTAGGTGTTTTATGTCTGTCCCTTGCTCATTTGCCTTCTTGCAGAGGTGCTAACATGAAGAAATAGCTAGCCTAAAGGAGGAGAAATAGCAACAAGAGGGACAACAAACTACAAATGGAATTATCAGCTTCTTATCCACTATATCCCTTCTAGCAGGGGAGATATATTATCTTTTTCCAACTCAGGAGTATAGTTAGCAAGTCTATCTAGATATATAGTTGGCACCTGTTACAACACTATCTTGGGCCAGCACAAGGTTGGAGATTGTGTAAATTCCTATACTGGGAAAAATCACATCATGCCAGGGGCAGTGGACCACTGTTTTTCCCTCCCCTAAGAAAAAGTGTAAGTAGTTAGGTGGCACAGTGTATAGAATGCTCTGCCTGGAGCCACAAAAACTCATCTTCATGGGTTTAAATCCAGCATCAGACACTTACCAGCTGTGTGACCCTCCGTAAGTCACTTAACAGAGTTTACCTCAGGTTGTTCATCTGTAAATTGAGCTGGAGAAGGAAATGGCAAACCACTCTGGTATCTTGGCCAAGAAAACTGCAAATGGGATCATGAAGAATCAGACATGACTGAAAAATGACTAAACAACAAGGGAAAGTGCCAAATCTTCAAGTTGTTCTCTTTCAGGCTGATCAACTATACTTTGGTTATGTGTAATTTATCTTCCAGCGACTCTGAAAAGACTCTCAAAGGCTCTAATAATAATGGCTAACATGGATATAGTGTTTTAAGGCTTACCCATATTTTATCTCATTTAATTCTCATAACAACTCTGGGAGATAGGTGGTACTTTATGCCTGTTTTATAGATGAGAAAAATGAAGTGCAGAGAGGTTAGGTGACTTGCTCTGAGTCATTCATTTGGTGAATGTCTGAGGTAGTATTTGAACTCAGGTCTTCTTGACTACAAGTCCAGAGTTCTATCTACTGTAGTAACCTCCCTCTAATAGACCAGAGGTGATCCCGAGGGACACACAAGGGTCAGTGTCTCTCTCTGATTCTTTATCTTCATCAAGAGTTAATCCAAGAAAATTTCCAAATTAAGGTTTGGGTAGAGTTCCTATTTAGGTTTGCCCCACTTTGTCTAATAAGGTCCCAAACTCCCACACTTAGTGTACAAAATGGATACTGGATATTGGTAGTTTTTAGGCATATGATGCTAAAAGCTCACACAGATCCCCAGGAACAAATATGGAAACATAAAACAAACAGCTTATTGGCTTCTGCTGAAAGAGAACTGAACTCAGGATAATGGTGGGATGCCCTTTGTCATGCCAGTAAGTATCCTCATCATAACCCCATAAGATAAGCACTATTTTATAGCTGAGGAAACTCAGGCTGAGAGAGGTTACTGACTTGCTGAGGGTAACACATCTGTTAAGTGTCTAGCATTTGAACACAGATCTTCCTCACTCTGAGTACATTTTCCTGTATCACTTCGCAGTTTGAACTTAATGGTTTTGCTCTCCAAGTATCACAATCTGCAGGGACCATGAAGCTTGTCCTCTTCTTTACCCAAAAAGCATCACAAATCTTCAACTTTTTTTGGAAGTCTGCTGCCCAAACTCAGGAACCCAGGAACTCTTGAACCTGGCTTTACTCACAAGGCAACTTCCAAAATGGATTCTGCAGTGGAATCTCCCATCTCTGATTAGAATGTTAAATTCTGAAGGGATGCCCTTCAAGTGGGGAATGACTGAACTGTGGTAAATGATTTTTTTCCTGTTTAGAATTTTATTTTCCAAATTACATGCAAAAACAAATTTTGACATCAATTTTTAAAAACTTTGTGTTCCAACTTCTCTTCCTTCCTCCCTTTCTACCCCTCTCCCCCAAGAAACTTAAGCAATTCAATATAAGTTATACATGAGTAGTCATGGAAAACATCTCCACATTAGCCAGGTTGTGAGAGAGAAAAGACAAAAACAAAATTTCAGATTAAGGAACTATCAAAAAATATGCTTCAATCTGTTTTCAGACACCATCACTCTGCAGATGGATTGTAATTTTCATAAGTCCTTCAGAGTTATATTGGATCACTGCATTGATGAAAATAACCATGTGCTTCCCAGCAGACCATCTTACACTATTGCTGTTCTTTTGTATACAGTACATTTCACTCTGATTCAGTTCATATAGGTCTTTCCAGGTTTTTCTGATAGCATCGTGTTCAACAGAACCTTTATATAGCATCTTAAACTTGACAAAGAATTTTCTTCACAATAGCCCAGCAAAGTAGGTACCATACATTTTGCCATTATAATCAATCATCATAATTATTTCTTTCCATCCTATTCCCTTCCCATGATATTTACTCTCTTTTCTATCTTCTTTTACCCTATTCCTCCTCAAAAGTGTTTTGCTTCTGACTGCCCCCTCCCCCGCTCTGTCCTCCCTTCTTTCATCCTTCCCTCCTTATCCTCTTCTCCTCCTACTTTCCTGCAGAGTTAGATAGATTACTCCTCCCAATTGGGTGTTTATGTTATTCCCTCCTTGAGCCAACTCTGATGAGATTAAGGTTTTTGAGCTAATTCTGTGTTCTAAATTTTCTTCCTCTCTCCCTCCTCAACCCTCCCTATGAAATAAAGCAATTCAATATAAGTCATACATGTGGAGTTATGCAGAACATCTTCATCTTTCTTGAAAGTGTTTTGCTAGGGCAGCTAGATGGCGCAGTGGTTAAAGCACCGGCCCTGGATTCAGGAGTACCTGAGTTCAAATCTGGCCTCAGACACTTGACACTTACTAGCTGTGTGACCCTGGGCAAGTCACTTAACCCCCATTGCCTAAAAAAAAAAAAAGTGTTTTGCTTTTTACTGCTCCCTCCCCCAATATGCCCTTCCTTCCCCTCCCCCCCATCTCTTTCCCTCCTACTTTCCCTCAGGGCAAAATATATTACTATACCCACGTGAGTATGTATGTTATTCCCTCTTTGAGCCAATTCTGATGATAGTAAGGTTCATTCACTCCCCCACTCCTTCCTCCCCTCCCCTCCCCTCCCCTCCCCTCCCCTCCCCTCCCCTCCCCTCCATAAGATTTTTCTTGTTTCCCTCATGGGAGCTACCTCTCCCCAGTATACCTCTTCTTTCCCCTTTCTTCCAGTGCATTCCTCTTACTCCTTAACTTTATTTTAAAGATGTCATCATGGGTTAGCTAGGTGGCACAGTAGACAAAGCACCAGCCCTGGACCAGGAGGCCCCCCAAGCCCAAATCTGGCCCCAGACATAAGCCACCCCACCCTGCCTACCCCACAAAAAACAAGGATAGACAAAAAATAAATGCTTTACAGATATCATCCCTTCATATTCAGTTCAGACCTGTGTCCTCTGTCTAAGTGTATTCCTTTCAGCTTTCCTAATACTGAGAAAGTTCTTATGAGTTAGAAGTATTATCTTCCCATGTAGGAATGTAAACAGTTTAATCTTTTAACATCCCTCATGATTTCTTTTTTCCTATTTACCTTTTTATGTTTCTCTAGGATCTTATATTTGAAAGTCAAATTTTCTATTCAGTTCAGGTCTTTTCACCATGAATGCCTGAAAGTCCTCTTTTCATTGAAATTCCATTTCTCCCCCTGAAAGATTATACTCAGTTTTGCTGGGCACATGATTTTTGTCTGTAGTCCCAGTTCCTTTGCCCTCTGGAATATCATATTCCATGCCCTCTGTGATGTTTAAAATCTAAATTGTGGTCGCCTTAAATCAGAAGCTTCAGCTCCAGTCTAGCCTAGAGTTCCATCCTGGTTGGGTTCTTCCTGAAGTCCTCCTCCAGGATCCTGCTTTAATCAGGAACACACTAGCAAGCTGTTTGTGGAAGCTTTTTATAGATCTGGAACAGAGGCGGTCCTTACACACTGCTTCAAGGTGATTAGTTGGCGTTATCCAAATCCATTGGTGTTCTCAAGTTGCGTTCACAGTCTAGTTTCTGAGAACAATACCTTCTTAAGGGATAGCCAGGTGTGATTACAATCCAATTAACTTGAAGTAGGCTTAATCAGCAGTCAATCACTCTCACTTGATTCAATCAGTATAGATTAATCTCCAGGTGGGTCTTTGAGTATCTGCTAAATCCCATTATTTCATCACACCTCTGGCCCTTTAATGTAGATGCTGCTAGATCCTTACTATAGTTCCACAATATTTGAATGCCTTTTTTCTAGCTGCTTGCAATATTTTCTCCTTGACCTGTGAACTCTGGAATTTGGCTATAATATTCCTGGAGGTTTTCATTTTGGAATCTCTTTTGGGAGGTGATGGGTAGATTCTTTCAATTTATATTTTACCTTCTGCTTCTAGAATATCAGGGCAACTTTCCCTGACAATTTCTTGTAAGTTTATGTCTGAACTCTTATTTTGTTTATGGTTTTCAAGTAGTCCAATCATTTTCAAATTATCTATCCTGGATCTATTTTCCAGACCAGCTGTTATTCCAAGGAGCTATTTCATATTGCACTCTATTTTTTATTCATTTGGATTTGCTTTACTGTGTCTTGGTTTCTTATAAAGTCACTAGCTTCCATTTGTTCAATCCTAATTCTTAGGCAATTATTTTCTTCTGAGAGCTTTTGTACCTCCTTTTCCATTTGGCTTTTCAAGCTATTGATTTTTTTCTCATGAATCTCCTGCATTGCTCTTATTTCTCTTTCCATTCTTACTTCCACCTCTCTAAATCTTTCTTTTATCTCTCCTACTTTCTCTTCAAAGTCCCTTTTGAGTGCTTCCATGGCCTGAGACCAATTTATATTTTTCTTGGAAGCTTTGGGTATAGGGTCCCTGAGGTTATTATCCTCTTCTGAGGGTGCACCATGATCTTCCTTTTTGCTCAAGAAACTTTCTATAATTCTCAACTTTCTTTCCTTGCTCATATTGCCATCTTTTACTTGAATTTTAACTCCCTCTTACAGTGGGGCCCTACTTCCAAGCTACACTGTTTCAAGCTTCAGAGAGTCCCAGGTGTTTTGGTTTCAGGAAGGGCAGGTTTTACTCTCAACTGGCCTGTTCTCTGGTTAGAAGATAGCCTCAAGCCAACTTGCTAATTAACCAGCCAGCAGAACTTTGTGTGCTGTGGTGGTTCTTAGCTCTGATGAGCCTTTACCCCTCCTCCACCTAGGGGCTCCCACAGCTCAAGATTTCTTCCTGGTTTCCTTCTGGACTGAGATAGCTGAATTCCTCCTTAGGTCCCACAGATACACCTGTATTTCCCTTCCTCCCCCAGCCAGCCATTCAGCCTTCTCACCTGACAGTAAGCTTAGTTCCTGAAGACCCTGGTGCTGTAGCTGATTCAGAGGCTTTAGGTAAGTTTCTCTGGTGTAGCCTGCCTGCGGACTGTGTAGGTGCAATTGTGGGTTTGGATTCTTCTAGTAGCCCATAACAGTCCCCTCTAAGCTGTCTTTGGCTGGAAAATAATCTCAGCCCATCTTTTTGTGGGTTTTGCTGTTCCAGGGGTTGTTTTATGGCTGTTTTTTGGGATAATTGTGTCAGGAGCCCTGTGCATTTAAAGTCTTTCCTCTACCATCTTGGCTCCATCTCTGATAAATGATTGTGATGGAAAGAAATGACAAACAGGATGATTTCAGAAAAAATCTGGAAAGACTTAAATGGATTGATGCAATATGAAGTGAGCAGGACAATGTTGTACACAGTAACAGTAATATTGTATATAAAGAATTGTAAATGATTTAGCTCTTCTCAACAATACAATGATCTGGTATAATTCCAAAGGAATCCCCAAAGCAGACACTTAAAACGTATTTGTGGAATTACTTCCCTGACCACTGGTCCACTGGGCAAATGCTCAGTATTCCTTGGATGCATTGCCTAACCACAAGGAGTTGCATCTATAGGAATTTGATTCTATATGACCAGAGTTTTAGTTCAGTTCAGTTCCATTGCATTCAATTCAACAGATTGCCACCCCCATCCCCACCCCCACCCCCACCATGAAAAGCAATAACAACAATAACTACAGCAACGGCAACAACTACAAGCATTTATTTAGTGCCTTAAGGTTTGCGAAGTGCTTGACATATGTTCTCCTTTTATCATTACAACAACCCTGGGAGGTAGGTGTTATTATTATCTCCATTTTACAGATGAGGTAACTGAAGTAGAGGTTCAGTGACTTCCTTAAATGAAAACTACTAAAAGTGTCTGAGTCTGGATTTGAATTCAGGTTGTCCTGATTTCAGGTCTAGTGTGGTATTGTTAAGCACCTACTGTTTATAAGGTACTTATGAACTCAAATACCGTAAGGTTAGGAGGCTAGAGTCCAAAAAGGAAAGGGAAAGGTGGAGAGAAATTAGAGCTCTCACAACCAAATACCAAATGTAATGAATACAAGGTCAATTGCCCCTCAAATGAATTTTGGTTGAACACTAGATTAAGCCTCCTTTGGCCTCCAGTAACTGATTCCATACACTTCCTTCCATCTCGTGTGCTCTGAACTAAAGTCTGACACATTCTTTCCATTCAGCATCATGCTTGGCATTTTCACTGTCAGAGCATGTGAAATTGGGCATCATCACTGGGCATCATTTCCAAGGATGTTCCTTCAGTGAATGGTTTAGTGGTGAACTTAGGCAATGCTTTTGACAGCTGTAGGAGGTTGTTCTGGGGTGAAATTGGAAATAAATGTCTGATAAATACACTATCTGAATAGAATGTCAGTGTTAACAAAGAGGGACCTTGGAAATCCTCTGTCTTAACCTTTCATTGTACAGATGGAGAAACAGAGACCTAGAGAGCTGAAATGGCTTGTCCACATGCCCCAGATGTATCTCTTAGGATTCTCAACTTTTTTTCAAGGCTCAGCTCCATTGATACCTCCTATTCAAAGCCTTTTCTGATGCCCTTGGTTAGAGTTCTCTGCCCCTTTAAATGATATCTTCTTTATTTATCTGTTTACATTTCCCACCTCTGATATATACAAATTGTGTGACCCTGGAAAAGTCACTTACTCTCACTCCTCTGGGGAAATCACTCAGACTCTAAGTTGAAGAAAGGATGATGGCTGAATTTTAGAAGTAACTTTTTCACCAGGGAGTTCCCCTAAAGTAGAGAAATCACAAGTCTGGTTCTTACCCCCATCCCCTTACATGCTGGATAGCCCTAGTAGAATGAGAGCATTAGGAGGTAAGGGATTGTTTTGTTGTTGCTCTTGCTGTAACTGTTGTTTTGATAATCTCAGTGCTTCACATATAGTAGGTACTTAAAATGTTTATCTAATTCACTTGAATATCTCACAGTGAGTGTCTGAGAGAGAGAGAGAGAGAGAGAGAGAGAGAGAGAGAGAGAGAGAGAGAGAGAGAGAGAGAGAGAGAGACCTTGACCTTACTTCTTTGAGACCTAAGTCCAATGTTTTTCCATATTAATTTGAGGGCTACAGAAATTTCAGGGTGGAGGATTTTGGGAAATATAGAGCTAGGTAAATAAAAACTGAGTCAACTGGAACAGTGGGGAAAAAAAAGCTTTCATAGCCTTGTTTTCTGGTCATCCGAAGTCTTGAGGCTATATTTTCCTAAGAGAATTTGTTGATTCTCTCATCAGGGAGTGTTTCTCTTCCTACTCTCTTCTCTAGCCTTATATTCATGTTAATACTAACAACACTTATATAACATGGTGTACTTTTAATGTACTTTATGTATATTATCTCATTTAACCCTTGCATCCTTTTAATTAGTTCTTTGAGTTCTCAGAAAAAAAGTAAAGATGTAGGATAAGGGTGGGACCACTTCCGCAAATCAGGCCAGGAAAATTCCCATGATGTCAGGTCATTAAACAGATTTTCCAAGAAATCAGGCTCCTCAGCTGTTCCCTCCCTGCTCCAGAAAGGTGTAAAAATTGCTGCATACCCTATAATCCAGACAAGTGGTTGATTGTAGCAGGACAGGGCTAGGATTCAGTAAATCTGGGCTTTAGCCCTCTTGCTCTGCTGCTGGCTAGCTAAGGGATCTTGGGGAAACAATTTCACCTCAGAGCCTTAATTTCTTCACTTATCAAACTAGGGAGTTGAAACTAGATCATCTCTCAGATCTATCTTTAATGTTTTTTGCTTCTATGGCTCTCTATATGTCAGAGACAACTGGGATTTGTTTTAGGGCACCAGTAATTAGAGAATTAAAAAAAATTCAAAGGAATGACTATATAATCAGGAAATTTTTAAATTAGCTGTATTTCCACTTTGGTAATACTTCTGTGACTTCATGAATGGAGAAGGCAGGTGGGTGGTACAGCATACAGAAGGCTGGATTTAGATTCAGAAAGTCCTGGGCTCAAATGCTGCCAGACATTTCCTAGCTATGTGACCCTTCTCAAGTCACTTAGTCTCTCTCAGCCTCAGTTCCCTAATTTTTCCCCCTCTGGCAATGAGGATTAAGTGACTTGCCCAGGGTCACACAGCTAGAAAGTGTCAAGTGTCTGAGGCTGGATTTGAACTCAGGTCCTCTTGAATCCAGGGTCAGTGATTTATCCACTGTGCCACCTAACTTCCTCCAGCTGCCTAATTTTTAAAAATGGGGACAATAAGAGTATGTATCTCACTGGGGCACTGTAAGAACCAAGCATCCTTGTAGCATCTCCAAGGCTAAATCTCAACCTGTATTTAATTAAGAATAGCCAGGGGCAGCTAGGTGGCACAGTGGATAGAGCACCAGCCCTGGAATCAGGAGTACCTGAGTTCAAATCTGGCCTCAGACACTTAACACTTACTAGCTGTGTGACCCTGGGCAAGTCACTTAACCTCAATTGCCTCACCAAAAAAAAAATAGCTAGCATTTATAGAGCAACTCAGGGTTTTCAAAGTACTCTATATGTATTTTCTAACCTTATTTTCATCATAAAGTAGGTGCAAAGTAGGGGGAGTAGACACAATTTTTTATCCTCATTTTATTGATGAGGAAATTGAGGTGTATACAGGTTAAGTGACTTGTCTGGGACTACAAAATTAGTAAGTATATGAGACTGGATGTGAGCTCAGATCTTCCTGAATCTAGGTCCAGTACTGCTCTATCCACTTCCTCCTCTTCTCACAGTCTACTCTAAACCTTGAAGGGATGAGGCTTTCCTAGTATTGTTCATTGGACCCCATCCAGTGTATTCTCCAATATCCATTAGCCAGTTGATACTAACTAGTCATCGTTTAGGAATAAAATTGCACTTTATTTTGCACTTTTTTTAGTGTCATGAAGGAAAACAGATATATCGGATTCTCCTAATTTCATGGCATCATGAAAATCTGCTTAACCTATTGGCTGAAGGTTGCCATACCCTACATGAAAAATTACAGTGGATGATGGAAGGCTCAGTGTGGATTCCACTCAGATCCTCTAAAAGTCACTTCTCTGGGAACAATATCTTTTTGTTTGTTTGTTTGGTGAGGCAATTGGGGTCAAGTGACTTGCCCAGGGTCACACAGCTAGTAAGTGTTAAGTGTCTGAAGCCAGATTTGAACTCAGGTCCTCCTTACTCCAGGGCTCATGCTCTATCCACTGTGCCACCTAGCTGCCCCTGGGAACAATATATATTTTTATTTAATTTAATTTTTATTAATAAAGTATTTTATTTTTTCCTGTTACATGTAAAGATAGTTCTCAATTTTTGTTTATACAAGCTTTCCAATTCAGATTTTTCTCCCTCCCTCCCCTCCCTCCCCCCTCCCCTAGACAGCAAGTAATCTGATATAGTGTTTTATATATATATATATATATATACACATAATAACATTAAACATATTTCTGCATTAGTCATGTTGTAAGAGAAAAATCAGAGCAATAATGAAAAACCTCAAAATAGAAAAACAACAGCACCCAAAACAAAGAAATAGTATGGTTCATTCAGCATCTATACTCCACAGTTCTTTTATTTCCCTGGATTTGGAGATCCTCTTCTATCATGAGTTCCCTGGAACTCTTCTGTACCATTGCATTGGTGAGAAGAATATAGTCCATCACAGTAGGTCAACACACAATGTTGATGATTACTGTGTACAATGTTCTTCCTGTTTCAGCTCATCTCACTCATCATTAGCCCATGCAAGACCCTCCAGGTTTCTCTGAACTCCTTCTCCTCATTGTTTCTTACAGCACAATAGTATTCCATTACATTCATATTCCAAAACTTGTCCAGCCATTCTCCAATTGATGGGCATCCTCTCAACTTCCAATTCCTTTGCCACCACGTACAGAGCAGCTATAAATATTTTTGTACATGTGGATCCCTCTCCACTTTCCATGATCTCTTTGGGAAAAAGACCCAAAAGTGTTATTGCTGGGTGAAAGGGTATGCACAGCTTTATAGCCCTTTGGGCATAATTCCAAATTGCTCTCCAGAATGGCTGGATCAGTTCACAGCTCCACCAACAATGCATTAGTGTTCCAATTTTTCCACAGCTTCTCCAACATTTATTTTTTTCCTTTTTTGTAATTTTAGCCAATCTGATAGGTGTCAGGTGGTACTTCAGAGTTGTTTTAATTTGCATCTCTCTAATCATTAGAGATTTAGAGCATTTTTTCATATGGGAATAGATAGCTTTGGTTTCTTCATCAGAAAACTGCCTGTTCATATCCTTTGACCATTTCTCAATTGGGGAATGACTTGGGTTCTTATAAATTTGATTTAGTTCCCTATATATTTTAGAGATGAGGCCTTTAGCAGAAGTACTGGCCTCAAAAATTGTGTCCCAGCTTTCTGCCTCCCTTCTAATTTTGGATGCATTGCTTCTGTTTGTACAAAAATTTGTTAATTTAATGTAATCAAAATCATCCATTTTGCATTTTATAATATACTCTATCTCTTGTTTGGTCATAAACTGTTTTCCTTTCCAAAGATCTGATAGTAAGACTATTCCTTTCTCTCCTAATTTACCTATGGTATCACCTCTTATGTCTAAATCGTGTATCCATTTTGACCTTATTTTAGTATAAGGTGTAAGATGTTGGTCTATGCCTAATTTCTGCCATACTATCTTCCAGTTTTCCCAGCAGTTTTTGTCAAATAATGAGTTCCTATCCAAGAAGCTGGAGTCTTTGGGTTTATCAAACACTACATTACTAGTGTCATTTACTACTGCATTTCCTGTGCATAGCCTATTCCATTGATCCTCCACTCTATTTCTTAGCCAGTACCAGATAGTTTTGATGACTGCCGCTTTATAGTAGAGCTCCAGGTTTGGTACCACTATCCCACCTTCCTGTGAATTTTTTTTCATTATTTCCCTGGATATTCTTGTTTTTTCTGTTTTTCCAGATGAATTTTGTTATTATTTTTTTAGTGCTATAAAATAATTTTTAGGTAGTCTGGTATGACACTGAATAAGTAAATTAATTTAGGTAGTATTGTCATTTTTACTATATTAGCTCTGCCTATCCATGAGCAATTGATATCTTTCCAATTATTTAGATCTGATTTGATTTGTGCGAAGAGTGTTTGGTAGTTGTGTTCATAGAGTTCCTGGGTTTGTCTTGGCAAGTAGACTCCCAATTATTTTATATTATCTACCGTTACTTTAAATGGAATTTCTCTTTCTATCTCTTGCTGCTGGACTTTGTTGGTCATGTATAGAAATGCTGATGATTTATGTGGATTTATTTTATATCCTGCTACTTTGCTAAAGTTGTTAATTGTTTTAAGTAATTTTTGAGTTGATTCTCTAGGATTCTTTAAGTATACCATCATATCATCTGCAAAGAGTGATAGTTTTGTTTCCTTCTTGCCTATTCTAATTCCTTTAATTCCTTTTTCTTCTCTGATTGCTAAAGCATTTCTAGTATAATATTAAATAATAGGGGTGATAATGGACATCCCTATTTCACCCCTGATCTTATTGGGAAGGCCTCTAATTTATCTCCATTGCATATAATACTTGCTGATGGTTTTAGGTAGATACTGTTTATTATTTTAAGGAAAGCTCCACCTATTCCTAAACTCTCTAGTGTTTTTTATTAGGAATGGGTGCTGTATTTTGTCAAAACTTTTCTCTGCATCTATTGAGATAATCATATGATTTTGGTTGGTTTTCTTATTGATGTGGTTGATTAAGTTGATAGTTTTCCTAATGTTGAACCAGCCCTGCATTCCTGGTATAAATCCCACCTGGTCATAGTGTATTATCCTGGTGATCACTTGCTATAATCTCCTTGCTAATATCTTATTGAAGATTTTAGCATCAATATTCATTAGGGAAATTGTCTATAATTTTCTTTCTCTGTTTTTGCTTTGCCTGGTTTTGGTATCATCATTATATTTGTGTCATAAAACGAATTTGGTAGATCCCCTTCTTCACCTATTTTCCCAAATAATTTGTATAATATTGGAATTAATTGTTTTTAAATGTTTGGTAAAATTCACTTGTAAACCCATCTGGCCCTGGGGATTTTTTCTTAGGGAGTTCATTAATGGCTTGTTTAATTTCTTTTTCTAATATGGGTTTATTTAAGGATTTTATTTCCTCTTCAGTTAACCTGGGCAGTTTGTATTTTTGTAAGTATTCATCCATTCCATTTAGATTGTCAAATTTATTGGCATACAGTTGGGCAAAATAATTCCTAATTATTGATTTAATTTCCGCTTTCAGGAGGTGATCAGTGGATTCTTTCAATAATGATTTTATCCTCTGATTCTATGATATCAGGGCAGTTCTCCTTAATAATTTCCTGGAACATGGTGTCTAGATTCTTTTTCTGGTCATAGCTTTCAGGCAGTCCAATGTTTTCCAGATCAGTTGTCTTTCCAATGAGGTATTTCACATTTTCTTCTATTTTTTCATTGTTTTGATTCTGCTTGACTGATTCCTGGTGTCTCATGGATTCCTTATTTTCCAAGTGTCCAATTTAAATTTTTAAGGCATTGTTTTCTTCAGTGAGATTATATACCTTTTTTTCCATTTGGCCAGATGAATGGTTTTTTCCCCCAGGGCTAATGAGCGTTAAGTGACTTGCTCAGGGTCACACAGCTAGTCAAGTGTCTGAGGCTGGATTTGAACTCAGGTCCTCCTGAATCCAAGGCCAGTGCTTTATCCACTGCACCACCTAGCTGCCCCTGGCCAGATGAATTTTTTAAGGAATTGTTTTCTTCAGTGAAATTATGCACCTTTTTTTCCATTTGGCCAGATGAATTTTTTAAGGAATTGTTTTTCTGCAGTCAATCTTGTGCTTCCTTTTCCAAGCTGCTGATTCTTTTTTCATAGTTTTCTTGTTTTGCTTTCATTTCTCTCCCCACTTTTTCTTCTACCTCTCTCAATTGATTTTTTTTTTTTAGTGAGGTAATTAGGCTTAAGTGAATTGCCCAGGGTCACACAGCTAATAAGTACTAAGTGTCTGAGGTCGGATTTGAACTCAGGTACTCCTGACTTCAGGGCCGGTGATCTATCCACTGCGCCACCTAGCTGCCCTCCTCAACTGATTTTTAAAATCCTTTTTGAGCTCTTCCAGGAAGGCTTTTTGTTCTTGAGACCAATTCATCTTCCCTCGGGAGACTTCACGTGTAGGCAATTTGAGGGTATTGTTCTCATCTGAGTTTGTATTTGCTTCTTCCCTATTGATACAGAAGCTCTCAATGGAGAGGGCTCTTTTTTGCTTCTTACTCATTATTGCAGCTTTTTTATTTATTTTTAAAGTTGAGGTCTGCTCTGGGGGCACCAGGGTCTCTGTTTTGGTCTTCTTGTACAGGGGTATAGGTGCTGTGTGACCGGCTTTTTACTCTGAGACCTTTATAGTGTGTGCAGGTCGCCCCCCTGCACTTCCTGTCTGAGCACGCTAGGTCAGTGGGCCTGGTCATGTCTGTCCTGTTCGTGGCCCTACCGCTGGCAACTTGCCCTCTCGGCTGGTGCAGGCAGGTTTTTCCACTGTCCTACTAGGCCACGAGAATTTTGAGTCAGGTTTCACGGGCCTCAGTTATTTGACTGTGGCCTGCAGCTTCCTGCTGACTTGCCCCGCCCCACTTGTCACTGGGCTGCTGCCCTGTGCTGCGCTTCCCTTTTGCCCAAGTCAGACCGACCTTTTCCTGAAGTCTTCTAAATTATCTCTGGTTGGAAGATTGTGTCTCTCTGTCTCTTTGCAGGTTCTGTAGTTTCAGAATCTGTGCAGAGGCTTGATTTAATGTTCTTTTTGAGGGAACAGAAGGAGAGCTCAGGCAGCTTGCTTGTTCCTCTCCGCCATCTTGGCTCCGCCCCCCCCAGGAACAGTATTATAAGCTCCTTAAGGGTAGGAACTATGTCATGTACATTCTGTAATTCTCTACATAGGATTATAGATCTAGAATCGGAAGCCATCTAGTACAACCTCATTGTTTTATAGATGAAGAAAACAAAGTTCAAGGAGATTAAATGGTGTGCCTCAGGTCACAGAGACATCAGAGATGAGACTGAGCTTGGGCCCTCTGGTTCTAGAGAAAGGGCTTTCCCTGCTGCCATGTACTGCCTCTTTCATCAAGTCACATTAATAAATATTTACTATGAGCTTACTATAGGCCTAGGATAGCCCAGAGAGGGCGAGGATTTGATATTGACAATTGATTCATTGGTTTTTACTCCTGTGGTCTTGAGAGAGACTCAAAATATCTCTTTTTTCAGCCATCCTTTATTCCTTCCCTCTCGTTGCTTAGGAAAGAATCTCTCCTCCTTGGTAAGGTTGGTTCCTCCATATGTAATCTTTCCACTGGTAACTTCCTCTCTCACCTGTTCAGGGTTCTTTCTTCATTAGCCTTAACTAGGTACTTTTTATCTTGTAATTTCATTCCCTTTCTCTTCACTGGCTCCTTTCCTTTTTGTTTATGAACATGCCCAAATGTTTCTAACCTCCCTCCTCCCCAACCCCAAATACCCTAAACAACTCCTTGTGACCTTGTTATTCTACTTTTCTACACCTTTACTTGAAAAAAAAGAATTTACTTTTTCTTTCTTGAAAACCACCCTTAAACCCAGCTTCTTAAGCAGGTGCCCATGGGCCCGTCCCTGAGGACAAATTTCAGAGGATTCATGAACTTTGATAGAAAAAAAATACATCTTTATTTTCACTAATTTTTAAATTGAGATTTAGCATTTCCTCCTTAAAAAAAAGGTTCTGAGGTGTCCATAGGTTTCTCCAGTCTACCAAAGAGGTTATAAGAAAAGATTAAGAACCCCAGGTTTAACATCATGAAAACTGGCTTCCTCTCCAACTACCCTACCTAAAATAAGAGCCAGACATGGCAATTTTTGTGCCCAGAGTAAGCAGCACTGAGCACACACTCAAATCAACCAGGGTAGGGGAGGGAGAGATGGCAACACCGGACTCATGGAACATACCTCAAGGCACTACCGTGAGGGAGAAAGACCGAGGTCTCAGGATACTGAAAGACCAGTGACAGTCTGTGCAGGAAAGGAAAGAGGAATTTAGCTTTAGGAGTAGCTTGACTGATATATGGTCATGGGAAGATGGAAGGAGACAAGAAGCACATTATTTAATAGCTTCTTAGTTGAACTAGTTGCTAAGTAATTTAGTAATAATGACAACAACTAGGATTTATATATCACTTTAAAGTTTATAAGTCTGATCATCTCTGGTCTTTTCATCAAGAATATTTGAAAGTCTCCTATTTTATTAAAGCTCTATTTTTTCCTCTTTAGGGTTCTGATCAGTTTTGCTGATTATTGTTGTTGGTTGTGATCCTTTATCTTTTACCTTTTGGAACATTGTATTTTAGGATCTTCTTTCCTTTTGAGTAGTAGCTATCAAGTCATGTGTGATCCTGTCTGTGGTTATTTTGTACTTTTCCTTTTGAATTCTTTCTTTCTGGCTTCTGGCAGTATTTTTTTCTTTGACCTAGAAGCTCTGGATTTTGACTCTAACATTCCTGGGAGTTTTAAATTTTTTTGGAGGTGAACAGTACATTCTTTCTATTGATTTCTTAAAATATAGTAACCAGTAATTTTTTTTCCTATTGCTCTTGTCATGATTTTCAGGTAGTGTGCTGATCATTAAATTATTTCTCCTTGAGCTGTTTTCCAGAGCAATTAAAAAAATAGTATATGCATTCTATTTTCTTTTTTTAGTCTTTTTATTTTCTTTTTTAATTTTAATTTTAATATTTTTTGATCTAATGGAATCTTTGCTTTCTGTTTGTTTTATTCTAATTTTCAGGGAGTCTAATTCTTGGGTAATATTTGCTGTTCTTAGCTATTAATTTTTCTTCCTATATTTTCCTCCCTTGTTCTCACTTTATTTTATATCTCTTGCTTAATTTCTTCCAGATGTTCTTGTAGTCCTTATGGCCTTTAATGTAAAATATGAGGTCCTACTTAGAATTGCTGTGGAGTGACTATCTTCTTCTTGGTTTACCTTCGCAATCTCTTTCTTCATTGTTGTATAGTTTTTTCTTCAGTTTGCTTATGCAGATGATTTCTCTACATAGACCAGGCTCTGCTCCCTCCCATATTCTTAGATAATGTGGAAAGGCACTGTTTGGCTCACAGAGATGATAATCAAGACCAGGCCCCACCTTCTTCAGGAATTCCTGTGTTTTGTTCAGTCACCTGGTGGCTCCACTTAGGGTTTTGCCTGGGATTCTTCCCTATCTCCTACTTGCATAATATTAATCTTGGAGTTAGTTCCTCTCCTTGTTACGACTCTACGAATCTCATCCAGATATTGGTCATTGACTGTGCTGGTAGCAGGCCTCCTAGAAGGGGGGAGCATGGCTTCCCAGATGCTGGCCTGGCTTTTTCTCCCAATGTGACTCATGATAGTCTGCACAGGAGCTGAGTTGACTGAGTGCTGGTCTGGCCCTCTCTCATGTTGTGGTTCTTCTGTGGGCTATCTGAGCTCTGGATTGGGTTGCCTGGGTTCTGGTTTGACTGTCCCATGCTGTGGTTTAGGCATGGGGTGCCTGGGTGGTATGTTGTGTGGTTGGTCTGCATCATGGGGGGTGGTCTGGTCCTTTATCATCCCTGACTCCTGTTGTGGTTTGGGTGGGCTGCCTGATACCTGTATTGAGTACTCGACTAGTCCTATCTCTTACTGTGGTTCTGGGCTGTTTGTGCACTTTGACTTCCACCTACCCTGAATTGGTCTCCATTCTGAACCTCCTGAGGTTCCTGGGAGCCTTCCCATGCATTCCTGCTCTGGAGGGATAAACTTAGGGCCATTTTTCTTTATTATTATTGCTTATGGTCCTTTTAAAAAATGCAACTGGAGTGTTTTTTGGGGGAATCTGGGCTCCTCTAGGTCCTAAAATGGTGCCATCTTAGCTAGAAGCCCCAATACTGAAAATGATGGCTCGTCCAAATATTTAGATAATAGCTTCCATTTGTTTGTGTAGTATACTGTGGATTTCCAAGAATGCATTTGGTGGAAGAGGGGAGAGCAGGATTTAATAGAGCAATTGTAGGAAATAAACTTGTAAGGCAGAGAAATATGATCTTGGCACTTTTAACAAAACACACTTAGGGTCATACGAAACTATAAATATCTTCGGGAGCATGTGGATTTCATTAGGCTTGGGGCTCACTCAGTGCACCTTTTGGAAGGCAACTGAGAGAGCAGCATACATACTTCCATCTGTGCCCTTCTGCTCAAAGACTACAAAGATGCAAAGGGTTTCCAAGGGCGGGGGTCTGTCTGTCTGCCTGATGATGGAAGTGGTGCCACACCTCACCTTCCCTTTTGCCAGGTTCATGGTGACTGTTCCTTGGAGAAAAAAGTTGCATGTGTAAATTCTTCTAGCAGAGGGAGGTAGGGTGGATGGCTATATCTTTCCGGACTACTCTATGTTCCCCCTTTTTATTGGAGTCCAAAGCTGCTTATTAGAGAAGAATTAAAGCTTGGTGTAGATCCAGTGGACACCTGGGTTCAAGTCCCATCTCTGATTGGTTGTGTAATACTGGGCAAGTCACTTAAACCTTTGGAAATCTTAAACATATTCTAACAATCTAAGTGCAGAAAAATCTATATGAGTAGCATAAGGAAGCCAGTTAAAACATAGAACTGTTTTCTAACTCTTCCCATTTTAAGATGTTTATAGGACATGCTTTTTTTTTTTTTTGCAGGGCAGTGAGGGTTAAATGACTTGACCAGGGTCACACAGCTAGTAAATGTCAAGTGTCAGGTCAGATCTGAACTCAGGTCCTCCTGAATCCAGGGCCAGTGCTTTATCCACTGTGCCACCTAGCTGCCCCTAACTCTTCCCATTTTAAAAGCCAGATTAGCTCATTTGGGAATAGGCTTTGTGGTCCATGGACCAACCTTTTGTCATAGCATTAAAATTGAGGAGATAGGTGGAAAAGAAGAAGAAAGAAGGAAGGAAGCACAATGAATTGCTCTCCTTTGAGTTTACCATTTATCTAAATGTGAGATGAATTGAATTGAATTCTCAGGTGCCTAGTACTGAGCCATATAATTTTTTTGAGGAGGTAGGGAAGTGTGGGAGATTGGTCTTGTCCAGATCTCTGATTTCATGGGTGTGGAGTCTTCTTAGTATGGGAATTTTTTCCAATGATATGGATCAGAAATTATATCTCTATCTCTATCTATCCATCCATCCATCCATCCATCCATCCATCCATCCATCCATCCATCCATCCATCCATCCATCCATCCATCCATCCATCTATCTATCTATCTATCTATCTATCTATCTATCTATCTATCTATCTATCTATCTATCTATCTATCTATCTATCTATCTATCTATCTATCTATCGATATATCTTATATAGCCTTAGAGAGTTGCCTGGGATTATTTGGAGGTTAAGTAACTTATTCCAGGTCAAAAGGATAGCATGCTGTAGAGTCAAACTTGCTCTTAGGTCTTGGTTCTTTATTCATGACAACTTGCTACCTCTCACTTAGCACATAGTGGGGCATTCATCAGCAGATTTTTTTTTTCAGGGCTATCGGGGTTAAGTGACTCGCCCAGGGTCACACAGCTAGCAAGTGTCAAGTGTCTAAGGCCAGATTTGAACTCAGGTCCTCCTGAATCCAGGGCTGGTGTTTTATCCACTGTGCTACCTAGCTGTCCCCTATCAACAGAATTATTGATGCACAAAAGAGACAAAAATTTCCACCAAATGGTTTTTGAAATTCTACACAAATAAATGGGGCAGCTAGGTGGCACAGTAGATAGAGTGCCAAGCCTGGAGTAAGGAAGACATATCTCTCTGAGTTCAAATCTACCCTTAGAAACTAGCTGTGTGACCTTGGGCAAGTCACTTAACCCTGTTTCTCTCAGTTTCCTCATCTGTAAAATGAGCTGGAGAAGGAAATGGCAAACCACCCCAGTATCTTTGCCATGAAAACCCCAAATGGGGTCACAAAGGGTCAGACATGATTGAAATGACTGAACAACACAAACGAATGGAAGCTATTATCAAAATATTAAAATAAACCAGCATATCCTTCCTGTGTTCTTTTTGTTTTTAATTACCATTGCTCTGTATTTCTATAGCATCTTCCTCCTTAGAAAAATTCAAGTTCTGCTAGGGTGTTATTTTGGTGTATGAACTTTATTCTAGTTTTCTTACACCAGTCTCTTCAAACACTGTGTGTTGAATGAATGAATGAATAAAAAAGCATTTATTGGGGTCACAAAGAATTGTCATGAGTGAAGGACTGAACAACAACAATAAAAGATGTGCTAAATCCTATGCTGAGCACTGGAGATGGAAATAGAAAAAATGACTCAGTTCCTGATCTCAGAGAAAGAGGTCATAAAAAGAAAATTTTCTTTGAAGATATTAAAGAGAGAAATTTTTATGTGTGCGTGTCCTAAGTTTCCAAATAGGACTTAAGCTCTCTGAGGGGAAGGGCCTATCTAATACTCCTTTGAATCCCTATTTCCTAGCTCAATTCTTTGGACACAGGAGGCAATTAACTAATTACTTATTGAGAATGATGATGTCTCCCTCCTACCCATAGTTGTACCTTCTTTTTATTTCAAAATCAACTTGGCCAGTTACCACTGAGTGCCACTCTTGAAAGTTTCTTCTTGGAGCCTAACCTCATGGTAATTTGTCCATCCTGCCAATTCAGTTGAAGAAAATTTCATTAACCACCTATTAAACTGTCAGAAAGGAGCAATAGAATAACTTGCAACTAGCTTCCCAAGATCAAAGTTTTCTTAGCAACTGAAATGTCTCCAGTCTAGGAAATTGCTAAGTCTAGGAAACAACTGAACAATTTTCCAAACTAGCTGGAATATTTCCTTTTAAAGGTTTATTGAACCTTGTTCTTCCTTTTATCTGCTTAAATATTTTTTAAATTGATAATAAAATAGATCAGAGGCAGCAGGCATGGAGACGGGTGGGTAAGATATCGTTTGTTACATTACATTATGGTTTGGAGGATCATGAAAGAAGGGGAGTTGTGACTGGTACTAGTGTGTGTGTGTGTGTGTGTGTGTGTGTGTATGCACATGCACACTCAATGTAGAAGTGATCTAAACCTTGTTAATTACTAGCTGTATGACCCTGGGTATTTAACTCTTCAGTCCTCTAAGCAACTCTTCAAGGCTCTAAGTGGCAGACAAGGTGCCCAGATGCATTGGTAGAGAGAATTTCCTCATTTAGGTGTTCCTATGCTAAGAAATCACAGCTTTAGTCCTTCCTTCTAATTACTAAAACTTTGAAACATGTTAGTAGGATAGGAGGAAAGAGAAACTGGAGCTAAAAGTAGGAATGAAATCAACATTTCTAGTGAACAAATGGAATCGGCAGGGAAGTGGGTGATTTTTGATAAATTGGGGGTAGTTTATATAAATTGGTAGTGGTTTATAAGGGGGTATCTCTAAGGGGATGGATGAGAGAAGGTAATTTATCTTGACACCCAGGAAGTTATGGGTTCTGCAAAATACCTGTTACATATGCCTTTCCCAAGATGCTCATCAGTAATGGGCATTGCAAATGAGGAATGTCTCTCAGCTTTCCATTTTATTAAAGACAGCAAGGAATTCCCAGACAGAATAAAAAAAAATAATCCAGGAAAAAAAGAATAGGATTCTGAAAGGGCAGAGAGGGATTGAAATCTGTGCTGAGAGAGTTGTGAATGGAAGAATGAGAAAGGAGAGAGGGAAGAAGAAACAGTATCCAGGGGGTTACATTGGAGAAATGAGACTGAGCAGAGGGGCCCTCAGCTTTCTCCTCTGTAAAGTAAAGGGGATTGGATGAGAAAACTTAGATGTCTTTTCCAATTCTAAATCTAAGGTACTTATATTATTATGCTTTGTAATCTTAGGTTATACTCTATACAGCTGAATTGTGTTTGTTGGTGACTCCTTACTAAGGGCCATGGAAGAAACTTTATCTAGGCAGGACATGAGGAAGCAGGGAGGTGTGCTGTCCTGCTGAAACATGTGTCTGAGATATGACAGAAAACTGGAGTTGGCAGTATGGCTGATAAACATTGAATGTGGTAGCCACTGAACTAGCAGATACTGTATTCTAGCTGTATAATGACATGTATCTGGGGAACTCCATAAACAAGATTTGAGGTGTCAAGAAATGGGATTTTAGGGAATAAGACTGGATTGGATAAAATGGCTTTGTAGTGGATCACCAGCTAGAATCTCTTCTCTCTGCTGATCTTGGCCCTTGAGGAGATAGAATATGCTACCCCCCAAAAAATTATTTTGGATTGACCTGAAAATAGATAGATAGATGGATGGATGGATGGATAGAGAGAGATCTATATCTACATCCATATCTATAGTTATATCTATCTTAATACATAAAGACAGATACAGATACATCCATTTAATCTATTTACATATCTATCTGTCTATATCTATCTCTCCATTCATGTATGTATATATGTATGCATGCATGCATCTATCTATCATTCATCTATCTATCTATCTATCTATCTATCTATCTATCTATCTATCTATCTATCTATCTATCTATCTATTCATCCATCCATCTATTTATCATCTATCTAATCTATCTATCTGTATGCCTGCTTTCCATCTATCTATCTATCTATCTATCTATCTATCTATCTATCTATCTATCTATCTATCTATCTATCTATCTATCTATCTATCTATCTATCTAGAGTATTAAGCTCTTATTGTGTTCCAGGCACTATGTTAATCACTAAGATGCAAAAACAGGGACACAATATAACCCTTGCCCTTGAGGAGTTTACATTCTAATAGCAAAAGACAAAACAGAAAGGAGAGGGGCAAAGAGGAAGTATGGGGGGGCAGTTAGGATAGAGGAAGGGGCTACTGGGTGGAGAGGAGAAAGTCAGCAAGTTTGGAGGCAGGGGTGTGCTGGAGCCAGCTCCTATGGGCTTTGGAGAGTCAACTGTCAAGTTTTCAGCGTGAGCATTTATACCTTGTCAAATAATAGAAATTAGGGTTTGATTTACTGTTCTGTTGATTGTCTGGACTTCAGAAAGTGATGGAGAAAAGGTTAGTAATGCATATTAAAAGTGTGAAATGTGGGGGCAGCTAGGTGGCGCAGTGGATAGAGCACCGGCCCTGGAATCAGGAGTACCTGAGTTCAAATCTGGCCTCAGACACTTAACACTTACTAGCTGTGTGACTCTGGGCAAGTCACTTAACCCCATTGCCTCACAAAAAAAAAAAGTGTGAAATGATTACTCTTTTTGGAGGGGGAAGAGCTGATTTTTAAATATTTACCAGCAACCACTGTGTGAAAGCAGAATAGAGTGACCCAGAAGTGAATTGAGAAGTCTAACTGGGGCTCCCAATAATATGACAATTTCAGGAAAGGACTCATTAATCATTAGTTGTGTGATGTGGAAAGCATCCTCACCTATGGTCCAGAATAATACTAACAGTTGAGGTTTATATAGATTTGTGAAAAATTTTCTTCAGACCCACATTATGAAGTTGTTAGTGTATTATTCTCCACATTTTACAAGTAAGGGAACTGAGGCTCAGAGAGATAAAGTGACTTATCCAGGGACAAACACCTAGTAGGTTCCAGAGCCAGTATTCAAATCTAGGTATTCTGACTCTAATTCCAGTACTGTTCCTCCCATACAAAGTTGCCTAGAAAGTGAACACAGGTCATACTATCTCTGGTACAGAATGTAAACTTATATCTAAAACATGACCTTTGATGGATACCTGTATATGAGCCAATAAAAGCTGAGGGTGCATCCTGTTATTCTTTCTTCTTTAGGATAGCAGAACAGATGGAGAAAAAAGTTTTCCACTTAGAGAAGATCTCTTGGGTGTACTCCTTCCTGACCTCTGTTTGGAGACTAGAATAGATTCGTTTTCCCAGTTGAAAGTCTAAATACAAAGGGGTTTTAAATAGTAAAATTAGAATTGTATTCCCCATGCAAATATTTTGTTTTTGGGAAATAAGCGTATTTGTTTAGAGTTAATGTTTCCTAATGTAGCCAATGTATAATAAAATTGACATTTGCATAATACTTGCCAGTCTTCTTGACCCATACCGTGCCATTGGACTCCCGATGGCTCTGGAGGAGAGAGTGAAGCTGATGACTCTGCACAGCTCTGCCTCACTTAAATCCAATTCACTTGCAAGTCAAGACACTGTCCACCATTCTCTGAGAACCAACGACTGCAACGAGGTTTATAAAAGGCTTTATGAACATCATCTCAGATCTGAACCCTGTGAAGTAAATACTCCAGGTTTTGTTATTCTTATTTTGTGGAAGAGGACACTGACTTTTAGAAAGAGCAAACTGGTCACACAGCTAGTAAGGGTTGGAAGGAGGATTTGAAGTCAGATCTCTTCTGATTATAAGTTCAGTGCCTTCTCACTATATTACATGTATATTTGCTGTATGTTTGACAAACATACTCCATGTTTTCAAGGAGAAATCTGTGTGGGTGTGATTTTTTTCCAGGCTGAAATTAATCAGATTAGCTGACTCTTACTAGGTGTGTGACCCTGGGCAAGCTACTTTACCCTCATTGCCCTGCAAAGAAAGAAAAAAGTTAAAAAAAGAGTTGGGCATGACTGAAAAATGACTAAACAACAATAAATATGTGTCTACAACAACTACAAATGTGTCTACATGTACATATATACAGAAATATATTATATATACACATACATACATACATACATACATACATACATACATACACACATATTATGTCCTGGTGTTTTTGGGAAGAGACTGTATTTGTAATGCTTTTCCAGATCTAGTACAGTTTATTTGCTAAATTCTCAAGACCATTTTAGGATTTGTATTTGTACATAGTATGGGGATTTGTCACCTGTTAGTCCTAAAGGATAGTGAACTTCTGGTGTTGATATAATTCTCGCCATTTTATGCTTTATGTATCTTTCTTAGAGAATCCCAAGGTAAATAACACTTTCATCCATTGTTTCACTTTGACTTCTGGATTCATGTTTAAGGATTTTGGTCTCTGTTCTTCCTTAGTGAATTAAAAAAAAAATTATACTTATTGAGTCCAAATGACATTTTATTATCAAACCAAGAAAGTTTCCATGAGGTGAAGTAGTTACTTGATGTGCTTTTCCATGGAACCATATTACTTGCCTTCATCCAGCAAATGATTAATATCATGTTTTGGTAGAATTCCTTTTTTGACTTGAATACCAAACTCAAGTTCAATTCAGGAGCATTGATAATGGATTTAAGGCTCGGCAGAGCCATAGCTAGATTAAACTGTCACCCTGAAAAATGCCATGTTTTTTATCACTTGCTTTAGACATGATTGTGGTGGAGGAGTATTATAAAAAGAGAGCAAGGGGTAGCTAGGTGGTGCAGTGGATAGAGCACCAGTCCTGGATTCAGGAGGACCTGAGTTCAAATCCGACCTCAGACACTTAACACTTACTAGCTGTGTGAAGCTAGGCAAGTCACTTAACCCCAATTGCCTCACACACAAAAAAAAAACCAAGGCAAAACAAAACAAACCAAAAAGAGAGCAGGTTTCTATGTGGACTCCAAACACTTGTGCTCTCATTATGCTTGAATCTATTTTATATATTTTCCATATAGTAGACGACTAAGGCAGGAATTCAAAGCTCTGTGATAATTAATAAAGATACTGAAGGGGGCAGCTAGGTGGCACAGTGGATAAAGCACTGGCCCTGGATTCAGGAGGACCTGAGTTCAAATCCAGCCTCAGCCACTTGACACTTACTAGCTGTGTGACTCTGGGCAAGTCACTTAACCCTCATTGCCCTGCCAAAATAAATAAATAAATAAATAAAGATACTGTAGATACTATGGTGCTTTGGAGGGTCTTATTCAATAATCCTCAAATTGATAATGAAATTCTATTGTCATGCAAATGTAAACAACAACAACAAAAAGAAAAATGAACACTGGGCAATTATAATGACCAAGTTTGATGCTGGAGAAGAGCTGAGAAAATGTACCTCTCTCTACCTTAATGCACTGGGGTGGATTTTTGTGTATATTGATATGTTAAATGATTTAAATGAAGTATATATATATATATATATATATATATATATATATATTTCTCTTATAAAATCTGTGTTATAAAGACTAGACTTATTGGGAAGGGAAAAGAGTGACATATCCAGAAATGAATCTGATATAAAAAGAAAGAGATCAATGAGAATAAGATGTTTTAATTGCTTTAAAAGCTCTACTATGTATATCTAGGCAAACCCCTCTAGAAAATAGAATTTAAATAGCTTTATAGAACATAAGGATGTTATATGGACCTGTGTGTATATAGTTATATTACCTACCTATGTTATGAGCCCAGATGCTGACACAATTAGATCACAAATATTCTCCACTGCTTTTGGTCCCAGGGATGCCCCTGACCATTTTCTCTTCACTGAAAAGACTATGGGACTCAGCCTTCACCATCTCAAATATGAAATCTGTCCAGCTCTCAAAACTATCATGCCTTACAAAAATGCTGAGATTGATGTAGGAGGGGCTGACCGTAGGACCCACGCTAACAATAAGAACATCAATACCTAGCATGTATATAGTGCTTTAAGGTTTGCAAAGCACTTTGTAAGTATTATCTCATTTTCTCCTCAAAACAACCCTGGGAAGTAAGAACTATTATTGTCTTTGCTTTACAGTTGAGGAAACTGAGGCAAACAATGGTTAAGTGACTTGCCAAGGGTCACACAGCTATTAAATGTGAGGCTCTGGCCACACCCATTTGAACCCAGTTAAGTTTTCCTGACTCTAAATCCAGGACTCTATTCATTGCACCAACAGCTGTAGCAGAAGCAATAAACTCAACTCGGTCTAAGCTATCATTTGTCTTGGGGATGGGGATGAGCTAAATGCCAGCGGTAGCATTTCAGACAGGGTGATGTACAGTGGTTTCACTATGTACCCTTAGCTCCAGTAACTGAAGTTCAAGTAGAAACCCTAAAGTACCAGTCGTTTGGACTTTGGTGTTACCCCTGATTAGGTTAGCACCCCAGCCAGGGTGAGGAAACTACTCCTGTGCATGTAAGAAGTAGATGGCATAAAGTTGCAGGCCCACCCTTCTTGGAAGGTCTATATATAAAGTGGCAATACTTTATATTCTAATGGTACAAGAAGGCAGGAACCATCTCAGCAAAGTAGAAATGCCGGGGGCAGCTAGGTGGCACAGTGGATAAAGCACTGGCCCTGGATTCAGGACTACCTGAGTTCAAATCGGGCCTCAGACACTTGACAATAGCTGTGTGACCCTGGGCAAGTCACTTAACCCTCATTGCCCTGCAAAAAAAGGGAGAAATGCCACTCCCCTCCCTCTGTTAGGAATGCTCCAGGGCACTGACCACCAAAGCAGGCCAACCAGGAGTGAGCATAACATGGACCGAAGATGTGAATGCTGCTACGATGCACCTGCTTGGCCACTAGAATTGTCCAGTGTTGTTGTTGTTTCCATTTGCATTATAATAGCCATGGTGTATGTGGTACCCTTGGCTCTGTTTACTTTGCTGTGTATCAGTAGAAGTAAGTTTTCCCATGTTTCTCTGAAATCTTCATATTGGTCTTTTCTTATGGCACAGTAGTATTTCAGTACAGTCATGTACAATTGGTTTATCTAGTCGCTCTATCAACAGGCACCTACTTTGTTTTTAGTACTTCATTTAGGGGCATGTCTACCTCAAGCTTGTGGAAACTTTGCCCTGCTGAAAGGGCGATGAGAAGAATTTGTTCTAATGGCCCTAAACGTGGTCAAAGCAGGTGCTTTGCAGCACTTAGAGCTTGGTTAGACATGGAAGACACCAAGGCCATCTACTGCATCTTGGGCCATCACCAATTGTCTTGACTCTGTCCTGCCACTGGATTGTGATGACTCTGGAAGAGAGAGTGAGGCTGATGATTTTGTGTGACTCTACCTCACTTCAATTCAATTCACATGCAAGGCAAAGCACCACCCAGTGATGTCTTTGGTCCATGGACAGACAATAGTACTTCACTAAAATGCTTTTATGAATATTTTAGTATATTGGGAGAGGGCAGTTAGGTGGCACAGTAGATAGAGCAGTGGCCCTGGAGTCAAGAGGACCTGAGTTCAAATCTCACCTCAGACATTTACTATCTGTGTGACCTCCAGCAAGTCACTTAACCCAATCACCTCAAAACATCTGGGGCCAAATCCAGACGTCCTGATGTATATCTTGCCACTGGATCCATATGGCTCTGTAGGAGAGAGTGAGGCTGGTGACTTTGCATAGCCCTTCCTCACTTAAATCCAATTCACTCCAAGTCATGACATCACCTCCTGATGCCATGGCCCTCTTCCAGAATGAAGGACAAACAACAAAACAAGTATATTGGGGACCTTTCTGTCTTGACTGTCTTGGGGCCTCTATAGTTGAGCAATAAGCATTTGTTAAGAGCTTTCAATGTGCTCAGCACAGTGCTAAGAAGCAAGGATACAAAAAATGGCAAAAACACTGTCCCTACCCTCGAAAAGCTTACATTCTAATGGGGGAATTAAGAGCTATATATGTTGGGGGGCAGCTAGGTGGAGCAGCGGATAAAGCACTGGCCTTGGATTCAGGAGGACCTGAGTTCAAATCTAGGCTCAGACACTTGACACTTACTAGCTGTGTGACCTTGGGCAAGTCACTTAACCCTCATTGCCCTGGGGGAAAAAGAGCTATATATGTAGAAGACAGATACATAGTAAATGGAAGGATCTCTGAGAAAGGGAAGATACAAGCAATTGGAGGTGCTGGGAAAGGCCTCCTGCAGAAGGAAGGATTTGAACTGAGTTTTGAAGGAAACCAGGAAAATAGAACAAATTGTAATGACTCCATTCTCAGGATTATCCCTTTGCTTGACCCTCAGATTTGTGTCTGGCTCTCATTTTGCTCTTGACACTTTGTCTTTACTATTCTCTGCCCTTGGCTTTACCATTTGTTATCCGACTAGTCCAAGACATCCTGAAGGACTTTTGTATTTAGAGAAAAGTGGAGATTGGGTTTGGAAAGCAAGATTTAGAAAATGGGGGGGGGATCAGAAGAATGATGGCAATGATGCACGTCCCTCACAACGACCTTATAAGGAGATATTATATTATTAAATGCCTTTTCTAGTGAGCAAGAGTCAGAGCCCAGAGGCTCTCCTGACTTCAGGTCTACCACTCTTTCACTGCTCCATCCTGCTTCTTTTTTATAATGGGGATAGAACTCATCACTGTTGCTGATTGACTCTCCCCTTGCCCAGTCTATCTTGGACCCTCATGCAGGGACTTTGGCAGGGTCAGAGTACAACATGGTTCCAGTCATTTGGGTGGTCGTCCAAAAGGTCTTGCTGGCTGCCACTTTGCTCTGACTTTTACAGATGTACCTGCTATGTTTTGTCTGTGAGGGGAGAAGGGTGGCAGATGCCAATTTTAAATGTTCTCTGCCACCTTTTATAAGGTGAGAACAAAGAAGTCTGGAGGTACCTAATGAGTTTTCCATTTCTGTAAACCACTTCTTCTTGGCACCATGTTAAATTAGGAGGCCTGGAGAGTTTGATGCCAGCACAACATCTCTAGGGTTCATTTTCCATGTTTTGAGATTTCTCCCTGAGAGCCATTCAGAGAGCAGAGTCCTGTTCTAGGGATAGACTCACATCCTAAATAAGGCATTGTTACCAATAGGCAGTGTTTCTAGGGTAAAGAAATTTACACAGGTAAGGCAGATGTAACCACCATGAAAACTATATGTGCCTGAAACTACCTGCATGAGGGTCTTAAGAACAGTGCCCAGGATGAAAGCATAGGGATTGCTAAAGGGTAGGCCTATCAAGGGGGATGTCTCACCAGCAGAAGAGGCCCCTAGTAGTAGAGGGAGTAGCCAGCAGAAGTGACTTGGGATTTCAAAGGCGGAAGATGGGCAAGGTGGCTGCCTTTACAAAAATGTTAACCAGCCTGGGTGCTGATCCAGAGAAAACTCGCCACCTAAGGTTCTTGGAAAATCAAACACAGGCTTCCTCCCCAGCCTTCTCTCCTTAGAAAGGCCTCTCAGAAAATTCTCCTGCCTATTCACAAATGAACACACAGAGACCTAACCCACAGGGGTTTAGCCATAAGTCCTGTAAGTCAGAGGGAAGAGTTTGCCAAGACCCCCCTCGCTCTCTGGGACTCATGGAAACTCTGTGGCAATCATCTTGTGTACTGAGGTTTTGCATAGGCTGTGGCCATCACCATGGAGCATGATGGAATGGAAAACCATCTGTTGAAGCTAGGTTTCTGGAGAACTTTTCCTAGAACATCCTGCAATCTCAAATATATTGTCATCTTATACATCCAGACACATAGGGACTTTCTTCTCCACTTTGAACTCACAAATGGACTGATAGGATCTGTTTTCAGGCATAATAATATCGTGTCACAGAATTAGAGCTGAGTGACCTCAGAGGTCATCTAGTTCAACCCCCTCAAATGATTAATTAGTCAATCAACAAATGTTTACTAGAGGACCAACAGTGTGCCAGGCACGGTGCCAAGTGTTATGGATTGTTGTTGCTCAAGTATTTCAGTTGTGTCCGACTCTTTGTGATTTCATTTTTGAGTTTTTTTGGCAAAGATACTGGAGTTGTTTTCCATTTCCTTCTCCAGCTCATTTTACAGATGATGATGATGAACTGAGGCAATAGGGTTAAGTGATTTGCCCAGGGTCACACAGATGATAAGTGTCTGAGGTTGGATTTGAACTCAGGTCTTCCTGACTCCAGGCTTGGCACTCTTTTCATTGTGCCATTTAGCAGCCCAAACACATGCTAACTTTTATTATTGTCATCATCATCATCATAAAAGTAAACACAACATATATACACATCTATATTTATGTCTGTGTATATATATATATATATATATATATATATATATATATATATATACAATACACACATCTATATCTCTAGCTAGCTAGCACAGTGGATAGTATATCAGTGCTGGAGTTAGGAGGACCTGTGTCTAAATTTGACCTTAGACACTTACTAGCTGTGTGACCCTGGGGCAAATCACATAAGTCTGTTTGCCTCAGTTTCCTCATCAGTAAAATGAACTGGAGAAGGAAATGGCAAAGCACTCTAGTAACTTTACCAAGAAAACCCCAAAAGGGGTCACAAAGACACAACTGAAAACAATTGAACAACAATATCCTTTATACCAAAAGCTTTTCACAGCTCTCTTTTCCCTGACCAAAGACAAAATGACTCATAGGTGTAGGCATCAATCAAACTATGCTACTTTGTGGCCCATTTTTTGAAAAGTGAGTGACTGGGGCAGCTAGGTGGCGCAGTGGATAGAGCACCGGCCCTGGAGTCAGGAGTACCTGAGTTCAAATCCAGCCTCAGACACTGTAACGATTGGAATAACGCCACCTGCTGGATACTTACTGTAGAAGAGTTCTGCCCATGAAGCGAAGGTCTTTGAGGGCAAGACCAGGAGTCTTTTCTTTGGCATCAGGAAGTGACGCGGACTAGTGGGAGGAGGAAGGAAGAGACTGGCGCTTAGTCTCGCGCTCTTTCCTCTGGACTCTGGTGGAGAAGAGAGCTAGAAATGTGCTCTCCCTTTAATAGATAGGAATCTAGGCCTTTCTCTCTCTTTACCAAATTCTTATTCTCCTTAATAAATGCTTAAAAGTCTAACTCTTGCTAAAGCTTATAATTTATTGGCGACCACTCATTAGATATTTTAGACAGACTAGCTAGAATTTTAGTCCTTAACAACACTTAACACTTACTAGCTGTGTGACCCTGGGCAAGTCACTTAACCCTAATTGCCTCACTAAAAAAACCAAAAACAAACAAACAAACAAACAAACAAAAAAAGAAAAGTGAGTGACTTTCAAGTTGGAAACTTAAGCAGGTCCTTTAGCCTCCCTGGGACTCTGTTTCCTTCTCTGTAGAATGAGGGGGTTAGACTAGATGACCCTGGAGGTTCTTTCTGGCTCTAAATCTATGATTAACATCTGTCAACTGAGGAGTTGGATAAAACGACCTCTGAAGTGACTTCCAGCTGTGGATTTGTGATCCCATGAAAGCACCCACCACTTGTCCATCCTCCATTGGGCTGTAAGTAGAAACAGATGTTGCACCTGCAATGAATTGTCTGCCTACCTCCATTCTTCCCTCCCCCAAAGAAGTTTTCCCCAAACCTCCCAAGGAAAATGTCCAGTTCATGCCAGGCTTGCTTCTATTTTAGCTTACCCAGATGTCTGAGACAGGTGTGAAGGGGGAAGGCTCAGGATTGTTTTCTGTCCTTCCTGTCATCAATCATTCCTCTTCTCCAACTGGCTCAGGGCAAAGGAGACGTCTCATTTGCAAACCAGGTCCTGCCACCCCATGCTATACCTTCCCAAGCCAAACAGGACTGACATTTGCTGGGATTTGGGATTGGCAGACTGTCCTGCTTCTGACATGGGGTGGCACAGAAAAATGGATGGAAAGCTTAATGCCTGAAAACGCCTAGAGACAACATCTCAGCCACATCCCCACACCCTGTTCTTCAATGAGACGCTTGGACCTACATCTTAGAGGCAGGCTAGTTGTTGGATTGCTGATCTGGCTTTTGTTGATATAGTGGGTCCTTGTGTATTTGAAAGAGCAGTTGCCCGGGAGTCTGGGGAGCTGAGTACTAACTGGGTCTCTGACATGAGTTCATCGTGTAAATTTGGGCAAATCATTTCACTTCTGGGGCTTCAGATCTTCCTGTCAAATGAAGGTTCTGGGTTTGGATTCAGAGGACCTGGGTTCAAATCCTTGTTACTTGTGTGAGTTTGAGTTTGGACAAGTCACTTAACTTCCATGGACTTCAGCTTTATCATTTGTAAAAACGATGTGTCTAATGCTCTGGGTAGCCTTCTCTCTCTCTCTGTCTCTCTCTGTCTCTGTCTCTCCATTCATCCAGATACATAATACACATATGCACATATATAAGTGGGCATGCATACATATGTGACCCCAGAAGATCTTGAAGGACCTCTTTGACTATAAATATTCAACGTTGATTAAAGTGGCAAGAATTGGCAAGGAAGACAATTTTAAGATAAGAGAGGCAGCAGGAGGTTGGAAGTCTGCTCCAAAAGATGTCTCAAACTTATTCCCCTCTAAAGTTTTTATCTTTCTAGGCCTTGTCCCATAATGGAGTGAAAGGGCAATATGTTTTATTCTCAGCTGGGAGTTCGGAGACCTAGGTTTTAGTTATGTGTGAAATTACTTAACATCTTTGGACCTGAGATTCCTCTTCTGAAAAATGAAGGGGCTGAACTATGTGGCTGACTCCAAAGACCAAGGGCATTTTTAGGCAACATTTTCAAGCCTGAAGTCACATTAAGATCATAGACTTGGAGTTGGATGGGACCTTAGAGGTCATCTAGTTCAACCCCTTCACTTTTGCTTGTTTGTTTGTTTGTTTTTAGTGAGGCAATTGGGGTTAAGTGACTTGCTCAGGGTCACACAGCTAGTAAGTGTTAAGTGTCTGAGGTCGGATTTGAACTCAGGTACTCCTGACTCCAGGGCTGGTGCTCTATCCACTGCACCACCTAGCCACCCCAACCCCTTCACTTTTACATACGGGGAAATTGGGGCCCAGGGAGTGAAGTGACTTGTTGAACATCATGCAAGTAGTAAAAAGCTGAGGTGGGAACACTTATAAGGTCCTTTCTATCTCTGAAATATTTCTGATCCCATATTTCTCTTTTCTCATTTATTAAATTACAAGTCCTGCATAAGATGACCTCTCAGGTCCAGTGCTATCTCTCTCATCTCTCTTTCTTTGTCTCTCTGTCTCTCTTTCTCTCTGTCTCTCTCTCTCCCCCTACCTATCAATCATCTATCTATCTATCTATCTATCTATCTATCTATCTATCTATCTATCTATCTATCTATCTATCTATCTATCTACCTACCTACCTACCTACCTACCTACCTACCTATCTATCTATCTATCTATCTATCTATCTATCTATCTATCTATCTATCTATCTATCTATCTATCTATCTATCTATCATCACCTATCTATGTATCTATGATCTACCTATCTCTGTCTATCTACATACATATACACATACATAGACACATCATGCATATACATATACTTATACCTATAATACACACAAATACACACATATATCATCTAAAGACTGAAATTGCTCTTTGTGCTGAACTGATATCAAAAACAATTCATGGCAAAAGGACATTGACTATTGCTTTTGTGGCCTAGGTGGTAAAAGCTGTGTACCTTTATGAGGAGTCACCAACTGCATGGGAATGTGTGGAAAGTAAAGCCAAGAATTCAGAGGGGTGTCTTAGGTGTTCCTCATGTCTTTGTACAGAGGAAATGGGGTGAGTCAGAACCCAGCCACCTGGAAGGCCTTCCACAATACCTATGTAACCTTGGGAAAGTCACACAACAGACTCCCTGAGACTCAGCATCTTCTATCAATGGGGGGTTGGTCTATGGTTCTTTCCAGTTTTAAAGATGTGATTTGATGATTGTCTCCCCTTCTCAAAAATCAACTTCTCTTTAAGACCTGGCTAAAATTTTACCTCCTCTGTGAACCCTTTTTAGCTTAACTCAAGCTAGTGCCTTCTCATTTATTAGCTATACCGTTATCTGGTAATATGACATAATATGATAGTGAGATCTCTTGTATTTTTATTGTTTTTAAAATTAGGATAATAATATCATAGGTCCAAAGCTGTAAAGGAACTTCAGAGTTTATAGAGTCCAACTGTCTCATTTTACAGCTGAAAAAAACTGACATTCAGAGAAATAAAGGGTCTTGTTTACAGTTGAGAAAACCACAACTCAGTGACATTAAGTCATTTATCAAAAGTTACATTGGGGAGACAGCTAGGTGGCGCAGTGGATAAAGCACCGACCCTGGATTCAGGAGTTCCTGAGTTCAAATTCGGCCTCAGGCACTTGACACTTACTAGCTGTGTGACCCTGGGCAGGTCACTTAACCCCCATTGCCACTCCCCCCAAAAAGTTACATTGGTAGTATTAGCTGTCAGGTGGGATCTGAACCCATATTTATTCTATATGTGTTTTGCCTCCTCGAGAGTTAAAGCTTCCTCTTCTTCTTGTTGTGTGGCCGTTGACATTGGACTTCAATGATTACTAACGACTTGTTTGAATTTTACTCATTCTCTTTTTACCTCAAAGGGAAATTTGACTTGGCCACCTGGTCTTATAGTAGGCATTCTTTCTGGGGGTCAGTCTTCTTCTGTGTTGTCTCAGGAAGCATCATTTAATAGAATGGGAAGTGAGAGTGGAGTCAGGTAACCTAACTTTAAATCCTCACCCAGTTCCTTAATATGTACTTTTGGGCAATTCATTTCCTTTGTCTGGGCCACAGTTTCCTTACCTGAAAAAGGAAGAGGCCAAATTTGATAGTGTTTAGAAGATGCTTTCAATTTTCTATGCTGTCAATTTTTCTCCCTTGGGAATCCAGGTCCTTTGACTGGTTCCGTCTCAATTTGCTGAGTGACCTTGGGAGAGCTATTTCCTTTCTTTCTGGATCCATGTTTCATCTGAAAAAATGGATACCATACTTCCTTTCTTCCTGCTTTCAAGATACCTTCTTAGAGTTCAGAAACCCAGGCTAGGATTGTAGGATGATATTGGATAATAGTCTTTATTAATAACAACACTGGTTTGTAAAAGTCTCATCATTATATTATAAGAATTTCCCAAAATTGAAAATATTACTCATAGAAATCCATCTGCATGTGACCTTTCTCCAGTGTCAACCAAATCTCCAAACCTAAAGCCCTGCCTTAAAAGGACTACATTCCTCTGAGGCTAAATGATATAATACAATTTCAAAAACACCCATTCATTTGAATCACCCCAGTCTCTCCCTCTCTTAATATAGGTTTATTCAGCAAATTGGCTTCTGGCAGAGGACACTGGTTTCGGTGCTACAATTTGTGGCCTATTTAAAACAGACAGAGGCATCTCCGAACCAGCTTTGTCAAAGGCCAAGGACATTTTTTCGGCAAAAACTTGTTGCCACATAAACAAATAGAACGATTTAACTTCAGTTTCCCCTGTTTTTTGGATTGACAACAAGTGCTAAGAGAGAGACAGTTAGCCAGAAAGCAGGCCCTGGGCAGCGAGGAGCCCAGAAAGAGATGGACAATTATTGGCTCTGGCTCCCTATATGGGGGTGAGGCTGGGAGTGAGCTCAGGCAGAGAAGGGACATCTGGAAAAACTATTATTTGCATATTTTGTTCATAAGCCCGGAGCTTGGAGTCTGTAGCAGATAAGATAGTACCTTGAATTCCTCTTGATAGCAGCAAGAAAATAATTTCTTTCTCTCCTCCTTCCTCCCTCCCTCCTTCTCCCTCTCTCTCTTTCCCTCTCTCTTTTTCTCCTCTCTTCCCTCTGCCCCATTTCCCTTCCACCATATACATGTGCCTATATTTTCCTTCAACTTTTTTACTCTTTGTGGCACACACACACACACACACACACACACATTAGATGTATACACAGGCACACATTTATTTTTACTCTCCTTTGGAAGATAATAATAATAACTAGCATTTGTAGAGAGATTAAATGTTTGCAAAGTGCTTTACACTCGATATCTCACTAGGTCCTCAGAAAAACCCTGTGAAATAGTTGCTGTTTATTGTTATAGTCTCATTTTGCAGATGAGGTAACTGAGTCAGAGAGTTAAGTGACTTGCCCAAGGCCATACAGGTGGTTAGCTACTAAGGCAGGATTCAAACTGAGGTCATCCTGAAAACAAGTCAAGCTACCCACTATGACACCTAGCTTCCTGGTAATCTAAGATCATAGGCTTAGATCTGGAAGGTTTTTACGGGTCATCCTGTCTCATCGTTTTACTTCCATCTTCCTTCATTTCTCTTGTTGCCCACTCTCTGCCTCTACTATCTTTCTGAGTGCGTCCCGACTCAAATGCCTATAGCAATCATTTAAGAATAAGAAATCGGGGGCAGCTAGGCAGCTCAGTGGATAAAGCACTGGCTCTGGATTCAGGAGGACCTGAATTCAAATATGACCCCAGACACTTGACACTTACTAGCTGTGTGACCTTGGGCAAGTCACTTGACCCTCATTGCCCCACAAAAAACAAAAACAAAAACAAAAAAAGAATAAGAAATCATTCTGGAGTCTGTTGTCTTTCTTTTTATCCCCATTGCTTAGTACAGGGCCTGGCACAAAATAAAAAGCAAATAAGTTTTTATTAAGTACCTACTATGTGCCAGACACTGTGCTAATTGCTTTACAAATATTTTTTATTTGATCCTTATAACAACCCTGGAAAAAGTAGGTGTTCTTATTATACCCATTTGGGGAGTTTAAGTAACTGAAGCAGGAAGAGATTAAATAACTTGCCCAGTGTCACACAGCTAGTAAATGTCTACAGTTAGATTTGAACTCAGGTCCTCTTGATTCTGGGCCCAGTGCTCTATCCGCTGAGCCACCTAGCTTATATGGTAAGTGCTTAATAAATGCTTCTTGACTGACTGACTATGTAAAGAATCATTGTGGTTTCAGTGAATGAGTTTTCTTATTTTAGGTAGGTCTGCAACAACTGTGCTGCATGGAAATAGAATACAGAAGTGATGCTAAATCTCTATGTTCTAAACAGGAAGTTTGAAGACCTGGATTCTAGCTACAGCTACAGTAAATATTTGTGTACATATGGCTTCTTTCCCTCTTTTGCCTTTATCTCTTTGGGGCACACCCAGCCTGAACTCAAATCTAGGTTGCTGCTCTAATATTTTGAACTGGACTTGCTCTTATCACCTTATTTCTTCTTCTACCCTTCTTTCTTCCACTATTCATCTTGGGCCCTTTTGACCAAATTCTGGACTCTCAATATTTCTATTCTGGCTACCCTTCAAGGCATTTACAACTATTTTGATTCTAGACTGGGGCTACAGCCTCCTTTCCATTTCCTCTCTCTCTCTCTCTCTCTCTCTCTCTCTCTCTCTCTCTCTCTCTCTCTCTCTCTCTCTTTTTTTTGCAGGGCAATGGGGGTTAAGTGACTTGCCCAGGGTCACACAGCTAGTAAGTGTCAAGTGTCTGAGACCGGATTTGAACTTGGGTGCTCCTGAATCCAGGGCCGGTGCTTTATCCACTGCGCCACCTAGCTGCCCCCTCCATTTCCACTCAGTCCTGGGCATAGTATTTCTACTCTCTTTACTTCAACAGCCTTCAGCCTCTAGCCCAATTATCTACTTGTCCAATCCCCTGGCCCAGTGGGTGTGGTTGGTTATTGAACTCCCTGACACCTAGTGGTAGGACATAGCACCTGGTTTTTCTAACCATGTCTTTTGTTTCACCATTCTCTCTTCCACTAGGCCTCCTATTCCTACCAACTTTCTGGCCTATGGTCTTCTTGACTATCAACCAACTCCATATTTGTAAATGGTCCAATAGGTGGCAGGCCAGTGAATTCATTCTGTGGAAGTAAAAAAGTGAGAAACTTGAACAACAGTGTATGGGATAGAAAGCAAGACCAATTATTCCATATTTGGTAGGTGCTTGGTTGTTTTTTGCCATGACATTTCCTCCATGTACTTTTTTTTTCTTTTCAGTAAAAGGTCAAGTAGAAAAATGCACAGGTTACCAGTCCCAAATTTGATCTCTCATTATCGGAATGGAGTTGTTGGGAATTATGAGGATTTGATATTTTTGTGTTAAACTTTATTATGAGGAGGAAAAACATTCCATAGAGGAAAAATTTTGCACACCATGGAGCTGAACTCAAGGGAGTACTTTACACTGTGAAACATGGCTTCCCATACCCTGGTTTTAGACTGTGAGTCCTCAATACTTGGAATAGGCAACCTGGAAAAAGTGAGGTGCTATGAAGTTGGGGATTTTCTCATCATATTAGAGGATATACTTGTTTTTAAATTTTTTTAAAGATTTAATTGAATCAGGAGTGGGTGGGTAAAGGTGCTCATAAACTGTCTGCCTTGATGTTGACTTCAGCCCTCTCCCTTCTTCCTCCTGCACCTCAATGTGTCAATTATGATTTATACTGAAGCCAATGGACCAGGTCCAAATACATAGGGCCAGAAGCCTAACTGATTGGGACAGGGTGGGAGACTTATTAACATAAAATTTGTGTGATTAGTTATTGTAGAAGTATGTTCTTTATACTGAGACTCAACACAGATGATGTTTCTCTCATGAAGGATTAGAAAATCACAGGAATTTGATATAGGGCTCAGAGAAGAGCTTTTGGGATACAACCATAGTTAGGGAGAGATGACAATCCAGCAAGGGACACCGAGAGGGAATAGTCCATATAGGAAGGACAAAAATCCAAAGGGGAAAAAGTGTCCAGGAGAAAAGGGTGGCCAATGGTATCAAATGTTACAGAGAAGTCAAGAAAGATGAGAATTAAGAAATGTTCATTAGGTTGGTCAATTAAGAAATCATTGTTAATTCTGGAGAGAGTAGATTCAGTTGAGGGATGAGGTCAGAAACCAGACTGTATAGGGTTTAGAAAAGAGGGAGAAAAGAGGAAGTGGGGTCATTGAGAAAAGATGACTTTTTCAAGGACTTTAACTGAAAAGGGTAGGAGAGAAATAGAACAATAACCAGCAGAGATGATAGAAAGTAGTGAGAAATTTTTAAGGGTGGTAGCTAATTGGGATTATTTGTAGGTAGCAGAGAAAGATAGGGGAAGCGATGAGAGAGACAGAGACAGAGAGAGACAGACAGAGAAACACAGAGAGAGACAGAGACAGACAGAGAGACAGAGACAGACAGAGAGACAGAGACAGAGAGACAGAGAGAGATAGAGACAGAGAAAGAGATACAGGGACGGGGAGGAGAAGGGGAGTAGTGATAATGGGGACAATATACTAGAGAAGGCAGGAGGGGATGGGTTCAAGGGTACATATAAAAGTACTGACCTTGGTAAGGAGAAGGATCATTTTATCAGAGACTGAAGTAAAAAAAGGATATTGTGGATGATTGTGTGTGTTTTAGGATTTGGGGCAATAGCTTTGATTTCCTCAGTAAAGTACGAGAAGTCCTTTGATGAGAGGGAAGGGGCTTTGTGGAAGGCTTGAAGAAAAAAGACAAGGTTTGAAGTATGAATGAGATAGAAAATTAATTAACTGAAGGAAGTGGGGATGCTTAGCCTGAAAAAGACAGGACTTGGGTCGGGAGAAGGGGGCAGGATAGCTCTATTAAAATGTATGAAGAACTTATGTGGAAGGAAGATGAAATTTGCTTTTTTGATCTCAGAGGGCAAAATCGGGTTATTGTTCCAAAGAGGAAAGCTTAGGTTTACTATAAAGACAAAATATTTCCTAACTAGAGCTGATCAAAAGTAAAATAGGTCATGATTGGGAGAGAGGTGTAAAGCACCCTGTAGGTCTTAAAGAAAAGGCTGAATGCTGCCCTATTCAAGTATAGGACAGACTAGATGTCTCCCGGGGTCCCTTCTTACTAAGATATTGTAATTCTGTAACTGTGAGGACCTAAAGAGAATGAGATCCTTTTGCCTGGAGAAGGGATTGGCAACTTTCTGAAATAGAGAAGAATAATTGGGGCAGGAGGGGCATTATTTTTATTCATATGAAAGATGTTTCAAAAGAGAGCTTTAAGCTCTCTCTGTCTCTGTCTCTGACTCTGTTTCTCTCTCCCTCTCTATCCTCTCTACATATAAATAAATTTTTTATAATATAAAAACATATTTATATGTAATATATAGTGTAGTTTTGTTTTACATATAAATACAGGAGTATTACATGATAGAAAAGTTATTATATAATGCAAATCATATAATATATAGCATAGTTTATATAATGTTTATATTTACATACTATATGGTTTCACATTGTACTGTCTTTTAGAGCACTTCATATGTGAATATATGACTATCTATACATATATACATATATGTTAATCTGTGTACTATTCCCCATTGCTCTTCTTTGAAAACCTTTTGAAAAAGAAGGGTAATAGAGGATAATATTTTTATTCATATGTATAAATACGTGTATACATATTCGTATATAAGTACATGTGCATTCTTATTCTTATATATTTATATACATTAATATATGTATAACATATATATGGATATTACTTTCTCCCATTTCCAATTGCCCTTTTCTTTCAGAAGGTTGCCAACCCCTTTTTTTAGATACAATGATCTCATTTACTTCATTTCCTCACAGTTAGAGAATCATAACTATAGAATGACAGTATCTGAGTTAGAAGAGACCTCAGAAGTCATCTAGTGCCCCAAACACGCGTACACACATACATATGCATACATATTTACATATATATATATATATATATATATAAGGGTAAATACATACATGGGTACACACATACAGTCTTCCAAAGGTTTTAGTGCAATTAAGCTTAAAATTACATTAAGACTTTTAGGATACCCTATGTATTGTCTCTGTGTTTTACTGGATATGTGATTTTGGAATTTCCCAGTGAAAAGCTACCAGATGGGAAAGGAACAGTTAGACAGTAGTTCTGAAAAAACATCCCAGGGGCGTTATAGTGGACTTCAAGCTCAATGTGAGTCAGCAGAGATATATGGCAGCCAAAACTGTTAATGCAATCTTGGCTGCCTTAAGAAAGGTCTAACTTCCAGGAATAAGGAAGTGATTTTTCCTCTGTACTCTGCCCTCATCAGACCACATTTAGGGTATTGTGTTCAGTTATGGGCGGGGGCACAATTTCAGAAGGACATGGATAAGGAGCGATGTCCAGAGGAGGACAAGAAGCATGGTAGTAGGGGGCATCTAGATGGCGCAGTGGTTAAAGCACTGGCCCTGGATTCAGGAGTTCAAATCCAGCCGTAGACACTTGACACTTACTAGCTGTGTAACCCTGGACAAGTCACTTAACCCCCATTGCCTGCAGAAAAAGAAGAAGAAGAAGAAGAAGAAGAAGAAGAAGAAGAAGAAGAAGAAGAAGAAGAAGAAGAAGAAGAAGAAGAAGTAGTAGTAGTAGTAGTAGTAGTAGTAGTAGTAGTAGTATGGTAGTGGTTCTTGGTCCTGTATCATGAGAGGATCAGTTGTAGGAAATAGAGATTCTTATCCTAAAGAAAAGAAGACTCACCAGGGATGTAATAATTGTGTCCAAGTATTTGAAGAGCTGTTGTATGGAAGAGGGATTAGATGTGTTCTATTTGGCCCTAGAGAGGGCAGCTCTCCTGGCACGGGGGATAGAGCACCAGCCTGAATGAAAAAACACCCAAACAACAAGAAGTCAGCCCTAGAGGGTAGAATCAGGAGCTGTAACAGGTAGAAAATATAAAACTGAAAATACAGGCTTGAGGTTGGGAAAAACTTCCTAATAATTAGGACTGTTCCAAAGTGTAATGAGCTACCTGGGGAATGGAGTGGTTTTTCAACTCAATTCAATTCAATAAACATTCATGAAGTTTCTGCTATGTGTCATGCACTGTGCTAAGTGATATGAATACAAATAAGAAAAAGAAAGTCTTTGCCTTCAAGGAGCTTACAATCTCATGACATACAAAAGGAAACTTTTGGTTTTCTCCTTCCTGGAGTTCTTTAAGTGGAGGCTGGATGACAAACTGTAAGGTTAGTCCCATTGGGGATTCCTTTCAAATGTGGGTGGGATGGTGAGAATGGCTGCCAAAGTCCCTTTAACCTCTCAAATCTTCTGATTTTGTGAGTATATGATCTCCTCCAACCCTAACATACTGGGAATTAACTGTCCCTTGAAAAATTCAGATATGAGGGGGTGAGGGGGTGTGAGAGAGAGAGAGAGAGAGAGAGAGAGAGAGAGAGAGAGAGAGGACAGAGAGACAGAGACAAAGACAGAGACAGAGAGAGGGACAAAGAGAGACAGACAGAGAGACAGACAGAGACAGAGAGAGAAAGAGAGGAAGGACAGAGACAGAGACAAAGAAACAGAGAGACAAAGACAGAGAGAGAGATAGACAGACAGACAGAGAGACAGAGACAGAGAGACACAGAGAGAGATTGTGTGTAATTCCCCCTGAGGTTTCCAGGTTTTCTTCATCAGAATCCCATTTCTAAATGATCTTTATCTTTAGGGCTGGGATCCAGTTCTCACTTAGGAAACCCTACCTAGAGCTGAAAGGAAACTTATTGATTCATAGAATCCCTTCTCTTGTCTAGAAGCACATTCTAGCTACCTTGGATTGAAGATCTCATGGTTGAGCTATGAACAGGTCCAGATGACTTCTAAATTCCTTCCAACTTTAATTCAATAACTAACATTTATTAAGCACCTACTATGTGCCAGGCACTGTGCTGGATCTGAGTGGTAAAAAGATAAAAATAAGAGTCCCTGAAATGGATTTCCATTCTATTGGGTAACATAACATGTGACAGATAAGTAAATAGAAGGCAATTTGAGAGGGGGCTGGGGCTAGGGCAGTTGGTGGTGCCTAGAGTGTATAGGACACATAGAGTAGCCTGGAGTCATGAAGACTCATCTTCATGAGTTCAAATCTGGTCTCAGACACTTGACACTTACTAGTTGTGTGACCCTGGGCAAGTCACTTAACCCTGTTTGCCTCAGTTCCTCATCTATAAAATGAACTGAAGAAGGAAATGGCAAACTATTCCAGTAACTTTGATAAGAAAACCTCAAATGGGGTCATGAAGAGTCAGACAAAACTGAAAAATTAATGAACAACTGCGACTGGGGCTGGGGAAGAGATAAATAGAAAGAGACAGAGATGGAAAGACACAGAGAAGCACAAAGACATACGGAAAACACACTCACAAATAAGCTTCTATAGTTTCTAAAGGTTAGGAAGAGATTCCATAATATGCCAAGGGAATCTATTTCCCTGAATGACTCACTGTCAGTGTAGCCTTCCCTATGTCTGAATGCAATCCCTCAGCTACATTTTAGGTCAATTAGCCTCTTGTCTGAAATCCAGTCAAATTAGAGAAAATCTGGTCATTCTCCTCTGCCCAAGCACTCTTTATAGGATTGTGGAAGGTTATTAAATCACCTTTCAGCTTCCTGGAGGGTAAGGGGTCCTTTGGGAATGAGGTCTGTTCTCTCAAAAGCCATCTATTTGACAGGGAAACCAAGCAGCACATGAGTGAATCCACATCATGCTTAGAGAATCTGAAGTCTCCTTTTCCCGTAAGAATGTATATAAAAGCCAGCCACATTTTTTAAAGCCTACAAAAAGTGTTTCAGCACTCTCCTGGAAGACTGAGACATGTTGTTTCTCATGGAAAAATTCCTCAGCACGGTTGAGTTTTTACAGCTAAATTATAATTTGTGGTGGACAGATATTCTCTGAAGGGTCCATGACTTAAGGCTGAAACAATGGATAGGATGCTTATGATCATGGTCATAGCCTCAACCTTTTGCGATCTATTTGGCTTCCATTTTCTTTCTTTAAAAATAAATTTTAATTGAAATTTTCTTTGTTTTTGCATTGACTAAATTTCTCCCTGTGTCCCTCCATCTCCCTTATAACAAGGAAGTTTTAAAAAGAGGGAGATTGAATTTTTTTTAGCAAAACTGATCAACACATAATAAAATCTGATGTCCCATTCCCATGGATCACCACCATTGCAAAAGAGCAGGGTCCAGGGACATCATCCTATATTTCTTCTTTGGAGTCAAACTTTTTGGTTGTACTTTTTTTAACCCTCAGTAATTAATCATTTTGATTTTGTCCTTTGCATTTTTGCAGCCAGTGTATATCGTTTTCCTGACTCTGCTCATTTCACTTTGATTCTTTCCATCCTTCTCTATATTTATCTTTTGTCATTTCCAAAAGCACAGTAATATTTTGTTTGTATAGCACAATTTGTTTAGCCATTTCCCATTTATGGGCATCCTGCTGATTGTCAATCTTTTGTTACCACCAAAAGTGCTGCAATACATATTTTGGTATATTTGGCCTCCATTTTTATCACTCATTCCTCTACTTTACTTTATATTTCTAGGTTCTCCCCTTCAGGAGATACTATCCAGTTCTTTCAGCAGATAGTAGAGAGAGACAAGGACCTTGTCCAGTGATTAGAAGAGATCTGAACCCACCACCACTATCAAGTTTTCATTTTCTCCCTGTTTTTTCCCTGTTTCTCCTTGACTCTCTTGGTCTCTCAATTTGGTGATCTGCCAGGCTTCTGAATGTTACACATAATTGAATGCAAGGTGAGGTTTATATTTTTAAAAAGGAGAAAAAACAACCTTTTTGAGTGCAGGAAATCCGAGAGAGAGAGAGAGAGAGAGAGAGAGAGAGAGAGAGAGAGAGAGAGAGAGAGAGAGAGAGAGAGAGAGAGAGAGAGAGAGTCCTCAGTCCTCAAAGGGAAGTTAGAGAAGTTGTAGTTCAACCAGGCATATAATGAAAGGCTGATGGATGTGCTGATGAAAAGGCCAGAGAAGGAAGGAGCAGGTTCATCTGAGACATCTGTGTAGTATTGATGCTAACTTACTAAATCCTGACTCCTTTCTATAAAAACTGGCAAGAAGTCTGCCTAGTGCCTGATAAATACTCATCTGGCATTCTGTGGGCATAGCATTGGGGGTTTGGTGGTTAGGTGGTTACTATCTTAATAAAACCTGAAATATAAAACTATATATTTCCAGAACAGATCAGTTAAAGGACATCAGTAGTGGAAAGTCCAGTGACTAGACCTGAAGTCAAAAGTCCCAGGTTTTGATTTTGGCTTCATCAGCTTTGAAACTTTGGGGTTAAACTGAATAGATTTTCTGAGCCTCAGTTTTCTCATCTATGAAATGGGGATAATATAATGTGATGGAGACTATACCTACATAGTCTACTTGATAGTCAAATTCTACTTGAAGTTCAAAAATGAAATAATCTATGGGAAAACACTTTGCAAACTTTAAGTGCTATGTGAATCTTAGATATTCAAAGGAGTACAGAGGGAATTTCAATTTATCTAAAATTGTCATCATGAACCCCTTCCTTCCCACAGACAAATTCTCATGTCTAGTCATTTGTTCAAAAGGGCTTCTTTGTTGATACTGTGTTGTTGGAATTCATAAGGGCCTTTCAATTCAATTCCTGAATGTAAACTGTTTCATAGGCTCTATACATATATACCAGATAAATTCAAAGGCATGTGCCTGCCATCAGTGTTCACTAATGCTTATTAAGTGATGTCTGCTTGTTCTAAAAGTATGAGGTTTTTTGTTTGTTTGTTTGTTTGTTTGTTTTTCAGGACAATGAGGATTAAGTGACTTGCCCAGGGTCACATAGCTAGTAAGTATAGTAAGCATCAAGTGTCTGAGGTCAAATTTGAACTCAGGTCCTCCTAAATCCAGGGCTGGTGCTTTATCCACTGTGCCACCTAGCTGCCCTGTACTAATAATGTATACTACTAATATTCATCTTATTTTTGTTTGATAAGTAGTAATTTTTTTCTAGTTGCGTTAAAAGAATAAGTCCTGTGATTCACTAATATATATATATATATATATATGTATACCTATGTATAGGTATACATGTATACTTATACATATGCATACACACATATGTATCTACATATCTATATTATATCTCTATATATACACACCCACATATTTTGTGTGGGAATACATTCAAAATTCATTACAGCACATTTTGTAGTAGAAAGTGTACATTAGAGTTGGCATAATTGGTTTAAAAATATCTTTGTTTAGTTTTAATCTGAGAAATAAAGAAGGGGAGAAAGGAAGGCAACAAAGAATAAAGAAACAAAAAAGGAAAGAAGAAAGGAAGGAAAGAAAGAAGGAAAGACAAAAAGGGATGGAGGGATAAAGGAAGAAAAGAGAATGGAAGGAAGGAAGGAAGGAAACAACTATTTATTGAGTGTTTGCCAGGCACTGTAGGGCAAACTCAGAAGGGAAAAAAAGGCCAGTTGGCCTGTGTCCCTCAACAAAATGGAGGTCTCCCCAGGAACTCACCTATGGGAAAAGGATGAGGGCCTTGCAAAAGGATAACCCATTATAAGAAGGTCCCAGTAGAACTTGGATGTTCCATAGTAAATAGAAACCAGAATGAGATGGGATGAGAAAGCCAGCATATCCCTTTTTTTTTTTTGCAAGGCAATGAGGGTTAAGTGACTTGCCTAGGGTAACACAGCTAGTAAGTGTCAAGTGTCTGAGGCTGTATTTGTACTCAGGTTCTCTTGAATCCAGGGTCAGTGCTTTATCCACTGTGCCACCAGCTGCCCCTGGATTTTTTTTTTTTGGGCGGGACAATGAGGGTTAAGTGACTTGCCCAGAGTCACACAGCTAGTAAGTGTCAAGTCTGAGGCCAGATTTTAACTCAGGTCCTCCTGAATACAGGGCCGGTGCCTTATCCACTGGGCCACCTAGCTGCCCCCCAGTATATCTCTTAAAGTATTCTACCACAGCCTTCTCTTTGATATGTTTATGCTCAAAGTGTGTCTCATCTGGAAAAGAGCAAGATATATGTAGATATTACCTTCATCCATTGGTTTAATGTGACCACTCTATTAAAGTTTTAAGCCTCTCATCTTTATCTCTTGTTGGAATATATTAAGAATTGTATAGGTATTGAGTTTAAACGACATTTTCATATTACCAGAGAAAGATTGCACAAGATGAAGGAGCTATTTGAAGTGTTTTTCAGTGGAATGACATAACTTTATTTCAGCCATGTAATTCAAGTGATTAATAAGATGTTTTGCTTTCTTTAATTTAGGAGCCATCCTTTGTTATTTTTAACATAGTGATAATGGGGCTTAAATCTAGGCAGAACCATAATGAATTTAAACTGTTCTAAAGATGTCATGTTTCATAGTAGTTCTTGATTTTATTTTGTTGGTGGAATGTTTTAAGTAGAGAAAAGGTATTTTTTTTTCTGTAGATATTGAATGCTCTAATATTATCTTTATTCTTGGGTCAGTTTTATATATTTGCAGTAAATGAAAAATCTATGAGTGTGGAACTTAGTCAAAGGCTTTGCAACAATCAACAAAATGATGCAAATTTGCCACTTTTGAACACCTTCTTCAATAATTTACAAATCAAAAATAAACTTGTCTTTCTATCGCTAATTTTTTTTGGCACGTTCTTTTTTTCTCTCTGCCAATATGTTGCTTTCCTGTAAGTGTTTATAGATTTCGTTAGTGATATAAAACTTGAATGCTTTGAATGAAGTTCATAAATATACAATTGGCACACATTTGGACTTCATTGGTGCTGTTATCTTTTGGCAATAGATTTGTGATGACTTCAGTTAAGAAAGATAGGATCAGGGGCAGCTAGATGGCGCAGTGGATAAAGCACCAGCCTTGGATTCAGGAGGACCTGAGTTCAAAGCCAGCCTCAGACACTTGACACTTAACTAGCTGTGTGACCCTGGGCAAGTCACTTAACCCTCATTGCCCTCCAAAACAAACAAAGATAGGATCAGCCTTACATCTGAGAGGAAGCTGGTAAAATGTTTTGCTAATATTTCATGCCAACACTAATGGATCTTATCCAGAGTTAACACTTGCAAGTTTTTCAGGTAGGCTTGAGTTTTAGTCATGTCTCTTGATTTAAATGTCATCCACTGTATTAATAGCACTTGAACTTTGTTTTGTATTTGATCTGAGTTTTCAATGTATTGGATTTCTTGTGACCACATGGATGGCCAGAAGTTTCTCTATCTTCCTTCTTTGAGGATTCTTTCTCACCTGTAATTTATTTAATTCCCAATCTTTTATATTAAGTTATCGATTGATGTTTATTTTGTTCTTTGTACTGCTTTCTCTCCATGGAATTTATTGCCTTAAACTTTCACCTTTTGCTTCTAGTTGTAAATTACTTGAATCCAAGATATCTGATATGTGTCTGTTTTCTGGATTCCTTTCCTCAGCTTTCTTTTTTGTTGCTGTGAATAGGGAAATGTGGCATTTAATTTTCCTACTGTGTGTACTAGCTAGATATCAATCTAATCTTTCCTTCCTTCCTTCCTTCCTTCCTTCCTTCCTTCCTTCCTTCTTTTCTTCCCTTTGTTATCTCTCTTTCCCCATTTATATAGATACATAATGAAAATAAACAAAATTTTAAAGTTCAAATTGTACGTAAGCAAATTATAAGCATGCTTCTTAATTAATGAGTTCAGCTTTCCTCAGTTTAATACATAAGTTTGTCATCTCTCCCTCCTATGTGCTTCCTCCCTTTTTACGACGTACTCGAGTAATTCTCATCTTTGCTAGACATTTTATCACTTTTGCTCTTTCTTCATTTATTTCCTCAGGTTCTTCTTTGCTCATTTTTTCTCACTTTTCCTCCATCTAATTATCCACCAGGTATAGCCTCCTCCCCCGCCGTACTTCTTGCTTTTGAGCCAGCTATAACTTGTTAGTCTCTGCTTTTTGTCTCTCTGTGATCCTGCTATCAATTGATTTAGGATGATGAGTTATGTTAGGAAGAGACCTTTGAATCATCTAGTTTAACCCTATTCAATTTTACAATGATAATACTTTGCAATTATATAGCACAAAGTCCTTCTGAGGAAACTGAGTCCCAGAGCAGACTCAGAGTTTTGTCCAAGATTACAGGGATAGCAAATAGGATGTCCGGCTCATTAAAACATTAGCACACCTCAAAGCCCATATTTGCATCCATATATATTATGTAACTTCTTATCTAGGACAACCATGCATAATTAGCTGACCACAGTGCATTCAACACTTTGAAAAGTATCTGGCATAAAGAACGTCCTTAATAAATGCTTGCTTGCTTGATTGATTGATAAGTTGCAGAACTCATGACTATATGCTAATGCCACCCATACCATGGAAAAGGAAACCACCTCTTGCTTATGTTTCATCTCTTCAGGTCATATGTCATAGATTTAAAATTGAATGAAAGGGGAAGCTAGGTGGTACAGTGGATAAAGCACCGGCCCTGGATTCAGAAGGACCTGAGTTCAAATGTGGCCTCAGACACTTGATACCAGCTGTGTGACCTTGGGCAAGTCATTTAACCCTCATTGCCCCCCACCCCCACAAAAAAACAACTAAAAAAAAACTGAATGGAACCTCAGAGGTCATTTAGTCCATATCCCTTATCTTACAGATAAGGAAAAAAGAAGCCCAAAGTGGGGGTTATTTGTCCAAAGTGATACAAGCATTAAGGTATTAGAGGTGAGATATAAACGAGGGTCTTCTTACTTGAGAATCAGTTTTCTTTTTGCTGATCTGAGTTAGCATACACACACACACACTCACACTCACACTCATACTCACACTCGCATACACACACTCACACTCATACTCACATTCGCATACACACACTCACACTCATACTCACACATACACACATCACCTTTCTGAGAACATCCATCTAATCTGACCCAAAGTTAAACTGTAGAGATGTCATCACCCATCCTATTTGCTTTCTTGGCCCTCCACCTGTTTCTTTTCTTTGACACTCCTCCTTCTTCCATGATGGTATTTTACTGTTGTCAGCATGCCCACCCTCGGATCCTCTGAACCGCTGATATGGACTTCCTGCCTGGCTACTTCCCTGCCATGTGCTGCCAAACTTCCCAGACACTTTACCCAAGTGACCAGACTACCTCCCAGTACCCATGGCTGGGATCCTTCCAGATTGCCTGCCCTGCCTACCCAGTGGGTCTGTTAAGCCTCTGAATTCTGGCAATCTTAGTTCTGGCTCATCCATCCTGTTGCTGTTGCTGCTGCTGCTACCTGAGCTCAAGTACTGACAGTACTGGAATAATTGGTATTTATACTGATGGCCCCAAGCCATCCAACAGAGGTTAGAATAAGTTCATTCCCTCTCCTCCTTGGAGCTTCCCTGACCATTCCAGGTCATGCTAGGCTCTTCCCTCTCTGAACACCTATAGCATTCGCCACCTTACAACCACATGGTATTTATCATGACCTGTGTCTTCTTCATAGTCTGTTTTTTATATGCATATGTCCTAGTTCTAATTAAGATTTCAAACTCTTTGAAGGAAGATGGTCTTATATTCTTTGTATTATTCCTTCCACTCACCCAGTTTCTAGCATAATGCATAATAACAATAATAATGATGATGATAATCAGGCTGATGATAATTATAGCTAACATTTTTTTTTGTGCTTTAAGGTTTACAAAATGCTTTGCAAATATGATCTCATCTTATCCTTACATCAGCCCTAGGAGGTGGGTGCTATTATTATCCCGTTTTACAGTTAAAGGAACTGAGTCAGATAAAGGTTAAGTAACTTGCAGAAAATTACACAACTGTCTGAGACTGAATGAGAACTCAGGTCTTCCTGACTCTAGGTTGGCACTTTATTTACCACACCAAGAGGCCTCTAGACTCTTTTTTTGTTTGTTTGTTTTGTTTTGTTTTTGTTTTGTTTTTGTTTTGTTTTTGTGGGCAATGAGGGTTAAGTGACTTGCCCAGGGTCACACAGCTATGTCAAGTGTCTGAGGCCGGATTTGAACTCAGGTCCTCCTGAATCCAGGGCCAGTGCTTCATCCACTGAGCCACCTAGCTGCTCCAAGGCCTCTAGACTCTTACGGAAGATCAAAACACTTCCAAATCAATAACATTTGGTTGAGTGTTATTGATTATGAAATAAAGGAATATATTTATTTGAATGACATTTTAGAATATGATTTTACATTTACCTAAGGTCCAGGAACTTAATTTGGGTTAAGATTTTTTAGCTCCTTTCTTTTCTCCTTTCCTACTGACCTACTTCCACCTGCTCTTTTTTCTTCAACAAAAAAAGAATGGGAAGTGGACTTTCATTGGCATAGGGAGTTCTTGATGGAGAGAACTCCCTTTGCCAATACAGATCAGTACCCACTCTGAAACTTATAGACTTAACTAGTTAGTTGGGGCACTGAGAGTATAAGTGATCTGCTCAGGGTCACATAGTAACTAGGTGTCAGTAGTGGTACTTTAATTCTTCCTGATTACAAAGCCAACTCTCTAGCCATTACCCTATGCTCCCTCTTTCTTTTCTTCTTTTCTTTTCTTTTCTTTTTTTTTGGTGAGGCAATTGGGTTAAGTGACTTGCCCAGGGTCACACAGCTAGTAAGTGTCAAGTGTCTGAGGCCGAATTTGAACTCAGGTCCTCCTCAATCCAGGGCTGGTGCTCTATCCACTCCTGTATCCACTTCCCCTCTCTCTTTCTTCCTAAAATGATTCTAGATGAAAATGAGATGGTGCCATGCATAAATCACTGGACTTGTGAACAGGAAGACTCATCTTCATGAGTTCAAATCTGACTTCAGATTCTCACTGTGTGATCCTGGGGAGGTCATTTAACTCTGTTTGCATCAGTTTCCTCATCTGTAAAATGGACTGGAGAAGAAAATGGCAAACCACTTCAGTATCTTTGTTAAGAAAATTCCAAATTGGGATGTGACTGAAAAAATGACTTAACAAGGGGCAGCTAGATGGCACAGTGGATAGAGCACCGGCCCTGGAGTCGGGAGTACCTGAGGTCAAATCCGGCCTCAGACACTTAACACTTAACAAGCTGTGTGACCCTGGGCAAGTCACTTAACCCCAATTGCCTCACTTAACAAAATTTTAAAAAAAATGACTTAAGCTCTGGCGAGAGTGTTGGACTTGGAGTCAGAGAAACTGGGTTTGAATTTAATCTCTACTGCTAATTCTGGTATGACTCTCTGCCTCAGTTTACTTATCAGTAAAACAAGGAGGTGAGACTAGATGGTTTTTAGGGTCCCTTCCAGTTCTAACCCTATGGTCTTCTGATATTAAAAACAAGGGGTTCTATCTCATGACCTACCTTGCAGGTTGCTTCCATCTTTAAATCCAAGGATGTACTAGTAAATATCTAACAATCAGCTTTTTGAGAATGAAGGATATACTTTTCAATCTACATTATTAACATTTTCCCAATCATTTTCTCCACTCTAGACAATCAATAAAACAATAAATCAAGCACCAATAATGTGCAAATGCTCAAATTAAATATTTATCTAAATCTATGTTAGGGCAGCTAGGTGACTCTGTGGAGAGAACACTAGGCCTGAAGTTAAGAAGACTCCTCTTCTTCAGTTCAAATTTGGTCTCAGATGCTTACAAGCTATATAACCGTAGGCAGGTCACTTAACCCTGTTTGCCTCAGTTTCCTCATATGTAAAATGAGCTGGAGAAGGAAATGGCAAACCACTCCAGTATCTTTGCCAAGAAGATCCCTGAATGGGGTCGTGAAGAGTTGAACACGATTGAAACGACTGAACAACAAAATCTACATTGCTATGACCTCAGAGGGAGGGCTGCAGAGTTATTTTAAGGTGTCTGTAAATCCATTAGTAAGAAAACATATGTTTTGTTGGTCAATTAAAAAGAAACTTCTTTTAGACTTGGTTCCTTCTCTACAAGTCAGTGCCAGGGCAAGTGAGTCCTTTCCCTTATGAGGAAGGACTAGAACCCTGCTATTTTTGTCTCCAAGGTCATTCACTATACCAGCATATGCCAGAAGTGCCTGGTACATTGTGAGTACTTAATAAATGCTCATTGATTTGACTCAATTATCCCCCTCTGCCCCTAGATATATCTCTTATACTTGTGGGCATTAAATCACACTGGTATGCTTTGTCAAATGTTTGTAGATGATATTGTGATTCATAGTATGTGAATCCATTTAAAAATTACTTAATAGCCTTTTGTTATTTTAGTGTAGCATGATTATTATTTGATACTGTGTTATTATAGTTTTTTATTGTTATTAAAGTGATTTTCTCAATCCCTACAGACTAATAATACAACTCCTGCCCACTGAGATACATTGTCTCCCACCAGAAAATCAAGGACAAAAATAGAACAGAGCCTTTCCTTTATTGAGCAACTAATAACCTCTCTGTTACTTACTTTCCTCATATGTAAAATATGTGATTAGGACAAAATGAGCTGTAGGTCCCTCCTATGTCTGCAGTCTTATGATCTCCACCCCAAAGAACCCATTGTAGGTTTTGCATCCAATTTAGACATGTGGCGGAGGGATTGTCTACACTCAAATCCTTCTGTATGCCAAGTTGCAACCGGCTGGCCTGTGTGCAGTATGGGAATTCCATGGACTCTATTTGTTCAGGTATGGACTGCACCTGATTCCAGATGCTTAGGCCAAAAGCCCAGGAAAAAAAGCCATCTGGTCCACACCCAGAGGGGAGCTAATGAGCAACTTGGAGAGTGAGTAGCTAAGGAAACACACACCCACTTGACTGCTCCTGTGTTAGACATGGGTCAGGTTGTCTTTCTTGTGGGCTGTTGTGGCCAGGACTAAGAGGCAGAGACCAAAATAATTTGATTATAATGTCTTGGTAGTTTTACTACATAAACTGTACTTAGTCTGCTTTTCCCCTCTTACTTAGAAGCCCTCAGACATAACAGTCCCATGGCTGCTAGTCAGGAGCCTTAATGTGGATTGTTTCTCTATAGCCCCTGGGAAATCATTGGGTTTCCTCCCAAGGCTCAAATCCTAGTTTACTTATAAATAACAAGTGGCTGATGCACACAGTCAGGAAGTGACCACAGTATATAATTTTTTCTCTTTTTTCGCATGGCAATGAGGGTTAAGTGACTCACCCAGGGTCACACAGCTACTAAGTGTCAAGTGTCTGAGGCTGGATTTGAACTTAGGTCCTCCTGACTCCAGGGCAGGTGCTTTACCCACTGTGCCACCTAGCTGCCCTGACCACAGTATATCTTGAAGGAATCCTCCAACCAATGGGAAAGAGGGAGTATGATTAGGAGACAACATGGTACCAAGGAAAGGGCACTGCCTTTGGTGGCAGAAGACCTCCTTCTGACGCTTACTACTAATGTGATCTTGGGCAAGCCACTTATCTTCTAGCCTCAGTTTCCTCATCTGTAAAATGAAGATTTTGGACCAGATGACCTCTAAGGTCCCTTTAAAGTGCAGCTAGGTGGTGCAGTGCTGGGTGTGGAGTCAGAAAAACTCATCTTCTTGAGTTCAAATCTGGCCTCAGACATGTACTAGCTGTGTGACCCTGGGTGATTCGCTTAATCCAATTTGCCTCAGCTTCCTCATTTGTAAAATGAGCTGGAGAAGGAAATGGCGGACTACACCAGTATCTTTGATAAGAAACCCCAAATGGGATCACAAAGAGTTAGATATGAGTGGATGACACCAACAAGGATCCTTTTAGATTTACATCTATTACACATCATTATACATTTCTCACCCAAGTTTCTTGCAGACTTTTCCAGAGGGGGTTCTATGTCCCCAAAATCTTCCTTAAAGATCACCAGAAGGGTAAAGATAGCATGTGTCTGTATTTGAAGGGCTAAGGAGAGGGTAGGTGGTGTTGGTGCTCTAATCAGATGAGAAGGGAGTGGGTAGGAAATTGCTGACTACCTGGAAGCTTTAAGGAAGGGGATGTGGTGTCAGTTACTACCCTGTAATCAACCAAATTTAGCTTCAAAATAATAAAATCATGGAAGGGTAAAGCTGGAAGGAGAACTTAGGCTTCATCTAGTTTAACCCTCTAATTTTAATACTTTTTTTGTTTTTGTTTTTCTGCATAAGCTTTTGATTTCATTGGTAAAGGGAAATCCCTGGTGTGGAAGCTTCCTCCATTGTTACAGTGAGCTACTCATCTCTAAAGTGAAGTCTTTGACACTTGACTGAAGCAGTAAGAGGTTAAGAGATTTGTCTGTGGTCACTTACTGACAAGGTGTCCATGGCAGTACTTGAAACTAGGACACCCTATCTCCAAAACTTACCTTCTATACATTAAGACCCACTGCCTCTCCATTCATAATTTTACTCATGTTGAGGAAGATCATGGTGATTACGTTGGTAAGGGGATAATGAAGATAGCTTGGTCATCTAGGCTGGTGAAAAAACAGATGATGGGTGAGTACTACAATGATACCCATGAAATGTCAGAAGTTCTAGAAGAAATCCCTTGGCATTTTGGATTGATGCTCTGTGGAAGATTAATGGGAGGATATAGAGAAGACTTGCATACAATGAGAAATCATAGATACAATGGTAGTCTGTGTTGATAGAGAGGGTCCATTAGATCAATGATGTCAAACTCAGAGAGAAATCATTTCCTTCTGGCCACATATTGACTTAAAAAACCACAAATTCACATTATTGTATTGTTTTACATTTTTCATTTATTTTATTAAACATTTCTCAATTACCGACTAATATGATTTGGGCCCACTCAGTAGTTTTGATGTTGCATGCTTTGTATGTGACAATTCTGCATTAAAATGTAGTCATAAGTATTTTTGAGGCAGCTAGGTGGCACAGTGCATAGAGTGCCAGGTCAGAAGTCAGGAAGACTCATCTTGCTGAGTTCAAATCTGGTCTCAGACACTTGCTAACTGTGTGAACCTGGGCAAGTAACTTAAACTTCTTTGTCTCAGTTCCTCATCTATAAAATGAGCTGGAGAAGGAAATGAAAAACTACTTCAGCATATTTTTTAAAAAAAACAATTATTTTATTTTTCTCCAATTATAGGTAAAAACGATTTTCTTTCTTTTTTTTTTGGTAAAAACAATTTTCAACATTCATTTAAAAAAATTTTGAGTTCCAAGCTTTCTCCCTCTCTTTCTCTCCTCTCCCCTTCCCTGATACAGTAAGCAATCTGAAAAAGGTTATACATGTCTAATTAAAACATCTCCATATTGATCATTTTGTGGGAGAAAACTTGAACCAAAAATAAAAGAAAGTGAAAAATAGTATTCTTTAGTTTAAATTCAGGCTCCATCAATTCTTTCTTTGGAGATGAATAGCATTTTTCATCATGAGTCTTATGGAATTGTCTTAGATTATTGTATTTCTGAGAATAGCTAAATAATTTACAGTTGTTCATTGTACAATATTGCTGTTGCTGTATACAATGTTTTCCTGGTTCTGCTCAATTCACTCTGCATAACTTTATATAAGTCCAGGTTTTTTCTGAAATCATCCTGCTTGTTATTTCTTTTTTTAAAATTCTAATTGGATTTGTGTGCAAGAGTGTGTGATTCTTTTTTCCTCTTTTTCTTTCTTCTTTTTTTTTTGTGTGTGTGTGAGGCAATTGGGGTTAAGTGACTTTCCCAGGGTCACACAGCTAGTGTTAAGTGTCTCAGGCCAGATTTGAGCTCAGGTCCTCCTGAATCCACTGTGCCACCTAGGTGCCCCTGCTTGTTATTTCTTATAGTATACAATATCATTCTATTACAATCATACACCACAGTTTGCTCAGCCATTCCTCAATTGATGGGAATCCTCTCAATTTCCAATTCTCTGCTGCCAGAAAAAGAGTTGCTATAAATATTTGTGCAAATAGATCCTTTTCCCTTTTTAAACATCTCTTTGGGATACAGACCTAGCAGTAGTATTGCTGGGTCAAAGGGTGCATACACAGTTTGATAGCCCCTTGGGCATGGTTTCAAATTACTTTCCAGAATGGTTGGATCATTTTACCACTACACTAACAGTACATTAGTGTCTCAATTTTCCCACACCCTCTCTAACATTTATCATTTTCCTTTCCTTCATATTGTTGCCACCTTGGAGATTTTTTTAAATTTGCATTTCTCTAATCAATAGTGATTTAAAGCATATTTTCATGTAACTATAGATAGCTTGATTTCTTTGTCTGAAAATTGCCTGTTCACATCCTTTGACCATTTGTTAATTGGGAAATGGTTTATATTCTTATAAATTTGACTCAGTTCTCTATATATTTGAGAAGTGAAACCTTTGTCAGAGATACTATAAAATATTTCTCTAACTTTCCACATATTTTCTAATCTTTGTTGTATTGGTTTTATTTGTGCAAAACCTTTTTAATTTAATATAATCAAAATTATCCATTTTCCATCTCTTAATGTGTTCTATTTCTTGTTTGGTCATAATTCTTCCCTTATGTATAGATCTGACAGGTAAATTCCACACTTCCCTAATTTGCTTGTGCTATTCCCTTTATGTCTAAATCATATACCCATTTTTACTTTATCTTGGTATAATGTGAAATGTTGGTCTATACCTAGTTTCTAACATATTGTTTTCCAGTTTTCCCAGCAGTTTTCATTGAATAGTGAATTCTTATTGCCCAAAGTTGGATCTTTGGGTTTCTCAAACACTAAATCACTATGGTCATTTACTATTATGTATTGTGTATCTAATCTATTCCATTGGTTGACTATTCTATTTCTTATCCAGTACCGGATTTTTTTGATGATTACCACTTTAAAATACAGTTTGAACGGTGGTATGGCTAGGCCACCTTTCACATTCTTTCTTTTCTTTTCTTTTCTTTTCTTTTCTTTTCTTTTCTTTTCTTTTTTTTTGCGGGGCAATGGGGGTTAAGTGACTTGCCCAGGATCACACAGATAGTTAAGTGTCAAGTCTCTGAGGCCAGATTTGAACTCAGGTACTCCTGAATCCAGGGCCATTGCTTTATCCATTGTGCCACCTAGCTGCCCCCTTTCACATTTTTTCATTGATTTTCTTATTATTCTTGAGCTTTTGTTCTTCCACATAAATTTTGCTATTATTTTTTTCTAGCTCTATAGGATAATTTTTTGGTAGTTGACTGGTATCACTCCAGTATCTTTGCCCAGAAAACCCCAAATGGTGTCAGAAGAATTAGACATGACTGAAATAACTGAACAACAACAACAACAAATAGAAGCTCAGACTTGTCTAGCATTCCAAGGTTGATAAAATACTTTCTTCATAACAACATTGAGAGGTAGGAGGTAGATAAATAATGTTGTCATCATCATTCTACAGATAAGGACATTGAAAGCTAGAGGAGAAGTAAATGGCCCAAGGTTACATGATGTTGGAGTCAGTACCTGAGCCCAGATCTCCTGATACCAAGTCCAAACTCTTTCCGCTATATCAAATTGTCTATCAAAAAATGAAGAAACTGAAGACAGAAGAGACTAAACAAGTTCTCCAAGGGCAGTTAGATAGTGGCAGAGCTGTGACTGTGTAAACAAATTCTCCTGATTTTCAGTCCAATTACCTGGCTCTGAATCCTGGTTCTATAAACTATTAGCCATATGACCTTGGTCTAGTTGTTTAACATTTGTGACTCTCATTTTCTGCATTTGTATTTAATAATGTGTTAGAAAATGGACCCATGTCAGAATAACGATGACATTTAAGATGGTTTCCCAAGATTCCACCAGCCATCAGTGTCATCAAGCTGGGGGATTTCAGGGTATTTTCACAAGAAATTTGAGGAAGAAGAAGGGGATGGGAGGGTCATCCTCAGGATTGTCCTTCATCTTGATGTCTTGTGGATTGCATGTAGCTGGATATTTATCTCCCCATGTCCCTTTCTACAAAGACTCTGATAGCTGCAGTTCAGTCACTGCTACTAGAGAAGCAGGCAAAGTACTTACTGTGTTAAGAGATGGTCTCAGCCTGAATGAAGATTGGGGCAGCTGAACCCTGTGTTTCCCTCCTTGCCTCCTTGATCTAGTTAATGAAAATATTTTGAAAATGGTATATGACTACACATTTTACAAAATCTGATGCAATTTCTTTGGTATAGGAAATGCCCTGATAAGAAAACACTCTCTGCCAAATGTAGTGAGGCACCCTATGTGCTCTACAACTGATCTCACAGAGATCTGTGGGGAACTCCAATGCTAAGGGACTCACCCAGGGTCATACAACCTATGTGTGTCAGAATCAGAATTCAAACCTAGGCTAAGACATAATTCCTGTCCCTACTCCAAGGGGTTTAGGTAGAGAGATGAGACATATATACATACAATGATGACTGATGATACTATGTAGAAAAGCATAAAGGCCAAATGAGCAATATAGAAAATAAGTATTATTGGAGAACAGGGGAAGAAGAAATAGAGATAGAGTGAGATGATCAGGAAAAGTTTCATGGAGAAGATGGGACTTGACCTGGGCCTTGAAGAATGGGGACCATTTCTATAAGAGAAGATGGAAGGGGAGACATGAACAAAGATACAGAAGCTGGAAAGCAGATTGAGTGTTTTCCTATGTTTTCTTTCAGGAAGTAGCCACATTATCATCCCTTGCAGAAGGCAGTTTATAGAGTCTACATTTCTGTAATCAATTTTATCCTTTGTACTTATCTCTATCCCTTGTTTGGATAAGCATTAACTCCCTAACCAAAAGCTGTTCTCTCTCTCTCTCTCTCTCTCTCTCTCTCTCTCTCTCTCTCTCTCTCTCTCTCTCTCTCTGTCTCTGTCTCTCTCTCTCTCTCTCCCCCTGTATGCTGTTAATAATCAGATTATGTATTCAGTTGGAATTTATTGTTATATTTGGTATATAATGTTGGTCTAAACCTAGTTTCCACTAGTCTTCTTCCTAGTTTTCCTAGCAGTTATTGTCAAAAATGAAAGTCTTTGCTGGGTAACTTAGGTTTTCATATTTAACAAACATTAGGATAATTTAATAATTTCTGATTTTTCTTTGTCTTATCTGTTTCCATGACTTACTTTTTAAAATTTTCAACCATTATCAAGTAGTTTTGATGATAACTGATATGATATAGTTAGAGGTCTGAAAGTGCTTTACTTTTTATTTGTTCAAGTTTAATTGTGTTTTGTTTTTATATGACAAACGTTTATAGGTTACTCCCACTTCTTGATGTTCTGGGCATTTTATTTCTCCAAATGTATTTCATTATTATTTTCCCAAATCTGTAAAATATTCCTTTTGTAGTTTTGATTGGCATAGCACTAAATCCATAAATTAATTTTGGTAGTATTGTCATTTTTATTACATTGGCATGACCCAGCCTTGAGTGCTAAATCTTCTTCTTATAATTTGTTGTTTTTTAAAAATTATTTTTAAGGAAATGTTTTGCAATCCGATATATCCAGGCATTGATTGAACTTTGGTAGATTGACTTCCAGATATTTTATGTGTTTTTGTAGTTATTTTGAATGGAACTTCCTTTTCTATTATTGCCTCTTGGATGTTGTTATTATTGTCTAGAAATACTAATGATTTTTGTGGGTTTATTTCTAGCCTGCAAACTGTTTCCTAGAGGTCTGGATAAACATCTTAAACTTAGACTCAAAACGGGGCAAGTCCAGTTCTAGGCTCTGCCTACCTGGAGGCCATGTGTCTCCCTCTGCAGTGGTCATCTGGCAAGTCTCCATCATCAGCACTGCCTTCAAGTGAACACAGGTTACTTCAGTCTCAAGTGTGTAGAGCCCCAGGATCTTGACCTAGTAACCACCCAGGAGTAGGTTAATGGATAGGGCCTCCAGGGAGTTTCTTATAACTCTAGCCTGATTTATTTACCATATAATTTAATTGGTAGTTCATTATATTAGCAACTGATAAAAGTTATTTATAATAGTTTTCTAGTGGTGGTCTGTTTTATCAGAAATTTCACATATGTTTATCTGTTGTTTATGAATACCCATTATTTATTAGATCATACCACATGAATGTCATGTATGATTAGCACAATGCCTGGCACATCGCCTACTATAATAATAGCTTAATAAATGTTGACTGATAAGTGCTATCTTTTTTTTTCTTCTGGGCAATGAGGGTTAAGTGACTTGCCCAGGGTCACACAGCTAGTAAGTGTCAAGTGTCTGAGGTCAAACTTGAATTCAGGTCCTCCTGACTCCAGGGCAGGTGTTTTATCCACTGCGCCACCTAACTGCCCCCTTGACAATTGCTCTCTTGTTATTGAAAAACAACTTTTAGGAAAATAACTTACTGAAAAAAGCCTCATTCACAAAATGGGGACTTAAAACAAAACGGAGTTAGTTATATTAAGTTGATAAACTTATTCCTACTATTTTATTAAGGCTATAAAACTTATTCTCATTCCACAATCTAATACTTTCAACATCACATTCTGCTGTTGCTCTATGAGATGGTGTGTGGGAAATGCTTTGCAAAGTTTATCATGGTATATAAAAGTTAATTATTGAGTGACTTCCTGTTTCATAAATGTGTCCAGAAGCTGACTACAAATCATTCCCAGAGAGAAAGCCCATGGAATGGGCCATTTCTACGAGACCCTCAGCACACACCCAAGTGACTTTCCACCCTGTGAGCGGGGAAGGCAATGGACTAGACAATGAAAACTGCAATAGTAGTTAAATGCTCTTGCTGCAAGGAGCCAATTCCTAGGCTTTCTCCCACAGTGTCGAAGGATTATGAGTGAGAGCCAGTAAGGAGCAGAGGCAGAGCAATAGAGGGGAGAAAGAATGCCTTTCTGAATCGGGAAGAGGGCAGGGGTGGGGGTGGGTGGAGATGGTACCCTGCTGGGTGACACCTGCAGCTCATTCCTTCAGTGATCCCAATCCATCATTTTCCTTTTGTCTTTGAAAATGGCCCCTGGGGAGAGGCCCAGGGCAAACACAGGGAGCTGGGTGTGCTTCCCATCTTGTCCTTCTTCCTCAGTCCCAGCTGGAAACAAATAACTCAAAACTCGTCTGTTTCCTGGCAGTTCCAGTTTATTTCAGGCCCCATTTGCTGTGCATTCTTCATAGGCAAATTCTTTCAGGGGAAAACAGAGATGATTCCATAGAGGGTGTTGGGAGGGCAAGTGTCATGGGTGGTGATATTGAAAGACTTTCAATTTTAAAGCCCCTCTCCTCTCCCCAACCCCCCCCCCCCACTTTGTGGCAACAACGGGACATAGAGAAAACCAGCTGGGTTTAGGAAAGGGGTCAGGAATGCCTTTCCTCTTTAACTGAACTCGTCAAGGGTTGGAATAGGAATTTTGGCCAAGACAGATTTCACAGAAATACAGAAAGAGCCAGTACAGGGTGGAGATAAAAAATGTGACTCAAGGAAAAACAAAACAAAACAAAACAAAAAACAAAAATGAAAGAATCCAACTATTATTAGATGGGGGTTTATAGGCAGGAATAACAGAGAATGACCTAGGGGTCAGAGTGGTAGTTAATAAGCTTGCCTCAGGCTTTTAGTTAACAAGGTCAAGCTGCAGATAAACGAATCGAGCAGGATACTTAGATGTCTACATGGGAGTCCGGAAAATTAGAACCATAAAATCAATCTTCCTAATTTACTGGGTGCGGTGTGAGTTTAGGTCTTCACTAGTCCACTGTATTCATCTTGGGGCTCCTCAGGTAAAGATGAAGAAGGGAAGGACTTAGAGAGGGTTAAGGAGGAAGGCAGCAGAATAACTAACAGGTTAAAAAACAGATTAAAGGAAGTTAATATAAATGAAAGGTAGGAGAATTGGGATTATTCCCCCAGAGAAATGAAGACTGAAAGGAAGGAGACCTCAGTAACATCCCTTGAGTATATAGAATAGGCACCATTCACTATGTATAATGAATATAGTCTAGGACGAAGCCAGAGGGAGCAGGGTTCAGATGTGACCTCTCACAGCTACTAATTGTGTGACCTTGTACACAATTTCTCTCGGCTTGATTCCTCATTTGCTAAAATCCTACCCTCCATAAGAAACTTTTCCCAACCCTCCTTAATCCTAATGCCTTCCTCCTGTTGATTTTCTCCAATTTATCCTGCATATATTTTGTCTATAAATAATGGTTTGCAATCTCCCCCATTAGACTGTGAGATCCTTGAGAACAAGGACTTTTGATATGGGAGGGGGGTGCCTTTCTTTGTATTTCCCAGTTTTAGCACAGTGAGATGGTGTCACATAGGAGGTGCTTAATAAAGTATTGTTGACTTGACTCCTTAAGCCAATCTTGAAGCTTGGAAAGAAAGATGGACTGAAGTCAAGAAGACCTGCCTCCTACAGATACTGTCTGTTAGAGCATCTCAATGCCCTGGACACCTAATACTATAAGTACCAGAGTGGGAGCTTCCTCAGTGGGAATTCTCTTCATGAATGAAATCACAAGGCTGGTCCAAAGTTACAAATTGTTTGGGTGACAATGAGGAAAAGAGTTTTTGAAAAGGAAGAGTCCATGCGGTCTGTCTCTGAAGGCCTTTAAAGGTAGTATAGATGCCCATCTATATGATTCCACCCAAAGACACAGATGGAATCCGGATCTCACTATCCTTTCCTCACCTTTAACTTTTCCTCGGTGCCTCTTGGTGCTAGACAGGTAGGTGAAGGATGGTAGTGGGTCCCGTAGCAAGTAATGTCCTCAACCAGCAGGTGGCATAAATACATAGTGAAAGACACTTGGGACAACCAGACAGTTTTCCCAAGAGCTGTGTTAAAAACTCAGTTCTCTGCAGTTTAAGGATGTAAAAAGACCAAAGAAGGACAGGGACAGAGCTCTATTGGGGGATCCTGGCAAGGGATCGACCCTGAGGAGTGCTTTGCCCACCTCCTTCCACCTCTGGGTTTCCCCTTAGGGCTCCTCAGCATAATTAAGAGAAACTGCCAGGAGTAAACTTGGAAAAAATACTTAACTGCAGCCAAAACCTTCAGACACAGAGTCAACCCTGTGAAACTACCTTGTCCTTGCTGTATGGATAAAAAAAAAAAGTGGGCTGTGGAAATGTTCCTTAGAGCTCCCTCTCTAAATTCATCGCATAGGAAATTCTTTACTTTGAATGGAGCCAGTGCTATCTGATGTGCTGGTAGGAAGAAGGGTGGCATAGAGGGCCCAGAGGGTGCAGCTAGATGACCATTGATTCATTTATATTTGGACAATGGAATGTAAGGCCCTCAAAGGCAGGGCCCATTTCATTCTTGTCTTTGGATCCCCAGTGCCTGGGACTTAGGGCTTGCTGAATGATTTATTGATTGATGTAGAATATTTTTTCTTTCTGAATCTGTCTTCCCCAGGGTAACATTACACTGACTTTGCCTTCTTGGATAGTAGAGGAAACTAGCTTAAAAAACCTCTTGGTAGGGGGCAGCTAGATGGCGCAGTGGTTAAAGTGCTGGCCCTGGAATCAGGAGGACCTGAGTTCAAATCCAGCCTCAGACACTTAACACTAACTAGCTGTGTGACCCTGGGCAAGTCACTTAACCCCCATTGCCCCGCAAAAAAAGAAAAAAAACCAACAAAACACAAAAACCCCCCAAAAAACAACAACAACAACAAAAAACCTCTTGGTTGAGTGGCCTCCTAGGAACTATGCTGCTCATTGATTGTTTTTTTTTATTTTGTTTTGTTTTGTTTTGTTTTTTGATGAGACAATTGGGGTTAAGCGACTTACCTAGGGTCACACAGTTAGTAATTGTTAAGTGTCTGAGGTCGGATTTGAACTCAGGGCCTCCTGAATCCAGGGCCGGTGCTCTATCTACTGCGTCACCTAGCTGTCCCTATGCTGCTCTTTGAGAAGGACATAAGTGTGAGTGTTGTTAAAGAGCAAGAGGAGCTAAAGAGGAGACCAAGGTAGGATTCCCAGACTAAGGGATGAGCCAATTTGTGCATGGTCTCTCCTGCTGCATTCTCATTGCACTTCCTGAGTCAGCACTGGGACAATGGAATCTGGAATGAGGATCTGGGTTCAAATCCTGACTCTGCCATTTCATATCTGTGTGACCACAGGAAAGTTACTTACCTCCCTCCTCCCACCTGGCCTCAAATGGGGGGTTGGACTAAATGATCTTGGAGTTTCCTTTCAGATTTAAAACTATGATCCTCTAGTCACTGGGGTTGGCAGTCAGCTAGTTATGGGTTTAAATTCTAGTGCTGCCACTTACTATGTATGTAATCTCAGACAAGTCACCTAATCATTTTAGGTATCTACTAAGCTCCCTTCTGTCTCTAAATCTATGATCCTATGATTTTTGGCTGTTTCACTCATTTGGCTCTTAGGGTATACCACCTTTTTTTGGGGAGGGGGAAATCATCTTTTTTATATGCAGATATTTCATCTCCTCAGATTAATTGTCAACTCTGAAGGCAGGTATCTGGTTCAAAAACAAAGTCCCTATATCCTTTACAGGATATAGGTATCCTTCACAGAACTAGCATGAGGTTGAACTCTTTTTTTTTTTTTCCGGGCAATGAGGTTTAAGTGACTTGCTCAGGGTCACACAGCTAGTGTCAAGTGTCTGAGGCCGGATTTGAACTCAGGTCCTCCTGAATCCAGGGCTGGTGCTTTATCCACTGGGCCACCTAGCTGTCCCCTGAGGCTGAACTCTTAACAAATACTTTGTTGGTTGGTTGATTGATTCAACAATGGTGTTATCAAAGCAATGGAGAAGGTTGGAGGTGGAGATCTGTTTGCCAGAAAGATAAGGCATTTTTCATCTTTGTGGTGTTGAGTTAGAAATGGTGGACACTTTGTTAAAGGCAGAGTTTTAGAGGTAGGGAGGAGGGAGGAAACCAAATTGCTTTCTTCTGGCCTATTTCAGATGTCAAAGGCAATGGGACTGACATCAATACCCAGCAGGCCACAGATTATGGTTGACTCTAATGGCCGCCTTCTGTTGTGTTTATTGTTCTGGATGTTAATATATAGAGTAAATGACAGTCCCTTAATTGAAGGTTGGAAATGCTGCATGTGAAGGCGCTTGGTGACATCACCATTAACTACTGAAGTGAAACCCAACACACTTTGCTGGCCAGGAAATTATAGCCTTGTGGGTTGTCTTCCTATTTGTGTGTACAGAAGAGAACCAGGCAGCCAGCCTGGAAGCCCTTTACTCACAAGTCTTGATTTGGGGTAAGAGATGGAGAATAGAGAGGTATTATTAGGAAACTAGCAAGTGCTGGGTGACCAACCACGCTTGTTTTCACAGGAAGCCTTGGCTAATCAACATCCCAACACAGAATTATCCTTTAGAATTTTCGAATGTAGAAATGGAGAGATGAGGATAACTTACTTCCCTTCTGGAAAAAAGGGACCAAGAATCTCTTTACTGCTTTTTCCTTGTTTAGGTAATGGAGCATTAGAAGTTTCAGAAGAGAGAGTACTATGACCATGGAGTCAGAGGCCTTAGGTTCAAATCCAATCTCTGCCATTAATTTTGAGACAATCACTTAACCTATGGCCTCTGAGGTCTCTTCCAGCTTTATATCTGTGATGTTATGAATAGAATTAAAGAATCTGAGTTGGGAAAGTTATTGACTCCAACTGATATCTAAATAGGAATTCCCACTAAACATTCCTTCAAGACTCTGCTTGGAAACTCTAGGGATAGTGAATTCACTAACCTCTTAGACAGCTCATTCCACTTTTAGACAACTGTAATTGTTAGGAAGTCTTTCTTTATGTGGAGACAAAACCTACATTTCCTCAACTTTCATCCAATAATAATAATTCCATTATATGGGGTAAGCTAGAAGTCAGATAGTGAGGCGGTAAATTTGACATTGCTGTCACCGAGGCCTGGAGAGATGGAATTCAAGAGAGGAAGGTGACTCTGGAGGATTATTCCTTATTTTAAATACAGGGCAGCATTGTATATTAAGAAAACATATTCATGTGAAAAATGCAAGAACCCACATGGGTGGAAATATGGTAAAGAACAATTGGGTGAATGCCCATGAGGGCATTCCACCACCCATCTCAGTGCCTTTGCACAAGTAGTCAGTTTCCTACATCTGAAGGCACTCCCTCATCACCTCCGCCTCTTTAAATTCTGAATTTCCTTCAAAGAAAAATTGGTGTCATCCCACTTGAAATCTTTTTCTGCGATCCCTGATGTTCCAACACATCCACTGACTGCTAGTGTTCTCTTCCTTTTGTATGTCCTTTGTATATATTTTGTACTTATTTATCTGTGAAGTACTCCAGATGCTCTTGTTCGTAGATGATATGAGGCTGATTTCATCATAGCTTAGAATACTGCAGAGCCTCCCAGATGAGATCTATGATCATTCAAAAGTGTTTGGTTTAACTATTCACCCAGGAAAAATCAAGTATATGAAGAATGCTTATGGTCTAGAATTGGATAGATGACCTGTAGAGTTCATTCATCAGCATATATGTATATATATAGTATATACATAATGCATACAAATGTACATACCATATAGATGTATGTGTATATATATGCATATTCTATCTATCTATCTATCTATCTATCTATCTATCTATCTATCTATCTATCTATCTATCTATCTATCTATCTATCAATCTATCTAATCTATCGGAAAGTACTACTTTAGGAGTTAGGAAGACCTGGGTTGAAATTCTACCTTGGAGGTGCAGCTAGGTGGTGCAGATGAATTGGTCTCAGGCCATAGGCACTCTCAAAAAGGACTTTGAAGATGAAGTAAGAGAGGTGGAGGGGGGGCAGCTAGATGGCGCAGTGGTTAAAGCACTGGCCCTAGATTCAGGAAGACCTGAGTTCAAATCCAGACTCAAACACTTGATACTTACTAGCTGCGTGACTCTGGGCAAGTCACTTAACCCTCATTGCCCTGAAAAAGAGAGAGAAAGAGAAGAAAAGAAATTCTACCTTGGATACTTGCTATCTCTAAGACCCTGGGTAAGTAATTTCACCTATTTGAGCTTCAGTTTAATTGACTTCAAATTGAAATTGGCTTTTAAGGCCCCTTCCAGTTCTAAATTTATGGTACTATAAAACTTAGATAATGCAAATGGATAATGAACTGGGCTAGAATTGAACAGTAGGAGAACAAACTGTATTGCCTTTGGAGAAAGTTATTTTAATTGCTCCAAACTTCTCCCTGAAACAAAGAAAAAGAACCGACTTTTTTAATACTAGTATTATTTCCATGTTGTTGTATGGCCATGAAACACGGAATGAATCATTGAATGAATTTAAAAGCATTTACTAAGCTCTACTTATGTGCAAAGAACTGAGGCTACATGTAAGAAAGCAGGATGGCCTGTACTTTCAAGCGGATCACATTCTAATAGGGAGAGATAACACATTAAATAGGTGGTTTTAGGTATAAGTCAAATGGAAAGGCCCAGTGGTCCTTAGGATTCAGTGGGAAGGTGGACATTAACATATTTTCCTAAATGCCATTTTCATTGATCAAATAATTTCTTGTTTGAAAGTTCTAAACACTTTGATATTGAGAAATTTCTTTTCCAGATCATCTCAGTAACTTTTACTGTTAAGGAGACAGGAGCTATGGTACCTCTAGATGTGATTGCCAAGTCAAGTTTTTCAAACCTTAATGTGCTATATATAAATGTAGCTCCACGAGGGTGGCTTCCCTGGATGATGATTTTATAGGTGCTGGAAACAGGTATGATGTCTGGGAGGTTCTGTTATTCCTGAGCTCCTAGCCTCATTTGATGGTCAGTGGCAATTGGTGGAGGTGGTGGGCCATTTCCCCACAAGTGTTGCCAGTCTGGATGATGCCTGAGGGTTGCTAGTAGTTGGAAACAAAGCTAATCATTTTGGGGCCACTGCTTTTCCCAGAGCTCTTGGGTGGAGAGTGCTGGGTTGTCTCCACTGAAGTATAAGGATGAGGTTTTGGCCAAAATAATATTTTTGGCTTTACCAGCATGGAATATGCCAGCTCCTATTTCTCTCTCAGAGTGTCTCGCTGCTTCAGGGAGGCTGGCTCGCCTGTTCCTTTGATGGCAGTTTTTTGGCCTTAGGGATTGGTAGTGACCTCTTTTTCCACAGGAGTTGCCCCATTGAATGATGGCTACAAGGGTGGCCTGAAAACAGGGATGGTGGTCTTGGGGTATGCGTGTGCTAACAAATGTCTCCAAGAATTATAAATGAATATCACCCAGAGGGCAACAGAATGGTACATGGTAGATATGAGCAGTTTAGAACATATGATAAATAAGAAATTAGGGATAGGCAGGGAAAAGGATGCCACCAAAGAAATGTGTGAGCAATAGAAAATATGACAGTTATGTGGCAAGGGTGATGGATAACTAAAAGACAGTATGTATATTCTATTGGTAATCCTCAAGTTATCTGTAGAAGGCACCAGTACATTGGATGGAACCCATAGACATAGAACATAGAAATAGTCCCCCAAATGAAATCATAGAGCCATTTGATTATTTGAATGCCTGTGTATATGAATGAATGAATGAATGAATGAGTATTTATCAAACACTTATCATATTCAAAGGGGTGTATGGGATATTCAAGAGGACTAGCACCTCTGGTGTAAGGGCTTGCTGGGTCCTTTTCTGGGCTGCTCATCCACTTTGGTGTCCACCTTCACCCAACTCTCACCTGTGGCTCCAAAGAGCTATAGCATGTACAAGAACCACACACCAGTAAAATGGTCTCAGCAGATGGGTCAAAAGCAGGGTGAGAGTAATTGTCAGGCCTCAAACCACTGGTAAGTTAGGAAGATATCTATCCCAAATATATGAAAACTTTCCCCAGTGGAATTGGGAAGAATAGAATAATTTTTTCCAAAAGTGGTCATGAAGACAGCTGAAGCAGGTGCTATGGAATGCTTAGAGCTTGATCAGACATTGAAGATTCCAAAGAAATCTATTGCATCCCATCGCATCACCAGTTACATGGACTTTTGTCCTGCTGCTGGACTTTGACGATTCAGGAAGAGACAGTGAGGTTGATGATGACTTTGTGTAACTTTGTCTCACAAATCCAATTAATCATCCTCGTGATGTCATTTTCTTCATCAAAAATGAAGAATAAATAACAACTATGTTCAAAGCACTGGGCTAAATGCAGGGAATTCAAATGGGAAAAGTGAGATAGTCCCTGTTCTTGAGGAACTCACATTCTAATGGGCGACACTTAGTGTCTAAAGGGAATTTCAACTATCCATACATCTACTGGAGCTCTCTTCTTGCCGAAAGTGAAACAGCAAATAACTTCTTGACTAGCCTTCCAAATAATTTCATCCTTCAAAAAGTGGAGGTGGCCATAAAAAGGGATTGCAAAGCTGAACTTGGTTTTAATTAGTAAGGATCCCCTAGTTTCTGAAGTAGAAAAGCTGATGAACCCTCGGATAAGTGGTCACCTCCATCATAGATGGAGTAGGAGAAGAAAGCTGGCTTTGACATGCACTCTAGATTTGGGGAGAATATAGAAAAGAGAGGCAGAAAGAAGTAGATAGGGCCTAATAGCCCAAGATTCTACAGGGAAATTGTCCCAAGAAGGATGAGAAGCTCTGAAGAATAAAATTCGAAAGAGAGAGAAATAATTGCTATGAAGAGGAAAATCAGGAGATGTAGAGACCTATAAAGCTGCACAGGGAACTCATTAACCAAATGAATTTTTTGAAAAATATGTAGAGGTTTTAGAACTATAAGCTGGTAAATGAGAATAGAAACAAAGAAGTAGCAAGACCCTCTTGAGAAAAATGGTATAGCCCAGAATGAATGAGTCAAAGCTGTCAGCTGATGCTAAGAAAAACACTTAACAATGTTTTAGCTGTTTTTAGATGGGACAATCAAAGAAAGCTAGAACTGCTATTCAGGGTGGATGGGATGATGATTATGGTTGACATTGAGAAGGCTGAAACACTCAGATCTTATTTTGCATCTTTTCTTTTCCAAGAGAATGGAACAAAAAATGAATAACATGGAGTTGAAGCTGAAAATAAGTGAAGGGATGGTAAGAGTGGCCTCAGATGCCTTCAAGTCACTATTTTTATGGTTCGGTCAGTTTTTGCTTATATCTGACTCTTTCTAACCCCTTTTGGGGTTTTCTGGGCAAAGACACTGGAGTGGTTTGCCATTTCCTTCCCTAGATCATTTTATAGATGAGGAAACAGGCTTAAGTGACTTGTCCAGGATCACACAGCTAGTAAGTCTCTGAGGCCAGATTTGAACTCAGGAAGATGAGTCTTCATGACACCAGACCCAGCACTCTATCCACTGAGCCATGTGGATACCCAATCAATCAATTAATCAACAACTAATTAATTAATTAATCACACAGCTAATAAGTGTCTGAAGCTGGATTTGACCTCAGGAAGAGGGGTCTTCCTGAGTCCAGGCCCACACCCTGACTCTATCCACTGTGCCATCTAGCTGCCCTCAAATCATTAAGCTTGGACCAAATGTCCAATGGACCTAGGGAATTGAAAAAACTGGCAGATTCTCAGTGCTTGATAAGTTACAGAAGGAGAACTTTGAAAGGTAATAAAGAGCATGAGGGGGTTATCCAGGACTGGAGAAAGGCTAATGTCCCCCACCCCCTTTTAAAATCAGAAGGAGCTAGGGTGTGCAAAATACAAGGTCAGTGAGCCAGATTTTGATCCTGGTAAAATTCCAGAATGTATTATTAAAGGGGTTGTTTAAAAACATTTAAAGAGGGGAAGGATGATTGATAATAGGCAGCATAACTTTATCAAGAAATAATCAGACCAATCAGTAGCCAAGATGGTGGGGCAGAAAGAGGCAATAGAGAACAGCTTTCCATTCCCCCAATAACTACTCATTCATGATCTAAGAATACCTAGTTGAGTAGTGATTGATAAGTTGAAGGAGAAACTACAGTGGGTCATCTTCCCAGGCCAAGGTTACAAATTTGACCTACAAGCAAGTGACTAGAGGTATAACTGTGGAACAGGAATGTGCTGGAATCACAGACTCAGCACTTAGGGCAGGAGCCCAGTAGCATTCAGACACCCAGAGCTGATCAATGATTTAGCCCCCAGCAAAGGCTATCAGACTCCAGAGGGGGCTGCAGATTGATGTGGTCTTCTGAAGGTGAATAGAGAAGGCATGATGATGAAGGAACTGTCCTTTGCTCTATGAACACTTATCTGTGCTAAGACTCGAATAGCTTCATGTCCTCTAGGACATGAACCAGATCTAGGTGTGGGAGATGAACCCAAAGAAAGAAAAGAGGAGGAAGTGATTAGGAACAAGAGCAATGGGGGCTTCTAAAGCAAAACAATGTCTGACTGGCCCAACAAAAGTAAGGGAATGTTCTGAAGCAAAGCGGCACCAGAGGCTGCAGTGAGGTAGATTCCTGTGAAGAGGTGGTAATTCCCAGACTGCATAGATCCTCTGTCTTCTGCCATAAAGGGACAAATGGATCTTTTTAAAAAAATAATATTTTATCCCCCTCACTCTAATTACAAGTAAAGACAATTTCTAATATTTATTTTTAAAATTTTTGAGTTCCAAATTCTTTCTCTTTCTCTCTCCTTTCTCCATCCCCCCTTCCAGAGGTGGTTAGCAGTTTGACATAGGTTATACATGTGAAATTATGCAAAATATATTTCCATGGCTAAGCTCAGGCTATGTTCACTCCCCCTGCCTCACCCCCTCACTTCCCCACCAACCTCTGTCTCTCCCCCCAGTCCCTATCTCACCTTCATGCTTGGGGTGGGTGTGAGAGGATAGAATGGAAGGGAGGGTAGTTTGTGATGGGAGATTAAAACTCATAGGTCTGAGGAAAGAGAGCAGGGAGATGAGACACCCCCCCCCCGCCCCACCCCAGACCTTAACCTTAAAGAGTCATTCAAAATTATCTCAGTCTTATACTCTGTGCTACCTTGGACTTGGAACTGGACTTGGAGTCAGAAAGACCTGGATTGCAATCCTTTCTAGCTGTGTGACTTTAGACAACTCACATAACTTCTCTGGACCTTAATTACCTCATTTGTAAACTGAGGATTTGGACTTGACAACCCCCAAAGTACCTTCCAACTCTAAATCTCTGATCCTAGGAATTGGTGAATGCGAATTAATGCTAACTCATTGCTTATCTTGAATACTTATGTTTTAATTAGGGAAAAGGACAGTTACTGCACCTATGAATTTATTGGTATAGGAAACTGTCCCCTGAGGAATGCATTCAGTTGTTTTTCAGTCATATTTCACTCTTCATGGCCCCATTTGGGGTTTTCTTGGCAGAGATACTGGAGTGGTTTGCCATTTCCTTCTCCAGTTCATTTTACAGATGAGGAAACTGAGGCTGACAGGGTTAAGTGACTTGGCCAGGGTCAAATGTCTAGTGTCTGAGGCCAGATTTGATCTCAGAAAGAGGAGTCTTCCTAACTTCCTGCCCAGCACTCTATCCATTGCAACACCTGGCTGCCCCCTTATAGCTACAGTAGTAATTGGAAAAGGCCAGAGATGACTCTAGGTATTCTATTCTCCCTTTCCAATATACCTTGGATCAACTGATCCCCTCCTTTCTCAACCAAATACTGGAGGAGTACAGTTGGTTTTTATTTCTAATCCAATCTAGACTGAGATTTCTCTAGCCTCTTCTCAAAGGCAGTGGCACTTGAAGCTTTATTAGATTGTAAACTGTCCTCTGATACTTTTTATATACTATGTGCCAGGCACTTAGCACAGTGCCTGGCACATAGTAGGCTCTTTTTTGCAGTGTTGGTACTTTATTCACTGTGCCGCCTAGCTGCCCCACACATAATAGGCTCTTTTTTTTTTTTTTTAGTGAGGCAATTGGGATTAAGTGACTTGCCCAGGGTCACACAGCTAGTAAGTGTTAAGTGTCTGAGGCCAAATTTGAACTCAGGTACTCCTGACTCCAGGGCTGGTGCTCTATCCACTGCACCACCTAGCTGCCCCACATAATAGGCTCTTAATAAATGCTTATCAACTGACTGCAGGGTAATACATCCTTGAGACAAATGGCCAGTTTCAGCACTGATTACTAGATGAAGAGCTCCTGAAGGCAGAGACAATACCTTCTCCATTTTCTCCTCCCCACCACAAACCTGTGCGATTTAAAATTGGATACTAGAGCATTAATCTCCCCTCTTTAACCTTTCCCTTAATTTATCTCCCAGACTAGTAAATGGAAGAAGCCTCTGGTCTCTAGTTAGAGCTTTTATATAATGACATATAAATAATAAACGAATGTAAATAACTGATTATATTAGACATTATTACATAATCTTCTTTTAGCAAGTAAACCACATCATCTTATACATGAATTCTCTAGTATAACAGTAGCAGATACTTAAAGTGGTGATCAATTTATCAGAAAGGAATAAGACTTCAATTAGCAAGATTCAGTATTCAATGTTTTCAGTGAGGTATCAAGCAATAGGGTTCAATAACTCTCTTTTAAAAACAGGATTTAAAACATATATATATATGTATATGTATGTATATATATAGATATACATAATAACATTAAATATATTTCTGCATTAGTCATGTTATAAGAGAAAAATCAGAGCAATGACGAAAAACCTCAAAATAGAAAAACAGCACCAAAACCAAAAGAAATAGTATGGTTCATTCAGCATCTATACTCCACAGTTCTTTTTTTTCCCCCTGGATTTGGAGATCCTCTTCTATCATGAGTTCCCTGGAACTCTTTTGTACCATTGCATTGGTGAGAAGAATATAGTCCATCACAGTAGATCAACACACAATGTTGATGACACAGTGTACAATGTTCTTCTGGTTCTGCTCATCTCACTCATCATCAGCCCACGCAAGACCCTCCAGGTTTCTCTGAACTCCTCTTGCTCATCGTTTCTTACAGCACAATAGTATTCCATTATATTCATATACCACAACTTGTCCAGCCATTCCCCAATTGATGGGCATCCCCTCAACTTCCAATTCCTTGTCACCATGTACAGAGCAGCTATAAATATTTTTGTGCATGTGGGTCCCTCTCCCCTTTCCATGATCTCTTTGGGAAAAAGATCCAAAAGTGGTAAATATTTAAATTAAAAAAAAATAAAAGGAGTGACTGGGGTGCAGTTTCAACCTCCTGAGGTCCCTTTGGACCATCTTCCCAAATGCTTAAAGGGGAAGGGAGTCTCTGCAGGCAACTGGACCCTGGAGGCAGGGGACTGAGAGCGTCCCTGCCAGGCCTAGTTTAGGAGTGAGCCTTGAAATGAAATGTGAGAGCAATGGGGAGGTGCCAGAGTAATTGCTGCTGCTGGTGATGTGAGGATACAAGCTTCTGTTCCCTGTTCTGGATCGGTTCCCTGTCCCAGGGCTTGGAGAGTCTGGTGGTTGAAAGATGATGTTTGCTGAAATCTGTCTGCAAGTGGGGAAGGACAAGGCGGTCCTTGGAGGTTTGCAGGGTGTCTTGATATTGGGCCCTGGTTTGATTAAGCTTAGTCCTACCAGAGTGGCCTAAGTCCAGGGTGGGAAGTTGGGAACTTGGAGTACAGCACACATCAATTTCTCTGTAGTCTGTTTTTTTCTCCCCTCACTGTTACTGACATGCTGCAGACCCAACCTTCCAGTCACTTAAAATCCATCTCCCTGTCTCAATTTCCTCCTACAGTAATGGGCTGGAAATGATGAAGTCCTCCATTGTACCCAACAAAGACCATTCCCCTACACAAACTTTCAGCTGCCGTCAAACCAGCCTACTCATTGTGCCTAGAAACTCTGAATTCAGCCAAATAGATCTACTCACTGTCCTCAGAATATGCCATGGATATTCCCTCTTCTGCTATTAGCTTGGACCATTCTCCATGCTTCTAATGCTATCCTCCTTCCGTTCTTGTTTGTCTTACCCTTTAACTTTTTCTTATTTAATATTTTATTTTTCCCCAATTATGTATAAAAACAATTGTTAAGATTTTTTTTTTTAATTTTGAGTTCCAAATTCTCTTCCTCCCCTCCTCACTCACTGAGAAGGCAAACAATTTGATACATCATACATGTGTAGTCAGGCAAAAAATATTTTCGTATTAGTCATGTAAAAGAAAACAAAGGGGGCAGCTAGGTGGCGCAGTGGATAGAGTACCGGCCCTGGAGTCAGGAGGACCTGAGTTCAAATCCGGCCTCAGACACTTAACACTTACTAGCTGTGTGACCCTGGGCAAGTCACTTAACCCCAATTGCCTCACTAAAAAAAAAAAAAAAAGAAAACAAAGACAACATTTAAAAAAAAAGTATTCTTTGATCTACATTCAGATTCCATCAATTATTTCTCTGGAAGTGGATATAATTTTTTTTTTTTTTTAGTGAGGTAATTGGGGTTAAGTGACTTGCCCAGGGTCACACAGATAGTAAGTGTCAAGGATCTGAGACTGGATTTGAACTCAGGTCCTTCTGAATCCAGGGCCAGTGCTCTATCCACTGCGCCACCTAGCTGCCCCAAGTGGATATAATTTTCATTATAAGTCCTTCAGGATTGTCTTGGATCATTGTATTGCTGAAAATAGCTAAGTCATTCACAGTTGATCATTGTACTGTGTAGAATGTTATCCTGGTTCTTCTTGCTTCACTTTGCATTGGTTCATGTAAATATTTCCAGGTTTTTCTGGGAGTATATTGCTTGTCATTTCTTATAGCACAATAGTATGCCAGCACAATCATGTACCCCAACTTGTTCAGCCATTCCCCAATTGATGGGCATCCCTTCCATTTCCAATTTTTTGCCACCACTAAAAGAGCTGCTATATTTTTGTACCTGTCATAGCTTTCATTCAAGGACTAACTCAAAAAAATATATATCCTCCATTTATCAGGCCCCTACTATATGCCAGGCACTGTGCTAAGATATGGGAATACAACTGAAAAAAAGAAAGTCCCTCCCCTCAATGAGTTTACAATCTAATGGATTCATAATGGTCATTCATTTCTAGAATCCTGTAGTCTCAGATTTGAAAGGGACCTCAGAGGGTATCTGGTTCAACTCATATGTGGACAGGAATCCCCTATGTAATACCCGTAATAAATGATTATCCAGATTCCACTTGGAGACCTTCAGTGATGGAGGAATTTCCCAAGACTTCTGGATAGCTCTATAAAGAGCCATGATAGTTAAGCATTACAGCTATTAATATTCTCATTTTATATATATGGACATAATAATGATGATAAAATAATCAAAGAATACTATTTTAATAGCTGTCACCTGATTGCTTACTCATAATCTCCAAACTAGTTAGAATGAAAATGTTGAAAAATTTTAAAAAGACCAAATGGAAAAAATCAAAACCATGTGGAAAGAAGGGGAAGTATATTCATATTGTTCCTGTCTTCCTCTTTGACACCAGAGCTGTCCATGGATAGTTTTAGTGAGTCTACAGGGAGTTGAGACCTTGAATTCCAAAGCTCTAATGTAATCACAAAGAGCCATCCTTTTATCCACCTCCACAATTGTCTACCACACTTTAAACATGGGAGAGCAATAATAAGTTAATGGCATATTTGTCCCAGAATCTTTTCTATCTAAACTCCACTGGACAAAATGAGAATAATGAGAATAATATTAATAGTTGACATTTATAGAGTGCATAAAGGTTTGCAAAGGATTTTATAGTCATTAGCTCATTTGATCCTCACAAAAATCTTGTGAGGTAGTTGTTCTTTGTTGTTGTTGTTCATATCGTTTCTGACTCTTCATGGCCCAGTGGATCATGTTGTCCATGAGGTTTTCTTGGCAAAGATACTGGAGTGGTTTGCCATTTCCTTCTCCAGTGAATTAAGGTAAACAAGGTTAAGTGACTTGCCCACAGTTACAAAGCTAATAAGTGTCTGGGGTCAGATTTGAACTGAGGTCTTTCTAACTCCAGACGCAATGCTCTATTCACTAGGCAATCAAGCTAGCTAAGTGCTCTTATTATTTCCATTTTATAGATATTATTCCCATTTTATAGATGAGGAAACAATCTCAGATTAAGTGACTTGCCCAAGGTTACATAACTAGCAAGTATCAGTGGCAGGATTTAAACCTAGGCTGCTCTCAGCTGCAGGTTTTGAAGTTTTTCTACACAACTTCAGAACTTTTTTGTTCCTTCCCTTCCCTTCCCTACCTCTGCTGATCTTAGGAAAATGATTTCCCTCCTCTGGTCCTCAGGATTCTCATCTACAAAATGATGGGGTTGAACTAGAGCAATGATGGTTGTTGTCCAGTCACGTCCATGTCTGACTCTTCATGACCCCATTTGGGATTTTGTTGGCAAAGATACTGGAGAAGTTTGCCATTTCCTTCTCCAGCCCATATTACATATGAGGAAACTGAGGCAATCAGGGTGAATTTACTTGTCCAGGGTTATAGCTGGTAAATGTCAGAGGCCAGATTTGAACTTACAAGCATGAGCGTTCCTGACTGCAGGCCTGGCACACTGACCACCTAGCTCCCCATAGAGCAATAGTGTCAAACTCAAATAGAAAGGGGTACTACTAAACCAGGTATAAGGGTCCTTGTGGGCTTCATATTACTTTAAAATCCAATATTATTTCCTTTTTATTGTTTTTGTTCATTTTGTTAAATACCTCCCAATTACATTTTCATCTGGTTCAAGCTGTACTCAGATCTCATGTACTGTGGGTCTCATGGTGCCTGGAGGTTGTGTTTGACATTTCTGTACTAGAGGATTTCTAAGGTCCCTTCCAGCTCTAAATTTCTGATTCTCTTTGCACAAAGGAGAAAGGCTTAGGATGGGAGAGAAGGGGTGATCTAGGGTTCTCAGGGGAAATCATAAGCAGTGGTTTTTTTGTTTGTTTTTTTTGTTTTTTGTTTTTTTGTTTTTTGCAGGGCAGTGGGGGTTAAGTGACTTGCCCAGGGTCACACAGCTACCAGTGTTTTTTTTAATTTAAAATTTTATCTTTTTTTTTTTTAAATAAAGGGAGTAGGGGAAAACTTCACCTTTCAAAGCACTAATCGCTTATAGAGCTCCAAGAACTTTCCATATCCATTACTTCCACAACATTTTCTGTGAAATATATGAGATCTGTCATTAATTTTTATGAGTAGAAATAGAGCCTTAGTGGCTAAAACATGAAAAGGGATAGTGGATAATTCTGGACAACTTTGTACTTCCTTGAACTATCCAGAGCATTTTTATTCATTTAAATTAGCCTCAATTTTCAAAAACACTTTGTGCATTTAGATGTGAAAAGTGGTTTGGTTTCATTGAAGAGCTTTGAATTTGAGAGTTAGGAGTTTTACATTCAAGTCTTTTGACTCTTCCTAGCTATGGAACCTTGGATAAAATTGCTTAATATGTTTTAGTTTCCTCATTGTAAAATTAATAGTACTTATATTAGCCTTCTCAAATAGTCTGAGTTTTTTTTTTTAGGAGGGAAAATACTTTGTGTTTTAAAATATTAAATAAATATTTTAAAAGGTAAATAAATTTGAGTCATTATCATTTTGAACCAAAGCGGTGAAAATGATCTACCCAAGATAACTCCATCAGGCAATGGCAAAACTGGGACCCAAAGAGAGAAGGCCTTCTTAATCCCAATGCAGTGCTCCATCAACTAATAGATTGTTGCTTCTCTGGCTTCTTCTGAGTCCTAGCTAAAATCTCACCTTCTACAGGAAGCCTTTCTGTATCTGCTTTAATTCTAGTGCCTTCTTTCTGCCAATGATTTCTAATTTATTCTGAATAGAGCTTGTTTGTCCATAGTTGTTCGCATATTCTCCATCTCCATTAGATCGTGAGCTCCTTGAGGACAAGGTCTGTGTTTTGTCCTTCTTTGTATCCCCATGGCTTAGCTCAGTGCTTGAAACACGATAAGGACTTAATAAATGGTTATTGATTGACTGACTTTATTTTCATAGGAGAGCTTGCTAGAACTTAGGGTGATTGGGTCTTAAGTTATCATGAAAAATCCTAGATGGAGCATAACTTCCCTGCTGAAGTGCTGGGATACAGGGCCTGAGCTCAAATACTTATTCTACAATTTACTACTTCTGTGGCCTTGTGCACTAAACTAAATCTACCTCTTTAGTGTTCATCATGGAGCTGAAGCTTGATTACCTGTGTGATCTGAGGCATGCCGCCTAACTTTTCTCAACCTCAGTTTCTTTATCTGAAAAACAAGAGTGTTGGACTAGATGATCCAAACATCTGGAATGTCCCTTCCAGACGTATGATCTCATGTTCAGCAAGTTCCTCAGGTCAAACATCCGTTTGCTCCTTTATCTATGGGGACCTCTAAAATAGTATGAATTAGATGTGGTCCATGTACTGCCTTTTATTATTATTCCAGAGGTGGTAAGTGATTGGAGGTAATTACAGAGAGGGAGTTAGTCTGACAGAAGTACTTTTCACTCCCTGCTGAAAGGGGCTGTTTCCCTTCTGCATCAGTGACAACTTAATGGTTTGAAAAAAGAAATTCTGCCAAGGACAAATGACACCTACTAATTTCCAACCTGGGCTCCGTCCAGAAAGAATATTAGAAAGGGGTTTTAGATTCTAGGGAGGGTACACATATCTATGTTTGGTGCTATGCAAGATGAGATGAACTGATTTAGTCCCTACCCCTTACAGGCATCTAAAGATGAAGTGGACTGATGCTAGATCCATGTGAAAAGGAACAGATCCATTAAAACAATATTAATAATAATAACATTAATTGATATTTTCATTTTATATATATATATATAGCATAGTATATGTTGTGCCTAGATGATCTCATTTGAGCTCATTCTTGTTGGCAACACCTTTTCCCCTATAATTTATTCCTTTGATTGGCTAGTTCTTCTCTCTGGCCTTCATTTGAGGAAGCACCCATACCAGTCATGTTCACTTCAAATGTAGTTTAACCCATGGCTCTCTGACTTCTTTATACCTCCCTCCCGCCCTCTCTTACATTTATTTTAGCTCTATCCCCACTAGAACATAATATCCTTGAGGGGAGGGACAGTCTTTCTTTTTACTTGTATTTGCATTCCTAGTACTTAGCACAGTGACTACCACTTTTTGTTGTTTAGTTATTGCAGTCTTATCTGACTCTTTGTGATCCTATTTGGGACTTTCTTGGCAAAAATACTGGAGTGGTTTGTCATTTCCTTGTCCAGATCATTTTATAGATGAGGAAATGGAGGCAAACATAGCTAAGTGACTTACCCAGGATCATACAAGCTAGTAAGTGTCTGATGATGCATTTGAACTCAGGAAGATGAGTCTTCCTGAATCCAGGTCTAGAACTCTATCCACTGTGCCATCTAAATATCACTTAATAAATGATTAATAAGTATTCTCTCTCTCTCTCTCCTCTCTCTCTCTCTCTTCTATCTATCTATCTATCTATCTATCTATCTATCTATCTATCTATCTATCATCATCTATCTATTGAGTGTATCTGCTTGCCAGTCTATCTATCTATCATCTATCCATCCATCTATTCATCTAGTGTGTCTGCTTGTCTGTCTGTCTCTCTACCCATGTAAGATATAGGTACTACTGATATTACACCCTTTGTTTCCCCACCTTTTGGAAGTTTGGTCCAAGGTACTACTTCAGTCTCTTCTTCTGGGTCTAAACTGAAGATTACGCACCAGTGCCTGCCACACAGAACTTAATAAATACTTGTTCCCTTCCCACCTCTCCCCCTTTAGGGAAGGTTTCATTGGGGTGGTGGAACTCAGGCTTACTCCAGTACTTTTCAAAGAGCTCAAAGAACTTCTGTGACATCTTTCAAATGAATTGCAAAGACCTTCAATAGATCACCTGCATTTACACCCTCTTTTCTACCCACTCCTCCCTCGGGTGTGACAGTGGGGCTCAGCAGCCAAATTAGCTCATATCAGCTTTGTGGCATGAATAGCATCAGAGTATTCACATTAAGCATTGAGTTCAGGTCTGGGAGACATATCTAAGGAAGAACCTTGATGAGCTGAAGAACATCCAGAGCAGGGTACCCATGAAGGGAACTTGAAACTTTGCTGTGTAAAGTAAATCAGCAGACGGAACCGGGATGTTTTAGCTGAAGAAGAGAAGAGCTGGACATATAATCAATGTCTTCAAATACCCAAAGGATTCTCCTGTTCAAGAGGACTGGGCTTGGTCCCACAGGGCAGGTGCTCCAGAGACACATTTCAGCTCAATACGACAGAACTTCCTAATGGTAACTAGTAATCCAGAAGGGGACAGGTGGCCTCTGGAGGAGCCTGTTCTTCAACTGGAGACTGTGGATGTTGTCCAGTTCATTTGTGTTTCAGCCAAGGAGCTAAATTGGTCGGCCTTTGACTGGAGCTGCCTCTCACCCTTTTCTGGGCCCAGGGAAATCTTCGAAAACCAAGCAGTGCAAAATAAGTCTTCAAAGCAATTTTTTTGTGAGGCAATTGGGGTTAAGTGACTTGCTCAGGGTTACACAGCTAGTAAGTGTCAAGTGTCTGAGACCGGATTTGAACTCAGGTCCTCCTGAATCCAGGGCCGGTGCTCTATCCGCTGCACCACTTAGCTGCCCCTCAAAGCAATTTTAAAAGATAACATCGAGAGGAAACATGGCATAATCGATGAAAAAGGGACTTGGAGCCAGGAAGACCTGGGTCTAAGTGACTTCTCTGATACAAACTGGCTGTGTGACTCAGGCAAAGTCACTTAATCTTGTGCCCCAGGTAGCTCTCTGAGAATATAAACTGTAGAGTAGGAGCCAAATATGAGACAACTAGGTGGTTCAGTGGATAGAGCACTGGGCCAGTAGTTAGAAAGACCTGAGTTCAAATATGACCTCAGATACTTAGCAGCTATGTGACCCTGGGCAAGTCACTTAACCCTGTTTGCCTCAGTTTTCTCATTTGGAAAAATGAGCTGGAGAAGGAAATAACAAACTACTCTAGTATCTTTGCCTAGAAAATCCCAAATGGGGTCATGAAGAGTCAGACTTGATTTAACAACAACAATAAAAGGCAGTAAAAATTGGTAGAGGAAGTCCCTCACTGGGAGCTCTCTATGCCAATGAAACCACAGGTCCAATAAAAACAAAAGGATACATTTAGTTGGGGGTGGTGTTGGTGGGAGACAGAGCCCTAGCATATGCCAAGGCCACTCTGCTGGGAAGTGGCAACTGAGTAACTTCCAGGTTTAATGCATAATTCATGCCAACTAGTTCCTACTGGTTGTTTCTTGGCTGATGAAGGGGTGAATTTTGTTGCCCTTGAACAAAGCTCCAGCTGCCCTATCCTAGTTAAAGCTTTGCCTCTAAGTTACTTTTCCTTCCACATCTGGGATTCTATGAGTCCTCTCATTGCTATCTATCTCATAGGTCTGAGGAAATATGTTTCCTCTGCAGTGAACCTGCTTACTAGCGCTACCTTCCAATTACTGATGATGCAGATATTGCACAACCTAAGGGAAGTTAAGAGGCTTCCTAGAAATCAGCCTCTAGGCTAGAAATGTGTCATTTCTCTGGAAGGGAAATTTTTATTAGGGTAGGAAAACCAAGAAAGGTCTTGACTTAGCTAGGTGTCCTGGGTGTTGACAAAACATCAGAAACACTCTTATTTCATATTACCAAGCCCTTATTCTAACCTGTGTTCCTGTTAACAAAGCCCAGGGTTGGAACAATGTGCGTGCTGCTGACAGAGGATGAAAATGAGGGTCTTCCGTTGTCCTTGGAAATGGAAATTCCATTGTTTGGTCATTACATGACTTGCCCTGGAGTTTTAACTCTGGAATCCGTGGCTCTTTAGAAGCAGCTAAAAGTCATGATTTTGGATGATGGAGGGAAGGCAATGATGGGGCTTTCCACCCCTTCCACCCCCTGACTCCCAATTCAGCAGAAAGATTCCAAAGTACATTTCAGACGACAACTAGACCACCAACGCATTAACTCTTTCTCTACTCATCTGACTATAGATCTGCCCCTACCAGGAGTGCAATGGGTGGAGAGGTTTTTGTTTATATGTTTTAAGGCCTGTTTTATTTCCTCTCTATTTGACAACAGGTGGGGGCACCAAGTACAAAACGTTCTACTTTGGCCTTGTAAGATATAACACAAATGCTTCTTTTCTAGTTTGGAAAATTGGCAGTACTGCACTAGATCAAGCCGAACCAGCTAACATGCCCTCAAATGAACCTTGTAATTCATTACATGGAAACTAATTTTTTTAAAATACTAAACTTTTTTATTTATAATTTTGGATTCCAATTTTTATCCCTTTCCCTCCCTCCCCTTCCCTTTCTCTGAGGCAGGAAACAATCAGATATGTGTTATACATGTATGATTATGTAAAACATTACCATATTTGTCATTTTGTACAAGCAAACTTGATTAAAAGAAAAAAATGAAAGAAAGTAAAAAATATCATGCTTCAGTATGTTCTATCAATATCAGTTCTTTCTTTGGAGGTGGATGGTATGTTTCATCAATAGTCCTTTCGGATTGTCTTGGATCACTGTATTGTTGAGAATAGTCAAGTCATTCACAATTCTTCATCAAACAAAATTGCTGTCTCTGTGTACAATGTTCTCTTGGTTCTGCTCCCTTCACTATACATCATTTCATACATGTCTTTCCAGGCCTTTCTGAAGTCATCGTACTTGTCATTTCTTATAGCACAATAATATTCCATCACCATTGTGAGATTTAAAATTGGATATTAGATCATAAATCTCCCCTACTTAACTTTTCCCTTAATTTATCTCCCAGACTAGTAAATGGAAGAAGCTTCTGGTTTTCTAGATAGAGCCTTTATTGTATATAAGGTGTTGTTGATTAGAAGGATAGGAAAATAGAAATACAGTACAAATCGTCTTAAATCTAGGCTTAGTCTATATTCCTTATAAAAACTCACCAAACCGAAAAGGCCACCCGTATTTCTACAGTGACCTTCTAGCTGGTCTGCTAAAGCCCTAAAAAGGCAATTTCCGTCTCCTGATACTTTACGAAGATTGAGTCCCAAAGCATTTAACTGATCAGTGGGATTATTAAATGGGAACTGCCTTTTTCCTCTGAACTCTCTTTGCTCTTTAACAGTTGCTATCTTTAGGGTTTTTACCTCTTTAGTGTCTACCTCAGGTCTATCTGAAATCTCTTCACCTATGAATGGTGCAGGTTTTATATGAGAGCAATGAATCCATGAGTCTTTTTCACCAATTTTAATGGCAGGAGGAGTTGTCAATAATACCTGAAAAGGTCCTTCCCAGGCAGGTTGAGTTCCACTGGTTCTCTGAAAATTCTTTACATATATTTTATCTCCTGGGTTGAAGTTATGCAATGAAAAGTCTAATGGTCCTGCCTGGACCACAGCTCCTGCCTCATGGAGTTCACGTAGCCTGGTCTGTAATTCCTGTATATAGGAAGCAACAGAAGTATCACCTCCCACCAGTGATGTATAAACTGGGGATTTCTGTGAACAGAGAGGCATACCTGGTGGTAGAATTTCTGGGGAAGAAATGGCTTACCTTCCGGAGACACCCAGATGCCATTGATCTGTTTCGCCTTAAATTTCTTTCTTTCAGTTATCCTAACCGACTGTTAAAAACTTTCATATTTTACCACACCATCATATACCACAGTTTGTTTAGCTATTCCCCAATTAATGGGCATTCCTTTGATTTCCAATTCTTAGCCACCACAAAAAGAGCTGCTGTAAATATTTTTGTACAAATAGGTCTTTTTCATTTTTGGGGGATGTCTTTGGGATATAAACCTAGCAGTGGTATTGCTGAAACAAAGGGTATGCACAGTTCTATAGCCCTTTTTGCATAATTCCAAATTACTCTCCAGAGTGGTTGGATCTTTTCACAACTTCACCAAGAGTGGATTAGTGTCCCAGCTTCATGGAAACTAATGTAAGGAGTAATAAAGACAAATTCATTTGAATGGGAGGGAGTTAGTTACTATGATCACTCAGGGATAGAATCTCAGTTGTGGATAGAATTTCATCTATTCTAATCAATAGGATGTAGAGGCCTATCTATATTCCAATATTTAGAGACATTTTGATGATATATATTGTTTGTATGTCATTTCCAGTTTTGAATGTATTTCATTCCTCTACACAGTGAGTCATCCCTTGTAACAAAAAAAAATTAAAAAGAAAAAGAAAAAAGAAGAGTCCAGCAAAACTAACCAACACCTCAACTGAGTCTGCTGCTGTATACCATATTCCACACCCATAGTCCCTCACCTTTAGGAAGAAAGGAGGATGCGATGCACTTCTTTATTTCTTCCTTGGGGTCAAGATTAGTCTCAAACCTTTTCAACTCTACCAGAGATTCCTGAGTGATGTTCAATCCTCCAGCAAATTTAGCTGTGGGGATGATAACATCATGATCCCATATCATATCTGAAGTTAAGCTTCTGTGGATAGAGAGAAGGTAGGAAAAATTAGTGCTCCTACCACAATAAGAAACCCAGGGGAGGGGAGTGAGTGGGTATGTGATTGGGGATTTCTTTATGGAATTGAAGAAGAGTGGCAGATCTGTAGTCTGCTGGGCAAAGGCTTCTTGGAACTTTACCACCTCTTTAGTATGGTAGAGAGGACACTGAATGTGCAGTCACCTTAAGTATAATACAGAGCCTATGTGAACAAATGATCTTTTATATACCAAGATGAGTAGAAAGAGGAGCAAAGAACAATGTTAGTGGGGCTTGGTTTGCATAGTGAACCATCCCACTCCCTTTTTGTCATCCTCTTGTAACCAAAGGCATGCATTTATGGTTTGTTTCACTATAGCAAGAGAATCTTAGCTCTGGAACAAAGTTTTTTTCCTATGCCAAATTACTGAGCATAAATAGTAAATTGAACCCAGGATTCCAGGCTCACCAGTCATGTTCTATCTAACTGAGTTAAAACAACCCAGAGCACCCCTTTTAATAATCACATGCCCAAAGCTACCCATTCAGCAGGGTACACTTAGAATCAGAAAGACCAGAGTTCAACACCTTCTTTGGAAATTTACTAGGGATATGACCTTGCTCAAGTAACTTAACTGCTTCTTGTTTCAGTTTCCTCATCTGTAAAATTAGAATAATAACAACACCTACCTCACAGGATTGTTGTAAGGATTAAATGAGATAAAGTGCAAAGCACTTTACAAAACCTCAAACTCTATAAAAATGTTAGCTATACCATGATGATGATTATCTTAAAGTTGCATTATGTTTTGGAAACAACAACAACATTTTTTCTCAACTAGCTAGCTCTCTCCCGTGTCTCTGTCTTTTTGGAAGCTCCAGATTCCCATCTTTCCCTAGGGGTCCCACCTACCTCAGCCTCCTACCAATGGCCACTTTATAGCCATGAGCCTATTGTATAAATTTGGTTGTTTATAATACTAATGATAAGTGACTGATGTGTTATTTCCTGCCAGACTTCCCACTGCCAGTTGAATTTATGGTCTTCTGGGTCTGACCCTTCTTCTGATGTCTCCATGACATCAGAACCATAGGAAGCAAACACAAGCAATAACTCCCCTTCAGCCAAATGAAGCTCCCAAACTTGTTTGTGCACAGTTATTAGTGTGTTGTCTCCCCCATTAGATGGTGAGCTTTTTAAGAACAGGGATAGTCTCTTACCTTTCTTTGTATACCCAGCACTTAACATTGTTAGTTACTGGCACACAGTAAGCACTTAATTAATGCGGATTGACTTTGAGTTCCAATCTGGCCTCAGACACTTAATAGTTGTATGCCCCTGGGCAAATCACTTAACCCTGTTTGCCTCATTTTCCTCATTTGAAAAACGAGCTGGAGAAGGAAATGGCAAACCATTCTAGTATCTTTGACAAGAAAACCCCAAATGGAGTCATGGAGAATTGGACATGACTGAAACGACTTAATAACAGCAACTTGTGTGGTGTCCAGGAGAATTGGACATTTTCAAAGTTTATCAAACTGTGAAGATCAACTTCAAAATGCCTTGTGCTGGGGCAGCTAAGTGGCACAGTGGATAAAGCACTGGCCCTGGATTCAGGAGGACCTGAGTTCAAATCCGGCCTCAGACACTTGACACTTACTAGCTGTGTGACCCTGGGCAAGTCACTTAACCCCCATTGCCCTGCAAAAAAATGCCTTGTGCCAATTGTCTTCTGGCTGGCAACGTGGGGGTTAGCATGGTGATCACTGGAGTTGGGTTCAAATCCTTATTTTGCTACTTTCTAAATGTGTGACCTTAAGCAAGTCACTTAATCTTTCTATGCCTCAGTTTCCTCATCTGTAAAATTGAGAGGGTTGAACTAGATGACATCTGAGTTTCCTTTCAGCACTAAACCTTTGAGCTTATAAGACTAAAATGGGGAGGCATAGCCAGAAAGGGAACAAAATCTGTCACATTCTACTTTCAAGAAAGCAGCTTTATTCCATTGACTCCAGGTTTTTAGGACTAAACAACTTTGCAAGTTCAAGTAGGCTTGTCCTTCCCCACTGAGATTTATTATGTGTGAAGTGGGCTATGGCTCTTTCAGAAATACTGAAAATGAGAGATGCAGCATAATAGCTAAAGTGCTTGAATTATAGTCTGGAGGGTACATTTATAAGCCATGTGACCAGAGAGTCACTGGAATCCCTGAAGCCTCAGTTGTCCTCATCTGTAAAATGGGGATAGAAGAAATAGCATTACCTACTAGAAAAGACTGTTGTGAGAGAGGAAAGTGCTTTGTAAACATTAAAGCATCATACGAATGTGAGTTTTTGAAATCACTTCCTTTAACAGTGCATTTTTGTATAGTAACCATTTTATTTATGAAATGCATCTCTTCCCTGGATGGAACCATATCTGAACTGCTAAAGCAAGCTATGATATCATCAATATAACATCACTTTTCTTCATTAGGATAGGGATTTTAAGTCTAGCACATGCTTCTTACTTACACCAGGCACAGTTTGGCTGTTTGGGGTAATGAATTATTCACTGGAAGGTCTAAGCCCCTTTCCATTATGTTCTGTATCACCAAACTAAAGCAGAGATGAATCCAATAGTAAAGGCATTTAATTAAGACATGAAAGAGGGGCAGCTAGGTGGTACAGTGGATAAAGCATTGGTCCTGGATTCAGGAGGACCTGGGTTCAAATCCAGCCTCAGACACTTGACACTTACTTAGCTGTGTGACCCTGGGCAAGTCATTTAACCCTCATTGCCCCACAAAAAAAGACATGAAAGATATGTCATGTAACCTCATATATCAATGAATTCAATCGCCTTCATCTACCCATGTAGGACAATAGGCTGGAAACCTCTTGGGGGAAAGCTGCCCCATAGCATATGGAAAGATGGAGAAATGAAACTATAAACACCTTTCCTCTTATCTGTTTTCTGGTCTGTTATTGGTGGATGCATGGAATCATGGAGGCAGGCTAGAATTCTTTGAAGTCTTTCACTTTGCCTCTAGCATCAGCAGGATTCTGCTAGGGCTTGCCCACATCTCTTTTCATTTCCACAGCTATGGCAGCCCTGTTTTTACTTAACATTTCCAAGTTCAAGTCTCTATTCAGAGCTTCTGAGAAATGTTCCTGACTTCTCTGAATTCTGAGCTCAGTTTCTTCTTCTTCTTCTTCTTCTTCTTCTTCTTCTTCTGCTTCTGCTTCTTCTTCTTCTGCTTCTTCTTCTTCTTCTTCTTCTGCTTCTTCTTCTTCTTCTTCTTCTTCTGCTTCTTCTTCTGCTTCTTCTGCTTCTTCTACTTCTTCTGCTCCTGTTTCTTCTTTTGCTTCTGTTTCTTCTTCTTCCTCTTCTTCCCCTTTCCCTTTCCCATCTTCTTCTTCTTCCCCTTCCCCATCCATCCATCCATCCATCCATCCATCCATCCACCCATCCATCCATCTATCATCTATCTATCCATCTATCTATCTGTCTGTCTGTCTGTCTGTCTATAGATATAGTTTTCCCCTCAACAGAATGTAAGCTCCGTGAAGACAGGAACGGTTTCATTTTTGTGCTTTCTTTTTAGCATTGTGTTTAAGAAATGTTTTTGAATGAATGTATGACCTAGAAGAGGACCTCCAGCATGTCTGACACTCTATGGAGGGTTTATAGAAAGACATGGTTCACATACACATATATAAAATACACACACACACATACACATATATATTTGTATGTTTATATATATATATATATGTAGAGGTATATAGGTCTGTGTACATTGATATAAACATACATATGTGTATATATATTTTTTCTTTTGTTTGTTTGTTTTCTAAGATGAGAAGGCAAGAATGACTTGTTATCTGTGCTCTTCCTGGTGGAGGAGAAACCACGTCAGTGAACTCATGGATCCACCAAAGTATGAAAGAATTACTATAATATAGAACCTACTCTGGAGTCAAATCTGTGTTGGAGAGCCCAGTTAGATAATATCTATAGCATTCTCAGAGGACATCCCAGAAACAGTGTCTCCCATCATTCCATGCTGGCAGTCAAGCATGATCTTCATTTCCTGTCTCCCTCTTGGCTCTACTTAATTCAACTTGTGGCTTTTGTTGACCATTCTCCCTGCAGTAGATTCCTCAGAACCGTTTCCAGAATTCTTCCCACAATTGCTATGAAACAACAGTCAACTAGTCTGCAATTTCCTAGGCCTTAGTATCTCTTGGTCCTAAAAATGGCCCTGTTCTGGCCCTGTGACATTCCACTGTGGGTGGAAGAATCTTGGGAACCTAACTTGGTGATAAAAGCTTTTCATGATCCTGAGCTTAATTAGCCAGCCTTGCTCTTTCTCCTCCACTTCCATAAAAATGCCTGATGGTTCTTCATTGATGCTGGCAAACAAAACTGTTCTAGCCTATGGGAGAACACAATGCAGTCTGATTCAGTTAGTCATATGGTTGACAAGCATTTATTTACTTATTTATTTATTTTTGGTGAGGCAATTGGGGTTAAGTGACTTACCCAGGGTCACACAGCTAGTAAGTGTTAAGTGTGTGAGGCCGGATTTGAACTCAGGTACTCCTGACTCGAGGGCCAGTGATCTATCCACTGTGCCACCTAGCTGCCCCAACAAGTATTTATTAAGCAACTACCACATATCAGGCACTGGACTAAGTGCTGAGGATATAAAGTAAGGAAATAATACTCAAGTGGCAAGGTGGTTCAGTGGATAGAATGACTCCAAGTTGTTCAGCTCTGTTTCTACTAATGATACGAGTTGTTCAGCTCTGTTTCTACTAATGATGCGAGCTTCTTGAGGGTGTAGACAATGTTTTTTTTTAATAATAATAATATAAACATTTATATAGTACTTTAAGGTTTGTATAGTGGTTTAGAAATATTTTATCTTCATAACAATACTGGGAGATGGGTGCTGCTTTTAGCTCCATTTTACAGATGGGAAAGCTGAGGCAGACATATTTAAGTATCTTGCCCAGGATAATAATAGCTAATATTTATGTAACTCTTACTATGTGACAGTAAATGTATTAAGCACTTTACAGTTATCATCTCATTTGATCCTCACAACATCCTTGGAAGGTAGATCCTATTATCATCCCCATTTTATAGATTAGAAAACTAGGTATATTTGGAAATTATGTGTAGTGGCTAGAGCACCTGGCCTAGAATCAGGAAGACTCATTTTTGTGAGTTCAAATCCAGCCTTAGATACTTACTAGCTGTGAGACCCTGGTCAAGTTACTTAACCTTGTTTGCCTGTAAAATGAGCTGGAGAAAGTGGGGGGGGGGCAGCTAGGTGGCGCAGTGGATAAAGCACCGACCCTGGATTCAGAGGACCTGAGTTCAAATTTGGCCCCAGACACTTGACACTAGCTATGTGACCTTGAGCAAGTCACTTAACCCTCACTGCCCCACCAAAAAAAAAAAATGATCTGGAGAAAGAAATGGCAAATCCCTCCAGTATTTTTGCCATGAAAACCCCAAACAGGATCATGAAGACTCATGAAGACCAAAAACATGACTGAATAACAAATAAAAACAAGATGCAAAGTTTGAGTTTAAAGCTCAGCTCTGCCATTTACTACCTGTGTTACCTTGAGTAACTCAATTTACTTCTCTGGGCCTTAGTTTCTTCATCTGTAAAATGAGATGGTTGGATTAGATGATGTCTGAAGTCCCTCCCAGCACTAGATCTATGAGCCTATGGAGGTCATTTATTTCAACAAACTCATTTCATAGATGAGGAAACTGAGGTGTGAGAGGTGAAGCGATTTGCCCCTCAAAGTCACAGGGGTAGTAAGGAGCAAGGCTTGGATTGGGTCCCAGCTCTTCTGACTCCATACCATGCTGCTTTCTGTTGGCAGAATATAATACATTGGTGTTTTGGTAAAATGTTAAACAACTGGCTCTCCAGAAAAAAAGTGTATAAATGTATGTAATACATACTCTTAAGTTTGATCTTCATTATTAGCATTTCATCCATCACTTTCTTAAGTTTTGAAAATCAACAAACAATAAATAAATTCCTGACTTGTAGCATCTAGCAATTTCCAAGAAGTAAACGCTCACAATGAAAATTTAACAATTGTCCCTAAAGAGCCAATACGAGCTATCTCCACAATATCTCCAAAGTCTATATCTAAACCAACACGAATAGCATAATTTCTTTAAAAATTATTTTAAATTCTTTTTAATATTGTTAATAGTCATTAAGAAAATATTCTGTTATTTTTCATTAGTAGGTCAATTCTATGATTAGTCACTTTTAATGTAAAGGAATTTTCCCTTATATATAAAATCTACCTGACTACACTTATGAGTTAACTCCTTTGGCGGGGAGCTCAGAGGAAATGGACAACAGCTAGTCAATACCCAGGACTAATAAAAACTTGCAATTTGAAGACATCTCTCTCCAGCAGACCATACCATCCTAATGCCTAAAAGATTACTCCTCATCTGTCTTTAGTGTCCCCTTTTAATCTGAATCTATGAATTCAATAAAATCTTAGATTCTAGCCATGAAACTCACCCATCTGCATCAGTTAAGAATAAACTAATGAGTCAGGGGCACTCTGGTCCTGAATGATGTTTGGATATAGAGGTATGGACATTTTTCTTGGCTGATCAAAAATCCCTGCTCTGAAGCCAGTGGGTACAAAGTCTTCTGCAGAAATGTGTACAGTGAGTGACCTAAATGCCTTGGAAGAACACCAGTAGTTGCTAATCTCAAATTCTCTTGCAGAGAAAGCTTTCCCATTTGGCAGGAGTTACTTTCATTATGCATTGGGAAATTTTTATAGTTAGAGGGTGGGTCTTCATTAAAGGATGGAACAATGAAAAAGGAAGAAAAACCCAATGCAGTGATTTAGCCAAAGTGAACATTTAAAAAAAAATCTAGATAAAAATAAGATGCTGCCAATTCCTTGTGACGCTATCTAGGATTCTAGAGGAGTCTGACATTGGATCTCATTTAATCCCTGCTTTAGTAGCACAGATACAAAGGCTTCCAGCTGGTGACAAAATACAAGAAGAGAGATTTGGAATACTCCAAGCTGTGCAAGTCAAAATACCTTTTAATTTGAATCATCAGCAAAACAATGGAACCAATAAAGAAAACTCATGGAAATGGACATGAAACTGGAGGTAGGGTTTGGCAAGGGAAGGTGGCAGCAATCACTCACCTTTTCATGGACTAGATTGACTCAGATCTGATACTGGCTATGGACCGACACATTTCAATCCTCCTACAAAGTCACTGCTTCCACCTGGATCTTAAAACCATTTGGCCACAAAGTTATTTATTATAAAAGCAGCAACTGATATGTTGTGTAGATTCAGTCTCCTTGTGCTTGGGATACACTGATGCTTAACTCTTTTTTTCCCCAGGTGACTAATGGCTATAGTATGAGGGAACAGTATCATGGGATTGGGTTCTCTATTTTGCCACTGACTTTCAGAGTCCTGGTGCTGTCCATTATGAAAAATTAGGCACCAGGACATCAATTCTTTGCTATTTCATTTTTTCCGGAGAGCTTCTAGATGGGATTTTCCTCCCATAAGCCACATGAATCACCTAGAAATGGAAGATATCTTAAGGAATCATTTAACGAGTTCAACTTTCAGATGGATTTTATGGACTATAAAAGGGACACATACCAAAGGACAAATAAGAAATAACCAACGTGAACCATGATGTCACAAGAAGCCCAGAATGATCTAAGACTTACTAAAATACTAATGACAACAAAATGGAGTAAAAAGGGCATAGAGTGTGTGATGTTACAGGTCACACAGAAAGAAGGCAGAAGTAAGTACTCAACTCCGATTTTGATTTTGTTGTATCAAAGAGAAGGACCTTCAAGCTAGTAAGAGTAAAATGGATGTGATTAAAAGAGTACTGATGTCCAAAGATTTAGTGATTGGGCACTTAGTACCTTTAAATGAGTTGAAGTCTACTGGTCCATACAGATAACATCCTGTTAAAAGAACCTTTTCGATGGTCATTAAGGAAAACAAGAGTGGTGTCAGAAGAAATGATGTGCCAAACATTGCCACAATTTACAAAAAAGGAAAAAGTAGACTAGAAACTAACTTGGTAGGGTGGACACCCATTTCTACTAAAATTCTGTTGCAGATTATTTAAAAGATAGGAAGATCAAATGGATTTTTTTTTTGCAGGGCAATGAGGGTTAAATGACTTGCCCAAAGTCACAGAGCTAGTAAGTATCAAGTGTCTGAGGCTGGATTTGAATTCAGTTCTTCCTGAATCCAGGACTGGTGCTTTACCCACTGCACCACCTAGCTTCCCCCCCCCCCGAAATGAAATATTTTTAAAGTGCTTAGCATAGTGCCTGGCATATAGTAGTTGTTTAATAGATTCATATTCCCTCTTCTCTCCCTTGTCCCGTAACCCCTCTTCATTATGAGCACAGACAACAACACGAGAAGTTAAAAACACTATGAGTTCACTAAGGACAATCTTTTCAGACAAACAAGTTATATGACATTAACTTGTATTATCATAATTTAAAACTATAAGGTTCCCCAAAGTTTTTGAAGGGCATCTAGGTGACACAGTGGATACAGTATCGGGACAAGGAGTCAGGAAGACTCATCTTTCTGAGTTCAAGTCTGGTTTGAGACACTTACTAGCTGTGTGACCCTGGGCAACTCACTTAATGCTGTTTGCCTCAGTTTTCTCATTTGTAAAATGAGCTGGAGAAGGAAGTGACAAACCATTCCAGTATCTTTGCCAAGAAAACTCCAAGTGACAACACAAAGATTTAGACATGACTGAAACAACTGAAAAATAGCAACAAAAGATTTTAAGCTATTTAAAGTGGTTTTAAGCTATTAAAGTTTAATGAGCATGCTATTATTTTTGGAACACTGTATTATTATTAGTTACATATAGATATTTACAATTAGTTATTTATAACTTTATATGGGTAATTAGTTATTTATAACTATACACACAAATACACGTATACATTCACACATTTGGTCCACACTAGTCATTTTAGTGGCTTAGAGAAGGAAGTCTTAGGGAGGAAACTGAGATATACTGAAAGGTAGTAGTGGATAGAGAATTGGCCTTGGGGTCTTGTGTCCTGTGTGCAAACCTTGGTATCACAGACTAGCCAGGAGATGCTAGACATATCAATTCATCCCTCAGTGCCCATGGGTAACTCTCTCGGACTATATTGAGCAGTTGCCATTTTTCAATGGTAGAGGGAGTTTCTTCCCTGGGACTTCCTTTTCTACGTCAGTGAAATAGTAGGTCTGGACCAATATGTGGGTGTTGTTTTATCTACATCCCTAGCTCCTTGAAGGCAGGAATTGTGTCTGGTTTCATCTTAATAGTCTCAGGATTTTATCACAATGCTTTGAACATAGTAGCTGCTTAATATTTTTTTGTTGAGTTGAATTGCATTCCTGGGTGTATTAGACTGCTAATTCTCTGGGCAGACAGTTTCAAAACAGAACCATATATTGGGTACTTTTTATGATCATCCTTCCAAGTCTCCAGGTATGATGGAGCATAATAGAAGGAGTATTGCCAAGAAAAAACACTAAACCACTGTTGAAATCTGGGGCAATAACATTGCTTAAACTATAATCTCAGACCCTCATAGGTCAGACCTATTCGCTGGCATCAGCCTCTTGTCTTCCACTGCCTCCAGCAGCAATCATCTGGGCTTTCACTAGGACTTGAACTTGGGTATAAGGAAAAAAAAAGCTTAATCAGAATTTTGAGCTAATTGTATCCTTAAAGGAACTGTTTTCATAAATCAAAGCTTGCTTGGTCCAAAGCCGGAAGCGATTTTTGGCCATTGTGGACACAAATTCAAAGGAAATAGTTGCCAGCTACCAAAAACTGTCCATAAACAGAGCATCAAGATGAGGAGCACATAGAGCAAGATGCTTACAAATTCTCAGCTCTAGAATGTTTCAGGATGGTATGTAAAGGAACTTGGAATGACATAAACTTACTAATGAGATTGAGGATATTCATAGACTTAAGGAATCCAAGACTGGCAAAGTTGGAAGGAATCTTAGGAAATAACCTCGCCCAAGGATTCTTAACTTTTTGCTACATATCCCTTTGGCAGTTTGGTGAAGCCTATGAGTCTCATCTAAGAATAGTATTTTTTAAACAATTGAAGGAAATTCTAAATTTTATTCAGAGGGTAGTGAAAATAAAAATGAATTTTTCCCCCATCCAAGTACCCTAAAAATCTATGCATGGATCTTTGGGAGTCTTTGACACCCAAGTTAAGAACCTTTGATCTAGTTGTTGTTGTTTAGTCATTTGAGTTGTATCCAACTCTTCATGACACCATTTAGGGTTTTCTTAGCAAAGATACTGGAGTGGTTTGCCATTTCCTTCTCCAGCTTATTTTACAGATGAGGACACTGAGGCAAACAAGGTTAAGTGACTTGCTCTGGGTCACAGAGCTAGTAAGTGTCTGAAGTAAGATTTGAACTCATGAAGAGGAGTCTTCCTCACTCCAGACCTGGAGCTCTATTTATTATGCCACCTAGTTGCTTTTCTTATCTAGTACAGCTCTTCATTTTACAAGAAATTGTGGTCTGTTAAGGTTGTGGGATTTGCAGAAGGCATGAAAGTAGTTCAAAATAGAACTGGGAATGGACCTCAGGTCTAATTCTTGTTCCTGGAGAAACAGCATAATTGTCTCCTAACATTTACAAATGTCTAAAAGAAACAATAGACTTGTTCTATGTTGATCTAGAAAGCAGAAGGGAATCAGTGAAGAGATGAGGAGAAAGATTTCAGCTAAATATAAGAAACAATGCCATTAATCAGATCAGTCCTAAGGTGGAATTGGTTGCCTCAAGCAATAGATTCCTGGAGGTATTCAAGCAAAGATTGGTAACCCTCTGTCAGGGATACAGAATCATTTCTGCACTGGGTAGGGGATTGGACCAAAGAACCTGTAAAGCCCTTTCCAATTTTGAATTAAATAATTACCTAAATTTGGTCAATGTGGTGAGTTGAAGTCAGTTTTTTTAGGATTATCCCTACTTACTTTCAGCTATTTCTGCTTGATTTTGACTTAATTATTCATATGATGGACTCAACTTTACATTGTTCATGCATATATATATATATATATATATATATATATATATATATATATATATATATATATATATATATATATATATATATATATATATATAAGGCAGCACAGAGTCCATAGTCCATTACCTGAGGATATTTTCTTCCCTTCAGCAGATAATTTTCTTTTTTTTTCTTCTTTTGTTTTGGACTGATTCTCTCATTCTTGCAGATTTACTTAGATCCTAATGATTTTTCCTTTCTTCTTCCTCTTCCTTTTCTCTTCTTCCTCCTCCTCCTCCTCCTCCTCTTCTTGTTCTTATTCTTGTTCTTCCTTATTCTCCTTCTCCTTCTCCTTCTCCTTCTTCTCCTTCTCCTTGTCCTCCTCCTTCTTCTCCTCTTTCATCTCTTCTTCCTCCTCCTCTTTCATCTCTTCTTCCTCCTCCTCTTTCTCCTCTTCCTCCTCTTCCTTCTCTCCTTTTTCTTCTTCTTATCCTCATTCCCAAAGATTAAGAAAAAGGGACTTGTTTATTTCCATTTCACAAAGAACGCAAAAGGAAAAGACAGGTCATTTCAGTGGAAAGCGTTAATGCTGACTAACAGCTGGGGAAATGTTGGCAATATTCTCCTCCTATTTCTCTCTGTCTTGCCTACCACATGGATTCTGATTTATCTAAACAGAATTTGTCTTCCAAGGGATGTAGGAAGCTTTTAGTGGCCTAATTTAGACACAATTAACATTATCTTGGCTGAAGGTCAACACTGATTCCATTGCTTTCTCTGCAATCAGCTGTAGGTCTCTAAATGTTCCTTACTAAATTGCATTCAATTGGCCTAGATGAAAACTGAGTCACATGAACTAAAAAAAAACTTGGCTGGGAACCTGTAAACAAAGGAAAACACTAAATGGCCTGGCATTCAGCTTTGGGGGAGGGGATGTTACCTTAGTTAGCCCCAGTGGGGTGAGGGAAAGGTCATATCCTATTTAAGATAATTATTGAGGGTCTAAAAGTGAGAACACATAGCTTGTTGTTGCCATTTACTTATTTTGTGAAAAGCAAATGAGTTTTTGCCAATAACATAATTCCTGAGGAATCTTAAAAATGGATGGGAAGGTACTGGAATAATGATGAAGTAGGATTGGTCTTTTTTTATAGGTATAGTTGAGAGAACATGGGATCTAGCTCTGATACTTGTTATTTAACTGTGTGGCCTTGGGTAAGTCACTTAACCTCCCTAAGTATTGGTTTCTTTATGGTAAAAATGAAGGAATTATAATAGACAACATTTAGTGATCCCTTCTATCTTCAAATTTGTGTCCTCATGTTTTGCAAGAGAAAAGAAATGCCCTAAGTATAATTTTTTCAAAAGGAGAGGGGAGAGAAAAATTAGGAGACCCACAGTGGTTAGGATACCTCTTTTAATGCCATACTGTGATACCATGGCTCTAAAGAAGGTAATATGGAAACTTAGGTGATCTGTGCCTTGAGAGACACTATGACATAGGAATTCTGTGTTGGTTAACATGATGTGCATACCAGAGTTAAAAAAAAAGAAAATCAAGAGGGGGAAGCTAGGTGGTACAGTGGATAAAGCACTGGCTTTGGGTTCAGGAGGACCTGAGTTCAAATCTGGCCTCAGACACTTGACACTTACTAGCTGTGTGACCCTGGGCAAGTCACTTAACCCTCGCCCCATGCAAAAAAAAATCCAACCCCCCCCAAAACAAAACCAAAACAAAAAAGAATAGCCCCACTTAACTCATAAGCTGAAGCATATGTGCACGATACTCAGACTTAGGCTAACCTGTTCTTGTTGGAAGGAAAATAGGATAGACTGCATACAGCAGACAGGAATATCACTAGAAATAATGAAACATGATCATTATTCTCATGGCTCCATGAAGAAATGATCTTTTAAGGGGAACATTGGGAAAGCCACTGGGAACTTAATAGGATTTTAAATTTTTCCTTTGAAGAAGTCTAGAGGTATATTTGCGAACAGGTTTTAGATGTAGAGAGTGGCACTAGGTGGTGTGGTGGTTAAGAACATGCTGGACTTGGAGTAAAAAAGACCTGAGTTCAAATTTTTCCTTAGCTGTGTGAGTAAACTAACCTAGTCTATTAGCTGTGTGACCCTGAGTAAGGTACAACCTCTCTGTGCCTCAGTTTCTATAAAATTTGGATAATAGGGCAGAGCCAAGATGGTGGAAGAAGGGCTGTGACTCTGCCAGCTTCTGAAAACCTGTCCACATACCTCCAAAAATAATGATATAAGTGAACTCTTGGAGCAGCATAACCCACAGAAGAACAGAGTGAGAATCTTTTCCAGCCAAAGATGGCTTAATTAGGTGACTGGGATCACCTGCTGTTCGGGGTGAGAGAGGAATGCAACTCGCAGAGTAGGACCAGCCTAGAGCAGGCAGTGCCTCCAGAGCCTTGGAATCTTCAGCTGCTTCTTCTGAAGTTCTACTCATGGACTGATGAGGGGCTCCAGTAGTTGGGGGGAATAGCTGCAATTTCTGCTGGAAATGGGGCAGGGTGCCCATGTTCTGAACCAGCAAGCAAACTCCAGGGACAGCCAACCAGTGGGGGAGGGGCACAGGCATGCCAAGCTTCCAACCATAGAGACTCAGATTTCAATCAGACTTCTGTTTCCGGGTCAAAGAGAAAGCAGGCTGTGGTTATTCACAGGACAGGCAGGCTGAGATTATTCCCAGTTACCCCCCGAGCCAAGCTGTAGCTCGGAACAGTGTATCCTGGAAGCAGTGGCTACACTTTAAGCAGCTAGAAAGAAGGTATTCAAATACTGTGGGGCCACAGTCAGGATAGCACAAGATCTAGCAGCTTCTACATTAAAGGACCAGAGGGCATGGAATATGATATCCTGGAGGGCAAAGGAACTGGGACTACAACCTAAAATCACCTACCCAGCAAAACTGATCGTAATCCTTCAGGGGGAAAAATGGGACTTCAATGAAAAAGAGGACGTTCAGGCATTTGTGATGAAAAGACCTGAACTGAATAGAAAATTTGACTTTCAAATACAAGGCCCTAGAGAAATATAAAAAGGTAAACAGAAAAAAGAAATCATGAGGAACATTAAAAGGACAAACTGTTTACATTCTTACATGAGAAGATAATACTTCCAACTCATAAGAACTTCTCAGTATTACAGCAGCCGAAAGGAATATACATAGACAGAGGGTACAGATGTGAAATGAATACGAAGGGATGATATCTGTAAAGCACTTATCCTTGATTTTTGTGGAGCAGGCAGGTTGGGGTGGCTTATATCTGGGGCTGGATTTGGGTTCAGGGCCTCCTGGGTCCAGGGCTGGTGCTTTGTCCACTGTATCACCTAGCTGACCCAAGATGACATCTTTAAAATAAAGCTAAGGGGTAAGAGGAATGCACTGGAAGAAAGGGAAAGGGAGAGGTGGAAGTGTGTAAAGTAGCTCACATAAAAGAAACAAAAAAAAAAGCTTATGGAGTAGAGGGAAAAATGGGGAAGTAGAGGGGGAGTGAGTGAGCCTTACTTTCAACAGAATTAGCTCAAAGACGGAATAACATAAACACTCAAGTGGGTATAGTAATATATTTTGCCCTGAGGGAAAGTGGGAGGGGAAGGGGAAATGGGGGGAGAGGTGAAGGAAGGGAGGGCAGATTGGGGGAGGAGGCAGTAAAAAGCAAAACACTTTTGAGGAGGGTTAGGGTGAAAGAACATAGAAAATAGAGTAAATATCAAGGGGAGGGAATAGGATGGACGGTAATACAGTTAGCTATAGTAACTGTGAAAGAAATGATGAGCAGGATGCTATCATAAGGAATTATGAAAAATGCAAATCATCAACAAAGGAAGAACTGATGGTATCTGAAAACAGATTGAAGTAGTTACTCTTTCTAATGTTATTTTAGTCTTTTGCAACTTGACTAATGTGAAGATATTTGGCATAACTGCACATGTATATCTTATATTGAATTGCATGATTCCATAGGGAGGGGTGAGGAGGGAGGGAGGGAGGAAGAAAATTTAGAACACAAAGTTTTAAAAAATAAATGTAAAGAAACAACGAACAGGCAGATTTCAGAGAAACCTGGAAGTACTTACATGAACTGATGCTGAGTGGGATGAGCAGAACCAGGAGAACATTGTACACAGTATCAACAACATGGTGTGTTGATCAACTGTGATAGACTTGACTCTTCTCAGCAATTCAATGGTCTAAGAGAGTTCCAAAGAACTCATGGTGGAAAATGGTATCCAATGGAATCTAGATGCAGATTGAACCATACTATTTCTACCTTTTTTTGTTTTCCTTTTTTGAGGTTTTTCCCTTTTGCTCTGATTCTTCTTTCACAGCATGAGTAATGCAGAAATATGTTTAATGTGATCGTACATATATAGTCTATATCAGATTGCTGTCTTGGGGAGGGGTGAGGGAGGGGAGGGAGTAAAATGTGAAACTAGAAATTTATAAAAACAAATGTTGCAAACTATCTCTATATATAACTAGAAAATAATAAAATACTTTAATAAAAATATTTGGATAATAATAATAACACCTGCCTCCTAGGGCTATTGTGAAGATAAAGTCAGATAACATATGAACAGCACTTTGTGAACATTGAAGCACAAAATGCTGATTATTCTTATTAATCCCAAAACTGAGAATTGTGACTAGTAGTTCTCCATTTCCAGTAAGGGCCTGATAAAATAGCATGTACTTCTGTGTATAGGTATGTCAGTGCTACTTTTTTCATAATAGCTATCATTTATTTAGACCTTTAAGGTTTGGAAAGCACTTTATATACATTATCTTATTTGATCCTAATAACAACCCTGGGAGGTAGATACTATTATTATCTCTATTTCATAGGTGAGGAAACTGAGGCTGAGAGATTCAGTGACTTGCTCAGGGTCACACATCTAGGAAGTGTCTGAAGCCAGATTTGAACCCAAGTTTTCCTAACTCCAAGTCCAGAATTCTATCTATTGTACTACCTAGCCAGAAGACCTATTATAAGACTATAATTACAGACTTGCTATGAAGTGATGAGGACCAGAAGTGAGGTGGTAGTGGTGGTGAGGTAGGTGGGTGGTGGGAATTATAGGATGCTAAGGGATATTTAAAAAAATTCACTCATGACTTTTGTTCTTATACCACTTCCATTTCCCAGTGTTCTCTACTGGTTCCCTTGTAACAGAGCAAGACAGGCAAGAAAAACTGACTAAGAAAGTGAGCTTATTAAAAAAAAAGAAAAAAAAAAGAAAGTGAGCTTATGTGCAATGCTCCATTAAAGTGGTCCCTCACTTCTCTTCTGAGAGGAACAATGGAGGTTGAATTGACAGCTGATTGACTACAGGAGTACTAGGGGAAAATGAAAAATAAGAAATCATTTGGTTAGGAGAATGGCTGACTGAAAGGATGTTTATTAGCATTTATGAAAATAGTGATACTTTTAGAAGGAATTTGTTTTCAGGAGGAGATGGTAAGTTCAGTTTTGGAGATGTTGGAGGGATGTGCAAGTATAGATGTCTAACAGGTAGCTAGAAATGTTGAAGTTAGACATAGAGATAGACATGTGGGAAATCCCTGCCTACCATTGATCATAGAAGTCAAGGAAATGAATGTCACCGCCTGTATGAAGGAAACCTCACTCACCATCAGGCAATCTCAGGAAAAGGTGTCACTGAAATACAAACATTGCATTGTGGTGGTGGTTACAAGTGTGTTTCTGCCTCTGCCTGGATTCTTCTGCAAGAAAACATCTAAAGTCATCTTAGAGGCCAACCATTGTGGATCAAGACCTGTCAAGCCCTGGTCTTGTCATTCCTGGGTACCATTTGGATGCCAAGAGTGATATTCCTTTTCTCAAGCAAGGACATGTTAAAACTAAAGTTCTGTCTTTATATAATTTCTAAAACTTTGATTTACTGGTTTAATGGGCTTTGGTGTTGGCATAACGCATGCCAGGCAGTGTTGTTTCTATCAGCCAACTTGTTTTCATTGCGATACCCTGAAGGAGAGGAGTTATGGAAGCCGCCTGTGGTGGGTGGCAGCTGTACAAGTCAGAGCTATACAAAGTAGTGCATTGTCTAAGTGGGCTGGATGGTTGAAAACTCGGGGCTTGTCCACTTTAGGGAGGGAAGAGGAAGAGATATGTTCAGAACTACAGCATGATGCAGTTTCCACTGAGCTCAGCCATGTTTCCATGGCAAAATGGTCATGCCATTAACAGCTGGCCTGTTACTAGGGTGACTACATTTATGGTATTTATATTTTTACATTATTAACATCCTACAGCATAAAGAAGCATTGAAAGATTTTGTTTTTTTTTTCAAGCAATTTCCATTGGCTATGATCAGATAGGATAATCTTTCTCCCCCCTCTTCCCTATACCAGTGCCTAAAATTTCCAAAAGAAATATTTTAAGTGATCAAAATTTGCATTATTAAAATATCATAATTATTTCCTAGATTTCCAATATCCATTCTTCTATCCTGAAGGGCTCATAAAGGAGTAGATAGTTTTGGCATAGATATTTAACTTAAATAGTCACTCTGAATAAGATGGCCATCAACTGGTGAAATGAAGTCAGCACAGAAGGTGAAGAAAGTCCTTCTTTTAATGGCAAAAGATTACAAAGATTACTCTCCTTGGTTGGAATTTTAGAGATGAAGGTGAATGGAAAATACTCCTCAATGGACCATAGTTCATAAATTTAGGGTTGAAATATAACTCAGATGTCATGTAGTCCCACTTCCTCATTTTACTTATGCAGTTCCTCTATGGTCTAACCCCTAATTTTTACCTGAAGATTAGGTCCCCTAGAGGATATAGCATCCATAAAACTAGCCCCAAAATATAGAACTATTACGCCTATTGATATTTACCTTTAGATAATTAGCCATAATACTCAAAGTAAAGACATTCACTGAAATGGTATGGTAAGAAATAATATAGGCAAAACATCTTTCCTCCACTCCAGGAGTGTACTATCTCACAATTATAGTCAGGATCAGTAGGGAGTGGATATACATAGAGTTCACAAGGAAAGAGGTCTTTATGGAGGCAAAGTGTGTATATTCAGGGAGAGACAACTTAAACTTCTAATGCCACAGAGTCTTTCATATTACCTCATGATGTCTCCACACTATTCCTTCATGAGTGAGACATCTTGGTTAGGTGGATTCCTCTGCTGGGTTCATTGGCCTTGCTTTGTGCCTTATAATCCCCTAAGGCTGATTAAAGAACTTTTCCAATTGGATCAGTAACTAGCACTGGTCAGTGCTCTGTTATGTTATCTCTATGTTTAGGAAATGTCTTTATATTTTGTCATGTTTAGGAAAACTCTGAAATTTAAAGTTGAAGATATGGAATCAATGAGTATAGATTATGCTGTCTAAGCATCTGTGTAGAAAAAAAGAAGATATTTAGTATGATTGCTTGAAGAGATGGTAGAGTCAACTGAAGGTTTTTGTCTTAATTTCATTTATATATATACACACATATATTACACATATGTGTGTATATGAACACACACACACACTATATATATATATATGTGTGTGTGTGTGTGTGTGTGTGTGTGTGTGTGTGTAAACCTGAAAATGTTCGTAGGTGGCAGTAGATAATAAAAAAAATGAAGATGACAGAAAGAGAAGAAATGATTAGGGCAGCAAGCAACCTGGAAGAATTTGATTGGGATGAGATTTAGACCACAGGCAGAAGGGTTTCATCCTGAAAGAGAAAGGCCACAACTTGATCACAGATGTAAGAGGTAGAATAGAGAATGAGATATGATATATTGGGTCTTTGAAGTTTAGGTTAGGGAAGAATAGAAGACTGACCAATAGTCTCTATTTTCTTAGTCAAAAAGTAAATCAGACCGTCTATTGAAAAGTCAAGTCAAGTCCACAAACATTTATTAAATGGCTGTTGTATGCTAGGCACCATGTTAAGGGTATACAAAGAGTCCTCAAGGAGCTCACTCTCTAATGGGAGAGACAATGTGCAAACCAATATGTGTAGAAACAAGAAACAAGGTACATACAGGTTACATTGGAGATAATCTCAGAGGGATAGAGAAAGAATGGCCAACCACTCCAGTATCTTTGCCAAGAAAACCCCAAACAGGGTCACAAAGAATTGGACATGACTGGAAATGACTGAACAAGACAAATCTCAGAGGGAAGTCACCAGCAATAAGGGGGAGTAGGAAAGGATTTCTGTAGAAGGTGAGATTTTACTTGAGACTTGAAGGAATGCAGGCATGTTAGGAACAGCTATGTGGGGCATTTTAGTGTGGAGACGGAATGAGGGCCTGTCCCTAGCTAAGGACTAGAGCAAGAAGAAGGCTTTGACCTTGCACAAAATGTAGTAAGAGAAGCTAACTATTTGCTTTGTTGCTCACTGCCTAGTTCTGGGTCACAGATTCAGTGTAGACCAAGGAAATGAAAAGGTAAGGGATTCAGGGGTAGAGGACAGTGTATAATTAAATTGGTCAACCATAAGATCATGATTGCGAAAGGGATAAAGGGAGGCCAAAGTAGGAGTGATGAACTGAGAGAACAGGGATGGAATTAAGGGACTGGGGAGCTTAATAAGGATGGAGAATAGGTTTCAGAAGAGTTAAGGAAAGGTAGAAATAGGAGGGTAGAAGGTAATAAGGCATTTCAGAGTTCTGGATCATAGAGGTAGCCTAATTATGAATTATGTTGAGATCAAGGTTATGACTAAAAGAGAGGTCATGGGTCATAGGTGAAAGTCACAGGTGTTAAAGCAGTAGATGAACTAAGATATGGAAGGGGGGATTCCATAAGTGGAGGACATGGTTTCAGGTAGAGATGCATATTGTAAGTTTGGTACTGAACTCCTTTAGAAAGGAGGGTGGAATGCCCTGGATGCCATTAGATGACAGGATGTAGTTGCAGCAATATAGAAGGGCAGAGTGAACCTCAGAGGAACAGAGGTTTCTGAGAGCAAGATGGTGGAGTAAATGCTATACATATTTTTCTGGTGCATTGTGTTGAGAAACATCTGTGAAACATCCAGTACTAGAGATGGTAACCACAGATGTCTTCCAGAAAGGGCCAAGTTCACATTAGTGATAGAAGTGGGAAGAATGTGTATTGAAGAGACAAAGGACAAAGTGTATATGTGTGTGTGTGTGTGTGTGTGTGTGTGTGTGTGTATTGAGGAGATGTTAAAAAGAGGCCTGGGTTGTTCACTTTGGGTATAGGGGAGCTGGGGTAAAGGGGTGAGGGTGGGGATGGTAGTGGTAATAGTGGAATAGTTCACTGCCTTACTCCACATATTAATTGTGGTCAAACAAAGAAGGAAAAAGCAAGGAATCCTGGATTTAAATTTATAAGGCCAGAGTTCTCATCCCAATTCCTCCACTAACCCACTCGACAGACTGTACTGTATTAGGCTTAACATTAGAGGATTTGGGCTTTATTCCCCAGCTCCATCATTCCACAGCTGTGTGGTCCTGGATACATCACATCACCTCTGTGTCCCAGTTCTTCTGAAGATTGATGAGGACAGAAGAAAGGTAAGTGGTTTACATTTACATAGATCATGTATCAAGTAATTGAAAGTGGCTTCAACACTATCTATGAATGAGTAGACGTTTCTCTCCCTACTGAACTCCAGCAATTGTTTGAATTATAAGGGGTCTTGTGAGGCTCAAGTGAGATGATGCATGCAGAACATTTTTTGCAAATCTTAAAATGCTACATAAATGTCAGTTATTGTTATTGTTAGTATTGTTATTCTCATCTTTATGAGCAGCAGCAGAAACCTTCAGTCACCAGGTCTCCAGTCTGGTGATGGTTTCATGCCCTGAGCCTCCTACTGTTTTTCCACTGAGCTCAAGCAATGGTTATAGAGCAATAGAAGGATGTGCTGGTTGTTGGGTAGGGGGAAAAGATGCATACATATTTTAAAGTTTAATCTGTATTATTAATACTTTTAATACTATTAAGCCCCACAATCAGCCAAACAATAAATCAAGTCCTGATTTGTAGTGGTTGCAGATTTTGGAGGTATAAATGATTACACTGAAAATTTAACAATCAAGCTTAGAGCTGGGTTCCAAGATTTTTTTCTCTTTTTTAGAGGCCCCAAACATATCCCTACCATATACACTTATGGCTGATGATCTATATTAGTTCACTATTTATTCAATCTCTCTTTAGAAATTTGTAATCTGGTTCCTCCATTGCTATAAAGGAATGGTTCTCTGAAAGATCTCTGATGGACTTTTAATCCTCACACTCACTGGTCCCATTTTGATTCTCATATTCTTTGATCTCTCCAAAGAATTTCACATTGTTGACTATACTTTCCTAGAAAATGTCTCCTCTGTTGATTTCCTGGTGTTCCGAACTTTCCAGAGATTTGTCTATCATTACAAATATTTTAGACTTATCAGCTCTGATACTAATAACTCAAACCTTCAAAGTCACCCCTGAGAGTGGTCAAATAGACCCATTGAGGGGCTATAATATCAGATAGAAATTCAATATTGCGAAGTACAACTTTACAAAAACAACCTCATTGGCCCCTACTCTATTACAACTAATAACTCACCAAGGAGGTCAGACTTTTAGGAGAGAAGAACTAAAATCTCCCTTAATTTGCACAAAAGTATGAAAAATGAATGATTTTGAAAAGGCATTGACACCTGAAGACTTTAACCATTAGCAACAAAGACACTTAATTAGGAGTTAATAATTTGAAATTTCCATCTCTACTATGGGTTTCTTCATTAGCTTGTAGGTTGGTTGGAGTGAGAAGAAAATTTCAGTCCTTAGTTCTCCCAAAGGCTTGTGGGGTTTTAGCACTATCAAATTCAAGTGAAGTTTCATCAGTTGCTTCCTACCATTCATTCTGCCATTTGATCATTAGCATGCCTAGAATCACAGAGTTGGGAGAGAATGGGGAACGTGCTCTAGAATTAGTTGTCTATGCCAATGGGAAACAACTAAGTAACTTTCGAGAAGTAAGTGACTCTCCTTTCTTGAATTTGACCCCTATGTAAGTTTTAAATCTGTAGTCATTTAGACATTCTTTCCTTTCATTCATTCTAAAGTTATTAAAATGACATATCCTGCTAGGGAGTAGTATTGTCAATTCTCCATCTTTTCAAAGGCCTTAGATCAGGAAACTTAAATATATATTAAGTCAATCTTCAATATTCGTATTAAACTTTCTGAGACTTCAAGCACTTGGATGATTTTATTAATAATCTCATTTTTGCCTTTGTGTCACCAACCATGTGTATTAGTGGCTATGCACAGTAGAGAAAAAGATGAGAGGAGCATTATACTCATCTACGCAGTGGCTAGTATCCTTTTAGGCATGTCACTGGTTTTGTTCACCCCATCATTGTAAAGAGCTCTCCATGCCTTCATTGCATATTTTCATTGTTTGCCTTTAAAATTTTGCATTTTGTATTATAATTATGTCCTCTAAGTGTAGTGCAAGGCCTTTGGCTTTAAGCCAAGTGTGCAAAGGCAGTGATGTGGCTTAGTGAGAAACTAATGGTGTTAGATAAATTTCCTGTTGGAATGTCTGCAGTTATGGTTGACCTCAAAAGATTACAGTTTTTGGTTGATGCAGGAACCTAACTCTCTATTTCCCACAGGTTCACTGTATCAACATTTGTGTTTTTGACTTTTGCATGGTTTTCTAAGAATGTTACCCCTATAAAAGTTGAGGATATACTATACATATACAATACATATATGTATGTATATATAAATATATATGTGTATGCATATAAACATAAATTTGAGTTTTAATGTATACATATATATTTAACTTCTTAATTTTAAGTAAATTAATTAAAATAAGTTTAACATTTTTATTTATTTCTTATATATTTTAAATGTATATGTATATATTTACATTATATTTAAAATGGGAATGAGAAGGAAATATAAAATATAGTAGGAAACTTTAAGTATATGTACTATATATTTACTTAAAACATATGTGTGTATACATTTCCTACTCCAAGGCCTTTGAGGATACATACACACACGCACATATACTAATAGATATAATAGATACACATACACATAATAATAATAGATACAATACACATGTATCTGTATATATATATGCACATACATATACACATGTATGCCCATGTATGTATATGTATGTGTGTGTGTGTGTACACATATACATATATATAGTCAATCCTCAACCTTCATGAGGGTAACTTTCCTAGAAAAGAGTGAGAAAGTAAAAAATGTGGATGTTGATACATTGAACCTGGGGGAAATAAGCAGTTAAGTTTCCATGATCACCCAAAACTATAATCTCTCACTAGAGATCTCTGAAAATACACTTTTCTGCATATAATTCTTTATAACAAAACATTAATTCTGATAGCATGCATTTTTGCTAACACAGTAACCAGAAATAACCCATGAAATCTGGTTCTCAAAATAAAATTGATAACATGCAAAATATTTTTTCTCACTAGCTAGGATTCTGTGACTTTGTTGCAAAATCTCAATTAAAATACAAACATTAATTTCAGATAATATTTACTTTTCATAACACATGAAATCTCCAGTACCATAAATATTGTATAGCAAATAAGTCTTAAAATGAAAGTATTTAACCTGAATCTTACCTTCCACTATGCCATATGTTGGTGTGAGGGCGTTGTACTGTATACATACAGGTATAAAACTCTTTACCTTGGCCTCACTCTGAAAACCAAGGGAAAGGTTGCTGGGATTTTAGTCACTGCTGTTGGAAGAGACACACTGGAAAGGTCTCAACATTACTTTAGAGCCCAAAGGATTTGCATTAGGCTGGAGGGGCATAATTGCAACACAAAACTTGGGTTATACAAGACAAATGATGAAAATATGTAATGAATGCATGGTTAGCTCTTTACAGTGGTAGGGTGAACAAAACCTGTGAAGCACCTAGTAGGATACCAGACACTCCACAAACTTGTATGCATCATGCACTTCATTTTTTTTTCTTTACATAGTCATGAATGTGTGTGGCTGCTAGCATGAAAGTGAAAATGAAGTTACTAATAAAATCATGAATGCTTGAAATTGATAACCCTCGAATGTTGAGGATTGAATATATATGTATACGTACATACACAAACATAAATAGTATATGTATATATTTATATTATATACATGTATATTACATATAAACATATATATATATTGTTGTAATGTTGTAAATATAAGCTTATCTATAGACTCTGAATTAAACCACTGCTTGTAACTTATTAGTAATCTGGAAGGTTGATGTTTGATTTCCTTCTCATTTCAACTCATCTACCAGACATAGCTTTTTAAACGAAAACATTTACACCTCTTCTTGCCCCCAAGATTTTCCAGGAGAGCATTTTCTCTCCCACTCCCAAATCCTCTGGGGTTCGACTATCACTTAGAAATATTTTTTGGTCTGAAAACCTTGGCAGTGGGCTGGAACTTAGAAAAATTAAGTGATTTATTTATCTGTGGCTAAATAGCTATCGGGTGGCAAAGCTGGGTTTAGCACCTGTGTTGATAGGGCTGCTACGGAGATAGGAGACTGAAGAAGATGCCGTCTCAGACGTGTGTGCCTGGTGGGAGGTTGAAGTTGGGGTCTGATATTACTGTGCCTCCCTAGCTTTGGAAACTTTCTCGTGCGATCATGTTTGCTCTTTTCTCTTGTGCCAGAGGTGGGGGTGTGTTTCTTGTTGCTCTAGTGAGATTAAAAACCTCTTCCCAGATCTTGACCCACTGCCAGCATTAATCACACAAACAAGGATCAACGGCTGCCAAATTTTCATTTTTGTCAAGAGGCATGAATCAATAGTAATGAAAGAACGGAGAGCAATGGGGAGGGAACTGTTTGTCTGGATAGGAAGAAGCTGTTGCTTGTGTTGCCTAATGCAGAAGCCGATGGAATTTCTCTTCTTTTTAACACTTCCTCTTGAAGGAAGAGAAGACAGATAGAACCAAGTCGGGCAGTCCGAGGGTACTGATCTTTCACCTGGTTAAGAAATTGAGGAAAGGGAGGTATCTGGGCTTGGTGCTTATATGGTCTCATTAGCTACAACTCTCCGCGGTCAGTATTCTCTTAGGTTGGCCACATATCAGATTTCTCTGTCTTGCCGCAATAGCTCAAAAGAGTCCTGGTGAGTAGAGGACTGGGAGGAAAGGAAAGGATGCCCATGCCAGGATGTGCTCTCCAACCTGTCACTGAGCTTTTTGTATGGCTTTCAAAATGGAGGACAAACGATTTCCTGCCAACTTCTTTCTCTCAGAAATCCCTCCCTCCCAAAAATAAGGTCGAAAAAAGCTAAATTCAAAGATATAATAAGATTAGTGAATTCCAAGATATCTGCCTGAATGTCTGATGTCCACAGCTCATGATGCTGGTGCTACATGAGGAAAGGAATGAGGCTTGTTCACTGTTTTTATTTTATTCAGCTTTGAGGATTTTTTAAAAAATCAACTGGTGACTAGTACAAATTGGTATTTGATATCAGTCTGAAAAGTAGTGAATGCCATCTGAACTCAGCATGGAGGAGTTAATTGTAGGAACTGGAGAAAGGTGGACAAGGTAGAAGAACTGGATAATTTTCTGGTCCTTTTGAGCTCCTCAGTGTTTGTCCTGTGACTTCTCACAGCTTCAGATGAATTTATCTCAAAATGCTAGCTCACCAAAAATATTTTATAATCTCACTTAAATAATTTTTGAATCTTCTGTATGATTTTCCCATCATCAACTCAGGTACATGGGCTTGGCTATGTTTTTCATATATATATTTAAATTCTTACTTGCCCATGGGGTATCATAGAAAAGCACTGATATGAGATCTGGGGACCTAAACTCTGGTGCCATCTATGACACTAAATATCTAGGTGAGGCTGACCAACTTACATTCTTTTCCTGAGACTCAGTTTTCCTCATCTGTAAAATGAGGTGCATTTTTTGGGGGGGATGGAGGAGAGAACCAGATAATCTTAAGGATTCCTTCAATTCTCAGATTGCGTGATCCTTTACAGTCAAGAGATAGTTCCATTTGCACAAGGCCATCCACAAGCCCACAATTGCATCCAGAAGCAAGTGTGCCAAAGGATAGCTACTCCCCTCCAAGGATGGGGTGACTGAGTGTTCAAAGTTGCCTTGAGTCACAGAAGACATTCCTAGAATGTTGAGCCAGGAAACAGGTCATTGTATCATGATGATATAGTGGTGATGAAAAGGATGAAACCTCTGGTGGGTCAGCAAACTGCATTTGGGGATGGGCGATATATATCATATAAGATGGCATATATGCTTTTCAAACCTTACATGGGTCTACTGTATAAAATATTATATATAAACCAAGAATGCAAGTATGCCTGAAAATTGCATATATGAACCCAATATAATTTTTTTTGGCAAGGCAACGAGGGTTAAGTGACTAACCCAGGGTCACACAGCTAGTAAGTGTCAAGTATCTGAGGCCAGAATTGAACTCAGGTCCTTTCGAATCTAGGGCTGGTGCTTTATCCACTGTGCCACCTAGCTGCCCCCACTCCCCCAATATAATTTTAAGTTTGGGATAAGGCTGGGGACTGGATCTCTGATTATGTTGATTTAGGGTACTTCCAGATGAGGAAAATCTTTCTACTAAGGCATGTTGGCACCTTCTCCATATGCAACTTGTCACCTTAGTGAACTCTCCCAGAGCCCAGGGGTCTGAAAGGTTAAGGGTCTTGCCCAGGATCATATAGTCAATATGTAGCAGAAGCAGATTTTGAACCCACATTTTTACTATCTTGTTTCTTTCCTACCATTGGGTAGCAATCAACATAGCAGTAACTTCATAGGGTGCCTGGGTCTCTATTTTTCCCATCACAGATCCCATAAAAGGCCTTGTATCCTGGGTGCTTTTTTTCCTCCCATAATGAATTTTTCTTAAAACATTGATTTGAAAACCATTGCCCTGGTTCCATTTTGTGAACCTTATCCTGGGCACCAAAGTTACTTTATTCGTCTCTGAGAAGAACTGATGGTCACCTTTTGGTGGCAACAATATTAAAGTTGCTAAGGTTCTTCTGGTTTGGAGCAGATGAACAAAAGAGAAAAGAAAGACCCCCAAAATGACCCCAAGGAAGTTTCTGATGGAAGGATTAGATTTCAAGTACATGTCATTCCTTCATTCTTCCTCTTTTCCATCTCCAGCTTGGTTTGTTTTCCTGCTACTTACTGGCATTAGCTATATGAATGTTGAATGTATGTATGGCTGTGTGTATATATGAGTGTGTGTATGTATGTGTGTGTGTGTGTGTGTGTGTGTGTGTATGTGTGTGTGCTTGCTGAGTTGGCAGACTGGAAGTTCTGAATTGTGTCAGAAAGAAGAAAATACCCCTGGTAATGACAGATTTGGTAGAATTGAATTCTCTTCTTGAATGGCACAGGGATGGAGCCATGTTCTATCTTGAAGGAGATGTGTGTGTAATTATCATCCCAGCGGTAAATAAAAATACTCCACTGTGGTTTGGGAAAGGGAGTCTTATAGCACAGGGCCTTCATGTAGGAAAAATGTCAAGGCTGTTTGATGCCCTTCCTCAATTTTCAAATTGGCCACTGAAACTTGAACTTGACCTCAGAAAGTGGTGTGACCTTTGAATATGTGAACTCTGAATGTGTGCGGTCAGATTTCCGGTGTAATTTATTTTTCTTTTCTTCTTTATATCAAAGACGAACGTTTCCTAGCTTACTGTTCTGCATCAGTAATCTAGAGGCAGGGGGATGGACTAGATGACCTTTGAGGTCCTTTTCCACCAGGGATGGTCTGAACTTTTTCTTTTTGCACATGCAGTCCATCTATGAATATTTTCCCCTTGCTATTACGAACTCCTGTCCTTTTTTTGATTTGTTTTCCACAGTGCTCTGCAGTGTGTATATATGTGTATGTATGTATGTGTGTGTGAAGGAGAGGGATTGTTGGTGTCCCTGTCTTTATTGTGCCTTGGTGGCACTAGGTATGGTGACATTTTTCCTCCTAGCAGACCATAACCAGGTTAGCTATTCCTACCCAACATATGCCTTATTTTTGCTTAGAGTTCTAGGATTTGGGGGAATCAGGAGCCCTGACTGCTTTCTTCCTTTTTCTTGCATTCATAACCATCAAATTCTGTATTCTGAAGGTCTTTAGTCATTTAGCACAGCCTCAGAAAATAATATTACTCCAGGAACCATTTAATGAAAGCAGCTTTTAAAAAAAATCATGTCAGTTTCATTAATTTATTCTGATTTCAATAACTATTATGTGTGAACTTTGGCAATTCACTTTATCTCTGTTTCCTCAGAGATGAAATAAGAAGATTGGACTAGATGATAGTAACATAGCTTCTTTCACCTCTAAATTGTACTATTCTATAATTCATTTACTCTCTATTATTATTCAGTTTCTCCACTTGGCAGAATGGAGTTAAAATGATACCTACCTTATAGGATTGTTGTGAGTAAAGCACCAGTAAAGCAACCTGTAGTTAGAAAATAAAATATATACTAAGTAATTTGAGGGACAAGAACAGTAGCAATTAGGGATTCCAGTTAGGCTTCCTGCAGTAGGAGGTATTTGAGTGGTGTTTTCTTTTTCTTTTTTTTTCAGGGCAATGAGGGTTAAGTGACTTGCCCAGGGTCACACAGCTAGTAAATGTCAAGTGTCCAAGGCCAGATTTGAACTCAGGTCCTCCTGAATCCAGGGCCAGTGCTTTATCCACTGCTCCACCTAGCTGCCCCCTTGAGTGGTGTTTTGAAGGAAGCAAAATATTCTTTGTGGTAGAGTTGAAGGAGCAGTTTTTTTCAAGCATAGGGGACAGCCTAGGTAAAAGCACAGAGCTGGGAGACCAAATGATGTGCACAGGGAATAGCAAATAGTACAGTTTTCCTAACTGAGAAGTGCATGGAGGATGATACTGGAAAGGAAGGTTGGAGATAGGATATAAAGAGCCTGGAAAGCCAAACATAGAAGTTTGAGTTTTATCCTAGAATCGAGAGGCAACTGTGGGAATTTTTGGAGCAGGGGAGTTAGCATAGTCAGACCTGAGCTGTAGGCATATCAAATTAACAGCTGTGTGAAAGATGGATTGGAGGCAGGGATCCCAACTAGGAAACTATTAGAACAATCTGGACAAGAGTTGAGTAAACCAGTGTGTTTGTGATGTGAGTGAAGATAAAAGGTCAAATTTGAGAGCTGTTGTGGAGGTAGAATCAACAGAACATGCCAAGTCATTGGAGATGAGAGGTGAAGAAGGGAGAAGAGTTGAGGATGACTCCTAGGTTGTAAAATTGGTTAATTGGAAGGATGATGGCAGTACCCTCAACAGAAATGAGAACGGAGGAGGCATTGGGTTGATTGATCTGGAAATCATCTATAAAGTGGTCATGGTTGAATCCATGAGAAATGATGAGAAAGTGAAGAGAAAACATAGAAAGAAAGAGAATAGGTTTCATAACAGAGCATTGGAGTATATTTCCATGCAATATAAGGTGGGACAAGAATGGGGATCCTGAAAAGGACACTGGGAAGTGACCAAATAGGTAGATGGAGAATCAGAACAGTGTCATGAAAATCCAGAGAAGAGATAGTGTCTAGGATATGCTTGTGCATTAGGGAAGGAGCCAATAGATAAAGAGAGATTAAAAAATAGGGAAAAAGAGGAGATGATAAAAGAGTCAAGTTCCTTGTTTACAGGAAGACAAACGTTTTTTCTATTCTTGGAAAAAAGGAGAGAGATCCTCTCTCTCTGTCTCTTTGTCTCTTTTTCTTTCTCTTCTTATTTGTATCTCCAGAGTGCCTGGCACATAGTAGGTGCTTAATAAATTTTTACTGAATTGAATGGGAAGAGAAATGAGTTAGAATGTGGAATTAGGGATAAGAGGGGACATATAATAAATGACTTCTTTTTTACAATGAAATATTTGGTGAAGGTCTCTAATGAGAGAAAAGGGAGATGGGATGATTTGAGTAGCTTGAGAAGAGAAAGAGTATGGAAATGATACCAAGATAAATGGGATAGAGTCATAGGATTAGTGTGTAGCAATGAAGGCCTAATTGAGATTAAATAACATAATTTTATAGTGGACTTAGTAAAGTTGTATGACTTTTTCCCTTTGTGTCCATTGGCATGAGTGTAGGAATAAAGAAGGCAGGTGGTGGAAGTCATTCAGAACTGGGATTCAGAAAGGGAATAGGAAACAGAGATAAGGGATTCAGAGATAAGGTCCAATGTAAAGTTGAATGGATTATATGTTGGATCAAAATTTTGAAGGGAAGAAAGTGAGGTCCATGAAAGTGAAAGTCCATGAGTGATGGACTGGGAAAGAATGGAGGGAAGAGGATAGAGAATTAATTCCAGGAGGGATGAGACAATGAGAGAGGTAGAGGAATAGGAAGTTATAGTTGATTAGAGAAATATAAAAATTATGAAGGTAGAACATTTATGGTTAATGATATCAAGGTTAGAACACTTCCTGAATGTGGCTGAAGTAGAGTGAAGCCACACATCATGGGAGTTGAAGAGTTGTGTCATTTGGAAGTAAGGGTATTTGAGGGGACGTCAGTAAATAAGTTGAAGTCCCTAAAAATAAGTTGGAGTCCCTAAATATAAATATAAATATAAATTAGGGAGAGGAGGAAAACTATAAACCACTTACTAAAGTCCTTGAGAAAGAAGAGATAATGAAAGTCTAGGACAAAACAGCCTCTAGGCTTGAACTTCAAAGAAGAGAGAAGCTGCTGAGTGAAGGTTATAGAGTCTCAAATAGCAGTGAGGTACAAGCATGATACCTATTTTTCCTCTTGTTCCAATGTTTCTGCAGGATGGGGCAGGATCATGGCTGGAGGCACGGCCAATGGATAGAGCAATAAAGTGATGGAGAAGGTTGCCTGTGATGGATTGTTTTCTGAGGGGAACCAATGTTTCTGTGGTGACAAAGGGATGAAAGAAACACAAGAGGAACAGATTCCAGATTAAAGGCAGTAAAAGCTTCCAAGAGGCTCAAGATAATGTCAATTGCAATTTTAAGAGGAGCAAATTTAAGTATTGATTCAAATTTAAGAACTCCTCTTACTGGTTCTGTAATCTTGGGAAACTCACAACGTCTGAGTCTTAGTTTGCTTATGAGTAACACAGGAATGATGCTATTGGCATTACCTACCTTACAAGGTTCTTGTGAAGATAAAATGAAATAATGTTTGTTAGAGCACTGTGCTGATGCTAATTATTTTTATGGTTTATTTACAGCTTGGTCCTGATGAGTACAAACAGTGAATCTCCCTGAAGTGGCTAGATGGATTAAAATTCACACTATTTGGAATTATGATTGTGTAAAATATGATCATTGGTTCCAGTCCAATGAAAATCAATAGTACAAATTCAAATAATGCAATCACTTCAGAAGATGTATTATTTGCACTATTTAGTTATTTGCTATAATGGATTTGATTAATTTAGGAGAATGGTGCACTTGGAAAAACTTATATGGGATGGTAATTTTCAGTGATGATCCTATGAAGACAGAGTTAAACCCAATGGTCCTTGATTTATTATAATGATGTTCTTCCTCTTTCACTATTATTATTGCTATTATTATTAACAGTAACAATTAGCATTTGTATAGCTCTTCAAGGTTTTATTATTTCATTGATCCCTACAACCTTGGGAAGTAGACACCATTATCATCCGCTTTTTTACAGATAAGGAAGCTGAGGCAGAGAGACATTAAATGACTCACCTACTGCCATGTAGCTAACGAGTGAGGTAGGATTTGAACTCAGGTTTTCCTGATTCCAAGACAAGAACCCTATCTACTTTACCACCTAACTGCCCATGGAAAAGCACCTGGGTCTATAAAGCATCTCCTTTCTTGGGAGAATGCCTTCTAGTTGTCAGAGATTCCAGTAGTGGGTATGGGCATAAGAAGAGATATTGAGAAAGACTTCTGCTTCTTGTAATGTTTTTCTTTTTTCTTTTTTTTCTTTTTTGCGGGGCAATGGGGGTTAAGCGACTTGCCCAGGGTCACACAGCTAGTAAGTGTCAAGTGTCTGAGGCCGGATCTGAACTCAGGTACTCCTGAATCCAGGGCCGGTGCTCTATCCACTGCACCACCTAGCCACCCCCTCTTGTAATGTTTTTCATCAGAGTAAGAGAGGCTGCCATTTTCATAGACTCGTGGCAGTCAGGAAGGATAGAAGGGAGCAAGGTTCTGCTTGAAATACTCTGAATTGCTATTGACTGCTCTGCACACCACTCCTCTCTGGTTTCTTAAAGAAGAAAAAAATGCCAAGAAAACTTCCTAAATAAATAGGTTAGAGAAAGTAGGTTTCTGAGGGAAGGAACGCTATCCTTTCCTTGGGACATCTTGTGCAGCAGGATAAGAACACATCTATCTAATAATAATCATAATGATAATACCAATAATAATAGCTAGCATTCATATAATACATTAAGATTTGCAAAGTGCTTTACAAATATTATCTCATTTCATCCTCACAACAACCCTGAGAGGTACCTGCTATCATTATTCCCATTTAACAGGGGCATTTGTTATGCCCTTTGTCTGAAACTACTCAAGATGGAATGAATTCCTCAGGGTCAAACAGCTAGTCGGCATCCAAGACTGGATTTAAATTCAGGCCTTTCTGACTGTGGGTCCAGCATCCTATCCACCCCTCCACCTTGTAGTCTCAAGGCAGGGAGATTGATTAACTGACATTTATTTTTAAAAATATAGATTGACAGCTTTTGTTTTAATCTCACCTTCATTTTGAATTTATTCTTCTTCCTCCTCCACCTAGAAAGCCACCTCTCATAATAAAGAATAAAAAAGAGAGGGAAATAATGCAGCAAATTTGGTCTATGTGTCAACTGAGTCTGAGAGTATGCACCTTTCCCCCCCACCCATATTTCTCCCATCTCTGCAAAGAAGGGAAGGCGTTACATATTCCTATCTCTTCTCCAAGGCCAAGCTCGGTCATTTTAAGGTTAACTAAGTTTTTTGTTGTTTCTTCCACTATAAGGACTCCCTAAACTCTGATCACTGTAGTGACCAACCATAGTTCCAGAGGACAGATGATGGGGCTTGTTATCTACTTCTTGACTGAAAAGTGATAGACTCAAGATATTGAATGAGAGATGTATTTCTGGATATAGCCAATGTGGGTATTAGTTTTGCTTGCCTATGCATCTACAATATTAATATATAAAGTACCTAGTCTTTACAAAGCACTTTGAAGTTTTGTTGTTGTTCAGTCATTTTAAAATTGTATTCTACTCTTTGTGTCTCATTTTGGAGTTTACTTGTCACAGACACTGGAGCAGTTTTCCATTTCCTTCTCCAGCTCATTTTACAGATGAGGAAACTGAGGCAAAAAGGGTCATACAGCTAGATTTGAACTCCGGAAAATGAGTCTTCCTAACTCCAGGTCTGGCTTTTTATCCACTGAGCTACCTATCTGCTCTTTGAGGTTTGCTAAGTGTTTTTTCCATGATTTCTTACAACCTTGTGAGGTGGGTGCTATTGACCCCATTTTATAGTTGAGAAAACTGTGAATGAGTAAGATTAACTTGCTAAGGGTCCTATAAATAGTATTTAAGGTGGCAGGCATTCAAACTCAGATCTTCCTGATACTGAATCCAGCACTCTATACATTGTGCTGTCTAGTGCCCATCATTCTCAGGGTTTTGTTTATCAATTTTTTATTTTTTAAAATTATATTATTGGGAGGGAGAGAAAATAAATTGGGAAATAAGCCAAAAAAAAAGCAGTCCCTAGTCTGTGCTATTTGCAGCTCAGCATTGTGGATCAGAACACACAGTATTCCTTTCTGAAAACTCAGTATAAACAGTGATTCTTAACCTTTTATTTTTGGTCATGAATTTTTTTGGCAGTCTGATGAGGCCTATGCCTGAGAAGATTCAAGCAAATGTTTTGTGGCCTACGTTCATAATTAAAAATGATCTGGTTTTTTGGATTCCTTGTGACCCCATTTGGGATTTTCTTGGCAAAGATACTGGAGTGGTTAGTTATTTCCTTTTCCAGCTCATTTGACATATGAGGAAACTGAGGCAAACAGGGTTAAGTGACTTGCCCAGGGTCACACAGTCAATAAGTGTCTGAGGTTGGACTTGAACTCAGGTTCCCCTGACTCTAGGGTTGATTCTTCTATCCACTGCACCACCTAGCTTCCCCTATCAGGTCATATTTACCATATTAAGCGTTTTTATTCAACCTGTTCATTAAACATACTTTATGCATTCATATAAAGACATTTGTGGTCATGAGTTGTATTGCTGGCTCTCTCCTTTGATAATATTTCTGGAAAACTACTGGTATTCTCTTTAGATATTTTTATTCCTATGTTGTACCTGTTATCCTTAAATAAAACACTCTTGTTATAATATGTAATAATAATAAAAAAAACCCTTTCCTTCCATCTCCATGTTATTTTCAAAACTCTCTTGATTGTATTTTCCAGACTCCAGGAAAAAGTATTATTACTGGCTTTCACTAGATACCTAGCCAAAAGCTCATAATTCTTATATTTTAAGACATGATTCCAATACTATTCTCAGAAACCATCTCCTTATCCTGATATTCATTGCCCAAATGCAGCTGAAGCCCCTACCTTCCATTGGCAACAGTGACATCAATACCATTTGTGTCCTTATGTTCTTCAATTTCTTGTCTAGAACTTCATAATCCTTAGCAATGTTTCCTAGTTTCTTTCTGGTGAAATAATTTGTTCTCACATAGATCACAGCAGTTTTAAGTCTACCTCAGCTCCCAGATACAAACTTAAGGGAAGGTAGTAGAAGGCTCTCTTCCATTTTTGTCAAGTCAATAATTAAGCTACTTTAGTACCACTCTATGGGTAGCTAGATTGTACAGTGTATAGAGCACCAGGCCTGGAGTCAGGAAGACTCATTTTCCTGAGTTCAAATCTGGCTTTAGACACTTACTAGCTGTGTCACCCTGGGCACGTCATTTAATCCCATTTGCCTTAGTTTCCTCATCTGTCAAATGAGCTGGACAAAGAAATGACAAACCAAGTCCAGTAACTTTCTCTTCCCTTCCCTTCCTTTCCCTTCTCTTCCCATTCCAAATGAGGTCATGAGATTCAGACACAACTGAACAACTGTTCATCATTCCCAAGACCAAATCCATGGCCACTTCTGATAGAAGCTTATTTATAAATGGCAAGTTTCCTGACTTTTCTTATGATATCATAGTTTGCCTGGTTAGTGGAAATTAGTAGTTCCCTATGGATCCCCAATGGGAGCAGAGCTGCTTTGGTTCTCATATAGAAGTTCAACTGCAAGGCTTATATGAACTAAATCTAATTACTCAACTCATTTCTCTGCTTTCCATTGAAACTCAGGTCCTCTCTTTGCATTTCTCTGATCAATTTATTTTCCATCACCACTGGAAAAGAAGAAAATTGTTATTTATGCTGGGCTTCCTATTTCTTCTTGAGATGAGACACTTATGTGAAGGGTCTTGCTGTTGATTGGATGCTAATTTTTTATTTTGTTTAAGTGGAAAGAATCTTAGATATTGCCTAGGTCAGATCCTTCATTTAATACATGATGAGACTGTAGTGCAGGGATTCTGTCACTTGTCAATTGTAAGTAGCAGAACTGGCATTCCAGCACAAGTATTTTGACTGCAAATCCAGTGATCTTTCCAGCATACAATGGTTTCCAAAGATTCTTGTAGGAATATGAATGGCTCATAAAGCCTAAGCAAGAGATGTACAGAATCTAAAATTGGCAAGAGGATTAATCAATTGACAAGTATTTATTAGGCACCTACTGTGTGCCAGACACCATACTAGTCAAGGGGAATCCAAAGACAGAAATGAAATAGTCTCTGCCTTCCACAAGCTTGCTTTCAACAGGAATAAGAAAAGAGCAGATGACATCAAAGATGACCTCTGATTCTAGGAAAGAGTTCCCTATCCTGACTTATACTGCTAGCTAGATATAAGGCAAAACAAAGTCAAAAGCTTCCTTGAAAACCCTGTCTTTGACTTGGCCCCAACTGGCAGGTCCTCACAAAGTGGGAAGTTAGCTGTGGGTTATAATTAAGGTAAGGTAACATGAACCCTCTTATTACTGTCAGAGAAGAGAGTCCAGTAAATATAGTGGAAACCTAGAACACTGAATTTGGAGTCAAAGGACATGGGTGCAGCTCCTGGCTCTGCTTCTTACCACCTTTGGGACCTTGGGGAAGTCAATTAACTGCTCTAGGCATTAGTTTTTGACATGTAGGATTTAATTTAACAAATACTAAATGTCAGTTTTGCAAAATTTTGCATAATGCTACCAGTGAGCCCCTGAGAAAATCACTTAACCTCTCAGTGCCTCTAGACAACTCTTCTAAGTCCATCTATCAGTTTCTGAGAACAGTTGCTGATCCACATTATTACAGGGTTGTTGTCTCACATGGAATTCCCTAATTTCCCATACCATTGGAATCACAAGGTAGAATCAAAACAAAGAAGTAAACATGCAAGGCATTTTACTAGGTGCTGGGAATAAAAAGAAAGAAAAAAGGAAGGAAGGAAGGAAGGAAAGAAAGAAAGAAAGAAAGAAAGAAAGAAAGAAAGAAAGAAAGAAAGAAAGAAGGAAGGAAGAAGAAAGAGAAAGAAGGAAAGAAAGAAAGTAAAAGAGAGAGGGAGGGAAGAAGGGAGGGAGGGAAGGAAGGAAAGAAAGAAAAGGAAAAGAAAGGAAGAAGAAATAAACAAATTAGAGAAAGAAAGAATCGAAGAGAGAAAGGACAAAAGGAAGGAACAAGAAAGAACAAAGAAAAAAAGAAAGGAAGAAAAAGAAAAGAGAAAGGAAGGAAGGAAGGCAGAAAAAGTAAGAGAAAGAATGAAAGGAAGAAAAAGGAAGAAAGAAGGGAAAAGAGAAAGAATGAATGGTATAGTTCAAGGGTTTTTAAACTGGAGTCATGAACTTGTTTTTCTTTTTAAAAATATTTCGATAACCATATTTCAATATTGTTGCTTTCCTTTGAAATCTTATGCATTTCTTATCAAACATTAAAAAATTTTATTCTAAGAAGGGGCCCATCGGTTTCATCAGACTTTCAGAGGGGTCCATGATACACAAAATGGTAAGAACACTTGTACTGATGAGCCTTGAGATCCTATGACTGTTTGGCAAATCTCTCCCTGGGGCAAGGAGAATGGACCTCATACTGTCTATTAAAAACCTTGGCTGCCAAAATATTCTGACAGTTACATTATCAACTCAGAAGTAGCCAGCTGCTCACTGGTTTTCTACATGAGGGAACATTGTTTTGCTTTGTTTTCTTCTGATAAATATGAGATTGAAACTGGGAAGGATGCCAAGTTCAATATATCACTGTGGGGTGAAGGATGGCAGCTTACACGAACACATCGAGATCATTATTGATCAGGGAACAGCTTCCCATCCCAAGCTGCCTGTTGCCTTTATTAATTATGTCTGCAATAATAAAACCAAGAACTGGTTTCTTACAGAGATGTGTGTATTTGTGTGTATGTTTGTGACCTTGGGCAAGTCACCAACCCTCTATGGACCTCAGTTTCCTTATCTATAAGATGAAGGGCTAGGACTAGATGGCTTCTGGGATAAGCTTTACTTTTATGATCCTGTGATATTATCCAATCTAATCAGTATTTATTAAATGCCTACTATGCACCTGTCACTGTGTTAAAGTGCTCAGGATACAATGAATAAAAAGAAAGGCAGTTCCTGCCCTCCAGGAGCTTACTAGCTAATGGGAGGGGGGCAGGCAGTACCCAAAGGGAAGCAGGAAAGCAGGGATGTTAAGGGAGACAAGGGGGTGTCTTGTTCTGTGGAGCTGAAACCAGGCCAGGCAGCAGAAACTGAGTGGAGTGAATTCAGACCCAGATCTATGACTTTGGCCAAGTCACTTAAATTCTTTAATGCTCAGTTTCTTTATCTGTGGATCATATAATCCAGGTAACAATAATGGCTACCATTTATACAGTAGCCTTTAGAGGTTTAAGTAACACTTAGGAACCGCTAGGTAGCACAGTGGATATAGTGCCAGGCTTGGAGTCAGGAAGACTCATCTTCCTGAGGTCAAATCCAGCCTCAGACTTTTCTTGAGAAAACTACTATTTGCCATTTCCCTCTCCAGTTCATTCTACAGATGAGAAAACTGAAGCAAACATAAGTGTCTGAGGCCAAATTTGAACTTGGGAAGGTGAGTCTTCCTGATTCAAAGTCCCATGTACTGTACCATCTAGCTGTCCAAGCTATGATCCTGTTATCCCTATAGTTCTGCTAAATGTTATCCTGAGGTCTTAGATGTACGTAGAGTGTGGGCTGAGGGTGTTGTCACACTTGGATTATGATTTATGCATGACTCTGCCTGTGACCTTAAGAGGCTGTATGATTTAGTACACAGAGTGCTGGTTTTGATATCAGGAGGATCTGGGTTCAAATCCAACTTCTCACACTATCAGGGTGACAAATAAGCCTTTGTACATAAGGAAACTCCTCATGCTAGGGGAGATTTCTCAAGTCCTAGACTGAGCTTCTTAACCTTTTTAGTGTAATGGAGCTTGTTGGCAATACTCTGAAGCCTCTAGAACTTTTCTCAAAATAATGTTCTTAAATGCATTCCATAACATACATAATGTTACAAAGGAAATTATATTGAAATAGTTAACAAAATAATAAAAACCCCACAAAATAAGATGGCATACTCCAGGTTCAGAATGCATTTTGATACATGGTATTCCTTATACTGATAATAATAATAATAACAGATGAACATCAAAGCATGAGAAAATAATTATTAATAATGCACTTTTGGGGGACATAGGGACCCCTCGCCTGCCACTCAAGGGCTTAGCTCAGGAACCTCACCTGATCTCTTTCAAAGCCAGCCCAGAGTCAGTAGAAATGCAAATCAGACTCTGAGTAGAGACTAAGATGACACATACCTGAAAGCTTTTGCCCTCAAAGGGTCTGCCTTTCACAAGACCCTGAGCTCAGCCCAGTACTGCTCATCTTTATATGGACCACCCACAGGTCCTGTCAGCCAATCGAATTGAAGGATGCTTGCCAATTAGCTTTGATCATTGTGTAAGTGCCACCTCTCATCTGGTCTGCAGGGGCTTTACTCTCTCTTGCCCTGAGACCCCAGGTGAACCAGCCACCTGTTATTTCTCTAGCCCCCTTGATGGGATTTTCTCTAACTAGGTAATGGAGGGCTTCTGAACTCTACTTTGGAGCCATGTGCTCACTCTCTCTCTATGATGTTGGGGGCTTTTGTCTTACCTTAAATAGTCAACTCTTTGCTAGCATTTAATAATAAATGCGTGCTGCCCAAACTAGTGCAATAGCCTGTAATTTCTAAGTAGCAATATATTAAAAACCCCAGCTAAATTCCCCAATAACTTAGAACAGAGACAGGCTTTCCCCCAATATTTCAAATGACACAAAAGTAAGAAGAACCAAGAGAACAATGACCATGATGTTAAGGAAAACAGTGTTAAAATAACAGACATCTTGCTTTGCCATCAGATAGCTAAGCCTTCTTGATTCCAGAGACATGACAATGAAACATACGTCCTTTCACTCGAGATATGGCAAATTATTGGTACAAAATGAGGCATACTTGGTCATACGTGATCAGTGTGTTAGTTTCTTGTGCTTAACCAGTGATATGAAAAAAGCATAAAGAAATACAACATTTAGAAAAAGAAAAATAACAAAAAGAGTTAGCATTTATATAATGCTTTAAGGTTTGAAAAGTGTTTTACAATTATCATCTCATTTGATCCTTACAACATCTCTGGGAATTAGGTACTATTATTGTCATTGCTTTACAGATGAGGAAAATGAGTCAAAAAGAGGGCAAATAACTTGCCCAGGTTCAAACAGCTACTTAGTGTCAGACGTTGGATTGGAAATCAGAACTTCCTGACTCCAGTTCATAGCTGGACAGACTCAGAACCTTTGCATTTCTGGCTACTGTTTCAATAACTAAAGGACCATTTTGGCTACTAGAGCCAAGCAAACTTCAGGCTATTCTTCTGCTGTATTATTTATCAGTCTCAATAACCACTGATCCATATTCTGATTTCTCATTGTGGTATTATTGTCATTGTGTATTTGAAGACTACTCTTACAAAATGTAAGGATTTATGCGTTCTCAACATTGGAAAGGTTGAGGGAATGAGTCCTGTGAGTTTTATATTACCCCTATGGGCACTTCTATTTTAAAGGTAAGGAAATAGTTGCATGGAGGGCTTAGATAACTTGCTTATTTTCACACAGCTAAAAAGCATTTAAGGCAGAATTTGAACTTGGATCTTGTTGCCTCTTAACATGGAAGAGAAATACCAGCCGACTTTCATATGGTTGGATTCCACATATTGGCACCAATGGTGAAAGCCTTCAAGAAGTTATGGGAACTTCCAGAAGCCACATGAGGATGGGATTTTAGATGCTGAGTTTATGCTGGTGGAAGTAAGATGTTTGTGGAGTTGTAACCAATCAGAATAACTGATAGGAAATGGGCAGGGTTGCAGGGTTGTCCTGTGGCTCCAATGGAGTAATGTTTATAAAGTGCTTTGAAAATTTCAAAGTGCTCCATTAATCAGCTATTGGTACATACATTCAAATACTGACTGACTCCTTATGTGACTATGGGCAACAATTTACATCCTTGAACCTCAGTTTCCTAATTTGTAAAGTGAGGATAACCATGTTCATACTTTCTACATATAGAGTTGCCAAAGGGAGAACTTTAAATAATCTTATCTATCTATCTACCTATCTATCTGTATATCTATCTATAGCTCTATCCTTTCTTCCTTTTATTTTATTTTAAATTTTTTTGCAGGGCAATGAGGGTTAAGTGACTTGCACAGCTAGTAAGTTCCTTTTCTCCTTTTAAAGATACTCTCTAACATTTGCCAGAAAACATTTTTTGTTTTGTTCTCTTTGTTTATTTTTCTGTTCCCTGTCCATGCACAAATCCCTCCTCTTTCTCTGTCCATTTGACTCCAAGTGCCCAATAATCACCGGTCACTCTCCCTCTCTAAAAAAAGCAATCTCTCATTGATGTCTTCAATTGCATAAACATTTGTTGTTTAGTCATGTCTAAATCTTTGCTACCTCATTTGGGGTTTTCTTAGCAAAGATACTGGAGTGGTTTTCCATTTTATTTTACAAATGAGGAAACTGAGGCAAACCGGGTTAAGTGACTTGCCCAAGGGTCACACAGCCAGTAAGCGTCTGAGGACAGATTTGAACTTAAGAAGATGAGTCTTCCTGACTCCAGGCCAGGCACACTATTCATTAGGCCACCTAGCTGTCCCTACATAAACATAGGAATTGGTTTAAAATCTATTAATACATTCCCCACTACACCCTCCCCTAACTGCCCTCCCCCCTTTCCAGAACAGGGTGTGACCCTGGGACTACTTGTGGGTTATCCAAGTGTCTGCTGCAGGGGAGTGACTCCCAGTTTGAAAAGGCAAAATAGAATTTACTTGGCTCAAGTGGCTGATTCCGAAGGAAATAGCTGGGCTGAGTGACTCAAATCCTTTGCATTTCTGGCTACTGCTTCAATAACAAAAGCACCATTTGGCTACTAGAACTAAGCAAACTTCGGTTTGTTATTAGGCAAGCTTATGAGGGTGAAATGGGGAAAAGAACTCATTCGTTTTTGCACACAAAATGCATTACCAGAAAAGGAGGACAACTGGGACCTGGGTGGACCTTAATCCCCAAACAGCCACTTTAAGAAGCAACTAGAGGGGGCGGCTAGGTGGTGCAGTGGATAAAGCACCGGCCCTGGATTCAGGAGTACCTGAGTTCAAATCTGGCCTCAGACACTTGACACTTACTAGCTGTGTGACCCTGGGCAAGTCACTTAACCCCCACTGCCCCGCAAAAAAAAAAAAAAAAAGAAGCAACTAGAAAGCTCAGATTTACCTTTTTTTTGCATTTGCTCCCAAGTGCCTTAGGATGCAGAACAATGCAGTGAAAGTCAGAGGACTTGAGTTCAAATGTTGTCTTTGATGTGTGACTGAAAGCAAATCAAAAAACCCTTCCTTTGACCTCAGTTAATTCAACAGTAAAATGAGGGTTTTGCACTAGATTGTCTCTGGGGTTCCTTGCAGTTCTAAGTCTTGGATTTTATGATATGATACAATATATGATATGATATGATATGATATGATGTGATGTGATATGATGTGATATATGATATGATACACATGTCACAACATGTCATGTGACAACACATCACACCATGTCATGTCATGTTATGTTATATCATAGCATATTATTGTTGCACCTAAGTCAGATATTCCTATGATGCCCAGGCAGCCCGAACTGGGTTGCAAAGTGTTGGCTTTCACCTCCTTTTCCTTTTCCTTGCTGTCTTGATGTCTATCTGAATATTTAGAACTAGAACAAAACTGAGAGGTCTTCTAGTCCTTACACCCGATGAGGGAAGGGAAGTGATTTTTGCCAAGGGTCAATAAGGTCTATTTGCCTGGTTAATCCTCAGGCTCTTAACAAAATAACACTTTATTTGGAGAAAGAAAGTCTAACTCTTCTATGGAAAGACTGTTAGGGAAGATGGCAGAGGAAAGACATTAAAGGCACAGGGCTCCTGATAAATCACCCCAAAAATAGCAATAAAAGAACCCTTGGGGCAGAAAGACTGTTAGGTTAGATCCAGTTAGAGAAAGGAGAATAGGGAACAGAATTTCAAAGATCTTAAAGGAAAGAACAATGGGTCAAGAATCAGGAAAACTATATTACACCACCTTCCTCCTCTTCATCACCACCATCACCAGCACCATCATCTCATCCTCATCTTTTTTTTTCATTTTGTTGGCACCGGATTTTGATTTTCTCTTATAGCTCTTTACATTTTGATTTAGATTGGATGTTATGAGTTTTGGTATAGTAATATCAATTAATATATTATTGTTATGTTTTATGGATTGATGTTATATTTTGGAAATTGTGGGTAACAGTTCAGTTCAAGTGGTCTGGTTACAATATAGTTTATTGTCTGACTTCTCAAGAATATTTTGATGTCATTATTTGTAGCATGGGCGCATATTCTTTATTAGCCCATTAAAACTAGAAAGCTTCTAGTGTATAATTCTAGATACCCAATTACTTTTTGCAAGATATTTTGTAGATGGTAAATTTTATAGCCTATATGGCTGTGTTATAGCTTCTACTGTTTTTCTTGGGTATAAAAATTTAGGGCTATACTCATATGTCAATGAAAGTCTCCACCAATAACCAGTTACATTTATTCCTTGTGGCCCATTTTTCTCATCTTCTCAATTAATCTGTTGTAGATGATGACTCTTATGTGACCTTTATTCTTCTTACATGTCCTTTAGAAATGAAAGAAAATAAATCCTCCAGGGCCTTAGGAGGAAAAAAAAATGAGGAATTCCCAATTGCCAGCAGGCATATAATGCTACCTATGTTCAGTTACATAATCTACATTGATCACTAAATCTGGGCTTTTTAAGAATATTTTGAGGTAATTTCTGAGGACAATGACCTAGTCTTGAATCGTCATCATAAATCCCTTTCTTTCTATAGATCAATCCACATAAAAGCCATCCGTTTGATGCTTTGTTTGAAGTGCTCAATAAATGTTGGAATGAATGCTTGAATGACAGTGAATCAATGAGTTACTAGCTGTTGTGTCTAAAGAAGCTGTAGCAACTCTAATTTGGTCACTCTGTAAAATAAATACCTCAACAATTGTAAACTACCACCATACCACTTCCCAGGGTTTTCAGCCAACCTTTATATCTCTATCCCTCAATCACCCTATAATCCAATTGTCATAAACTATTTAAAATGTCAAAGCATTTCTTGACTAATCTTTTCTCCTCTCTCTTTTTACCTCTTTCATCTCCTTTTCTTCTCTCTTCTTGATGCTTTTTCTTCTTTCTTCTTTTATTTTTTCATCTTCTTATCTTCCTCCCTTATGCTCATTCATCAACCCCAACCCTGACCTGTTCCCACCTAAATATGTTAATGAATTGGCTGATCTCAGAAATGAAGATTTTACTGGACTCACATTTCCATTTTCCAGTTGAAAACCCTGAGTCTTGGATAAGTTAGTTAAATTACCCCAAATTATATAGCATTTGGATGGTAGAGTTTGCATTAGCATCTATGTCATCTCAATGACCATTCACCTGTGCTGTTATATGGTGAGAGATTCTTACAGAAAGGAAGAGCTAGGCTTAGAAAACCTTGGGGACCGGAAAAGTGCCAGGAATTGTTAATGATTCAGATGGAAGGAAAAGAAAAATCAGAGTGATTAGTCCCCTATATCGTATTCAATGCCAGGGCCCAGGGATATTTTGGGTCAGAACTTGCAAAGAACACCTATCTTCTGAGCCTGAATTATGACTGTTAAAGCAGTCACCTAGGCCTCAAAAGCATGGAAATAACATTTTGCTCTGTCCTTAATGTTATGACTCCTTGCTGCTTATTTACCTACCAGTTCCCTGGAACCCTTCAAATAAAAGTCATCACAAAGCCAGCCAACAAGTTATACTCGGTGCCCAGCAGTACTGAACAATTTATAAGTTGTTTTCTCTCTTCTTCCCTGAGCTCTTGCCAGGGTAAGCCATTCATTTTACCTATGATTGGCTCCTCCTCTTGATTGGAGAGAACAAATAACCATCAATATTAGTGACTCCTGAGAAGTAGATGAATGCTATTTTAGCCCTATTTTCTCCCCTAAGGAAGCCCATTTCACTGACTTGCCTTATAAAAAAGTTAGCAGGAAAGAAGCTAAAGGAACCAATAGAGTGTTTCCTCTATCAATGTAGATATGATATCATATTGGACTTGTCAGGAGATGTGAATTCAAATCCAGGATCTGACATCTATGAGCTGAGTTATACTAGATAAGTTTTTGAGCCTCAATTTCCTCATCTGTAAATTGGAGATTACTTTTGAAAGAGAATTCTTTGTAAAACCTTAAACATTATATACATGACTTTTATTGGACAGATGATTGTGACTGTGGCCACAGGACTATGGCCAAAAGAGGGGAGAATTGCATCATCAGTCAGAGACATATAGGCAGGCATTATGTGGGAGAAAATGACCAAAATAATCGTCTTCCATTCTTGATAGTATCTTGCTAGTGTGAAAATATTTTTTGATGACTAGCCTAATTTGGGGGGCTAATCTGACTGGAGGACTAATCTGGGGACTGTTGACTAACTGGCTATCTGACTACTATTAATTTAATGTGGGCCGTTTATAAAGTTCCACCACACTGCTCCACTATTGATAAGCTAAAGATTAAGACGCCTCTTAACAAAATAATCAAAGCAGAGTTTATTTATGAGATACTATTGAAAATTAAGAATACAGGGAAATAAAATGTACAACCTGACTGCATTGTGGGTGCGTCTCTTTCCACTGTCTCTTTCCCACCTGCTGGGCCTGGACCTTCTTTAATACAATAAGGACCTTAGCTGCTGCTTGCCTTAGGGCACTCAGGTCCTTTATTCTAACTCTGAACCCCTTTCACTTTGTAAATCCCCCTGCTTCTAACTTTCCTCTCCTTACTGCCACTGCTGAACCCCTATGTTTCTCTCTCACCGACCTTCTGTCTGTCTGTTCAGTCAGTCTGCCCCTCGGCCTCTCTTTTCTCTGCTCCTAGTCCTTCTCGTCTTCTCCTGCGTCCTTGTAACCCCCTCTCTACTCTGCCGTGCTCCAACCTTTCTAATCTTGTCAGCTGCTTGACCTCTTCTCCGCCTTGCCTCGTCTCCTCCGTCCGAATCCCTTGCTATCTAACTCCCAGGTCTATATATACCTTTTCTTCTCTCCACTCAAATCTTGGGGCTTCCTGTGTCCCCACAGACCAAGCTAATCCTCCAGCCAGGGCTGCGGTGGGTGGTGGCGGGGGTGCACTCCAGCCTCGTGTGCCTCAGCACAGGCTATCCAGGATCTTTTGGATAGCTCCGCTCAGGTAGGAGGGGGCTGGGGGCTTTTTTCCCCCAGCTGTTTGACCTGGTGTCTTGTACAGCCCACGGGGCTTTTGGGCTCAGCTGAAGCAGAGGGGAAGGGGCACCAGCACCTCCCACACAGAAGAGACCCTGAGGGCCTGAGGCTTTCTAATCTCAGCCTAAAGGTAGGGTCACCAAATCAAAATAAATTTCCACACTAATATTAAAGAATGATTTTGAAATCTACAAATTAAGAAGTTGTAAGAAACCTTAGAAGTCATATAAATCCAACATGTAACCCCACCCCCCACCCAAATAATCCCCACTATGGCACGACTGATATGTAGTCATCCAGTCTTTGCCTAAAGATCTCTAGTGACAGCAAAATTACTCTTTCCAAAGGCAGCCCATTTCATCATTGTGCACCCCCACCCCAACATCAGAATTAAATTTACCATTTTCAACTTTTACCCATTCCTCCTACTTCTGACCTTTAGTGTCAAGATGAACAAATAGAACCCTTCATCTACTTGAAAATATTTTAAGTACTTAAACATAGCTATAATTTCTTTCCCTGAGCCTTCTCTTCTCTACTAAACACCCCCCAGTTTCTTCAACATATTCTCCTATGGTATTTTGTATCTCTTCACAGTATTATGGCATAGAGATTTGGGATTATGCAATCTGACTGCTACTTGTTGACATGGGGGCCAATATCATGAATGACTTCAGGAAGTTATTACCTTGGTTACTCTGTGCTTGTATTTTTCCACCATTTAAATGGGAATGAACTTGCTCCTAAACCTTACTTGATCTCCTTAGATTGGATGACAGTTCTTCAAAAAGCAAGGGTGCTTTTAAAATACATGCATATATTCACTCTAATTCATTCACAAGCAATCTTTAGATGATCTTTTGAATAACCTTTTTCTGCAAAAAGGTCTTCAAAGCCTAGTAGGGAAGAAAAAAGAGCTCCTAAAATCACCCGACTGTGGAGCTTAGTTACAGTTAAAATCAACCTGTGTTTCCAACTGATTTCACTCTTGGTTTCATTAAGAAGAGGTGTGAGAGCACAGCTGCCTTTGGGGTAGAAGAATGTGTCTATAGCCTTCTCCTGGACCTTGGATTTCTGAAGTCTTCATGTCCTGCAAGGAAGACAGTGACTGGGATGTGGTGTATATGTGGAAGAGAGTAATGTGTAATAAGCTTGAAAATTAGGCTGAAGCCAGAATGTGAAGGTTTTAAATATCAAACAGAGGAATTTGTACTCAATCCTAGAGGAAATAGAGAGCCATAAGTGCTTTGTAAGTAGAAATATGATCAGATCTGTGCTTTGGGAATATAATTTTACAACTATGTGGAGGATAGATTTGTAGACCCCTCTCCAATCTGGGGCAGAGCATCCATTTGCAATAGTTCAGGAAAGAGGTCAAAGTATCTTAGATTTAGAGTTGAAATGGACCTCAGCTGCCATATTGTCCTACTCCTTTAGTTGACAGATGAGGAAATTGAGGCTTGGGCCAGAGAGGAATGACTTGCCCCTGTCATACAGGTAGTAAGTAGAATATATGGAGTCCATTTCTCATCATCATAAAGTAAAGAGTGACAGGACCAGAGTGGTGACTGTATGAATAGAGAGAAGGAGATGGATGAAAAATACATTGTGATCATAGACAATGAAATAAGATCAATGCTAAGCATCTATGCTCCAAACTGCATAGCACCCAAATTCTTACAGGAAAAGTTAAATGAGTTATAGTAGGAAACAAAAAGTAAGACCATACTTTCCACTATCAGAACTAGATAAATCTAACCACAAAATAAATATAAAAGATGAATAGAATTTTAGAAAAGTTGGATGTGATGGACATCTGGAGAATAGAAAGGAGTATGCTTTTTGTAAGCTGTAAATGGCACATTCAGAAAATTGACCATGTGTTAGGGTAAAAAAACCTCACAAATTAATACTAAAAACTATTAAATGCACCCTTTTTCAGACTTTAATGCAATACAAATTGCATTCAATAAAGGTCTGTGGAAGTATAAATTAAAAATAATTGGAAATTAAATAATCTACTTCTAAAGAATGAGTGGGTCAAAGAACAAGTCATAGAAACAATAAATAACTTCATTAATGATAATGACAACAATGAGACAACATACCAAAATGTGTGGGTTGCAGCCAATGCAGGACTTAGAGGAAAATTTATGTCTCTAAATACATACATCAATAAAAGAGAGAAAGAGGGGCAGCTAGGTGGTGCAGTGGATGGAGCGCCGGCCCTGGAGTCAGGAGTACCTGAGTTCAAATCTGGCCTCAGACACTTAGCACACGTACTAGCTGTGTGACCCTGGGCAAGTCATTTAACCCCAATTGCCTCACTAAAAAAAACCCCAAAAAACAAACAAAACAAAAACAAAAAAAAAAGAGAGAAAGAGCAGATCAATGAATTGGGTATGCAACTATGACGAGATGAGATTTTTACCAGGAATGAAGGGTTGGTTCAATATTAAGAAAACCACCAGCATAATTAACCTTATCAATGACAAAACAATCATGGTATTATATCAATAGATGCAGAAAAAGCTTTTGACAAAATATTCCTCTTAAAAACATTAGAAAGCATAAGAATGGAAGGAGCCTGTCTTATAATGGTAAGTAATATCTATCTAAAACCAAGAGCAAACATTATCTGTAATGGGGATAAACTAAAAGGATCCCAAGAGGATCAAGAGTGAAGGAAGGATGTCCATTATCACCACTAGTATTTAATATTGTATTAGAAATGCTGGCTATAGCAACCAGACGAGAATAAGAAAATGAAGGAATAAAAATAAGCCATAAGGAAACAAAACTATTGCTCTACATAGAGGATATGAGAATATACTTAGAGAATCCTAGAGAATTGACTAAAAAAAAAAACTAGTTGAAACAATGAACAAGTCTAGCAAATTTGCAGGATATAAAACAAATCCACAGAAATCATCAGCATTTCTGTATATTACCAACAAAACCCAACGGAAAGATACAGAAAGAAGAAATTCCATTTAAAATAACCACAGGGGGACAGGTACGTGGCACAGTGGATAAAGCACTGGCCCTGGATTCAGGAGGATCTAAGTTCAAATCTGACCTCAGGCACTTGACACTTACTAGCTGTGTGACCCTTGGCAAGTCATTTAACTCTCATTGCCCCACCCCCCCAAAATTTAAAAAATAAAATAAAATAACCACAGAAAATATAAAATACTTGGGAGTCTACTTGCCAAGACAAGCCTAGGGACCATAGGAACAAAATTACAATATTCTTTTCACACAAATAAAGACAGATGTAAACAATTGTGGAAATATTAATTGCTTATGAGTTTTGTTGTTGTTGTTGTTGCTATTAGTCCTTCATTCCTGAAAAGAAGTGATGGCATGAGGAAGGTTATGTCTTGACTTGCAAGGGAATTGTATTTAAGTGAGGCAGAAATGTACAAAGTCATCAGTCCTATTCTCTCTTCCAGAGTCATCAGAGTCAAGTGGCAAGACATAGGTCAGAATGACTGGCCAATGCAGTGGGAGACTTTGGCCTTTTTTTTTTTTTTTTTTTTTTGCAGGGCAATGGGGGTTAAGTGACTTGCCCAGGGTCACACAGCTAGTAAGTGTTAAGTGTCTGAGGCTGGATTTGAACTCAGGTACTCCTGAATCCAGGGCCAGCGCTTTAACCACTGCGCCATCTAGCTGCCCCCGACTTTGGCCTTTTTAAGCTAAGGTCTTTCCCAAGTCTATTTGTCTGAAGCAACACCCATTCAGTAGTTAAAGGCTAGGTAAGAACTAAGGTAAAAGAAGGCCTACTTTGCCTTCACAGAAGAATCAATCAGTTCAGGTAAGAGCCTCAGAATTTCTGGCCAGAACAGAAATAATTGATATTTACATTCACTCTGAACCATTAAAACTAAAACAATGAGTAAGTGAAGCTTGGGCTGGGGCCTGTTATTGGCCAATCATCAAGACCCAGAGTGATTTGGGTTTAGAGAAGATAGTTAAGTAGCTCTATTTGAATCACAATGGGTTTATTAAAGTCTGGTTTTTCAGAGCTCTATTTCAAGAATTCATAAATGAAAAATACATAAGACAAAAGAGTTAATTGTCCCAGTATAAAAAAAACAAAAACAAAAACAAACAACAAACAACAATAGAGTAAATAAGGAAGGAGGAAAACTGGAAAGCAGTGGAGTAGAACCAGGAGAACATTTTATTCAGTAATAGTAATATTGCAATGATGATCATCTGTGAAAGACTTGGCTACTCTGATCAAGACAATGATCCAAGACAATTCCAAAGGACCTATGATGAGGAATACTATATACCTCCAGAGAGAGAACTAATAGACTCCAAGTGCAGATTGAAACATACTTTCTTCATTTTCTTTATGTATTTTGCAACATGGTTAATATGGAAATAAGTCTTGCATAACTTCACGTGTATAATTGCTATATTTGTTGCCTTCTCAATGGATGGGGAAGTGACTACAGGGAGGGAGAGAATTTGAAATTCAAAATTAAAAAAATAATTAATGTTAAAAATAAATAAATTAATTGAATCTATGTACATTTAAAATAGTAACATCACTTATTCAGTTAAATATATATTGGGGAAGCTTAATCAGTGTGTCCTTGGGCAAATCATTTAATCTCTGTCAGCCTCAATTCTTCTTTTATAAAGTAAGGGGATTGGACTAGAGGACCTCTAAGATTTCAGCTTTTTTATAACCATCATTCAACAGATCTTTGTTGAATATTATACCATGATATGAGTAGAGAGGGGTTTTAAAATTTAACACTTTTTCAATTATCAAAAAACTATTTCCTCTCCCTCTCACTTCCCTACCCACAGTTGAGGGTGGGTGAGGCTGGGGAAAACTACAACAAAACCAAACCCTTGAAACAAATATGGATAGGCAAGCAAAACAAACTCTCACAATGGCCATGTCAAAAAAAGTTATGTCTCATCCCATACCCTGAGTTCACCTCTTCTGTCAGGAGGTAGGCAGCATGCTTCAGAAGTAAGATGGTTCAAGATCTTACTGCCACCCATTCCCATCAGTTTCCCACTAGACCTCCCATAATCCCCCAAATTTCTGCTAATAGAATCACTTTGTGGAGAAATTTCTTCCAAGTTTGTATTACAATAAGCATACATTACATGGGGAACAACATCATAACTCATTATTAACCATCAGTAGGAATTAGTTTTTCAGCTAAATTATCATTGTCTGAGGAAAGTGCATACAAGACAGCTTGGATAGGGATCCAGAAAAACCAGAGCCTTAGAGGTTGCCTAAAAAGCATCTTTCTGGCAGTAAGATGTTCCTGGATCCAGAGAGCAGAATAAGGATAATTATTGTTTCCAGTTGTCCCACCACCTGTGAAGACAGTAGGCAGCCAGGAGCAGATGAAACACTTAGTGACCACTGGGGTCCAAATTTTATACATTTCCCAATTACAAAGTTGGAGGCTTGTCTTGAAAGCTGAAGGCTTGGCATCATGAATTATTGCTATAATCCAAGCTACCAGGGAGGCTGGGAGTGGTGGATCTCTTGGGTTCAAAAGTTCTGAACTGAAGTGGACTATGCTTATTGGGTATCTACACTAAGACCAGAATTAACAGGTGAGTCTCAAGAAGCAGGGGACAACTAGCTCGCCTGAGGAGGGGCAAACTGGCTCAGGTCAAAAATCAAAAAAGGCCAAATTGGTTCCTGTCCTGATCACCAGTGGGAAGGGGCCATCAGGAATCCCTGAAATTCCAGCTTGGGCAAGATAGGGATACCCATCTTTTCAAAAACAAAACCTGAAACTAATTGACATGTTGGTGAATGATGCACCTAGGACAATGCCTGTTCTAAGGCGTGGTGTTTACCTATGGGCCAGTTTCCATGATTCCTTCTTACCTTCTAACACCATCATTTTCTCTGGGACCCACCTTCTCTGAGAAGCCTCCATTAGATTTGCTACTTACTAGCTGTTCCAGCAGTCAAACAGTGGTGGTTTGCCATGCAGACACTTTGAAAGGCATTTGGAAAATATGGCTTGTCCTTTCTGAACTGGCAGCCGATTTGTGGAAAAGGAGGCAGCATGAGACACTCCAGTGGGAGATGTCCAATTGAATTAGCTGTGGTACTCTGCTTTGGTTGGGCTCGTTGGGCTGAGTCAGAAGTAGGGGTTATGCCAGAGAAATCCTTCTTAGGTGATGGAGAGGTGCTCTGTGACTAGGGCAGGGACTGGGTTGTTGGAATTTTTTAGTCCCCCTACTTCTACTCTTGCTGGTTTGTGGCCATGGAGGTAGAATTACATTCCTCCTTGTCCTCCTCATGGAGATCTGCTCACACAGCAGTACCTCTTAGACTATTCTTGAAGCCAACAAAATAAACAACAATGAAAGCTATTCTCCTAGGGGTTTGGGGGGGTAGAAATCTAACAATACAAAGTTCACACAGGTCAGGAATCACAGACTAGAAATTTAACTGTTTCAAGCTTAGAAGACAGCTCTTAGATTCCTTGGCTCATTCACTCCTGTGTGTCTACCTGAATCTAGCTTATTCCATATTCAGGATATTGCCTAATCTCTCTCAGAAGTCTATTTTATTTTAGTTCTAAATTGCTTAGACTTACAGTCTGAGATGGATTTTCCTTATTAAGCAATCCCTCTCCAAATCCCTTTCTCATCTCCCAAAAAAGGCCCCTAATCAAAAACAAAATCTGTCCATTCCCTTTCTTGCCTTCTAATGAACTGAAGAAAAATTGTTTGTTTTCTAATTGTCCCCTTGTCCCTAGCCAAGAAATTTACTTTTACCTTTTCTTTAATCTATTGTTCACTAAAATGGCAGATCTATTTGATCTGTTTTAGATGAGCCAGAGAAGTGTCTCTTAGAATTTACCAGTTGGGAAATTGAGTTGTTGTTTTGGTTTATTTGTTTTTATTTTTTACTGGCCATATTATATCATCAGAACAACTGGACTTTGCTGCTGACAGATATGTATTGTAGTTTGTCCTCATTTTCGAAGAAGACCAATGACATCACAGACTGATGTCTTTACTTGCAAACGAATTGGATTTACGTGAGGCAGAGTTGAACAAAGTCATCAGTTTCATTCTCTCTTCCAGAGCCATCAGAGTCCAGTGGCAAAACATAGATCAGGTTGATTGGTGGTGGCCTGAGATGAAGTGGATGGTCTTGGTGTCTTCAATGTCTGATCAAGTCTAAGTGCTCCATGGTGCCTGTTTCATCCACCTTCATGGTTGATAAAACTGTTCTAATCTGACCTTTCTACAATCTTCACATGCTTAGGGGAGGCATCTGCTAACGAGTTTAAGACCCGTAAATTACCCTCAACCTGGTTTAGTCCATCTTCCAAGATGGCTAATGGGGGGGGGGATATGGCCACTGCACATGCTGCTACTTCTTGGAATCACAGGTGAGAGGTGAGTGTCAGGTGGACACCAAAAGGTGGATGAGCAGCCCTGAAAAGGACTTGGTAAGCCCTCACACCAGAGATCCAAGTCCTCCCTGAACACCCATATACTCCAACTGATATGTATATTAAAGAGAGGCATGCTAGACAGGTGGGAAGAAATGACTGACCTTGCCTCTTCTGGTTACCTCTCATTCCCACTAAAATTCACTGGTCCTTCAGCTAGAGAGGATTGGGGGGGGTGTCGTATGTAAGAGTATCTAATCCTAGATATAGGAGTCAAAAAAAGATCCTATCTGAACTTGGGGAATCTCCACTCACACAACCACCACCTTACTGTAGGGCCTCACTCTTGCTTCAAGTCTCTTACCACTCCCATCTATCTTACACCCTGCTGCCAAAGCAATTTTTCTTAACCAAAATCTGATCTCATAAGTCCTCTATTCAATCAACTCCAGGGGCTTCCTGTTGCCTCTAAGATAATATATAAACTCTGTTGTTTAGCTTTTTGTTGTTGTTGTTGTTGTTGTTGTTGTTGTTGTTGTTTGCAGGGAAATGAGGGTTAAGTGACTTGCCTAGGATCACACAGCTAGTAAGTGTCAAGACTCTGAGGCCGAATTTGAACTCAGGTCCTCCTGAATCCAGGACTGGTGCTTTATCCACTACGCCACCTACCTATCCTCTGTTGTTTAGCTTTTAAAGCCTTTCACTACCTGGCTCAAATCTATCTTTGCAGCCTCATTTTACAAAAATTCTCCTCCCCCACTCTGTAATCTTGCCAAAGAGGCCTTCTCTATGTTTTTCACAAAGGACACCCCATCTTCTATCTCCATGCCTTGGTATTGGCCCTCTTACTATACCTAGAATGAATGAACTCTTTCCTTGTATCCACTTCATAGAATCCCTCTCTTCCTTTTAAAACATAGCTCATCTTATGCATATAGTCTTTCTTGATCCCCCCAACTTCTAGAATTTTCCTCCCAAATTATCTTGTTTTGGCTCCTTTGGATATATTTATATTATTCACTTTACATTTATGCTGTTTGTATGTTTATGACTGTTGTATTCCCTAGTAGAATTTTGGGGTTGCCTTATTCTTTATACTCATATTCCTAACTCCCATCATGGTGACTAGCACAAGCAGGCACATAATTAATTCTTGTTGATTTATTGTTATCTTGCTGTAATATCAATGACTGAAGATCTGTTAGCCTGCCCTCATTAGAGAGAGTTTCAATCTACTATACCCTAGGACAGAGGTTTCAAATACATAGCCTATGGGCTACAAGTGACCCATAATACTCGCAGTGCTGACCAAAGCAGTTTACAATGTAATTGGTAAATACTTAACAAAATAAACATAGAATAAAATGTAAGTTGTATTACATTTTAAAACTAAGTGTAGCATTTTAAAAGTTCTGAGAAGCAGAGTTTCTGGATAAATTAAAATCAGTTTTCTATTTACTAGGAAGCAGTCAACAAAGAGGCTCATTGTCCCCTTGGTAGCCAAGAGACTGAACCTGTTGAACTTTCAATATTTATAAAATCTTTTGAAAAACGGGTATAGCTGAGGGTGAAAATCAACTCTCACTAGTCAGCAAGTAATAAGAGAGATAAATATTGTAATGGAAGGTGGGGTCTATTAAAATGAAGGTCTCTGAAGTACATGCCTTGGATCACCCAGTTTTGGTCAAAGAGACATCAATTTCTGTATCACCTGTCTGATGAAAGGGAGAATCCACATTTTCCCAGACCTGTCTACAATGAGTAGGAATCATCCATTAGCCTAAACTTAGAATTTCTTGTACTGTTTTTGATTAGATCTTTAGTCTGGGTAAGTCTTTGAGAGAGATTTCCCACACTAGTCGATTTCTGGATGAGGACGTAGAAAAGGGGAAAAACTTTGCTCTTGATTCAATAATTAGTTATTAATACAAGAGAGAAATAATCATTTCTCTCCTAAGTCAACATGTGGCCCATAGGCATCCTTATGTACAGTTTAGTGGCTTCTGTTTCTATCTGAATTTGACACCAGAGTTCTAGGAGATTGAAGCTGAGACAGCTTGACTGGCCTGGAAGAGACAATCCTACAAGATAGTATGAGTGAGTAATGCCCAGAAAAGACACTGAGATGTTAAGGGTTAAAATTCTAGCTAGTCTGTCTAAAATATCCAATGAGTGGTCGCCAATAAATTATAAGCTTTAGCAAGAGTTAGACTTTTAAGCATTTATTAAGGAAAAGAAGAATTTGGTAAAGAGAGAGAGAAAGGCCTAGATTCCTATCTATTAAAGGGAGAGCACATTTCTAGCTCCGCTCTCCACCAGAGTCCAAAGGAAAGAGCGCGAGCCTGAGCGCCAGTCTCTTCCTTCCTCCTCCCACTAGTCTGCGTCACTTCCTGATGCCTGGTCTTGCCCTCAAAGACCTTCGCTTCATGGGCAGAACTCTTCTACAGTAAGTATCCAGCAGGTGGCGTCATTCCAATCGTTACAGAGACCAGCTGAGCAACAAGACCACCCGGAAGAGACTACTAGTATCTATTATGCCAGCCCAGGGTCACACAGATAGGAAGTGTCTGAGTTGAGATTTGAACTCAGGTTCTCCTGACTCCAGGGCCAGTACTTTATCTATTGTGCCAGCTAGCTGCTCTGTCTCATCTTACAATGAGGAGGTAACAGACTAGAGAGGCTGCCTGTAAGGTCCCTCCTAACTCTAAATGGATGATTCTATTAGGTGAATGTTAACCTGAGAAGGGAAGGCTCTGACTTGTCTTTGGAGGGACAGGTGAGATTAAAGCAGAAGTAATATTCTCCATTGCTAGGCTTATATCCCAAGAAGGTCATCAATAAGAAGAAAGTTCTCATATACAGAGAAATACTTATAACAACACTTTTTTTTTGTAATAGCAAAGCTTTGGAAACGAATTAGATACCCATGGACTGGGGAATGTCTAAAAAAATTGTGGCAAATGAATGTATTGAAATATCATTGTCCTGTAAGCAATGATGAATGGGATGGACATAGGGAAGCATGAAAAGACACATAGGAACTGATGCAGACTGAAGCAAGCAGAACCCAGAAAACAATATATCTAATGACTGCAACAATGCAAATGGAAGGAGCAACTACACACAGACAAATCAAAAGCAAATGCTTCAAAAGTATTAAGGAAAAGCATGATTCCAAAAAAGAAAAGACACTCTCACTCCACCCCATTTACATATGTAGGAAGTTCACAAGTGTGGTATATCATATATATTTTCAGACTTTTTCTTTGAATCGATCAGTTTTGCTGGCTTTTTCCTCTTTTTTCTTTTTCTTTTCTTTTCTTCCTCTCTTCCTCTGTTCTTCCCTCCTTCCTTCCTTCCTTCTCTTTCTTTTTCATTCTTTCCTTTTTCTTTCTCACTCTTTCCTTTTTCAATTCTTCTTTTTCCTTTCTTCTTTCCTTCTTTCCTTCCTTCCTTCCTTTCTCTCTCTCTTTCCTTCCTTTTATATTTAAGAATATTATTTATAAGAGGAGAGAGCTCTCTGGGAGGGGGAAGGGAAGAAATAATGGGGGGGTGTTATGATGATGTTTAAAAAACTCAATGTTGTTTTTTTTTTTATAGTGAGGCAATTGGAGTTAAGTGACTTGCCCACGGTCACACAGCTAGTAAGTGTTAAGTGTCTGAAGCTGGATTTGAACTCAGGTACTCCTGACTGCAGGGCCGGTGCTCTATCCACTGTGCCACCTAGCTGCCCCAATGTTTTTTTTTTTTTCTAAAAAGAGAGTAATATGCCTCCATAGTTATAACCAAAATATCTAACTTCCCTGAGCCTCAACATTCTCTTTGGTAAAATGGTGAAACTACTGTTTCCATTACCTAGTTTGCAGGATGGTGAGGAAAATGCTTTGTAAGCCTGGGAGGTAGCCCTAGAGGAATATGTAACATCTACTTTTAACATAGGCTATTGTGTTGACTATATAAAATGACCAAGCTATGGAGAAAGTGCTTCAGAGAGAGGCTTCCCATCCATAGGTAGGCCATGAATGGGTTAAAGGAAACTATGGAACAGTGGATAAAGCTCTGGGCTTGTCTAGGAAGATCCAAATTAAAATTTGACCTCAGACACTAGCTATGTGACCTTGGACGAGAGTTACGTAACCGCTGTCTGCCTCAGTTTCCCCACCTGTAAAATGGGGATAACAATAGCATCTACCTCCCAGGGTGGTTGTAAGGATCAAATGAGATTATAATTATAATAATTGTGCACAATATAATAACAATTGTAAAATGTAACCCAGTGCCTGGTACATAGTAAGTGCCATATTGTACATTAGCCATTATTAAGTAGATTAAGAAACAGCTTCAAAGGGTAGCTGGGGGCACCTTGGACAGAGTGCTGGGCCTGGAGTCAGGAAGGCCTGAGTTCAGATTTGGCCTCAGACACTCACTAGATTTGTGATCCTGGACAAGTCACTTATTTCATTTTCCTCAACTGTATAATTGAGATCATAAAAGCACCTACCTCACAAGGTTGTGAAGATCAAATGAGATTTTTTAAAAAAGTAGCTCCAGCTCAAAATGGGAAAAAATGGTTCTCATTTATATAATGTGCAAGCTCTTATACCCTGGGGTCATTTATGTTCTTCTAGAAAAACAACAACAACAAATCTAATTATGTCCCAGAAGAAATATGGGACTGCATGGTGGATCCAGGAGAGCCCAACAGTAGAAAGAAGTGAAACAGTGGGGAATAGGCCCAGAAAGCCATACATGGATGTTATACCCCACAAAGGGAAGGCCCAGTTAACACACTAGAGTAACTTACCCAGAAGAGTTAATTGGCCCATCAGAAATTCAAGAATCATAAAGGAGCATAAATTTCCTTGAACCAAAGGTAGATATACTGGAAGCCACATACTTAGGAAGGTGGTGCCCCTGGAACAACAATCAATCCATTACTCAAAAAACATTTATTAAGTGCCTGCTATGTGCCTTGCACTGGACTAAGTTGGATATTCAAAGAAAAGCAAAAAACAAAACAAAACAAAAAAACCAACAGTCACTGTTCTCAAGGAAGAGCACATAATTGACTACTTGAGGGGCACTCTGGTCTAGTGAATAGACAGTTGACCTAGGTATATGTCCTACCTCTGACACATACAGGCTTTTCCACCCTGGGCAAATGGCTTAACTTCAACTTCTTGCCAACTCCCTGAACTAAAAGAACAGAGGAATCTGTCTGTAGGGAATATACTTACACTTTCCACCTGGGAAGAATACCAAATAGGGCAACTCATCCCTTCTTGCCTAGTTTATTATAAGTTTCCTAACGAATACCCTTGCTTCTAGTCACTCTCCTTTCCAATCCATTCTTTGTAGTGTCCGAAGTAATCTTCATAAAGTGTAGAATTGACTATGTCGCACTCCTGCTCAAAAATATTTAGTGATCCTACCCTCCTTGAATTTCATGTTTACCTATATACTTTTGTATTGAAAATAACCTCCTGATTGAATGTGAGCTTTCTGAAAGCAGAGATGTTTTTCTTTCCTTAGTACCTAGAACACGGTAAGCACTTTAAATAGGGGGTTGTTAAATTGAGTTAATTGAGATGCAGCATTTCTTAACACTTTTTTTGGAAGGTCCAGAGATGTACCTATTTTGGATTCATTAGTGATAAGCTATCTTTGATCTTTAAGATAAGCAATCTTTGGAAGCATCTCCTACAGACAGCTCAGGAATGTAGTTCCCAAAGAAAAAAACCTAACTAGGTGTGCAATTGCCTAGATAAAGTGTTTTCTGAGAGGATTTCTCAATGTTTATGAAGGGAATTCTCATTCCTAGATTTTCTGTTGTCTCACTGATCAGATTAACTGTGCCTCAAGTGGTCCTCAGCTTCAACATCCAAAAAGAAAGACAAAAGAAACAGATACTTACCAAAAGCATTGTGTGATGGAGCTGAGGAATATTCTTCAGTGAAAGAAGATGGGATCCTTCTCTAGAAGATTCACTATCTTAGCTTGTAGGCTATATAGTTTATTATGGGCCAGGTTTAAATCAGACCACTTCATCACTTTCAAGATTGTGGCATTTTACCTATATTAGAACACCTTTCATCCTCAAAATATCTTTATAAACAGCAAGATTGATGTAGTTGGGTCCTCTTTTCTAGCTAAGGAAAAGTGATTCCAGACAGTGGGAAATAAGCCAGAGTATGGCTGGTTCAGAGCAATAAGCATTTGTGGACCATAAAATCCAATTAAAAACCACTTTAATAATTAGGAATTAAAAAATAACAACATTCCAGAGTTAAAAGGCTATAAAATGCTGCACCCTGCTCCAGTCACCAATTAAACCACTCAGGAAAGAAAGCTGCAGGCAATTGGAGCCCTAGAATTACCTCTATACATAGGCTTTTTCTTTCCTCCCTTCTCTCCTCTCTCTTTTCTTCTCCTCTCCTCCTTCTCTTCTGTTCTAAGTCTCTATCACATACAGGCTAGAAGTACAATGGTCACTCATGGCCTGGCCCCATTGCTTATTGGCACAGAAACTTTGACCTGCTCTGTTTCTGACCTGGGCCAGTTTGCCCCATCTTAGGAAGCCTTGGTGGGCCCCAAATCTCAGGGTGGGGTCACTATATTGCTACTGGACTTAGTGTGGGTAGATTCTGTAAAGGGGCTAAAATTCTAGCTATGCCATCTAAAATCTAATGAGTGGTCACCAATAAATTATAAGCTTTAACAAGAGTTTAGACTTTTAAACATTTACTAAGGAGAATAAGAATTTGGTAAAGAGAGAGAGAAAGACCTAGATTCATATATCTATCTCAGGGAGCTACAGTTCTGCTCCGAGCCAGCCTTGCCCTCTCTTACTCCCACACGCAAATGTCATGTCCTGACACCAAAGAGCCGCATGTCTTGCCTTCAGACACCTTCTCCTCATGGCGGAGCTTTGCTACAGTAAGTCTCCAGCAGGTGGCATCATTCCAATCATTACAATACCCAATCAATTCATAACTCCTGAACTCAGGTGATCCACCAGCCTCATCCTACCCACTAGCAAGTTCTACAGGCATGTGCCACCACACCCGGCTAGGCTGGGCTGCTTCTATCTCAAGTGGTAGACAGAACCAAAATGATAACCTCTGACACTTAGTAAATGGCCTAGTCTGTGTGCTGCTCAAGTTATGGTCTAGTATGTACACTATGGGGTAGAGCCACCTAGAATAAAGAGAACAGGAAGGGATAGAAAACAGATAGAAATCTCTAATGATTAGAGAGATGCAAATTAAAACAACTCTGAGGTACCACCTGACACCTATCAGATTGGCTAAAATGACAAAAAAAGAAGATAATAAATGTTGGAGAGGCTGTGGGAAAATTGGAACACTAATGCATTGTTGGTGGAGCTGTGAGCTGATCCAACCATTCTGGAGAGCAATTTGGAATTATGCCCAAAGGGCGATAAAGCTGTGCATACCCTTTGACCCAGCAATCCCACTTTTAGGTCTTTTGCCCAAAGAAATCATGGAAGGGGGAAAGGGACCCACATGTACAAAAATATTTATAGCTGCTCTTTACGTGGTAGCAAGGAATTGGAAGTTGAGGGGGTGCCCATCAATTGGGGAATGGCTGGACAAGTTGTGGTATATGAATACAATGGAATACTATCGTGCTGTAAGAAATGATGAGCAGGAAGAGTTCAGAGAAACCTGGAGGGTCTTACGTGAGCTGATGATGAGTGAGATGAGCAGAACCAGAAGAACATTGTACACAGTATCATCAACATTGAGTGTTGACCTACTGTGATGGACTATATTCTTCTCACCAATGCAATGGTACAGAAGAGTTCTAGGGAACTCATGATAGAAGAGGATCTCCAAATCCAAGAAAAAAAAAGAAAGAAAGAACTGTGGAGTATAGATGCTGATTGAACCATATTATTTCTTTTGTTTTGGGTGCTGTTGTTTTTTTTTTCTATTTTAAGGTTTTGCATCACTGCTCTGATTCTTTCTCTTGTAACAGGATTAATGCAGAAATAGGATTAATGTTATTATGTGTATATATATGTGTGTGTATATATATATCTATATGTATATGTATAGAGATATATAGATATAACCTATATCAGATTACCTGCTGTCTAGGGGAGGGGGGAGGGAGGGGAGGGAGGGAGAAAAATCTGAAATTGTAAAGCATGTATAAACAAAAGTTGAGAACTATCTTTACATGTAACGGAAAAAATAAAATATCTCATAAAACCAAAAAAATAAAAAAAGAATATATCATTCAATTCTCATCCATGGTTTCAAGTGGGCTCAGAATAACTTTTATATTATTCTATTTTTTTTCCTTTATAATTTGATGTTTTTCTCTAGACATTTATAGAACTTATTTTTCACTTTGGACTTATTCAATTTAGCCACTATATTTCTTGGTGTTTGAAGCCTTGGGGTTTTGTCCCCCAGGAAGTGATGTGTAGATTCTTTTAACAGGTACATTTTGTTTGTTTGTTTTTTGTATTGAGAAGATCTGGGTAGCTACATTGTATTATTTCCTACATTGTGTGTGTTCAGGTTTTTCTATTTGTAATGTTCTTCTGGAATACCTATAATTATTAAATTACCTCTGAATACAAAAAAAAAAAAAAGAAAACAGATAGAGAAGGTAAAGACAATGGTAGTGCAATGGACAGAATGTCAGGCCTAGAGTCAGGAAGACTCCTCTTCCGGAGTTCAAATCTGGCCTTAGACTCTTTTTTTTTTTTTTTAGTGAGGCAATTGGGGTTAAGTGACTTGCCCAGGGTCACACAGCTAGTAAGTGTTAAGTGTCTGAGGCCGGATTTGAACTCAGGTACTCCTGACTCCAGGGCCGGTGCTCTATCCACTGCACCACCTAGCTGCCCCTGGCCTTAGACTCTTGCTAGCTATGTGACCCTGGGCAAGTCACTCAACCCTGTTTGCCTCAGTTTCCTCATCTATAAAATAAGCTGGAGAAAGAAATGGCAAGCCACTTCAGTATCTTTGCCAAGAGAACCCCAAAAGGGGTCACAAATAGTTGGACACAACTGAAACTAATGAACAATAATAACAGAAAAGAAGGAGGGAGAAGTGGATCCTAATTCTAGTCTGGTTTGGGGAGGGCATGAGCACAACCTTGCCCTAGGTAATGTATAGATAATACATCTAGGCCTCTCCCTCTTAACAAGAGTTCTTCAGTGTCCCCTTCCCCCCTGTCCACAAAACACAAAACAAAAGCAAGCTCCTACCACACAGTAGAGGCCTCAAATGTTCACAAACCTCCAATATATCTGATGCAAAATATTTCACCTCTGGTAGTGTACTTGTCTTCAGAATATCTTCAGAACCAGCAGGGGCAGCTAGGTGGTACTGTGGCCCTGTAGTTAAGAGGACCTGAGTTCAAATCTCACTTCAGAAGTTTACTAGCTGTGTGACCCTGGGCAAGTAACAACCCCAATTGACTTAAATATCTGACATCATCTCCAGTCATACTGATGTATATTTTGCCACTGGTCCCAGATGGCTCTGGAAGAGAACATGAGGTTGGTGACCTCTCACAACCCTCCCTCACTTCAGTTCACTGTGTAAAGAATTAATTGTTATTTGAGGTTTTTATGACCCCGTCTTTTGGCTAGAATTTTTTTAAAAAATGGTGAGCACACTGGCCTGGGGCTCAGGCACAGCACCTCCACAAACTGCACAGTGCTCCACCCAGGTTATAGCCATTGCCATGGTGCTGGCACCTCACATCATCACCATTTGCTGATGCCTACATGAGCCTGGCAAAATTATAATGACTGGAAGCTCAGTGAGGGCAGTCATGTGACTGTCAGTCAGGGCTGCCAGCCAATTGGCTTGGGGTTGTGTCGTCAGCCTGGGGTCTGCTGGGAAGAAGATTCTAGCTTGAAGCTGGAAGGCAACAGGATGCAGTCGTGTGTTCTCAGCTGATTCCTGGGCAGTGGTGTTATTCAGTTTGTATCATTTCCCTTCCCCCATTTTATTTCCCTTCCCTTAATTCTACTGATCTTGCTTGTGTTTTTAAGTTCATTCTTGTTAATAAATCCTGTTCTGTTTTTGAGGGAGGCTGTCAGTCTCCTTCCTTGCCCCAATATTGCAGCAAGCCGCATAGCTAACACTCCCCAATTAAAAATTGGTCCCTACAACTGCAAGTCATAACAGTGATGTCATGGTCCTCTTCAAGAATGAAGAACAAACAACAACAAATAACAACACAACCATCAAGGATGATATGAATGGTGTCTATTTTCTAGCTGAAAATATGAAAAAGTAATTGTAGACACATTGAAATAAATTAGAGAAAAGCTGATTTAGAAAAAAAAAATCAATGCTTTTACCCAGTGATTCATCAAAGTTGCTTGACTCAACATGTGAAAGAAATGTAGAGGATATGGGTACTTGGGAATCCTTAAAGACTTAGAAGAAAGTTAAATTTTACCCACTCATATGAACAGGAATTGAATATGTATACTTTCAATACTTGAAGAATAGTATTAGATCTGCAACTAAAATTTCTTTTTAAACTTGGAGAGGAAATAGTAGGAATATACGTTTGCATAGGATAACCTGGAAGAAGGGGAAAGCATTTTAGAGTTTAGTCCAATGGGATATGGACAGCATCAATGACACTGGAGATGGTGAAGTTACAATTGCATAAGGAGATGGGGTGACCCAGTATCCAGAAAATCTGACCCTCAACTTCTCAGGAATTGGGGGGATGAACTTATGGAGGTCATGTGAGTGGACCCTGGGCACAGTGGCCTGGCAATAGTTGTCTTGCTGATGCTGGACAGGATCAGGGAGGTGAGGTTCAGGGTTGGCAGTTATTTTGCGGGGGTAGGGGCAGCCATTTATTGATCTTTTATTGTATTCTACCCAAACAGTTTGGAAAATTTGTATGACTGTGAAAATCTCTGTGGGGCCAGGATGCTGAGCTTTCTTCAAGGTTGTATATGTCTAATGATTTCTAACAGCTTCTAAAGCTAAATTACATTGTAAAATGCTTCCAAGAAGCTATATAAATGTTTGCTGGTACATCAAGACAGTTGATGACATGATTGTGATATTTTACCATTTATTCCTATTTAATATGTTATCTTCAAAGTACAATGGCCCAGATGTCATGTTCTTCTTTTTTTTTTTTAATAACATTCCCAAGAAAGCTCTGTTGTAGTTGTATGATAAGGCTTTGAGAATGGGAGGTTTCGAAAAGACTGGAAATACTTGTGAAGGGCTAAGGCATTAGTAGCCAAGTGAAATAGGGAAAGAAAAAGGTGAGAGAAAGATGGTAGTCATGAGACACCAGAATATGAATTCAGATTCATGGAGCCAGTGTTGGTGAGCCAGGGGTGCAGAAAAGCTGAGCTTTCCATGATGATGATAAGCACATACAATATTTAGAAATCCAGCTCTCCCAAGACCTACAGCATGTTTCCTTGATAGTTTTATGAAAGTGTCTCATATGTCTTCCTCTTGCTATCCTGAGGATATAGAGTAATGAATTGGGAACTGAGTTCCTGAAGGATGTATTAGTGGGGGCTGCCAGTTGGGAATGGGTATTAAGAATTTTTAATATTTGATCAAAATCTTTGCTACCACTTCCCAATTAGGTTTCCTTAAATTCTATTTTAAACAAATGTGTCTTCAAGCTTGGTCTGGTGAGAATTTATGGAAATTTGAGTTCAGAGCTATGAGTCAGACTAGAGGATAAACTGTAGAAGAGCCCTGAACCTGGGTGTGGCCACATTTGGTGATTATAGTATTGCTGGGCTATATAAGCTTTTGTTTTTCTTCAAAGCATTATCTTAAGGGGATGCTTAAGTTTGTTTGGTTGTTTCAGTAGCTTTATACTCTCTGTGACTTTATTTGAGGTTTTCCTTGGCAAAGATAATGGGGTGCTTTGCCATTTCCTTCTCCAGCTCATTTTACAGATCAGGAAACTGAGGCAAACAGGATTAAGTAATTTACCAGATTCACACAGCTTGTAAGTATCTGAACCTAGATTTGAACTCAGGAAAATTCCTGATTCCAAGCCCTGGCGCTACCCACTGTACCACCTACTTTCTCAGTAAAAGTTGGTTTGCATCCTTTCCATTTCAGTCGTTAGGTTTAGTGTAGTTTTCTTTTCTTGCTTGTATTTCTGGGAATAAATCCTTAAGTTAACTCTTAAAAATAAAATAAGATATGATACTCAAAACTGATAATAATTTTAAATCAATTGGTAGTGTCTAGCACATAGCACTGGATTAATAAATGGTTGTTCCCTCCCTCTTTCTTTACTCCTAGTCAGGGTAACATCAGTCAGTAACACTTATTAACACCTTGATTGATTCCTTCAAGTCATTGGCAACTCTTCAAAGACTTTATAGTTTTGACTGGGGCTAGGTCTGGTCTAAAATTCTATGAAATAACCCTTTCTGAACATTACATGAAAAGGAAACAGGCTCTGTCTTGGAGGTCAAAAGCATATTTTGGAGCCAGAATATTTAATTGCTATCTTCTTTCTCCCCAAAAGACAATTGCATCAGATTGCAATTCTGCAAAACAAATTCCAAAATACAATGGGATGGGTTGTATTTTTCTAGGTGGAGAAAAGGAAGAAGCAATTTTCTGTAATTTTATTATTTATCTGGCTTCTAAAAATTCCCAATGGGAAAACTTTTATTTTATTTTTTACTTTTCTAGGCCAATGTTCTCAATGAAACATATGATGAACTATGGCCATTTGTATTTGACCGATAGTCACTTAACCTCTTTGGGCCCGAATTTCCTCAACTGCAGAATTAGGGGTTTGTGTTAAATGATGTCTAAGGTCCCTTTCAATTCTAAAAGCCTTTAATTCCATATTCCTTTGTGTGGGCCACCCCTAGCTTAGTGGGATGTTGGACCCTCTTTGTCCCCAGAACAGGAGCAATATTGCTCCTATCAGGGTGTTAGGGCTAACTTTGAGAGGAAGGGGGTATCAAAAACTATCATTCACAAACTCCCATCCGATATGTTCTCCCAAATAAAAAGCAACAAGTTAACATCTTCCTCGTATCAATCAACTAATTAACTTCAATGATCTTTTACAAAGCAATATTTACTGAGAAGTGTGTAAGTTAAATTTCTAAACGTCTGTCCCCCCAGTTTTGGGGGGAAACTGACTAAAATCACTGATAAACGAGTTTAGGTTTTTAAGGGTTTATTGAAAGATAGTAAAAGAAAGAGAAATATTGAGAACAGAATTCCTATAACCTGGCAACCCTAGCTTTCCTAATCTTCTCCTTCTGAAGTCTTGTCTCCACTACAGCGAAGTCTCACAGCCAAAGAGACCAAGCTCCCTGTGCAGTCTCTGCTTCCTCCCTCCTGTTCTCCTCCAGAAATGGGAGGTTCTCCAAGCTGATTGGTTGACTGGGCCCGAAGGTGGTCAAAGTTCAAAGTTGTTAGCTTCTGAGAACCATGCTTTCTTAAGTACCCTTAAGTACCAGCCAGGTGTGCTTAGAATGTAGTTAACTAGAAGTCAACCAGTAATCCAGTCAGCAGTCAGTCACCTTATCCAATTCAATCAGTTTAAATTACTCTCCAGCTGGGCTCCTGAGTATCTGCTAAATCTCATCTATTGCATTCCCTTATCTTGACACAGAAGGTATAGCAAGAACTAAGGTATAAAAACATCAACATTAAATCTATTGTTGTTGTTTGTCCTTCATTTTTGAAGAGAACCAATGATATCATGGAGTGGTTTTTTGACTCACTCCTGAACTGGGTTTAAGTGAGGCAGAGTTACAGAAAGTTGTCAGTTTCATCCCCCCTCCCAGAGTTATTGAAGTCCATCGGCAAGACAAAAGTCAAGACAATTGGTGATGGCCCAGAATACAGTGGATGATCTTGGCATCTTTGATGTCTGACCAAGCTCCACAGTGCCTGCTTCAGGTGCTCTACACATCTATTTGATCCCTAGGGAGAGTGCACTCAAACTGTAAAGTTCTCCTCACAAAACATTACCTTATCAAAGCTGCTTCTGACTCCAGCATAGCCAATGGATAAGTCACTTGCATTAAGGATATAGTGCCTTTACTATTGGACTCATTCACTCCTGGGATAGATCAAGGCCATTCCTCAGGGCTTGTTCTTCAGTGGACTCAGCTACTGTGGCAAATGGCTTCATCTGCTATGGAACTTTTGATACCTCTTCTAACTTTTTGAAGCTCACAAGGTCACAAAGCAGTCTGTTCTGTCTCTGATACTCTAAAATCAGGAAAGAATTAAGATAAGAGAGACAAAATAAACAAAGATTTTGCATGCTAACAGATATATTGTTGTTGGGTGGATGTGGGTGTTCCCTAAATCCCCCCAACCCCAAATGCACAGTAATTGTTTTTCCTCAAAAGCCATCAAGGAAAAGATAAATAATTATTTTGAATTTATAGACAGTCCTGGCTCAGTAAGACAATTAAAAGGCTTATTTTCACCACACAGTAAACTGACAAAAAACAATCATTATATCTGTGCCTCTTTTGAAGTGGGAAGGAAAAAGGCTTCTCCCTCAATATTTTCTGGAAGAAGACTTATCAAGCCACCACATGGATTGGCAGCAGACATCCTATATTGCCCATGCTCTAAGAACTTTACCCTAATTGTCCCCTTACCCTATTATGTAACTGTGGGGTCCACCTACCAGGCCACACCTCCTGGCTTAGTGGCCAGTCTTCTCAGATGCTGTCAACACCTCCACCCCCAACTTTAGCTATCACTTGGTGGGAGACCAAGGCTCCACCCAGGGTTTTCTGAATCATCCCCAAAGTACCAAGTCATTCAGTGCTGAACCACATGTGTCCCTATAAAGGTGCCTAGGGATCTCAGGTGCTCTAAGGCAGAGGTGTCAATCATGTGGGAGTGGGGACAATGCTCCCAAGTGCACCTAAATTAAAATCAAATGTAATTGGGAAATATTTAACAAAACAAATAAAAACTGTAAGAGATAACAGATAATGTTAAAATATGATTTTAAAAAGTCAATACACAGTCTGCAGGGATCCTTATGTATCTTTTTTTTTTTTTTTTTTGGTGAGGCAATTGGGGTTAAGTGACTTGCCCAGGGTCACACAGCTAGTAAGTATCAAGTGTCTGAGGCCAGATTTGAACTCAGGTCCCCCTGAATCCAGGGCCAGTGCTTTATCCATTATGCCACCTAGCTGCCCCGATCCTTGTGTATCTTAATGTAGAATTGAGTCGTCCTTTTCTATTTGTGTTTGATACCACTGCATTATGGGATGGTCCCTGAAGACCCATCCCCTTGTATCCTCAGACATAACTAGGCCACATTAGGATGGAATGTTCTCTCATTGCAAAGAACCTCTAAGGTCTTCTAGTCCAACCTGTATATGAACAGGGATTTCCTCTGCAATATCCCCCAGTGACTAGTCATCAAGCTTGCATTTGAAGACCTCCAGTGAATCAATCAAACAAAGTCAGTTCAATTTAACAAATACTTATTAAATTCATTCGGTGGTGAGAGGCTGCCAGAGGGATCGGGTGGGAAACTTTCCTTGGTAGGGCTCGAGAAGCAGTCTGTTCTCACCTGATTCTCACCTCTGTGGAGGAAGAAAACCAGGCTCCCAAGCCAGCAGTGTAGTGATCCTCTGCTAGCAAGGCTTTGGGCATTGAACAGGACAGGCAAGAGTTTGGCTATATATACCAATCTGGAGAAGGACAGCAATTTCCCATAAGCCAGCTCACAAGAGCCATGAATACCTCTGGTTCCAGCTTACCAGAGTTCTAGAGAGGATACTCCAACATACTCTATTTTTTTTGGGCAGCCCAGTGAAGACTCAGATATTTCCTTCATGGCTGTATTCCTCCTGGGGATAACTCTACTAATTATTGCTTCCTTCATATACTTCACCTGGTAGTCCTATGTAGAGAAGGAGATGGGCAAGGAGGCATGCTATGATCAGAGCCAAGGTGGCCTTGCTACCTCAGGGGGCAGCCCCTCCCCAGCCACCCTGTACCAGGGGTCCTTTTCTCTTGGTAACCATATCACAAAAAAGCTTAAAAAGTGAGAAGATTATACCTCAATTTATACTCAGGGTTCATCAGTTCTATCTCTGGAGGTAGACAGCACTTTTTCATCATGAGTCCTTTGGAATTGTCTTGGATCATTTTATTGATCAAGTCTTTCACAGTTGATCATGATTACAACATTGCTATTATTGTGCACAAAGATCTCCCAGTTCTTCTTATTTCACTTTGCATCAGTTCATATAGTCTTACCATGTCTTTTTTTTTAATTCTGAAACTACCCCCTCATCATTTCTTACAGAACAATGGCACTCCATCACAATAATATACCACAACTTGTTCAACCATTCCCCAATTGATGAGCATCTCCTCAGTTTCCAATTCTTTACCACTACAAAAAGAGCTGCTAAAATTTTTGCATATAGAGGTCTTTTTTCTTTTTCTTTAATGTATTTGGGGTACAGACCTATTATTGTTATTGCTGGGTCAAAGGGTAGGCATGGTTTAATAGTTCTTTGGGCATAGTTCCAAATAGTTTTTTACATCACCAACAGTTTATTATTGTACCTATTTTCCCTCATCCCCTCCAGAATTTGCAATATCTGAAAATTGCCTGTTCATATCCTTTGGTCATTTATCAACTGGGGAATAGCTTTTTTTTTTTTAAAACAAATTTGACTCAGTTCCCTATACATTTGAGAAATGAGTTTTTTATAGAGAAATTTGCCCTTAAATTTTTTGATACTGATCCATTGTCTGTACTGCCTTTTAGAAAATGTAGTTTCCCAGCTTATCTCTTTTAATTAGATCTATTTTTGCTTTTGATTTGTCTGAGATAATAATTTCTACCCCTGCTCCCCCCCCACACCTTCAGCTGAAGCATAATAGATTATTCTGCTCCACCCCTTTATTTTAACTCTGTGTGTTTTTCTTCTGTTTCAAGTCTGTCTCTTCTAAACAGCATATTGTTGGATTCTGGTTTCTAATCCATTCTGCTATCTGCTTCAGTTTTATGGGTGAGCTCATCCCATTCATATTCACAGTTATGATGACTGTGTATTTCCCTCAATCCTATTGTCTTCTCTTTCTGTTTCTCTTTCTCCTGTTCCTCCACAAAAGTCTATTTTGCTTCTGACCACTGGCTCCCTTAATCCTCCCTCCCTTTTATCATCACCTACCCAACATTTCTTATTCCCTTTGCCTCTTATTTCTCTATTTGGTAAGATATATTTCTATACCCAACTGAGTATATGTGTGTATGTATGTATGTATATATGTATTCATATATGTATGTATTTATTAATTCTTCCCTCTTTGAACCAATTCTGATGAAAGTGAGGTTCAAAAATTACCTAGGGATCCCCCCCCCCATTTCCCTCTCCTTTATAAATGTTCCTTCTTGTCTGCTTCTTTTATGTGAGAAAAATTTCCCCATTCTACCTTTCCCTTTCCCCTTCTCCCAGTGCATTGCTCTTTCACACTCTTTCTTTTCTTTTCTTTTTTTGGAGATCAACCCAATATAATTGACTCACTCCCATGCCCTCTGTCTATGTAGACTCCTTCTAACTACCCTTCTAATAATAACATTTTCAGGAGTTACATGTATCTTTCCCCCCCCCCCCCACAGAAATGTAAATAGTTTAACTTTATTGATCCTTATGATTATTCTTTCATGTTTACCTTTTTATGCTTCTCTTGAGTCTTGTGTTTGAATGTCAAATTTTCTATTCAGTTCTGTTTTTTTTTTTCATCAGGAACATTTGAAAGTCTTCTATTTAATTAAATGTTCAATCTCCCTCCCCCCACACCTGAAGGATTATATTCAGTTATGCTGCATAGGCTATTCTAGGTTATAATCCTAGCTCCTTTGCTTTTCAGAATTTCATATTCTAAGTCCTCGACTCATTTAACATGAAAGTTGCTAAATTTTGTGTGATCCTAAATGTGACTATCTGATATTTGAGTTGTTTCTTTTTGTCTGCTTGCAATATTTCCCCCTTTACCTGGAAGTTCTGGAATTTGACTATAATATTCCTGGGAGTTTTCATTTTGAGATCTCTTTCAGGAGGTGATCAGTGTCTTTTTTCAATTTCTATTTTACCCTCTGGATCTAAGATACCAGGGTGATTTTCTAAGTTTTTTTCAAGACCATATCTTGGTCTTTCCTGCTATCATATTACCTTTCTATGGCCAAATTCTCTCCCTTTTTTGTTGTTAGCTCATGTTCCCAGCCTGTTTCTTGATTTTGAACTTAATGTTAAAGTTGGGCTCTGCTCACCTGGGGGTAGGGAAAAACTGTCCCAAGTTTTAGGCTTTTTTGTGCTGCTGTTTTCAGAGTTGGTTCTGTGGATCTATAAGTTTTCAGTGCTTCCAAGTTGATGTTATGCTGGGAGAGATATAGTCAGTACTTTCCAGGAAGGGCCCCTGTTTCCCCAGAGACATAAACACTAGTGCTCCTCTCTACCTTGGAACTGCAACCAGGGTCCCTGCTTCCTTGTGACTGACCACAAGTGATCCTTTCTGCTCTGAAGCTGTGACCCAGAACTGGGTATGGACAATAGAGTTGTCCATCAATGCCAGCTGTATCCAGTGCCAGCAAAGAGTCTCCTGTAATCTCTTTCTGACCACTTATATGATATCCCTGTCATCTCTGGGCTGAGTTCTCCAAGCTGCTGCTTCTGCCACTATCATAGCTGCCTCCAAGGGGCTGGTTGCCACCCAGGTGTCACAGACATCTTTTGCTTATCTCTTAAGTTGTCACAGGCTGGAAAAATATCTCATTTTGACCTTTTGTTAGCTCTGCCACCCAAAAATTTGATCTGAGGAGTTATTTTAAAGCTCTTTGGAGGAGAATGTTGGGAGAGTCCAACTCTGTTGCTGCTTGTACTCTGCCATCTTGTCTCTGCCCCTCTGTCTAACAATCTATCAATTTGTCTAATTAATAGCCTGTTCAATATAGAAGTCTTATCAATAAAAGTTGGTGTCTATGCAGCCACTTTTTCCCCCTTTAACATTTATTATTTCTTCATTGCTTTACTCCTTTTTTCCAACCACAAAGTGGCAGAAATAGATGGCTTGCTGATTATGGCTGTTTAAAGTACTCATTATCCTAATAGTGGGAATAAACTCACATAAGCCAATGGAAATTCTCGTTACTTAAGCTAGGAGAATGGAAGCTCCTTGAGATCAGGGGCTATTTTTCCATTTGTATCTATAGCATCTGGTACATTGCCTTGCATATAGTAAGTGTGTAGTAGGTAAATGCTTGTTGGATTGATTTCAATTGGAAGATGATCAATTCTGTAGCTTCCTCTTTCTACTTTGTGTTTATGCTGTGACCAGAGCAGTCTGTGGGAATGAATACTTTCATGGTGGGAATAAGGTCATAGTCCCAATGACTGTGTACTTTTTGCTTCAATTTATCCTGTGTGCTGTCATTCTTTGTAATAACTATGGGTGGAGATATTCCTTCCTGGCGCCCAATGTGGAGGGGAAGCCTGAACTATTTTCCATTAATGTTGGGATTTCATTTGGCTTTTGGCCCAGGTGTCCTTGAAACTTTCAAAACAAGCTGGGTATCAATAGCCTGCCTAGGTCTTCTCGATTTCCATTGTCCCAGCAGATTCTACATTTTTCAAACTTGACTCTTCATTGCATTCTCTTCACCATCTTTCAAGGAAGTTCTGAAAATGCCTTTTGGAAGCATAAAGTTCTGAAGAGAAAAGATGAAAAATCACAGATTTATTTCAGTTTTCTCTCTCTTTCCCTGTATGAGTCAGACTGAATCCTTCCACTTTGTGGTCAGAAAGGGGAAACCTGGTATCAGATGATACAAATGCCACTTTCAGAGAGCCATGGAACTGGAAGGCTCTTTAGAGACAAGCCACTCATACTCCTTAAATACTCAGCCCTCACTCACACTTCATTTGTTATTTTCCTGTATTCATATGTTATCTTGTACTCCCAACTCCTGCTTCCAGGACTGCGCTTAAACTTTGTGTCAGAGAACTAACATTAAGAGAAGGTGATTCTTCATGTACTGACTCATGTTATGGGCTCTTCCCCCTTGTCTTTATTTTCTTTATTTATAGAGACTGAAACTCAGGGAGGTTAAGTAAGTTGCCCATGATTACAATTGATATCTGTTACTGTGGAGATAGAAAAGATATTCCTTTTGCCATTCACAGGATCACAGATTTAAAATTGGAAGGGAATCTTAGAGGTCATCTAATCTAGGGGTAGCTAGGTGGCATGGTAGATAGAGCAGGAAGACCCATTTTCATGAATTCAAATCCAGCCTCAAACGCTTACCAGCTGTGTGATTGTGGGCAAGTCACTTAACCTTATTTGCCTCAGCTTCTTCTTCTATAAAATGAGCCAAAGAAGAAAATGGCAAACCAGTTCAGGATCTTTGCCTAGAAAACTCCAAATGAAGTCATGAAGAGTTGGACATGCCTGAACAATAACAAAAAATCCAAACCCTCCCCCTATTTTACAGATTAAAAAAAACATCTTCAGTGAAGTTAAATGACTTCCCAAGGGGGACATAAATAGAAAGTGGCAGAAATAGGATTTGAACACAGGGCTTCTGACTCCAAATTCAGCATTCTTCCTATTGTCCCATACTCCCCTGGAGTATATTATAGGGTTTTTTTTGTGAGGAGGAAAAAGACAAGACATTAATCTAAAATTGATAGAACATAGGGGCACCTAGGTGGCACAGTGGATAAAGCACTGGCCCTGGATTAAGGAGGACCTGAATTCAAATTCAGCCTCAGACACTTGACACTTACTAGCTGTGTGACCCCGGGCAAATCACTTAACCCTCACTGCCCTGCAAAAATAAATAAAAAAAAATTTTTTAAATTGATGGAACATTTATACAAAGCAATTATGAAACATAATTTGATATACCTAATCTCATCAATGTGGGTCTTCTCTCTATTAGGACTGATGCCTGTCTTTGGAAGGTCGTTAGGGGCTATCTAGTTCAGACTTTTCATTTATTTAGAGACTGAGGCACAGGGAGATTAAATACAATTTCCTCTAGGGTCTTAAATGTTTGAGAACACCAGGGTAAACTTTGAGTTGTTCATCTGTTTTTCCTCACTTTTTGTCAACTGATTACTCACCTCCTTTTACTGGTCATGTATGCCTTTGACAATACCCTTCTTGCCATTTTTTTAATATTAAATAATCCTTAGCAGTAAGATGTAGACTACTGACACTCACCATTAATTTCTTTATTGATCTTTGCATCATTTGTGATTTTGATTCTTGCTACACTCAAGGTGTTACTTGAGTCCCAACCACACATATCAATGAAACTATATTGTTGTTAGAAGACAAGCTTTGGATCATTAAGCATACATATAATTCCCCAAATTTAATTCAATCTTTTCTTTTCCTTCTTTGTAGCTCTGGACCTAGCTGGCTAGCTATAGTCTCTGTCATAAACATATAACATACATAAAATATACATATGCATATGCATAGGCAATGCACATATGCATGAATATGAGTATGCACATATGTATATTATGTGGGCTGTTCCAAAAATCTTATGTCAGTTTTAAGCTATTAAACCTTAAGGTTTTTTTGTGTGTATATATACACACCTTTTGTATATATACATATATAAAATGTGTGTGTATATACATATATACATATACACACATAAACACATACATTTATGTAAATATATGTATGTGTACATATACAGGGTATACCAAAAGTCTTAGTATAGTTTTAAGCTATCAGAATTTATAGACATGTGCATATATGTATATATTTATAAACATATGTATATAACTATATGTGGATATATACTTATATACATACCTATCAACTAACTCAATGGTATATATATATACCATAAGGTGGGTAATTTGAGTTCTTCTCCTGTTTGATTCCATGTAGATTGTAAACATGAGCTCTTTAAGGAGGGCATTGTAGTATTCCAAGACAGTGGTGTGCTAGTAAATGTTTAACCTCCATATCTCTGAAGAAAAATTACATTGTTAACATTTTCTCCACCAATTTCTTACGTCTAGACAATCAACAAAATAATAAATTAAGCCCTGATTTGCAGCACTTAACAGTTTCTGAGGTATAAATGCTTAACTGAAAACTTTACAATTGAGGAGCAGATAGGAGCTGCCTCCAACACATCTCTACTCCAGGGCTTGATACAATCAGAACAATCCAATATAAAGTAGGAACAGCTAGAGTGTCTACCACCCCATTTATAGAAAGTTCTCATTAGAATTTTCTTTAGGACATTCTCCATGACAATGGGGAACCTGTTGTCTATGATCTATTTATATTTTCCCCCTTTATTTGATACTAATAATCAAAGGATCATTGAAGAAAGTGATCTTGTAGTTTGATTTATTAAGGAATCTTAATATAGTAGTGAGCTTCAGCATGGAATTTCCCTTGTTGGAGAAGACCCTTTCAGAGAGAAATACATGGGAATTTGTAATTGAATAATTGGTTGTGGGACATACGTGTCATTTAAAATATTGTGGGACTAGCTTGTTTCTGTTCTAAATTATTGGGGAACTTGGCTGGTTTTTTTCTAATATATTGCTACTTATAAATGAAAGGTTATTGCACCAATTTAGGTAATAAGCATTTGTTGTTAATTAAGATCACATATTATTAAAATATTGACTGCATATCCAACTTCCCCACTAGTTACATACCCAGCACATTTTTGCCAAGCAAAGAGAAGAGAAACCTGTTGCTAGTTCAGGCAGGTCCCAGGCACAAGAGAACAAGCCTCTTGCAGTCCAGATGCCTTCCTCCTTCAATAGAGGTGGCTCTTACACACTCCTCAAATCTAATTGGCTAGAATTATTCAATTTCATTAGTTGACTGACCTGAGGGTGGTCCATATTAAAATGAACTGTACTGTGCTGACATCAGGGCCTGGTGCAAAGACAAATCCCCCTGAGGTCAAAGGTGCTTTCAAATAGATGTGGTTTCTATCTCTGAGTTAGTCTGATCTCAATTGTCTCTAAAAGAGACAAGCTAAATTTCCTTAAAGGGGGGAGGAGGGGTGAAGAGAAGGTTGACTAAGACTGGGTCCCTGTGTTCCCCAAGAAATTCATTATTAATAATTATTTTATCACACATAGATTAGTCATAAACTGCTCCAGTTTGTTGTGGGCATGACTATAGCATGTAGTATAAGGTGTGTTTTAAGACTTCAAAATGTTTTTCTCTCCTTTTATTGCTTCCTTTTCTTTTTATATCAGTCATTCTCAGATATATCCCTCCTCATTGATCCCTTACCCTCCAGTGAAACTCTCCTTATAATAAAGGGGAAAACAACAACAAATTAGGCAAAACAACCCATGAAGTATTTCTGATAGCACATGCAAAATTCCAAACATATTGTCCTCCATTTTCCGAAGAAAAGAGGACCTGGTTTTCTCTATCACTTATATGGGACCAAGATTTGTTATAAAAACTGTGTATATTGCTTTCTCAGCTTTGCTTAATTAATTCTATACTATTTCAGAAAATTCTTCCTTTGTTTCTCTAGATTCCTTATATTAATCACTTTTACAGTATAATATTCCATTATATACATGTATCACAATTTTTCTAGGCATTCCCTAACTGATGACCACTAATTTTGCTTCCATCTATTTGCTACAATAAAAAAGTTTTGCAATGATTATTTTGGCCAAATGGAAAAGGAGGTACAAAAGCTAAAAGAAGAAAATAATTCCTTAAAAATTAAAGTTGGGCAAGTGAATGACACTATGGGACATCAGGAATCAAAGAAAATCAAAAGAATGAAAAAAAAGAAGAAAATGTAAAATACCTCATTAGAAAAACAACTGACCTTGAAAATAAATCCAGAAGAGATATTTTAAGAATTATTGGACTGGGGCAGCTAGGTGGTGCAGTGGATAGAGCACCAGCCCTGGATTCAGGAGGACTTGAGTTCAAATCTGGTCTCAGACCCTTGACACTTACTAGCTGTGTGACCCTTAGCAAGTCACTTAACCCCAAATGCCTCACCAAAAAAAAAAAAAAAAAGAACTATTGGACTACCTGAAAGCCATGATCAAAAAAAAGAGCCTGAATAGCATCTTTTAAGAAATTATCAAGGAAAAATAGAGGGTATAATAGTCATTAAAAGAATCCACTGATCACCTCCTGAAAAAGATCCCAAAATGAAAACTCTAAGGAATATTGTATCCAAATTCCAGAATCAGGTCAAGGAGAAATACTGAAAGCAACCAGAAAGAAATAATTTCAATATCAAAGGACCACAGTCAGGATTACACAGGACTTAGCAGCTTCTACATTAAAGGATCAGAGGGCTTGGAAGATGACATCCCAGAAGGCAAAAGACCTTGGATTATAACAAAAAAAAAATCAACTATCCAGCAAAATTGATTTTAATCTTTTGAGGGAAAAATTGGAAATTCAATGAAATAGAGTACTTTCAAACTTTTCTGATGAAAGGACCAGAGCTGAACAGAAAATTGGATCTTAAAATACAAGACTAAAGGGAAGCATAAAAATGTAAATGTGAAAGGGGAAAAAACTTGATAGTATTCAATAGGGTTAAGCTGTTTATATAGGAAGATGATACCTGTAACTTAAGAATTGTATCTCTATTGAAGCAGTTAGAAGGAGTATACTTAGAGGGTGTGGGTATAAGTTGAATTTAGTGTGGTGATAAAAAATAATTAAGGGATGATTAAAAAAAGGATTTTACCAGGAGAAGAAGAAAGGAGGAGGCAAAGTGGAGGTAAATTATGTCACATGAAGAGTCATGAAAGACCTATTACAGTGGAAGGAAAGAAGGGAAAGCGTGAGCATTGTTTGAACCTTACTCTCATCTGATTTGGCTCAAAGAGGGAATAACAGACACTTTCAGGAGGATAAAGAAATCTATCTTACCCTATAGGGAAGGAGTAGAGAAAGGGGAGGAAAAAATGGGTGAGGGCAAATAGAAGGGAGAGAAGATGGGGGAGGCAGTAGTTAGAGGCAAAACACTGGAGAGGAGGTGAAAGGAGAGAGAGAGAGAGAGAAAAAGAAAGGTATAAACAGGGAGAAAATAAAATGGAGGAAAATACACAGTTGGTAATTATAACTGTGGACATGAATGGGATGAACTCTCCCATAAAATGGAAATAGATAGTAGAATGGATTAAAAACCAGAATCCTACAATATGTTGTCTATAAGAAACACATTTGAATCAGAGACACACGCAGGGTAAATGGGTGAAGAAGGAATCCTACCAAATTCCTTTTATGTCACAAATATAGTGCTGATTCCTAAACCAGGAAAAGCCAAAACAAAGAAAATTATGAACCAGTTTCCCTAATGAATATTGATGTAAAAATTTTAAATAAAATACTAGTAAAGAGATTATAGCAATTTATTACCAGAATAATACACTATTTTGGGGGAACAACTTGCAACCTGGTTCAGGGGCTAGCTCACCCAAAGAATTAGAGGCTCATCATGAATCTTATAAAATAAAAAGATTTATTAGGAGAGAGGAAATTATGACTGGGGAACAGATTACCATGGTGACTATCCCACTGGAGGAAGAGAAGGCCTGGTCTTTTGTATCTTTAGGAAACAAAGAAAGGGAAGGGAATTACAAGGTAATGGGAAATGCAAAGACTGGGGCCAGACAACAAAGAGGGGATCTTTGATAATGGGGTATCAGTAGGATATGTAGCATCCATCCATATGCTTCATATCCTCTTGCAGAGCTTAGTATTGCTTATCGGCATATTGGAGTTGTCCTGCCGTACCTCATACCTGAGGTGGGAGAGAGAGCTACTTTTCAATCAGTCTTGAGGGTTGGGATCTTTAGGTTTCTTGGGGCCCCACTGTATTATCATAACATTATGACCATGTAGTATTTATGCTAGGAATGCAGGGTTAGTTCAATATTAGGAAAGCTATCAACATAATTGACGACATTAATAACACCAACCAAAATAATGATTATCTCAATAGATGCAGAAAAAGTTTTTGACAAAATATAACACACATTTCTATTAAAAATATAAGAAAGCATAGGAATAAATGGAGCTTTTCTTAAAATGATAAGTAGTATTGATCCAGCCATAACACGCCTATATCTGTATCCCAAAGAGATAATAAAAGTGAGAAAATAATTATTAATAATGTATTTATTCGGGGCAGCTAGGTGGTGCAGTGGATAGAGCACTGGCCCTGGAGTCAGGAGTACCTGAGTTCAAATCCAGCCTCAGACACTTAACCCTGGGCAAGTCACTTAACCCCAATCGCCTCACTAAAAAAAATAAATAAAATAAAAATAAAAATAATGTATTTCTTGGGGGGACCCAGAGATCAGTTTCAGTCCTTTCTTTCTCTCACCCCTCTAGAAAGTCCAGTTCTTGAGGAATTTAAGCAGATCTTGTCTGGGACAAAACCAAGGGAACAAATGAAATGGAGATAGACTCTTTTGTGTAGCTCAGTGAACTGATGGGATCAAACTACACCTAGATTCTGGACTTCATCTTTGCCCTTCAGGGAGGGTCTTTTGCATACTTTCCCCTCATATCATCTATAGAGTTCATTTTAATTTAGACTACCCTCAAGTCATGTCAACCAAAGGAATTGAATGATGCTAACCAATTACCTTTGATCAACCTGCCTCTATCAAAAGAGGATAAAGCCCTTGACCATGCAAGGGGCTTTCTCATGGCTCCTTTGACCTGTTCCCTTGGCTTGGAATGCTTTCTTTTGGTATGTGCTCTTCCTCTTAGGATCATATAGATATGGAGGCCTGAGACAATGAAAAGTTAGGGAGACATGATGCGATCAGTACTTTACTGACATCCAATATTAATTAATAAGAAATGCTTACTACAAAAACTTGTGTAATAGCCATTAATATATAATTAGCAAGCAATTATGTATAAAATACAGTAATAACAATAATTTAAAAAACACACAAAAGGAAACAGACCTACCTGTACAAAAATATTTGTAGCAGCTCTTTTTGTGGTGGTAAAGAATTTGAAATTGTGTGGATGCCTGTCAATTGGGGAATGCCTGAACAAATTGTGGTATATAAATGTAATGAAATATGATTGTGAGTGAGAGGTAGCATCCTTAGAGACCAGCTTTTCACCGATGATGCTGCACTTGCTTGTCACTCAGAGTGTGAACTGCAGACCTTGATGGATCCCTTCTTCCAAACTTGCACGGACTTTGGCCTAACCATTAATCTTAAAAAGATGAAAGTCATGTGTTAGAGTGCTATGTCGCCTCCATTGATACACATCAGTAGCTACCAGTTGGATGTCATAAGCCAATTCTCATATCTTGGCTCTATTGTCAGTGACAATTTGTCACTTGATTCTGAGATCAATCAGAGGATTGGGAAAGCTACTTCAACCATGGCTAAGCTTGCCAAGCGTGTCTGGGCAAACAGTAAACTGACAAGACGAACTAAATTTGCCTTCTATAGAGCATGCGTCCTGAGTACCTTATTGTATGGCAGCGAAACATGGACTACATATACTAGACAACAGAAGAAGCTTAACAGCTTCCACATGTGCTGCCTTCAGCACATCCTTGGCATATCTTGGTCAGATAGGATCACCAATACAGAAGTGCTACAACGCTTGCAACTTCTGAGCATCTACACGCTACTGAAACAAAAATGGCTGCGCTGGCTTGGTCATGTGCACCGCATGCAAGACAAGTGCATTCCTAAAGACCTACTCTATGGCGAGTTAGCCTCAGACCAAAGACCTGCTGGATGCCCCCAGCTTCGCTACAGAGATGTATGCAAGAGAGACTTGAAGGCTCTGGGAATAGACACTGGCAGCTGGGAGGAGATGGCCAAGGACCACGCCCAATGGAGTTCAGTACTCAGGAGCAGCTTGCTTGCAGCTGAGATGGGCCTCTGAGCTCTGGAGGAAGAAAAATGAATGAGATGCAGGAACCGACAGGCAACAGAGATCATGGTTTTCTGATGTCCTCATTGTGGCAGGAGCTGCAGCTCCCATATTGGTCCACATAGCCACACTGTGGCCTGTGGCTCTTCAAGGCACTCATACATGGTCATCCACAACTGATGGAAGCCTACTACTACTATTGTGCTATAAGAAATGATGATCAAATGAATTTCAGAAAAACCTGGAAAGACTTATACGAATTGAATTGAACTGAATTGAATTGAGTAATTGAAAACAATTCCATAAGACTCATGATGGAAAATACTATCCATATCCAGAAAAAGAACTATGGAGTCTGAATGCAGATAGAAGTATACTATTTTAACCTTTTTTTTTGTGGCTTTTCAATTTTGTTCTGATTCTTCTTTCACAACATGACTAATGTGGAAATACATTTACATGATTACACATGTATACCCTATATCGGATTTCTTGCTTTCTTGGGGAGAGGAGAATGGGAGAGATGGGGGAAAATATTGGATCTCAAAATCTTATAAAAAATAAACATTAAAAACTATTTTTACATATAATTGGGAAAACACTATTTATAAAAAATAATGTGACTGACTATCCATTTGGAACCTATTGTTATGTATAATATAAGTTACTACTATAAACCCGTTCTTTGCCACCCGGCTTTCCAGTCAATCAAATATGTAGTTCTTCTCAAAGGAGTTCATTTTCTTCTGTTCATTGAGACTAAGAGATATTGAATTTTGTCATTTCTGATTCTCGATAATTTTGTCTGTCCCCAAAATATAGTATCTAGTTTTAACTAGTAACAATTAATTGTGAATATTACTGCTTTATAACATAGTTTGAGGTCTGTAGGCACTATTCTTTCTTAATTACTACCTCTCCCCATTGTTTTCCTTGAGATTCTAGACCTTCTTCCTCGTAATGAATTCAGTTATTTTACTGAACTCTATAAAGTAACCCCTTAATGGGACAGCACTAAATCTGTATGTTAACTTATTTAGTATTGTCATTTTCATTATATTGTTGCAGCTAAACAATGACAATGAATTTCTAATTGCTTAAATCTTCCTTTATTTCTGTAGAGTGTTTTGTAATTATATTTATATAAATATTGAGTATATACTGGTAAACTGATTTCAGTCTCCTAAGATTTATTTTGTGAATATTTCAAATAATTTCAAATAACATTCCTCTTTCTATAATCTTCCTGATTTTATTGTTTATAAAAAATGTTTATGGATTTTGTGGATTCTTTTCTTTTCTTTTCTTCTGTTCTCTTTTCTTTTCTCTTTGGGCGGGGCAATGAGGGTTAAGTGACTTGCCCAGGGTCACAGAGCTAGTAAGTGTCAAGTGTCTGAGGCCGAATTTGAACTCAGGTCCTCCTGAATCCAGAGCTGGTGCTTTATCCACTGTACCACCTAGCTGCCCCAGGCCTCACACACTTATTAGCTGTGTGATTCTGGGAAAGCCACTTAACCTCTGTTTGCCTTAATCCATTAGAGAAGGAAATGGCAAACTACTTCAGTATCTTTGGGAAGAAAACTCCATGGAATCAGGTCTTCTTTATTCTAGGCCCAGCTCTCTATTTACTATCTTGCCTACGTATCTCATCATGAATGATGAAAGCCATAAGAAGCATAATCAAAGAAAATCTATTTTAATATAAAAATATGACAAACACAAAGAGCTAGCATAATTTGCAATGAAACTTTCCCAATAAACACAGGGAAAAAGTAAAGATGTTCCTTCTTCCTGCTCTCATTTGACATAGTACTAGAATTGTTAGTAAAAGCAGAAAAAAAAATAAATGTCATAAACATTACAAAGAGGAAAAGAAACTCCTCTTTTGGGATAATGTAATGGTTTACTTGGGAAACCCCACAGATTCAATCAGAAAAGAAACTGAGACAATTGCTTTAGAAAAAAAAATCCTTGTTCAGTTGTGTGGGACTCTTGGTGATCCTGCGGACCTGGCCCATAATAGGCAATTAATAAATCTTTCTTTCCTTTGTGAATATTATAACTTCTCAAACATTTTTACGTCTAATGATATATTGCATTATCTTTTAACGACTTACATATTAGTGCCATCTTTGCCTCATTTTTTAAAATGGTAGAGTTTTTTTTTAATTACTGAAAATAATTCCTAAGCATGGATAAAGATAACAATAATATCTAATCTTTATGTAGGACCTACTCTGAGCCAGTCACTGTGCTAAGTGCTTTACAAATATTATCCCACTTAAGCCTCACAACAACCTTGGGAGGAAGATGCTGTTCTCATCCCCATTTTGTAGTTATGGAAACTGAGGAAAGTGGAGATTAAGTGACTTGCCCAAGGTAATACAGCTAATAAGTGTCTGAGTCTGGATTTGAACTCAGACCTTAACTACAGGGCCAGTGCTCTATCCATTGCACTCCCCAGCTGCCTATTAATTGCTTTCTAAACATCTATTAGAATTCACTTGCAAATCTATCTGGCACAGAGAGTTCCCCCTCACATTTGGAGTATCAGTAATCAAATTGAAGTTATGATATCATATAAACTGTGTGATTCTTAGGCAGCTAGATCTTACAATGAATAGACTAATGGTCTTGAAGTCAAGAAAATTTGAGTTCAAATTTGACCACAAACCCTTATTAGCTGTGTGGTCCTGGACAAGCCATCTAGCCTCTGGCTCAATTTCCTCCTCCGAAATGGAGATAATAATAGCACCTCCCTCTCAGGGTTGTTGTGAGAATCAAACAAGATAATATTTGTAAAGCATACTTAAAACCTCAAAATGCCATAGAAAAGCTAGCTCTTATAATTATTATCACTTTTTGCCCTCTTTCTTGCCACTCTGATAAGAATACTAGGGCAGCTAGTTGGTACAGTGAATAAAGCACTGGCCCTGGAGTCAGGATGACTTGAGTTCAAATCTCACCTCAGACACTTACTGGCTGTGTGACCCTGGGCAAGTCACTTAACCCCAATTCCCTTAAAACATCTGGGGCCACCTCCAGTTGTCCTGATATATATCTTGCCACTGAACACAGATGGCTCTGGAGGAGAGAGTAAAGTTAGTGACCTTGCACAGCCCTGCCTCACTTAAATCTAATTCACTACATGTTATGACTTCATGGTCCTCTTCAAGAATGAAGATCAAACAATAACAATGATATGATTACTACAAAAGCAGAAGAGGCTCTTACTGGATAGAGGACCATTTTCTTTGTTTCATAGTTGTCTGGCCAAACTTTAGTTGTAATGTTCCTCTTCGTGCTTAGTTAGAATAATTCTTGGAAAGCAGACTTGGTTTGTTTCTAGGGACCAGTACAGCTTTTTCTGCAAGATAGAAAATACAAAGGTTATATTCTGATATCTTGGGCTTGGAGAACCCAAGGTTACCATTATACCATGAGGAAGCATTAGACTAGAACTTAAAATTTTTTTAGGTTATCTTTATTTCCAATCAATTCTAAGTTTTGCTAGTATAATATTTTATAAAGTAGGTTCTGATAGAATTTTTTTCATTTTATCTGTTGCACATTAACCCTTTTCATTTTTAATTTTCTTTTGATTTACAATTGCAAGTAAATAATTTGATCATGAGTTACTTATAGGGCATTTGATGAGTGGTGCCAATATCTCAAGCAAGATCTCTGATTTTATCAGCATGGAAATGTTTTCTGTCACTGGATTAAAAGCCATCCACAATTGAGGTGAGGAGTTTACTGAGATTTAGAGATGATAATTCATCCATGGTCAGTTATGATTTAACCCCAGGCATTCCTGATTCTGAATGTAAAGGGGCTCAAGCTTGGTATATTTGCATAAGACTCTCCTCATTGGTGGAGAGAACAATTACTGAACAATACCTACCTATGTGGGGAGAAGAGTTGTCATGAGAACTTGAGCAAAAAGATACTTTCTTCCTTCTTGCTTTGAGAGAGGGCATACATGGGTCCAGATGCTTTTTGGGGAGAAACCCAGAGAGATTGAAAGAAAAGACTTTGGAAGGCAGACATATAGGGAAAGCTTGTCCTGAAACATGACCCTGATTTGTAAAGTCTTTTTTTCTCTCTGAATTTCTCCCCAAAGAGAGTCTGGATCCATGTGTTTCCTCATTCAAGGCAAGAAGGAAGATGAAAGTCTCTTTTCTCCCAAGCTCTTGTGACACCTCTAGCCTTTGCCCCAGCAAGCAGCTTTGAAGAACCATTCTCTTCACCAATAAGGAGAATCTTATGCAAATATACCAGGCTTGAATCCCAGGTAACATAAGAACACTCTATCCACTAGGCAACACTGCCTCTTTGGTTAGTGTAGACTGGGCTAAATTTCAGATCATAGAATCATAGACATAGCTACAAGAGACCATAGAAATGATCAGGTATAATCTCAGTTACAGATAAAGAAACTGAGACCCAGTGAATAGCTTGTCAATGGTTATATAGCTAATTATGAAGAGCACATGTCAGCTCATAAAAATATGATGAAAGATTTGAAACTAGGTCTTTTTGATTCAGAGTCCAATGATGTATCCACTACACCACACCACCTCTCAGAGAAGGTTCCTGAAAACATGATTTATGGCAGACCAAGCACCACGATCACCAATAGACCATGACCAAATCTGAGCATATCCTTAGGATTCCACAAAACTCTTAGCTGCTCAATAGGGAGACACACTGAATTGTTGCTGTCATGTCATCTCAGTTTGTCCATGATCACAAGCAGGAAATATAAGGACTTTCTAAAGTGTGCCTGAGTTTTCCAGAACTGCCAGGCAAATAGGAGAAATCAGGTTTGCCTAGACTGGCCCCTCTTAGACTCTTTATATGTTACAAGCCATTGCTCCACTAGGGTGGCCCAGTAGCAAAAATCACCACAGCTGAAGGGGTATTTATTCCCTGGTGGCCCAATTCACAGCTGGGTATAGCAGAGGGTCACACCTATCACATTTTGGAGACTGCTGTCTTGACACCATTGATCAGATCAGCCTGCTTGCTGCGGGGTGTTGAGTTGCAAATGTCTGGATTTTGCTTCCAGGGCTAGGAGAGAAAACAGCTTATAAATTCTTTAATGATTCTTGGAGCCAAGAGAAGCTTGCTGACTGGTTTTGCAAGGTATGTTATTTAAAGATTTCCAGGGGACATGAAGATAAATAGCTTGAAAAAATAGTAGAGAAAAGCTGTTTCTTTCCTTCTCTGTGGACATTATAGAGCTACGATTAAGCCCTAGTTAAATTCTTCTTATGATTGTCAGACAGAGTGAACACTATTGTGCTGGGATGTCTGGAATTCCCTTCTTGGGCAGACTGCACATTGTCAGGGATGTTTATCATTCTGTTTCACTGCTTGTCCTTCTTTTTATAAACATGAGTAAATTAGACTTTTAAAATTTTCCTTTTAGTAACCTTCAAGGCAGTAAATTTTGCTGGACTTTTCTAAACATTAACTATGAAGTGCCTGCTTTAGAACAGTGGTAACCATGGCTAGATGTCGTTGGATGCATGACTGCAAAGGGCAGAAGCTAGCTTTCACTTGATTTTCAACTGGGGACATATTAGGATTTGGAAGACTGCCCCGATATTTCCTCTTCTTCCTCAATAACTGATATGTGGTTCAAGTATAGAAACTTTTAAAAATAGATCACTCCTTACCTTTTCAAAAACCTGTTAGAAGCTAGTACACATGCCTCTGTTAAGGGCAGAGGGGTTCTGATCATTGAGAGAGAAAGCTACAGTTAATCCTGACTTTCTATGTCTACTTGCTTCCTTTTTTCCTGAAAGGAATCTGTGTCACCTTGAAGGCAAGCTGATAATTCCAGAAGTATTTCACTTGAGGTGTACATTGATTGACAATTTCTATCCCTTCTATGCTTCAGTACACCAGCATAGTGCTTGATATCTCCCTTTATGATTTGATGGAACTGGAATCTCACTGATAGAAATTCTCCCTTTTATGGTACAGATTGCAGCTTATCCATGCCCTTTCATCTTTTCAACTCATACTCAATTACTCAAAAGGATTTGCTATCTTGTTTATATTCCCTCCAGAGAAGAAGATCACAACCCATCTTTTCTTAACCATCCTGTCCACGCATCCTTTCTGTGTTCATGAATATAGAATGCAGGTTACACTTTGGCTTAGTCTCCTGCTAGATTGCACGCTTCCTGAAGGTAAGGACAATAGTTGCTCTTTAATATGTAGCACAATCAGCAAGAACCCTGTCATGCAGGTTCTCATCAATCTAAAGTTAGAAGAAACTTCAGAGGTTATCTAGTTCCATCGTTTCATTTATAGCTGTGATGGGGCTGTCAAAAAAGACTTGTGGGGGGCAGCTAGGTGGTGCAATGGATAAAGCACTGGCCCTGGATTCAGGAGTACCTGAGTTCAAATTTGACCTCAGACACTTGACACTTACTAGCTGTGTGACCCTGGGCAAGTCGCTTAACCCTCATTGCCCTGCAAAAATAAAACAAAAATAAAACCAAACAAAAAAGACTTGTGAGTTTCGATGAATGACTCCACCATAACTTCCGATAGCTTCATGACTAAGGAGTAGAAACCTTAAGATGATGACCTCACACTGTTTCCAGCCTGCCATGGTGGTCTACCCAACAAAATGCTGTGTTGTTAGAAAACCTGCATTTGATTCTAGATCCTTCCACTAATTTCTTCTATGAGTTTGATCATGACCTCTAATCTTCAATCTCCTATACCTTAGTTTTTTCCAACATGGTATAATGGGGAACCAAGTTAGAGTGACCATTTTCTGATGCAAGTTCCACATTTATTAACAATGAATTCTTTAGGTCATATCCTCATGAGACAGAAGTTTTCTTAAAAAAAAAGATATGGGAATTTTATTGTATTGCAAGTTCAATATGAGTCAGGGGTGTGATTCAGCAGCCAAAAAAAGCTAATGTGATCTTGGGAATGTTACAATGAGGATAAGGAGATTACAGTTTCTCTGTACTCCGCCTTGGTCCAACCACATTTGGACCACTGTGTTCAGTTCTGGCTGCCACCTTTCAAAAAGATCATTAAGGCGACTATGTGGCTCAGTCAGGATAGAGTTCTGGGTCTGGATAGAGTCAGGAAAACATGAGTTGAATTTTAGCCTCAGACACTTACTAGTGCTATGACCCCGGGCAAATGATTTAACTTCTATTTGCCTCAGTTTCCTCATATATAAAATGAGGATAATAACAGCACCTACCTCCCAGGGATGTTGTGAGGATCGAATGAAATAATATATGTAGAGCACTTAGCACAGTGCCTGGCACATAGTAGGTGGCCTAATAAATGCTTATTTCCTTCTTTCCTCCCTTCTGCCCTCCCTTCCTTCCTTCTTTTCTTCCATCCTTCCTTCCGTTCTTTCTTTCTTTATCTGTTTCCCTATGTATTTATCATCTATCTATCCATTCATCCAATCATCTATATATCCATCTATCCATCTATCCATCTATCTATCTATCTATCTATCTATCTATCTATCTATCTATCTATCTATCTATCTATCTATCTATCATCTGTCTGTCTTTGTATCCTCAACATTTAGCACATTAAGGGAGAAAGATTCCTGCTCTACAATCTATTAATCTATCTAATCTATCTATCTATGTATAATCAACATTTAGCATATTAAGGAAGAAAGATTCCTGTTCTACATAATGTGAGCACTTTGGGGGATCAAAAACTTAGCTTGAATGCTTGAAATTTAAACTTACATTGCTGTCTATCAATGAATGAAATTATTTCAATAAAGAAGAGAGCTATAGAGAAGCATCTCTCCTCTGTGGCTAAAGGACTCAGACCTAAATGAATAGTTCTTAACAAGCTTTAAGACCTCACCTTCGTAATTCCCAAAGCAAACAACATGAATTTGTTAAATGGGAAATTGATGATGAATTTGTTGAAGTACATCTATTAACTACTGGATGACAGAGCCAAACATGGATTCAATCTTAAATACCCCATTGGGACAAAGTTTTACGAGCTTTCTATGAAAGTAAGTTGGGCACTAGAAATTGTGAAGGTTAGGGTTGCTTTGGCAAGATATGGAACAAGGGTTAAAAATGTCCTTTGGTGGTTGGATTTGTAAACATTTATAGATTGTTATACCCTTTTATGTTTCTTGCTGTTGATGATGAAGTAAGCCTATAAAGGGAGATCTTTTTAGGCAGGATCAGCCTGTGACCATCTTGAGATACTGTAGCACAGAGACAGTTTATAGCCAAATTTTATTATACTCAGACTTCACAGAGACATTTACAAACCTTATTGAATCAAAAAAGGTATTTCTAATTTTATAGGAATGGAACTTTTCATTGTACAGAACATTCGAGTTTCTGTTGAACACAAGAGTTCAAAGAGAAGGATTTCTCAAGGTGGTTAATTTCTCCAGTAATATTTATGGCTTTAAAAAAAAAAGCCTGTTGGTTTCTGCATTTTGAATCTAAAGGTTTTTTTATCCCTTTTCTGAAAACATTTTCACTTGCAGCAAGAGGAATGTGCATTTTGTGGTTTTGTCTGTATTTGTGCCATGGGAGGAAGAAAGTACCTGTATAGAGCAAGCAGATCCATATAAGGAAAAAATTTTAGGATGAAATTTCTAATAGACTAATGTTCATGCCTAGTTGGACATTATTTGACCTCTTTAAGGTCACAGTTTCCTAGAAGTGTTTGATTCATTCTCTAGGCTTATAATTCCCCTCTACTACTCCCCCCATTCCTCCTTCCCCCGCAAAACAACAAAACTATTTTATGGGATCTATCCTTATGGGATTATTTGGGGATGGAGGTAGGGAGGATTGGAAAAAGTCCTTGTATAGGTGATACTTGAAAGGAACCTTGAATGGAGCAAGGAATTCTAAAGAGGAAGAGGTGTGGAAGGAGTAAATCTAGGAAGGAAGCCTGCCTCATTCAAAGGCAAAGAGGTAGGATTCAAGAGCACTGTATAGTGAAGCCAGGATGTACAAACCTAGGGGACATGCCTCTATAGAGTGCTTTGGCATGAAGAGAGCAAGGACGCAAGCATTGGCTAATAGAGTGCCCCCGTAAGTAAATCCAATTTTTTTTTTACTGTATTACCTTGGGCTAGCCCTGGAGACCAATCCAAGTCTTCTAGCTATAAAGAAAATCAGGTGGGGCAGATAGGTGGTGTAGTGGATAAAGCATCAGCCCTGTTTCAGGAGGACCTGAGTTCAAATCTGGCCACAGACACTTGACACTTACTAGCTGTGTGACCCTGGGCAAGTCACTTAACCCTCATTGCCCTGTAAAAAAACCAACAAACTAAAAAAAAGAAAATCAGGCATGATCAACACAAAAAGGGTGGGCAGATTGCACATGGTAAAGACACAGCTGAACTATATCGACAGTAAAGGGACAGTTGTCTATTTATTCACAGTATTGTAGGTCATGTTTTGGACTTCTCAGGAACACTCTCCCATGAGAACAATGTCATTAGTAGTACCTTTCCTGAATGAGCAGGACAATAACAATTTATACACACATACTCATGAGTATACATATGTATTTAATGGATATATCCTGTGGGGAAGATAAAGATAGGTTGCTGGGTGGTCCCAAATATTCATCATGATTATTTGTATATTCAATATGAAATAGACCAGATTAAGTATAAGGTTTATGGATATACATAATCAGGATGGCTATTTCAGATCACCTGAGAGCTGTTTTTGATGTTCTGGTCGTATCAGATAGGACTGTGGTGATGAAAAACTGTAGCTACCACTTGATTTTGAAAAAAGAAAAACAAAACAAACAAACAAACAAAAAACCTGGCCATATTGGTGCAAAACAGGAAGTACCCAGAGGTTAACCAAGTAATCTCTTGTTTAATTTCTTCTACAACTTTGGGTAAAAGGAAAAAAAAAACAAACTACAAGTTGAAAAGTTGTTGGAAACTAATGTATTTTTTTTTTAGGGGGGCAGTTCAGCCTGAGGTATAGAGTTATTGGTGGAATTGGGTTCATGTAATCGTCATAATTAATAAGTCAAGTTTTAGAGTCATTTAGAGTCTAAAGAAGCTAGGATGTCTGGGTCTCTCTTCTTATGGAGGAGATTACTGTCTTTTTTGTTTGTTTGTTTGTTTGGCTACTGTTTTATAAGATAAATTCAGGGAGATCTTTTAATGATCCAAGTAGTCTTATTTATGAATTAATACAGTCTTTGGGCTGTTCCTTCCCTTGTCAAGTTTTTGGATGACTGATGTGCTACTGCTTCCCCCTAACCTTTTCCAGTAGACCCATATAACCTGAAAGCTTTCTCTTTAAAAAAAATTGTTATCTTAACAGAAAGTTCAGTGGATCATAGATTTAGAGCTGGAAGGATACTTAGAGGCCATAAATTCCACCCCCCTCATTTTACAAATGAGGAAACTGAAGGACAGAGAGGTTAAGTGATTTACCCAGTATAACAGGACTAGTGACTTAGATGGGATTCAAATATAGGTCTTACTGACTCTAAGTTCAGCATTCTTTCAACTACTCCATGTTGCCTCCATAATCTCTCTCTCTCTCTTTTTTTTTTTTTTTGGTGAGGCAATTGGGGTTAAGTGACTTGCCCAGAGTCACACAGCTAGTAAGTGTCAAGTGTCTGAGGCTGGATTTGAACTCAGGTACTCCTGAATCCAGGGCCGGTGCTCTATCCACTGCACCACCTAGCTGCCCCATAATCTCTTTAAACTGCTGGAAATTGGCTTTCTCTTTGTGTAGAATAATTCCTCCATCCCCTGACGTACAGATGTTATGTACCCATAATGTGCTGAATATTGTTTTACCATTTCTGATACACATTCAGTCTGGTTTCTGCCACACATTGACCCTCTGGTATAAAATCCCAGAATTGTGGATGGGGAGGGGGAACTTGGAGGTCAATTGGTCCAACAGACACCTGGTAGGAATCCTATTTATACCATCCCCAGGCAGTGGTTACCCTATTTCACCTCTAGGAACCCACAACATCCCAAGGCAGCACTCGGCACTCTGGACAGTTCCAATCTTGTCTCCTCTTGTATTGAGCCAAAATCTGCCTCCCTGTAACAGGAACACATTGCTACTCATGCTTCCCCTTGAGGTTAAGCAAAATGAGACTGGCTCTTCTTTTACATGACATTTTGAAGACATCAGTTATTTCCTTTAGAGATGATAGGTGGTACAGCGGATAGCATGCTGCCCTGAAGTCAGGAAGACTTATTTTCCTTAGTGGTTCCAGACACTTGCTAGCTGTGTAACCTGGGCAAGTCACCACCCTGTTTGCCTCAGTTTCCTCATCTGTAAAATGAGCTGAAGAAGGGAATGGCAAACCACTCTAGTATTTTTCCCAAGGAAATCCCAAGTTGGGGGGAGCTCACAAAGAGTTGGATACAACTGAAATTATTAAACAACAAAGTCATCTCCTTTTCCCAACCCCCCAAATCTTCTATTCTAGAGACCAAACATCTGCAGTTTCTCAACCCGTCTAAGGTCTTCAGTCCCTTCACTCTCCTGATAAGCCTTTTCTGACTGTGTTCTAGGTTATTATCATTAAATTCACATGAATTTGCTAATCCTAATCACTATTTACACAAAGTGCTCTTAAAATCTCTTTGCTTTTCCCTTTCTTGTAATGACACATGGATCTTCCAGAACCATTAATAGATCAAGGAGCATTCATTAAAGGCTTGTTATGTGTGAGACACTGGGCTAGGCACTGGGCATACAAAGAAAACAAATGGAATAGTCCTGACCTCAAGGAGGTTATAGATTTTTGGAGGAAAACCACTTGCGTATAAAAAAATGAATTCGATATGCCCAAAGGGCTATAAAGCTGCGCATACCCTTTGACCAAGCAATACCACTTTTGGGTCTTTTCCCCAAAGAGATCATAAAAAAGGGGAAAGGACCCACATGTACAAAAATATTTATAGCTGCTCTTTTTGTGGTAGCTAGGAATTGGAAATTGAGGGGCTGCCCATCAACTGGGGAATGGCTGAACAAGTTGTGGCCTATGAATGTAATGGAATTCTATTATGCTGTAAGAAACGATGAGCAGGAGGAGTTCAGAGAAACCTGGAAGGACTTGCATGAATTGATGATGAGTGAGATGAGCAGAACCAGAAGAACACTGTACACAGTATCACCAACATTATGTGTTGATCATCTGTGATAGACTAGATTCTTCTCACCAATACAACGGCACAAGAACATTCCAAAGGACTCATGATGGAAAAGGCTCTCCAAATCCAGAAAAAAAAAGGAATTTTGGAATATGGATGCTGATTGGATCAAACATTTCTTTTGTTTTTGGTGCTGTTGTTTTTCTTTTTTGAGGTTTTTCCTTTTTGCTCTGATTCTTCTCGTATAACATGACTAATGCAGAAATGTGTCTGATATTATTGTACATATATAAGCTATATTTGATTACCTGCTGTCTTGAGGAGGGGGGAGGGAGAAAAATTTGAAATTGGAAATCTTATATAAACAAATGCTGAAAACTATCTCCACATGTAACTGGAAAATAACAAAATACTTTTATTTTTTTTTTAAAGTGAATTCAAAATGTATATAAAGTAGGTAAAAAGTAATCAGGTGGATGGAAGGGATCAGCAAGTGGGGAGCAGGAATCAGAATAAGGATCTTCTTATGTAGGAGACAACACTTGAACTGTGAAGGAAGTTCAGGATTCTATGAGGTGGACAGGAGGAGGAAGTGCCTTCCAGACATGGAAGACAGTCTATTCAAAGGCTTAGAGACTGGTGATGGGATATCATGTCTGGGGAATAGCAAGCAGGCCAGTTTGACTGATATATAAAAGGCATGAGAAAGAACAATATTCAAGAAGCATGGAAAGGTGGGCTGGAAACAATCCATGAAGCCATGGCTCTAGGGTTTAGAATAGGGTCTAGCATGCAGTAGGCACCTAATAAATGCTGATTTATTGATTGAATGATATGTGGCACTCTAATGACTTTCTTTGCTGACTTTCTGAGAAAATGAAGAACACCTTTGAAAGAAGTTATACCAGCTTTGGCTCTTCCTGTAAGAGTAAAAATCATATAAACTCTATATTGAGAATATATTTGAAAAGATTCCTCAGCACATTAGGGTGTTAGGAGAATGAGAGAAATAGAATGAATAGCATGACCAAGGCTTGAACCTGTGTCCCAAAGAACAGAAAGTCTTCTTGGTACCCAGTGTTAAGGCAGTTCTGTTTTCTTTTTGGAGTAAAAAAAGAGGGGGGGGGGATATGTTGCAATTTTAAAAAATGCTCTTATGGCCCTGATTGAAATATGTGGCTGTCGGTCTGAGCCAGCTCCTCTGTGCATCTGTGTTTGAGGCTGTGCTGCCAGAGAAGCTGTGCGTACAATGCTCTTCTGTGTCCAGGTTGAGTAACAGCCATATGATACTCCCAGACATACCTTCCCAAGCCACATGACACGGTGCCATTCTGAGCACTGAGAGACTATATATTTCTTTATCCTGTTATTACAAATTCCACACAGAACCCAAATACAAAATGGGCAATGGCTTGTGTGCTGAATGTAAGCACAGGGAGAAGAAGCCTTGTTGGGATTTACATTAAGGCACAGAGTGGGGGAAAAAGATGCAATTGGAGGGACTCATGGCTTTCCTTTCCTTTCTGGCCAGGAGCAGCAGCATAGACACACCAGTGCTTATCTCTTACCAGCTGCTGCCTTTAGTAGGGGAGGGTGTGTTTGCTGAATAGAGAGAAGGTGCAGTCTCAGCCCTCCACAGCCTTACCATCCAAAAGAGAAAATATGAATGAAAGCAAATATAGCCCTAAACCACTAACAGGCTGATGCATGCATGATGTGGATACAAATACCTAGAGATGCATGCCATGGACCTGGGATTTTGTCTGTGGGACCTTCCTCCAGTGAGTACTTGTCTATAATGTAAAGGCTTAGAGGGTGACCTTACGCTCATTTGTGGTCACATAGTAAGTGTCAAGGGGGAGATTTGTTGTTGTCATATATCTTGAGATGGAAGTGATATCAGAGGCCATCTGGTCCAACCTCCCCATTTTATGGAGGAGAAACCTGAAGGCCAAGGAGATTACTCAAAGCCATAAAAGTGGTAAAAGCAGCAGAGGTGGGTCTTGGATTCAGGCTCTCTGATCCCAAGCCTAGCATTATCCACTATAAGTACAACAAACATATGTGTATATGCACATACACATACACACATGTATACACACCCACACATATACACATATGTACATGCACACCCACACATATACACATGCATGTACATGAATACCCACAGAAATATCTAACTCTTCCACCCCCAATATTTACCAAAGTTCTAATAAAGAAAAAAGGAAAACAATTCAACTCCAATTTTGAAATAGGTTATTTTAGTTCAGTTTTGGATTTTTTTCAGAAGCAATTGGGGTTAAATGACTTTCCCTGGATCACATAGCTAGTAAGTATCTGAGACCAGATTTGAACTCAAGTCTTTCTGACTGCAGGCCCAGCATTCTGTCCATCAAACCACCTAGCTGCCTTGGAAAAATGTGTATTCCTCAATTCAGGTTGAGTTTAAGTCTCAAGGTTAAAATATGGAATAGAATGGCACATATGTGACTTGATAATTTTATTGGAATGATATATCTTTATCAAGACAAATAAAACCACAGGTATACATATATACACATATGCATATGTACACACCTATTCAATACACATCTACATGTACATCTACATGCATCACAGCTGTATATAAGGGAGTCCAAGGTGAGAAATTCACTCTTTTTTTTTTTTTGCAGGGCTATGGGGAGTTAAATGACTTGCCCAGGGTCACACAGCTAGTAAGTGTCAAGTGTCTGAGGTCAGATTTGAACTCAGGTACTCCTGAATCCAGTGCCAGTGCTTTATCCACTGTGCCACCTGGCTGCTCCCGAAATTCACTCTTTCAATGGAGGTTGGCACCTTTTCTGCAACCTATTATCTTAGAAAGTTTCTGGAGGCAGCTAGGTGGCACAGGGGATTAAACACCAGCCCTAAATTCAGGAGGATCTGAGTTCAAATCTGGCCTCAGACACTTGACACTTACCAGCTGTGTGATCCTGGGCAAGTCACTTAATCCTCATTGCTCTGCAAAACAAAAACAAAGACAAACAAAAAACAACAAAAAAGAAAGTTTCCTATATCAGAGCTTCTTAGAGTATGGGTTATGACCCCATATGGGGTCATGTAATTGAACATGGGGGTCACGAAAAATTTGGCAACAACAAAAGGTTATGTATACCTATTTTCTATCTCTATCTCTATCTCTACATCTACATCTACATCATCCACATCTACATCTATCTCTACACCTATATCTATCTCTACATCTATTTATATCTATACCTTTATCTCTATCTATACCTGTACCTATACCTCTACCTCTATCTCTATTTCCATCTCCATCTCTATCTCTAATTTATCTCTCTCTCTCTCTCTCTCTCTATCTATCTATCTATCTATCTATCTACCTGGGGTCATGTAAAATTTTTTCTGACAAAAGGTCACAAGTAGAAAAAAGTTTAAGAAGTTCTTCTCTATAAGATGTTTGAGCTGAGCCCTCTCCTAAAATGGAGATTTGGAGTTCATGCCCCAACTCTTTAATCAGAGATGTCTCTCTCTAATCAAGACAATAATTTTGACTGAAGGAAGAAGAAGAAGAGTCATAGATGGATAGTTTGCTCCTCCTCTCACCTGATTTTTTTTTTGCAGGCAATAGGGGGTTAAGTGACTTGCCCAGGGTCACAC